>NC_090378.1:128415830-129064702 GCF_036365525.1 Heterodontus francisci | reverse complement strand
CCCAATGATAATATCTCCCATTGTAATAACCCCCAATGATAATATCCCTCATTGTAATAACCCCCAATGATAATATCTCCCATTGTAAGAACCCCCAATGATAATATCCCTCATTGTAATAACCCCCAATGATAATATCTCCCATTGTAATAACCCCCAATGATAATATCTCCCATTGTAATAACCCCCAATGATAATATCCCTCATTGTAATAACCCCCAATGATAACATCTCCCATTGTAATAACCCCCAATGATAATATCTCCCATTGTAATAACCCCCAATGATAATATCTCCCATTGTAATAACCCCCAATGATAATATCCCTCATTGTAATAACCCGCAGTGATAATATCCCTCATTGTAATAACCCCCAATGATAATATCTCCCATTGTAATAACCCCCAATGATAATATCCCTCATTGTAATAACCCGCAGTGATAATATCTCCCATTGTAATAACCCCCAATGATAATATCTCCCATTGTAATAACCCCCAATGATAATATCCCTCATTGTAATAACCCCCAATGATAATATCTCCCATTGTAATAACCCCCAATGATAATATCCCTCATTGTAATAACCCCAAATGATAATATCTCCCATTGTAATAACCCCCAATGATAATATCCCTCATTGTAATAACCCCCAATGATAATATCTCCCATTGTAATAACCCCCAATGATAATATCCCTCATTGTAATAACCCCCAATGATAATATCTCCCATTGTAATAACCCCCAATGTTAATAATCCCTCATTGTAATAACCCCCAATGATAATATCTCCCATTGTAATAACCCGCAGTGATAATATCCCTATTGTAATAACCCCAATGATGATATCCCCATTGACAATATCCCCATTGTAATAACCCCCATTGACAATATCCCCATTGTAATAACCCCCAATGATAATATCCGCCTGTGATAATCACCCCCTGTGTTAATTTCCCCTGTGATAATATCCCCCTGTGATAATATCCCCTGCAACAATATCCCCCTGTGATAATATCCCCTTGTGATAATATCCCCTGTGACAATATCCCCCTGTGATAATATCCCCTGTGATAATCTCCCCCTGTGTTAATTTCCCCTGTGATAATATCCCCCTGTGATAATATCCCCTGTGATAATATCATCCTGTGATAATATCCCCCTGTGATAATATCCCCCTGTGATAATATCATCCTGTGATAATATCATCCTGTGATAATATCCCCCTGTGATAATATCCCCCTGTGATAATATCATCCTGTGATAATATCCCTCTGTGATAATATCCCCTGTGATAATATCCCCCTGTGATAATATCCCCTGTGATAATATCATCCTGTGATAATATCCCCCTGTGATAATATCCCCTGTGATAACATCCCCCTGTGATAATATCCCCTGTGATAATATCCCCCTGTGATAATATCCACTGTGATAATATCCCCTGTGATAATATCCCCCTGTGATAATATCCGCATGTGATAATATCCCCATGTGCTAATATTCGCTGTGACAATATCCCCCTGTGATAATATCCCCATGTGATAATATCCCTATGTGATAATATCCCCCTGTGATAATATCCCCCTCTGATAGTATCATCCTGTGATAATATCCCCTGTGATAATATCCCCCTGTGATAATATCCCCTGTGATAATATCATCCTGTGATAATATCCCCCTATGATAATATCATCCTGTGATAATATCCCCATGTGATAATATCCGCTGTGATAGTATCCCCTGTGATAATATCCCAATGTGATAATATCATACTGTGATAATATCCCCTGTGATAATATCCCCCAGTGATAATATCCCCTGTGATAATATCCCCCTGTGATAATATAATCCTGAGATAATATCCCCCTGTGTTAATATACCCCTGTGATAATATCCCCCTGTGATAATATCCCCTGTGGTAATGTCCCCCTGTGATAATATCACCTGTGATAATATCCCCCTGTGATAATATCATCCTGTGATAACATCCCCCTGTGTTAATATCCCCCTGTGATAATATCCCCCTGTGATAATATCCCCCTGTGATATTATCATCCTGTGATAATATCCCCTTGTGTTAATATCCCCTGTGATAATATCCCCCTGTGATAATATCCCCCTGTGATATTATCATCCTGTGATAATATCCCCCTGTGTTAATATCCCCTGTGATAATAACCCCCTGTGATAATATCCCCTGTGACATATCCCCCTGTGATAATATCCCCCTGTGATGATATCCCCCTGTGATAATATCCCCTGTGACAATATCCCTCTGTGACAATATCCCCCTATGATAATATCCCCCTGCGATAATATCCACTGTGATAATATCCCCCGGTGATAATATCCCCCTGTGATAATATCCCCTGTGACATATCCCCCTGTGATAATATCCTCCTGTGATAATATCCCCTGTGATAATATCCCCCTGTGATAATATCCCCTGTGATAATATCCCCCTGTGATAATATCATCCTGTGATAACATCCCCCTGTGTTAATATCCCCCTGTGATCATATCGCCCTGTGATAATATCCCCCTGTGATATTATCATCCTGTGATAATATCCCCCTGTGTTAATATCCCCTGTGATAATGTCCCCCTGTGTTAATATCCCCTGTGATAATATCCCCCTGTGATAATATCCCCCTGTGATAATATCCCTCTGTGATAATATCCCCCTGTGATAATATCCCCCTGTGATATATCCCCCTGTGATAATATCCCCTGTGATAATATCCCCCTGTGATAATATCCCCTGTGGTAATATCCCCCTGTGATAATATCCCCTGTGACAATATCCCCCTGTGACAATATCCCCCTGTGATAATATCCCCCTGTGATAATATCCCTCTGTGATAATATCCTCCTGTGATAATATCCCCCTGTGATAATATCCCCCTGTGATAATATCCCCTGTGATAATATCCCCCTGTGATAATATCCCCTGTGGTAATATCCCCCTGTGATAATATCCCCTGTGATAATATCATCCTGTGATAATATCCCCCTGTGATAATATCCCCTGTGGTAATATCCCGCTGTGATAATATCCCATGTGATAATATCCCCTGTGATAATATCCCCCTGTGATAATATCCCTCTGTGATAATATCACCCTGTGATAATATCCCCTGTGGTAATATCCCCCTGTGATAATATCCCCTGTGACAATATCCCCCTGTGACAATATCCCCCTGTGATAATATCCCCCTGTGATAATATCCCTCCGTGATAATATCCTCCTGTGATAATATCCCCCTGTGATAATATCCCCCTGTGATAATATCCCCTGTGATAATATCCCCCTGTGATAATATCCCCTGTGGTAATATCCCCCTGTGATAATATCCCCTGTGATAATATCCCCCTGTGATAATATCATCCTGTGATAATATCCCCCTGTGATAATATCCCCTGTGGTAATATCCCCCTGTGATAATATCCCATGTGATAATATCCCCCTGTGATAATATCCCCTGTGACAATATCCCCCTGTGATAATATCCCCTGTGGTAATATCCTCCTGTGATAATATCCCCTGTGATAATATCCCCCTGTGAAAATATCATCCTGTGATAACATCCCACTGTGTTAATATCCCCCTGTGATAATATCCCCCTGTGATAATATCCCCCTGTGATAATATCCCCTGTGATAATGTCCCCCTGTGATAATATCACCTGTGATAATATCCCCCTGTGATTATATCATCCTGTGATAACATCCCCCTGTGATAATATCCCCCTGTGATAATATCCCCCTGTGATAATATCCCCCTGTGATATTATCATCCTGTGATAATATCCCCTTGTGTTAATATCCCCTGTGACAATATCCCCCTGTGATAATATCCCCCTGTGATATTATCATCCTGTGATAATATCTCCCTGTGTTAATATCCCCTGTGATAATATCCCCCTGTGATAATATCCCCTGTGACATATCCCCCTGTGATAATATCCCCCTGTGATGATATCCCCCTGTGATAATATCCCCTGTGACAATATCCCCCTGTGACAATATCCCCCTATGATAATATCCCCCTGTGATAATATCCCCCTGTGATAATATCCCCGTGTGATAATATCCCCTGTGACAATATCCCCCTGTGATAATATCCGCCTGTGATAATATCCCCTGTGATAATATCCCCCTGTGATAATATCCCCTGTGATAATATCCCCCTGTGATAATATCCCCCTGTGATAATATCCCCCTGTGATAATATCCACTGTGATAATATCCCCGTGTGAAAATATCCCCCTGTGATAATATCATCCTGTGATAATATCCCCCTGTGATAATATCCCCTTGTAATAATATCCCCTGTGATAATGTCCCCTGTGATAATATCCCCCTGTGATAATATCCCCTGTGATAATATCCCCCTGTGAAAATATCATCCTGTGATAATATCCCCCTGTGTTAATATCCCCTGTGATAATATCCCCCTGTGATAATATCCCCCTGTGATATTATCCCCCTGTGATAATATCATCCTGTGATAATACTCCCTGTGCTAATTTCCCCCTGTGCTAATATCCCCCTGTGATAATATCATCCTGTGATAATATCCCCCTGTGATAATATCCCCCTGTGATAATATCCCCCTGTGATAATATCCCCTGTGATAATATCCCCCTGCGATAATATCATCCTGTGATAATATCCACCTGTGTTAACATTCTTTTTTCTTTCTTTTTCTTTTGGGCCTCCTTATCTCGAGAGACAATGGATACGCGCCTGGAGGTGGTCAGTGGTTTGTGAAGCAGCGCCTGGAGTGGATATAAAGGCCAATTCTGGAGTGACAGGCTTTTCCACAGGTGCTGCAGAGAAATTTGTTTGTCGGGGCTGTTGCACAGTTGGCTCTCCTCTTGCGCCTCTGTCTTTTTTCCTTCCAACTACTCAGTCTCTTCGACTCGCCACAATTTAGCTCTGTCTTCATGGCTGTCCGCCAGCTCTGGCGAATGCTGGCAACTGACTCCCACGACTTGTGATCAATGTCACACGATTTCATGTCGCGTTTGCAGACATCTTTATTGCGGAGACATGGATGGCCGGTGGGTCTGATACCAGTGGTGAGCTCGCTGTACAATGTGTCTTTGGGGATCCTGCCATCTTCCATGCGGCTCACATGGCCAAGCCATCTCAAGCGCCGCTGACTCAGTAGTGTGTATAAGCTGGGGGTGTTGGCCGCTTCAAGGACTTCTGTGTTGGAGATATAGTCCTGCCACCTGATGCCAAGTATTCTCCGAAGGCAGCGAAGATGGAATGAATTGAGACGTCGCTCTTGGCTGGCATACGTTGTCCAGGCCTCGCTGCCGTTGAGCAAGGTACTGAGGACACAGGCCTGATACACTCGGACTTTTGTGTTCCGTGTCAGTGCGCCATCTTCCCAAACTCTCTTGGCCAGTCTGGACATAGCAGTGGAAGCCTTACCCATGCGCTTGTTGATTTCTGCATCTAGAGACAGGTTACTGGTGATAGTTGAGCCTAGGTAGGTGAACTCTTGAACCACTTCCAGAGCGTGGTCACCAATATTGATGGATGGAGCATTTCTGATATCCTGCCCCATGATGTTCGTTTTCTTGAGGCTGATGGTTAGGCCAAATTCATTGCAGGCAGCCGCAAACCTGTCGATGAGACTCTGCAGGCACTCTTCAGTGTGAGATGTTAAAGCAGCATCGTCAGCAAAGAGGAGTTCTCTGATGAGGACTTTCCGTACTTTGGACTTCGCTCTTAGACGGGCAAGGTTGAACAACCTGCCCCCTGATCTTGTGTGGAGGAAAATTCCTTCTTCAGAGGACTTGAACGTATGTGAAAGCAGCAGGGAGAAGAAAATCCCAAAACGTGTGGGTGCGAGAACACAGCCCTGTTTCACACCACTCAGGATAGGAAAGGGCTCTGATGAGGAGCCACCATGTTGAATTGTGCCTTTCATATTGTCATGGAATGAGGTGATGATACTTAGTAGCTTTGGTGGACATCCGATCTTTTCTAGTAGTCTGAAGAGACCACGCCTGCTGGGGAAAGTCTTTGCTCGGGTCGCTCTGAACAGGCTCCAGAAGCTGGCCGAGCGTGTCTACCCTGAGGCACAGTGTGGCTTTCGTGCAGAGAGATCGACCATTGACATGCCGTTCTCTCTTCGTCAGATACAGGAGAAATGCCGTGAACAACAGATGCCCCTCTACATTGTTTTCATTGATCTCACCAAAGCCTTTGACCTCGTGTGTTAATATACCCCTGTGATAATATCCCCCTGTGATAATATCCCCTGTGATAATATCCCCCTGTGATAATATCCCCTGTGATAATATCCCCTGTGATAATATCATCCAGTGATAATATCCACTATGATAATAACCCCCTTGATAATATCCCCATGTGATAATATCCCCTGTGATAATATCCCCCTGTGATAATATCCCCCTGTGATAATATCCCCATGTGATAATATCCGCTGTGATAATATCCCCTGTGATAATATGCCCCTGTGATAATATCCCCTGTGATAATATCCCCCTGTGATAATATCCCCTGTGATAACATCCTAATGTGATAATATCCATCTGTGATAATATCATCCTGTGAAAATATCCCCCTGTGATAATATCCCCCTGTGATAATATCCCCCTGTGATAATATCCCCATGTGCTAATATCCGCTGTGATAATATCCCCTGTGATAATATCCCCCTGTGATAATATCCCCATTTGATAATATCCCCATGTGATAATATCCCCAAGTGATAATATCTGCTGTGATAATATCCCCCTGTGTTAATATCCCCCTGTGATAATATCCCCATGTGATAATATCCGCTGTGATAATATCCCCTGTGATAATATGCCCCTGTGATAATATCATCCTGTGATAATATCCCCCTGTGATAATATCCCCCTGTGATAATATCATCCTGTGATAACATCCCCCTGTGTTAATATCCCCCTGTGATAATATCCCCCTGTGATAATATCCACCTGTGATATTATCATCCTGTGATAATATCCCCCTGTGTTAATATCCCCTGTGATAATATCCCCTGTGATAATATCCCCCTGTGATATTATCATCCTGTGATAATATCCCCCTGTGTTAATATCCCCTGTGATAATATCCCCCTGTGATAATATCCCCTGTGACAATATCCCCTGTGATAATATCCCCCTGTGATTATATCCCCCTGTGATAATATCGCCTGTGACAATATCCCCCGTGACAATATCCCCCTGTGATAATATCCCCCTGCGATAATATCCACTGT
The DNA here is from genome assembly GCF_036365525.1 of Heterodontus francisci. Lineage (NCBI taxonomy): Eukaryota > Metazoa > Chordata > Chondrichthyes > Heterodontiformes > Heterodontidae > Heterodontus > Heterodontus francisci. Next base: position 129,057,428 of record NC_090378.1, on the reverse strand, counting down.
GAAAATATCTCCCTGTGATAATATCCCCCTGTGATAATATCCCCTTGTAATAATATCCCCTGTGACAATATCCCCCTGTGATAATATCATCCTGTGATAATATCCCCTGTGATAATATCCCCCTGTGATAATATCCCCATGTGATAATATCCGCTGTGATAATATCCCCTGTGAGAATATCCCCCTGTGTTAATATCATCCTGTGATAATATCCCCCTGTGATAATATCCCCCTGTGATAATATCATCCTGTGATAATATCCCCCTGTGTTTGTATCCCCCTGTGATAATATCCCCATGTGATAATATCTGCTGTGATAGTATCCCCTGTGATAATATCCCCCTGTGATAATATCATCCTGTAATAATAACACCTGTGATAATATCCCCCAGTGATAATATCCCCTGTGATAATATCCCCCTGTGATAATATCAGCCTGAGATAATATCCCCCTGTGTTAATATACCCCTGTGATAATATCCCCCTGTGATAATATCCCCTGTGATAATGTCCCGCTGTGATAATATCACCTGTGATATTATCCCCCTGTGATAATATCATCCTGTGATAACATCCCCCTGTGTTAACATCCCCCTGTGATAATATACCCCTGTGATAATATCATCCTGTGATAACATCCCCCTGTGTTAATATTCCCCTGTGATAATATCATCCTGTGATAACATCCCCCTGTGTTCATATCCCCCTGTGATAATGTCCCCCTGTGATAATATCACCTGTGATAATATCCCCCTGTGATAATATCCCCCTGTGATATTATCATCCTGTGATAATATCCCCTTGTGTTAATATCCCCTGTGATAATATCCCCCTGTGATAATATCCCCCTGTGATATTATCATCCTGTGATAATATCCCCCTGTGTTAATAACCCCTGTGATAATATCCCCCTGTGATAATATCCCCTGTGACATATCCCCCTGTGATAATATCCCCCTATGATAATATCCCCCTGCGATAATATCCACTGTGATAATATCCCCCTGTGATAATACCCCCCTGTGATAATATCCCCCTGTGATAATATCCCCTGTGACAATATCCCCCTGTGATAATATCCTCCTGTGATAATATCCCCCTGTGATAATATCCCCCTGTGATAATATCCCCTGTGATAATATCCCCTGTGACAATATCCCCCTGTGATAATATCCTCCTGTGATAATATCCCCTGTGATAATATCCCACTGTGATAATACCCCCTGTGATAATATCCCCCTGTGATAATATCGCCCTGTGATAATAACCCCCTGTGATATTATCATCCTGTGATAATATCCCCCTGTGTTAATATCCCCTGTGATAATGTCCCCCTGTGTTAATATCCCCTGTGATAATATCCCCCTGTGATAATATCCCCTGTGACAATATCCACCTGTGATAATATCCCCCTGTGATAATATCCCCTGTGACAATATCCCCCTGTGACAATATCCCCCTGTGATAATATCCCCCTGTGATAATATCCCTCTGTGATAATATCCCCCTGTGATAATATCCCCCTGTGATAATATCCCCTGTGGTAATATCCCCCTGTGATAATATCCCCTGTGATAATATCCCCCTGTGATAATATCCCCCTGTGATAATATCCCCCTGTGATAATATCCCCTGTGGTAATATCCCCCTGTGATAATATCCCATCTGATAATATCCCCTGTGATAATATCCCCCTGTGATAATATCCCCCTGTGATAATATCCCCTGTGACAATATCCCCCTGTGATAATATCCCCTGTGGTAATATCCTCCTGTGATAATATCCCCTGTGATAATATCCCCCTGTGAAAATATCATCCTGTGATAACATCCCCCTGTGTTAATATCCCCCTGTGATAATATCCCCCTGTGATAATATCCCCCTGTGATATTATCATCCTGTGATAATATCCCCCGTGTTAATATCCCCTGTGATAATATCCCCCTGTGATAATATCCCCCTGTGATATTATCATCCTGTGATAATGTCCCCCTGTGTTAATATCCCCTGTGATAATATCCCCCTGTGATAATATCCCCTGTGACAATATCCCCCTGTGATAATATCCCATTGTGATAATATCCCCTGTGACAATATCCCCCTGTGACAATATCCCCCGTGATAATATCCCCCTGTGATAATATCCCCTGTGATAATATCCTCCTGTGATAATATCCCCCTGTGATAATATCCCCTGTGACAATATTTCCCTGTGATAATATCCCCCTGTGATAATATCCCCTGTGACAATATCCCCCTGTGATAATATCCCCTGTGATAATATCCCCCTGTGATAATATCCCCTGTGATAATATCCCCCTGTGATAATATCCCATGTGATAATATCCCCCTGTGATAATATCCCCTGTGACAATATCACCCTGTGATAATATCCCCCTGTGATAACATCCCCTTGTGATAATATCCCCTGTGACAATATCCCCCTGTGACAAGATCCCCCTGTGATAATATCCCCCTGTGATAATATCCCCTGTGATAATATCCCCCTGTGTTAATATCCCCTGTGATAATATCCCCCTGTGATGATATCCCCTGTGACAATATCCCCCTGTGACAATATCCCCCTGTGATAATATCCCCCTGTGATAATATCCCCTGTGATAATATCCCCCTGTGATAATATCCCCCTGTGATAATATCATCCTGTGAGAATATCCCCCTGTGATAATATCCCCCTGTGATAATATCCACTGTGATAATATCCCCATGTGAAAATATCCCCCTGTGATAATATCATCCTGTGATAATATCCCCCTGTGATAATATCCCCTGTGATAATATCCCCCTGTGATAATATCCCATGTGATAATATCCCCCTGTGATAATATCCCCTGTGACAATATCACCCTGTGATAATATCCCCCTGTGATAACATCCCCTTGTGATAATATCCCCTGTGACAATATCCCCCTGTGACAAGATCCCCCTGTGATAATATCCCCCTGTGATAATATCCCCTGTGATAATATCCCCCTGTGTTAATATCCCCTGTGATAATATCCCCCTGTGATGATATCCCCTGTGACAATATCCCCCTGTGACAATATCCCCCTGTGATAATATCCCCCTGTGATAATATCCCCTGTGATAATATCCCCCTGTGATAATATCCCCCTGTGATAATATCATCCTGTGAGAATATCCCCCTGTGATAATATCCCCCTGTGATAATATCCACTGTGATAATATCCCCGTGTGAAAATATCCCCCTGTGATAATATCATCCTGTGATAATATCCCCCTGTGATAATATCCCCCTGTGATAATATCCCCCTGTGATAATATCCCCCTGTGATAATATCCCCTGTGATAATATCCCCCTGCGATAATATCATCCTGTGATAATATCCACCTGTGTTAACATTCTTTTTTCTTTCTTTTTCTTTTGGGCCTCCTTATCTCGAGAGACAATGGATACGTGCCTGGAGGTGTTCAGTGGTTTGTGAAGCAGCGCCTGGAGTGGCTATAAAGGCCAATTCTGGAGTGACAAGCTCTTCCACAGGTGCTGCAGAGAAATTTGTTTGTCGGGGCTGTTGCACAGTTGGCTCTCCCCTTGCGCCTCTGTCTTTTTTCCTGCCAACTACTCAGTCTCTTCGACTCGCCACAATTTAGCTCTGTCTTTATGGCTGTCCGCCAGCTCTGGCGAATGCTGGCAACTGACTCCCACGACTTGTGATCAATGTCACACGATTTCATGTCGCGTTTGCAGACGTCTTTATTGCGGAGACATGGATGGCCGGTGGGTCTGATACCAGTGGTGAGCTCGCTGTACAATGTGTCTTTGGGGATCCTGCCATCTTCCATGCGGCTCACATGGCCAAGCCATCTCAAGCGCCGCTGACTCAGTAGTGTGTATAAGCTGGGGGTGTTGGCCGCTTCAAGGACTTCTGTGTTGGAGATATAGTCCTGCCACCTGATGCCAAGTATTCTCCGAAGGCAGCGAAGATGGAATGAATTGAGACGTCGCTCTTGGCTGGCATACGTTGTCCAGGCCTCGCTGCCGTTGAGCAAGGTACTGAGGACACAGGCCTGATACACTCGGACTTTTGTGTTCCGTGTCAGTGCGCCATCTTCCCAAACTCTCTTGGCCAGTCTGGACATAGCAGTGGAAGCCTTACCCATGCGCTTGTTGATTTCTGCATCTAGAGACAGGTTACTGGTGATAGTTGAGCCTAGGTAGGTGAACTCTTGAACCACTTCCAGAGCATGGTCACCAATATTGATGGATGGAGCATTTCTGACATCCTGCCCCATGATGTTCGTTTTCTTGAGGCTGATGGTTAGGCCAAATTCATTGCAGGCAGCCGCAAACATGTCGATGAGACTCTGCAGGCACTCTTCAGTGTGAGATGTTAAAGCAGCATCGTCAGCAAAGAGGAGTTCTCTGATGAGGACTTTCCGTACTTTGGACTTCGCTCTTAGACGGGCAAGGTTGAACAACCTGCCCCCTGATCTTGTGTGGAGGAAAATTCCTTTTTCAGAGGACTTGAACGTATGTGAAAGCAGCAGGGAGAAGAAAATCCCAAAAAGTGTGGGTACGAGAACACAGCCCTGTTTCACACCACTCAGGATGGGAAAGGGGTCTGATGAGGAGCCACCATGTCGAATTGTGCCTTTCATATTGTCATGGAATGAGGTGATGATACTTAGTAGCTTTGGTGGACATCCGATCTTTTCTAGTAGTCTGAAGAGAACACGTCTGCTGGGGAAAGTCTTTGCTCGGGTCGCTCTGAACAGGCTCCAGATGCTGGCCGAGCGTGTCTACCCTGAGGCACAGTGTGGCTTTCGTGCAGAGAGATCGACCATTGACATGCCGTTCTCCCTTCGTCAGATACAGGAGAAATGCCGTGAACAACAGATGCCCCTCTACATTGCTTTCATTGATCTCACCAAAGCCTTTGACCTCGTGTGTTAATATACCCCTGTGATAATATCCCCCTGTGATAATATCCCCTGTGATAATATCCCCCTGTGATAATATCCCCTGTGATAATATCCCCTGTGATAATATCCCCCTGTGATAATATCCCCTGTGATAATATCCCCTGTGATAATATCCCCCTGTGATAATATCCCCTGTGATAATATCCCCCTGTGATAATAGCCCCCTGTGATAATATCCCCTGTGATAATATCCCCTGTGATATTATCCCCCTGTGATAATATCCCCTGTGATAATATCCCCCTGTGATAATATCCCCCTGTGATAATATCCCCTGTGATAATATCATCCTGTTATAATATCCCCTGTGATAATATCCCCCTGTGATAATATCCCCTGTGATAATATCCCCCTGTGATAATATCCCCTGTGATAATATCCCCTGTGATAATATCATCCTGTGATAATATCCCCTATGATAATAACCCCCTTGATAATATCCCCATGTGATAATATCCCCCTGTGATAATATCCCCATGTGATAATATCATCCTGTGATAATATCCCCTGTGATAACATCCCCCTCTGATAATATCATCCTGTGATAATATTCCCTGTGATAATATCCCCATGTGGTAATATCCCCCTGTGATAATATCCCCATGTGATAATATCCCCATGTGATAATATCCCCACGTGATAATATCCCCCTGTGATAATATCCCCATGTGATAATATCCCCATGTGATAATATCCCCCGGTGATAATATCCCCACGTGATAAGATCCACCAGTGATAATATCCACTGTGATAATATCCCCTGTGATAACATCCTAATGTGATAATATCCATCTGTGATAATATCATCCTGTGAAAATATCCCCCTGTGATAATATCCCCTGTGATAATATCCCCGTGTGATAATATCATCCTGTGAAATATCCCCCTGTGATAATATCCCCTGTGATAATATCCCCCTGTGATAATATCATCCTGTGATAATATCCCCCTGTGATAATATCCCCCTGTGAAAATATCATCCTGTGATAATATCCCCTGTGATAATATCCCCTGTGATAATATCCCCCTGTGCTAATATCATGCTGTGATAATATCCCCTGTGATAATATCCCCCTGTGATAATATCATCCTGTGATAATATCCCCTGTGACAATATCCCCCTTTGATAATATCCCACTGTGATAATATCCCCCTGTGATAATATCATCCTGTGATAATATCCCCTGTGATAATATCATCATGTGATAATATTCCCTGTGATAATATCCCCCTGTGATAACATCATCCTGTGATAATATCCCCTGTGATAACATCCTAATGTGATAATATCCATCTGTGATAATATCATCCTGTGAAAATATCCCCCTGTGATAATATCCCCCTGTGATAATATCCCCGTGTGATAATATCATCCTGTGAAAATATCCCCCTGTGATAATATCCCCTGTGATAATATCCCCCTGTGATAATATCATCCTGTGATAATATCCCCCTGTGATAATATCCCCCTGTGAAAATATCATCCTGTGATAATATCCCCTGTGATAATATCCCCTGTGATAATATCCCCCTGTGCTAATATCATGCTGTGATAATATCCCCTGTGATAATATCCCCCTGTGATAATATCATCCTGTGATAATATCCCCTGTGACAATATCCCCCTTTGATAATATCCCACTGTGATAATATCCCCCTGTGATAATATCATCCTGTGATAATATCCCCTGTGATAATATCATCATGTGATAATATTCCCTGTGATAATATCCCCCTGTGATAACATCATCCTGTGATAATATCCCCTGTGATAATATCCCCATGTGATAATATCCCGCTGTGATAATATCCCTCTGTGATAATATCATCCTGTGATAATATCCCCATGTGCTAATACCCGCTGTGATAATATCCGTTGTGATAATATCCCTGGTGGTAATATTCCCTGTGATAATATCCCCCTGTCATAATGTCATCCTATGATAATATTCACTGTGATAATATCCCCCTGTGATAATATCCCCCTGTGATAATATTCCCTGAAATAATATCCCCTGTGATAATATCCCCCTGTGATAATATCATCCTGTGATAATATTCCCTTTGATAATATCCCCCCGTGAAAATATCATCCTGTGATAATATTCCCTGTGATAATATCCCCCTATGATAATATCCCCATGTGCTAATATCCACTGTGATAATATCCCCTGTGATAATATCCCCATGTGATAATATCCCCCTGTGATAATATCCCCATGTTCTAATATCCACTGTGATAATATCCCCTGTGATAATATCCCCCTGTGATAATATCATCCTGTGATAATATCCGCTGTGATAATATCCCCTGTGATATTATCCCCATGTGATACTATCCCCCTGTGATAATATCCCCATGTGATAATATCACCCTGTGATAATATCCCCTGTGATAATATCCCCCTGTGGTAATATCATCCTTTGATAATATCCCCCTGTGTTAATATCATCCTGTGATAATATCCCCTGTGATAATATCCCCATGTGATAATATCCCCCTGTGATAATATCCCCATGTGATAATATCCACCAGTGACAATATCCGCTGTGATAATATCCCCTGTGATAACATCCTAATGTGATAATATCCATCTGTGATAATATCCGCTGTGATAATATCCCCTGCGATAATTTCCCCGCTGTGATTAATATCCCCCTGTGATAATATCATCCTGTGAAAATATCCCCCTGTGATAATATCCCCCTGTGCTAATATCCCCCTGTGATAATATCATCCTGTGATAATATCCCCTGTGATAATATCTCCATGTGATAATATCCCCCTGTGATAATATCATCCTGTGATAATATCCCCTGTGATAATATCCCCATATGATAATATCCCCCTGTGATAATATCATCCTGTGATAATATCCCCCTGTGATAATATCCCCCTGTGATAATATCATCCTGTGATAATATCCCCTGTGATAATATCCCCCTGTGATAATATCCCCCTGTGATAATATCCCCTGTGATAATAACCCCCTGTGATAATATCATCCTGTGATAATATCCCCTGTGATAAAATCCCCATGTGATAATATCCCCCTGTGATAATATCCCCCTGTGATAATATCATCCTGTGATAATATCCCCATGTTCTAATATCCACTGTGATAATATCCCTTGTGATAATATCCCTCTGTGATAATATCCCTCTGTGATAATATCATCCTGTGATAATATCCGCTGTGATAATATCCCCTGTGATATTATCCCCATGTGATAATATCCCCCTGTGATAATATCCCCATGTGATAATATCATCCTGTGATAATATCCCCTGTGATAAAATCCCCCTGTGGTAATATCATCCTTTGATAATATCCCCATGTGGTAATATCATCCTGTGATAATATCCCCTGTGATAATATCCCCATATGATAATATCATCCACTGATAAAGTCCCCATGTGATAATATCATCCTGTGATAATATCATCCTGTGATAATATCCCGCTGTGGTAATATCATCCTGTGATAATATCCCCTGTGATAATATCCCCATGTGATAATATCTTCCAGTGATACTATCCCCACGTGATAATATCCCCACGTGATAATATCCCCATGTGATAATATCCCCCTGTGATAATATCCCCATGTGATAATATCATCCTGTGATAATATCCCCTGTGATATAATCCCCCTCTGATAATATCATCCTGTGATAATATTCCTTGTGATAATATCCCCATGTGGTAATATCCCCCAGTGATAATATCCCCATGTGATAATATCCACCAGTGATAATATCCACTGTGATAATATCCCCTGAGATAATATCCCCCTGTGATAATATCCCCAGGTGATAATATCCCCCTGTGATGATATCCCCATGTGATAATATCCACCAGTGATAATATCCGCTGTGATAATATTCCCTGTGATAACATCCTAATGTGATAATATCCAGCTGTGATAATATCATCCTGTGATAATATCCCCTGTGATAATATCTCCATGTGATAATATACCCCTGTGATAATTTCCCCCTGTGATAATATCATCCTGTGAAAATATCCCCCTGTGATAATATCATCCTGTGATAATATCCCCTGTGATAATATCTCCATGTGATAATATACCCCTGTGATAATATCATCCTGTGAGAATATCCCCTGTGATAATATACCCATGTGATAATATCCCCCTGTGATAATATCATCCTGTGATAATATCCCCCTGTGATAATAGCCCCCTGTGATAATATCCCCCTGTGATAATATCCCCCTGTGCTAATATCATGCTGTGATAATATCCCCTGTGATAATATCCCACTGTGATAATATCATCCTGTGATAATATCCCCTGTGATAATATCCCCATGTGATAATATCCCCCTGTGATAATATCCCCCTGTGATAATATCATCCTGTGATAATATCCCCATGTGCTAATATCCGCTTTGATAATATCCCTTGTGATAATTTACCCGGTGGTAATATTCCCTGTGATAATATCCCCCTGTGATAATATCATCCTGTGATAATATTCACTGTGATATTATCCCCCTGTGATAATATCATCCTGTGATAATATTCACTGTGATATTATCCCCTAGTGATAATATCATCCTGTGATAATATTCCCTGTAATAATATCCCCTGTGAGAATATCCCCCTGTGATAATATCATCCTTTGATAATATTCCCTTTGATAATATCCCCCTGTGAAAATATCATCCTGTGATAATATTCCCTGTGATAGTATCCCCCTGTGATAATATCCCCATGTGCTAATATCCACTGTGATAATATCCCCTGTGATAATATCCCCATGTGATAATATCATCCTGTGAAAATATCCCCCTGTGATAATATCATCCTGTGATAATATCCCCTGTGATAATATCTCCATGTGATAATATACCCCTGTGATAATATCATCCTGTGATAATATCCCCATGTTCTAATATCCCCCTGTGATAATATCCCCCTGTGATAATATCATCCTGTGATAATATCCGCTGTGATAATATCCCCTGTGATATTATCCCCATGGGATAATATCCCCCTGTGATAATATCCCCATGTGCTAATATCCCCCTGTGATATAATCATCCTGTGATAATATCCCCCTGTCAAAATATCATTCTGTGATAATATCCCCTGTGATAATATCCCCCTGTGATAATATCATCCTGTGATCATATCATCCTGTGATAATATCCCCCTGTGATAATATCCCCCTGTGATAATATACCCCTGTGATAATATCATCCTGTGATAATATCCCCATGTGATAATATCCCCATGTGCTAATACCCACTGAGATAATATCCCCTGTGATCAAATCCCCCTGTGATAATATCCCCCTGTGAGAAGATCATCCAGTGATAATATCATCCTGTGATAATATCCCCATGTGATAATATCCCCATGTGCTAATATCCGCTGTGATAATATTCCCTGTGATAATATCCCCCTGTGATAATATCATCCTGTGATAATATCCCCAGTGGTAATGTTCCCTGTGATATAATCCCCCTGTGATAATATCCCCATGGTAATATTCCCTGTGATATTATCCCCCTGTGATAATATCATCCTGTGATAATATCCCCTGTGATAATATTCCCTGTGATAATATCCCCATGTCCGAATATCCCCCTGTGATAATATCATCCTGTGATAATATCCCCATGTGCTAATATCCGCTGTGATAATATTCCCTGTGATAATATCCCCCTGTGATAAAATCATCCTGTGATAATATCCCCATGTCCGAATACCCTCATGTGCTAATATCTGCTGTGATAATATTCCCTGTGATAATATCCCCCTGTGATAATATCGTCCTGTGATAATATCCCCATGTGATAATATCCCCATGTGCTAATATCCGCTGTGATAATATCCCCTTGTGATAATATCCCCGGTGGTAATATTCCCTGTGATAATATCCCCCTGTGATAATATCATCCTGTGATAATATCCCCCTGTGATAATATCATCCTGTGATAATATCATCCTGTGATAATATCCCCATGTGATATTATCCCCATGTGCTAATATCCGCTGTGATAATATTCCCTGTGATAATATCCCCCTGTGATAATATCATCCTGTGATAATATCCCCTGTGATAATATTCCCTGTGATAATATCCCCTGTGATAATATCCTCCTGTGATAATATCATCCTGTGATAATTTCCGCTGTGATAATATCCCCTGTGATAATAGCCCCATGTGATAATATCCCCCTGTGATAATATCCCCATGTGCTAACATCCCCATGTGCTAATATCCGCTGTGATAATATCCCCCTGTGATATCATCCTGTGATCATATCCTCATCTCCAAATATCCCCATGTGCTAATATCCGCTGTGATACTATCCCCCTGTGATAATATCCCCCTGTTATAATATCCCCGGTGGTAAAATTCCCTGTGATAATATCCCCCTGTGATAACATCATTCTGTGATAATATCCCCTGTGATAATATCCCCCTATGATAATATACCCCTGTGATGATATCATCCTGTGATAATATACCCATGTGATAATATCCCCATGTGCTAATACCCGCTGAGATAATATCCCCTGTGATCATATCCCCCTGTGAAATATCCCCTTGTTATGATATCATCCTGTGATAGTATCATCCTGTGATAATATCCCCATGTGATAATATCCCAATGTGCTAATATCCGCTGTGATAATATTCCCTGTGATAATATCCCCCTGTGATAATATCATCCTGTGATAATATCCGCTGTGATAATATCCCCTGTGATAATATCCCCCTGTGATAATATCCCCGGTGGTAATATTGCCTGTGATATTATCCCCCTGTGATAATATCCCCATGTGCTAATATCTGCTGTGATATTAATCCCTGTGATAATATCCCCCTGTGATAATATCATCCTGTGATAATATCCCCATGTGAAAATATCCCCATGTGCTAATATCCACTGTGAAAATGTCCCCTTGTGATAATATTCCCGGTGGTAAATTCCCTGTGATAATATCATCCTGTGATAATATCATCCTGTGATAATATTCTCTGTGATAGTATCCCCCTGTGATAATATCCCCATGTGCTCATATCCACTGTGATAATATCCCCTGTGATAATATCCCCCTGTGATAATATCATCCTGTGATGATATCCCCATGTGCTAATATCCGCTGTGATAATATCCCCTGTGATAATATCCCCCTGTGATAATATCCCCGGTGGTAATATTCCCTGTGATAATATCCCCCTGTGATAATATCATCCTGTGAAAATATCCCCATGTGATAATATCCCCATGTGCTAATTCCCGCTGAGATAATATCCCCTGTGATCATATCCCCCTGTGATAATATCCCCCTGTGATAATATCATCCTGTGATAATATCATCCTGTGGTTATATTCCCTTGTGATAATATCCCCCTGTGATAATATCATCCTGTGATAATATCCCCATGTGCTAATATCCGCTGTGATAATATTCCCTGTGATAATATCCCCCTGTGATAATATTATCCTGCGATAATATCCCCATGTCCGAATACCCTCATGTGCTAATATCTGCTGTGATAATATTCCCTGTGATAATATCCCCCTGTGATAATATCGTCCTGTGATAATATCCCCATGTGATAATATCCCCATGTGCTAATATCCGCTGTGATAATATCCCCTTGTGATAATATCCCCGGTGGTAATATTCCCTGTGAGAATATCCCCCTGTGATAATATCATCCTGTGATAATATCCCCCTGTGATAATATCATCCGGTGATAATATCATCCTGTGATAATATCCCCATGTGATATTATCCCCATGTGCTAATATCCGCTGTGATAATATTCCCTGTGATAATATCCCCCTGTGATAATATCATCCTGTGATAAAATCCCCATGTGATAATATCCCCATGTGATAATATCATCCTGTGATAATATCCCCCTGTGATAATATCATCCTGTGATAATATCCCCATGTGATAATATCCCCCTGTGATAATATCCCCATTTGATAATATCATCTTGTGATAATATCCCCATGTGATAACATCCTTCTGTGATAATATCCCCATGTGATAATATCCCCTGTGATGATATCCCCATGTGAGAATATCCCCATGTGATAATATCCCCTGTGATGATATCCCCATGTGAGAATATCCCCATGTGATAATATCCCCATGTGCTAATGTTCGCTGTGATAATATTCACTGCGATAATATCCCCTGTGATAATATCATCCTGTGATAATATCCCCATGTAATAATATACCCCTGTGATAATATCCCCATGTGTTAATATCATCCTGTGATATTATCCCCATGTGATATTATCCCCCTGTGATAATATCCCCATGTGATAATATCCCCCTGTGATAATATCCCCATGTGATAATATCATCCTGTGATAATATCCCCATGTGATAACATCCTTCTGTGATAATATCCCCATGTGATAATATCCCCTGTGATGATATCCCCATGTGAGAATATCCCCATGTGATAATATCCCCATGTGCTAATATTCGCTGTGATAATATTCACTGCGATAATATCCCCTGTGATAATATCATCCTGTGATAATATCCCCATGTGATAATATACCCCTGTGATATTATCCCCATGATATAATATCCCCCTGTGATAATATCCCCATGTGATAATATCATCTTGTGATAATATCCCCTGTGATAATATCCCACTGTGTTAATATCCCAGTGTATCCCACTTCCCCAGGAATGCAGAGTGAGACCCCTGTGCATCCCCATCCACCCAGAATGCGGAGTGAGACCCCCATGTATCCCCACTGCCCCAAATGCAGAGTGAGACCCCTGTTTATTCCTCTCCCCCCAGATTGGAGAGTGAGAACCCTGTGCATCCCCCTCCCTTTAAGAATGCAGACTGCTACCCCTGTGTATACCCCTCCCTTTAAGGATGCAGAGTGAGTCCCCTGTGTATGCCCCCTCCCTTTAAGAATGCAGACTGAGACCCCTGTTTATCCCTCCTCCCTTGAAGAATGCAGACTGAGACCCCTGTTTATCCCTCCTCCCTTGAAGAATGCAGAGTGAGATCCCTGTGTATCACCCTCCCCCAGAATGCAGAGTGAGACCTCTGTGTATCTCCCCTGCATTTAAGAATTCAGCGTGAGACCCCTGTGTAAGCCCCCTCCCTTAGAATGCAGAGAGAGACCCCTGTATATCTTCCCACCCTTTAAGAATGCAGAGTGAGTCCCCTGTGTATCCCCCATTCCCTAGAATGCAGAGTGAGACCCCTGTGTATCCCCGTCCCCACAGAATGCAGAGTGAGACGACTGTGCATCCCCCTCCCCCCAGAATGCAGAGTGAGACCCTGTGTTTACGCCCTCCCCCAGAATGCTGAGTGATACCCCTGTATATCTCCTACCACCCTGAATGCAGAGTGAGACCCCCGTGTTTACCCCTCCCTTTAAGAATGCAGAGTGAGACACCTGTGAATCCCCATCTCCCCAGAATGCAGAGTGAGACCCCTGTTCAGCCCCACTCCCTTTAAGAATGCAGAGTGAGACCTCTGTGTATCCCCCCTTCCCCCAGAATTCAGAGGGAGACCACTGTGTATCCCCCTCCCCCCAGAATGCAGAGTGAGACTCCTGTGTATCACCCCTCCCAGAATGCAGAGTGAGACCCCTGTTCAGCCCCACTCCCTTTAAGAATGTAGAGTGAGACCTCTGTGTATCCCCCCTTCCCCCAGAATTCAGAGGGAGACCCCTGTGTATCCCCCTCCCCCCAGAATGCAGAGTGAGACTCCTGTGTATCATTCCTCCCAGAATGCAGAGTGAGAACCCCGTGTAAACCCCATCCCCACAAATGCAGAGACCCCTGTGTATACCCCCTGCCAAAATGCTGAGTGAGACCCCCCCTTATCACCCCTCCCTTTAAGAAGGCAGAGTGAGACCCCTGTGTATCTCCCTCTACTCAGAATGCAGAGTGAGAACCCTGTGTATCCCTCCTCCCTTTAAGAATGCAGAGGGAGACGCCTGTGTATCCCCCTTGCCCCAGAATGCTGAGTGAGACCCCTGTTTATTCCCACTGCCTTTAGGAATGAAGAGTGCGACCCCTGCGTATCCCTGTCCTTTTAAGAATGCAGAGGGAGACCTCTGTGCATCCCACTCCCCCCAGAATGCAGCGTGAGACCCCTGTATATCCCCCCAGACAATAAGAATGCAGAATGAGATCCCTGTGTATCCCCCTCCCCCCAAATTCATAGTGAGACCCATGTGTATCCCACTCCCTTTAAGAATACAGAGGGCGACCCCTGTTTATCCCCCTCCCCGCAGAATGCAGAGTGAGACCCCTGAGTATCACCCTCCCCCAGAATGCTGAGTGAGATCCGTGTGTATCTCCCCTCCCTTTAAGAATGCAGAGTGAGATCCCCGTGTACCCCCTCCCTTTAATAATGCAGAGTGAGTCCCGTGTGTATCCCCCTCCCCCCAGAATGCAGAGTGAGACCCCCGTGTATCCCCCCCACTCCAAATGTAGAGTGAGTCCCCTGTGTATCCCTCCTACCTTTAATAATGCAGAGTGAGTCCCGTGTGTATCCCCCTCCCCCCAGAATGCACAGTGAGACCCCTGTGTATCCCCCTCCCAGAATGAAGAGTGAGTCCCCTGTGTATCCCCCTCCCTTTCAGAATGCAGAGCGTGACACCTGTGTATCCCCCCACCCCCAGACTGCTGAGTGTGACTCCCGTGTATCCCCTCCCTTTAAGAATGCAGAGTGAGATCCCTTTGTATCTCCCGCCCCCCAAATTCATAGTGAGACCCCTGTGTATTCGCCCTCCCGTTAAGAATGCAGAGTGAGACCCCTGTGTATCCCCTCCCCACAGAATGCAGAGTGAGAACCCCCGTGTATCCACTCGCCCCCCAAATGCAGAGTGAGACCCCTGTGTATCCCCTTCCCACAGAATGCAGAGTGAGTCCCCTGTGTATCCCCCCTCCCTTTAAGAATACAGAGTGCAACCCTTGTGTATCCCCCCTCGATTAGAAATGCAGGATAAGACCCCTGTGTGTATCCCCCTCCCTTTAAGACTGCAGAGTGAGACCCCTGTGTATCCCCTCTCACTTTAAGAATGCAGAGTGAGCCCCCTGTGTATCCCCCCTCCCTTTAAGAATGCTGAGTGAGCCCCCTGTGTATCCCCCCTTCCTTTAAGAATGCAGAGTGAGTCCCCTGTGTATCCCCTCTCACTTTAAGAATGCAGAGTGAGACCCCTGTGTATCCCCTCTCACTTTAAGAATGCAGAGTGAGTCCCCTGTGTATCCCCTCTCACTTTAAGAATGCAGAGTGAGACCCCTGTGTATCCCCCCTCCCTTTAAGAATGCAGAGTGAGTCCCCTGTGTATCCGCCCTCCCATTAAGAATGCAGAGTGAGCCCCCTGTGTATCCCCCCTCCCTTTAAGAATGCAGAGTGAGACCCCTGTGTATCCCCCCTCCCTTTAAGAATGCAGAGTGAGTCCCCTGTGTATCCGCCCTCCCATTAAGAATGCAGAGTGAGTCCCCTGTGTATCCCCTCTCACTTTCAGAGTGCAGAGTGAGTCCCCTGTGTATTCCCTCTCACTTTCAGAGTGCAGAGTGAGACCCCTGTGTATCCCCCCTCCATTTAAGAATGCAGAGTGAGACCCCTGAGTATTCCCTCTCACTTTCAGAGTGCAGAGTGAGACCCCTGTGTATCCCCCCTCCATTTAAGAATGCAGAGTGAGACCCCTGTGTATTCCCTCTCACTTTAAGGATGCAGAGTGAGACCCCTGTGTATCCCCCCTCCCTTTAAGGATGCAGAGTGAGACCCCTGTGTATTCCCTCTCACTTTAAGAGAGCAGAGTGAGACCCCTGTGTATCCCCTCTCACTTTCAGAGTGCAGACTGAGACCCCCTGTGTATCCCCTCTCACTTTCAGAGTGCAGAGTGAGTGCCCTGTGAATCCCTCTCCCTTTAAGAATGCAGAGTGAGACCCCTGTGTATTAGCTCTCACTTTAAGTATGCAGAGTGATTCCCCTGTGTATCCCCCCCTCCCTTTAAGAATGCAGAGTGAGTCCCCTTTGTATTCCCTCTCACTTTCAGAGTGCAGACTGAGACCCCTGTGTATCCCCTCACACTTTACGAATGCAGAGTGAGACCCCTGTGTATCCCCTCCCCCTTTCAGAGTGCAGAGTGAGACCCCTGTGTATCCCCTCTCACTTTAAGAGTGCAGAGTGAGACCCCTGTGCATTCCCCTCCCTTTCAGACTGCAGAGTGAGACCCCTGTGTATTCCCTCTCACTTTGAGAGTGCGGAGTGAGACCCCTGTGTATCCCCCTCCCTTTCAGAGTGCAGAGTGAGACCCCTGTGCATCCCCCTCCCTTTCAGAGTGCAGAGTGAGACCCCTGTGTATCCCTCTCACTTTCAGAGTGCAGAGTGAGACCCCTGTGCATCCCCCTCCCTTTCAGAGTGCAGAGTGAGACCCCTGTGTATCCCTCTCACTTTCAGAGTGCAGAGTGAGACCCCTGTGTATCCCCCTCCCTTTCAGAATGCAGAGTGAGACCCCAGTGTATCCCTCTCACTTTCAGAGTGCAGAGTGAGACCCCTGTGCATCCCCCTCCCTTTCAGAGTGCAGAGTGAGACCCCTGTGTATCCCTCTCACTTTCAGAGTGCAGAGTGAGACCCCTGTGTATTCCCTCTCACTTTCAGAGTGCAGAGTGAGACCCCTGTGTATTCCCTCTCACTTTCAGAGTGCAGAGTGAGACCCCTGTGTATCCCCTCTCACTTTCAGAGTGCAGAGTGAGTCCCCTGTGTATCCCCTCTCACTTTAAGAATGCAGAGTGAGACCCCTGTGTATCCCCTCTCACTTTAAGAATGCAGAGTGAGACCCCTGTGTATTCCCTCTCACTTTCAGAGTGCAGAGTGAGACCCCTGTGTATCCCCCTCCCTTTAAGAATGCAGAGTGAGTCCCCTGTGTATTCCCTCTCACTTTCAGAGTGCAGAGTGAGACCCCTGTGTATTCCTTCTCACTTTCAGAGTGCAGAGTGAGACCCCTGTGTATTCCCTCTCACTTTCAGAGTGCAGAGTGAGACCCCTGTGTATCCCCTCTCACTTTCAGAGTGCCGAGTGAGACCCCTGTGTATCCCCCTCCCTTTAAGAATGCAGAGTGAGCCCCTTGTGTATCCCCCCTCCCTTTCAGAATGCAGAGTGAGACCCCTGTGTATTCCCTCTCACTTTCAGAGTGCAGAGTGAGACCCCTGTGTATCCCCCTCCCTTTAAGAATGCAGAGTGAGTCCCCTGTGTATTCCCTCTCACTTTCAGAGTGCAGAGTGAGACCCCTGTGTATTCCTTCTCACTTTCAGAGTGCAGAGTGAGACCCCTGTGTATTCCCTCTCACTTTCAGAGTGCAGAGTGAGACCCCTGTGTATCCCCCTCCCTTTCAGAATGCAGAGTGAGACCCCTGTGTATTCCCTCTCACTTTAAGAATGCAGAGTGAGTCCCCTGTGTATTCCCTCTCACTTTAAGAATGCAGAGTGAGTCCCCTGTGTATCCCCCTCCCTTTCAGAATGCAGAGTGAGACCCCTGTGTATTCCCTCTCACTTTAAGAATGCAGAGTGAGTCCCGTGTGTATTCCCTCTCACTTTAAGAATGCAGAGTGAGTCCCCTGTGTATCCCCCTCCCTTTCAGAATGCAGAGTGAGACCCCTGTGTATACCCTCCCCCTTTCAGAGTGCATAGTGAGACCCCTGTGTATCCCCTCTCACTTTCAGAGTGCCGAGTGAGACCCCTGTGTATCCTCTCTCACTTTCAGAATACAGAGTGAGACCCCTGTGTATCCCCTCTCACTTTAAGAATGCAGAGTGAGACCCCTGTGTATCACCTCTCACATTCAGAGTGCCGAGTGAGACCCCTGTGTATTCCCTCTCACTTTCAGAGTGCAGAGTGAGACCCCTGTGTATCCCCTCTCACTTTCAGAGTGCCGGGTGAGACCCCTGTGTATCCCCTCTCACTTTCAGAATACAGAGTGAGACACCTGTGTATCCCCTCTCACTTTAAGAATGCAGAGTGAGACCCCTGTGTATCCCCTCTCACTTTAAGAATGCAGAGTGAGACCCCTGTGTATTCCCTCTCACTTTCAGAATGCAGAGTGAGACCCCTGTGTATCACCTCTCACTTTCAGAGAGAAGAGTGAGACCCCTGTGTATCCCCTCTCACTTTATGAATGCTGAGTGAGTCCCTTTTATATTCCCTCTCACTTTAAGAGTGCGGAGTGAGACCCCTATATTTCCCCTCTCACTTTATGAATGCAGAGTGAGTCCCCTGTATATTCCCTCTCACTTTAAGAGTGCAGAGTGAGACCCCTGTGTTTCCCCTCTCACTTTATGAATGCAGAGTGAGACCCCTGTGTTTCCCCTCTCACTTTATGAATGCAGAGTGAGACCCCTGTGTATCCCCTCTCACTTTATGAATGCAGAGTGAGTCCCCTGTGTATCCCCTCTCACTTTAAGAATGCAGAGTGAGTCCCCTGTGTATCCCCTCTCACTTTAAGAGTGCAGAGTGAGACCCCTGTGTATTCCCTCTCACTTTCAGAATTTTGAGTGAGTCCCCTGTGTATCCCCTCTCACTTTAAGAACGCAGAGTGAGTCCCCTGTGTATTCCCTCTCACTTTAAGAATGCAGAGTGAGACCCCTGTGTATTCCCTCTCACTTTCAGAGTGCAGAGTGAGTCCCCTGTGTATCCCCTCTCACTTTAAGAATGCAGAGTGAGACCCCTGTGTATTCCCTCTCACTTTCAGAATACAGAGTGAGTCCCCTGTGTATCCCCTCTCACTTTAAGAATGCAGAGTGAGTCCCCTGTGTATACCCTCTCACTTTAAGAATGCAGAGTGAGACCCCTGTGTATTCCCTCTCACTTTCAGAATACAGAGTGAGTCCCCTGTGTATCCCCTCTCACTTTATGAATGCAGAGTGAGTCCCCTGTCTATCCCCTCTCACTTTAAGAATGCAGAGTGAGTCCCCTGTGTATCCCCTCTCACTTTAAGAGTGCAGAGTGAGACCCCTGTGTATTCCCTCTCACTTTCAGAATACAGAGTGAGTCCCCTGTGTATCCCCTCTCACTTTAAGAATGCAGAGTGATTCCCCTGTGTATCCCCTCTCACTTTAAGAATGCAGAGTGAGACCCCTGTGTATTCCCTCTCACTTTATGAGTGCGGAGTGAGACCCCTGTGTATTCCCTCTCACTTTAAGAATGCAGAGTGAGTCCCCTGTGTATCCCCTCTCACTTTCAGAGTGCAGAGTGAGTCCCCTGTGTATCCCCTCTCACATTCAGAGTGCAGAGTGAGACCACTGTGTATCCCCTCTCACTTTAAGAATGCTGAGTGAGACCCCTGTGTATCCCCTCTCACTTTAAGAATGCAGAGTGAGACCCCTGTGTATCCCCTCTCACTTTAAGAATGCAGAGTGAGACCCCTGTGTATTCCCTCTCACTTTAAGAATGCAGAGTGAGACCCCTGTGTATCCCCTCTCACTTTAAGAATGCAGAGTGAGACCCCTGTGTATTCCCTCTCACTTTCAGAGTGCAGAGTGAGACCCCTGTGTATCCCCTCTCACTTTAAGAATGCTGAGTGAGACCCCTGTGTATTCCCTCTCACTTTCAGAGTGCAGAGTGAGACCCCTGTGTATTCCCTCTCACTTTCAGAGTGCAGAGTGAGACCCCTGTGTATTCCCTCTCACTTTCAGAATGCAGAGTGAGACCCCTGTGTATCCCCTCTCACTTTAAGAATGCAGAGTGAGACCCCTGTGTATCCCCTCTCACTTTAAGAATGCAGAGTGAGACCCCTGTGTATTCCCTCTCACTTTAAGAATGCAGAGTGAGACCCCTGTGTATCCCCCCTCACTTGAAGAATGCAGAGTGAGACCCCTGTGTATCCCCTCTCACTTTAAGAATGCAGAGTGAGACCCCTGTGTATCCCCTCTCACTTTAAGAATGCAGAGTGAGACCCCTGTGTATTCCCTCTCACTTTCAGAGTGCAGAGTGAGTCCCCTGTGTATCCCCTCTCACTTTAAAAATGCAGAGTGAGTCCCCTGTGTATCCCCTCTCACTTTAGGAATGCAGAGTGAGACCCCTGTGTATCCCCTCACACTTTAAGAATGCAGAGTGAGACCCCTGTGTATTCCCTCTCACTTTAAGAATGCAGAGTGAGTCCCCTGTGTATCCCCTCACACTTTAAGAATGCAGAGTGAGACCCCTGTGTATCCCCTCTCACTTTAAGAATGCAGAGTGAGTCCCCTGTGTATCCCCTCTCACTTTAAGAATGCAGAGTGAGACCCCTGTGTATCCCCTCTCACTTTAAGAATGCAGAGTGAGACCCCTGTGTATTCCCTCTCACTTTAAGAATGCAGAGTGAGTCCCCTGTGTATCCCCCTCCCTTTCAGAATGCAGAGTGAGACCCCTGTGTATTCCCTCTCACTTTAAGAATGCAGAGTGAGTCCCCTGTGTATTCCCTCTCACTTTAAGAATGCAGAGTGAGTCCCCTGTGTATCCCCCTCCCTTTCAGAATGCAGAGTGAGACCCCTGTGTATACCCTCCCCCTTTCAGAGTGCATAGTGAGACCCCTGTGTATCCCCTCTCACTTTCAGAGTGCCGAGTGAGACCCCTGTG
Organism: Heterodontus francisci; assembly: GCF_036365525.1. Lineage (NCBI taxonomy): Eukaryota > Metazoa > Chordata > Chondrichthyes > Heterodontiformes > Heterodontidae > Heterodontus > Heterodontus francisci. The sequence goes on along the minus strand of NC_090378.1, from coordinate 129,035,853 downwards.
TATCCTCTCTCACTTTCAGAATACAGAGTGAGACCCCTGTGTATCCCCTCTCACTTTAAGAATGCAGAGTGAGACCCCTGTGTATCACCTCTCACATTCAGAGTGCCGAGTGAGACCCCTGTGTATTCCCTCTCACTTTCAGAGTGCAGAGTGAGACCCCTGTGTATCCCCTCTCACTTTCAGAGTGCCGAGTGAGACCCCTGTGTATCCCCTCTCACTTTCAGAATACAGAGTGAGACCCCTGTGTATTCCCTCTCACTTTAAGAATGCAGAGTGTGACCCCTGTGTATTCCCTCTCACTTTCAGAATGCAGAGTGAGACCCCTGTGTATCACCTCTCACTTTCAGAGAGAAGAGTGAGACCCCTGTGTATCCCCTCTCACTTTATGAATGCTGAGTGAGTCCCTTGTATATTCCCTCTCACTTTAAGAGTGCGGAGTGAGACCCCTATGTTTCCCCTCTCACTTTATGAATGCAGAGTGAGACCCCTGTGTATTCCCTCTCACATTCAGAGTGCAGAGTGAGACCCCTGTGTATCCCCTCTCACTTTATGAATGCTGAGTGAGTCCCTTGTATATCCCCTCTCACTTCATGAATGCAGAGTGATTCCCCTGTGTATTCCCTCTCACTTTATGAATGCAGAGTGAGTCCCCTGTGTATTCCCTCTCACTTTCAGAGTGCAGAGTGAGACACCTGTGTATACCCTCTCACTTGCAGAGAGAAGAGTGAGACCCCTGTGTATTCCCTCTCACTTTATGAATGCAGAGTGAGTCCCCTGTGTCTTCCCTCTCACTTTCAGAGTGCAGAGTGAGACACCTGTGTATCCCCTCTCACTTTCAGAGAGAAGAGTGAGACCCCTGTGTATCCCCTCTCACTTTATGAATGCTGAGTGAGTCCCTTGTATATTCCCTCTCACTTTAAGAGTGCAGAGTGAGACCCCTGTGTTTCCCCTCTCACTTTATGAATGCAGAGTGAGACCCCTGTGTTTCCCCTCTCACTTTATGAATGCAGAGTGAGTCCCCTGTGTATTCCCTCTCACTTTCAGAGTGCAGAGTGAGACCCCTGTGTATCCCCTCTCACTTTCAGAGTGCAGAGTGAGTCCCCTGTGTATTCCCTCTCACTTTAAGAATGCAGAGTGAGTCCCCTGTGTATTCCCTCTTACTTTCAGAGTGCAGAGTGAGACCCCTGTGTATCCCCTCTCACTTTATGAATGCAGCGTGAGTCCCCTGTGTATTCCCTCTCACTTTATGAATGCAGAGTGAGTCCCCTGTGTATTCCCACTCTCTTTCAGAGTGCAGAGTGAGACCCCTGTGTATCCCCTCTCACTTTCAGAGTGCAGAGTGAGACCCCTGTGTATTCCCTCTCAATTTATGAATGCAGAGTGAGTCCCCTGTGTATTCCCTCTCACTTTATGAATGCAGAGTGAGACCCCTGTGTATCCCCTCTCACTTTCAGAGAGAAGAGTGAGACCCCTGTGTATCCCCTCTCACTTTATGAATGCTGAGTGAGTCCCTTGTATATTCCCTCTCACTTTAAGAGTGCAGAGTGAGACCCCTGTGTTTCCCCTCTCACTTTCAGAATGCAGAGTGAGACCCCTGTGTTTCCCCTCTCACTTTATGAATGCAGAGTGAGACCCCTGTGTATCCCCTCTCACTTTATGAATGCAGAGTGAGTCCCCTGTGTATTCCCTCTCACTTTAAGAATGCAGAGTGAGTCCCCTGTGTATTCCCTCCCACTTTCAGAGTGCAGAGTGAGACCCCTGTGTATTCCCTCTCACTTTATGAATGCATAGTGAGTCCCCTGTGTATCCCCTCTCACTTTAAGAATGCAGAGTGAGACCCCTGTGTATTCCCTCTCACTTTCAGAACACAGAGTGAGTCCCCTGTGTATCCCCTCTCACTTTATGAATGCAGAGTGAGTCCCCTGTGTATCCCCTCTCACTTTAAGAATGCAGAGTGAGTCCCCTGTGTATCCCCTCTCACTTTAAGAGTGCAGAGTGAGACCCCTGTGTATTCCCTCTCACTTTCAGAATACAGAGTGAGTCCCCTGTGTATCCCCTCTCACTTTAAGAATGCAGAGTGAGTCCCCTGTGTATTCCCTCTCACTTTAAGAATGCAGAGTGAGACCCCTGTGTATTCCCTCTCACTTTCAGAGTGCAGAGTGAGTCCCCTGTGTATCCCCTCTCACTTTAAGAATGCAGAGTGAGACCCCTGTGTATTCCCTCTCACTTTCAGAATACAGAGTGAGTCCCCTGTGTATCCCCTCTCACTTTCAGAATGCAGAGTGAGTCCCCTGTGTATACCCTCTCACTTTAAGAATGCAGAGTGAGACCCCTGTGTATTCCCTCTCACTTTCAGAATACAGAGTGAGTCCCCTGTGTATCCCCTCTCACTTTAAGAATGCAGAGTGATTCCCCTGTGTATCCCCTCTCACTTTAAGAATGCAGAGTGAGACCCCTGTGTATTCCCTCTCACTTTAAGAGTACGGAGTGAGACCCCTGTGTATTCCCTCTCACTTTAAGAATGCAGAGTGAGTCCCCTGTGTATCCCCTCTCACTTGAAGAATGCAGAGTGAGTCCCCTGTGTATTCCCTCTCACTTTAAGAGTGCAGAGTGAGTCCCCTCTGTATTCCCTCTCACTTTAAGAGTGCAGAGTGAGTCCCCTGTGTATCCCCTCTCACTTTCAGAGTGCAGAGTGAGTCCCCTGTGTATCCCCTCTCACTTTCAGAGTGCAGAGTGAGACCACTGTGTATCCCCTCTGACTTTCAGAGTGCAGAGTGAGTCCCCTGTGTATCCCCTCTCACTTTCAGAGTGCAGAGTGAGACCCCTGTGTATTCCCTCTCACTTTCAGAATGCAGAGTGAGACCCCTGTGTATCCCCTCTCACTTTAAGAATGCAGAGTGAGACCCCTGTGTATCCCCTCTCACTTTAAGAATGCAGAGTGAGACCCCTGTGTATCCCCTCTCACTTTAAGAATGCAGAGTGAGACCCCTGTGTATCCCCTCTCACTTTAAGAATGCAGAGTGAGACCCCTGTGTATTCCCTCTCACTTTAAGAATGCAGAGTGAGACCCCTGTGTATCCCCGCTCACTTTAAGAATGCAGAGTGAGACCCCTGTGTATTCCCTCTCACTTTCAGAGTGCAGAGTGAGACCCCTGTGTATCCCCTCTCACTTTAAGAATGCTGAGTGAGACCCCTGTGTATTCCCTCTCACTTTCAGAGTGCAGAGTGAGACCCCTGTGTATTCCCTCTCACTTTCAGAGTGCAGAGTGAGACCCCTGTGTATTCCCTCTCACTTTCAGAATGCAGAGTGAGACCCCTGTGTATCCCCTCTCACTTTAAGAATGCAGAGTGAGACCCCTGTGTATCCCCTCTCACTTTAAGAATGCAGAGTGAGACCCCTGTGTATTCCCTCTCACTTTAAGAATGCAGAGTGAGACCCCTGTGTATCCCCCCTCACTTGAAGAATGCAGAGTGAGACCCCTGTGTATCCCCTCTCACATTAAGAATGCAGAGTGAGACCCCTGTGTATCCCCTCTCACTTTAAGAATGCAGAGTGAGACCCCTGTGTATTCCCTCTCACTTTCAGAGTGCAGAGTGAGTCCCCTGTGTATCCCCTCTCACTTTAAGAATGCAGAGTGAGTCCCCTGTGTATCCCCTCTCACTTTAAGAATGCAGAGTGAGACCCCTGTGTATCCCCTCACACTTTAAGAATGCAGAGTGAGACCCCTGTGTATTCCCTCTCACTTTAAGAATGCAGAGTGAGTCCCCTGTGTATCCCCTCACACTTTAAGAATGCAGAGTGAGACCCCTGTGTATCCCCTCTCACTTTAAGAATGCAGAGTGAGTCCCCTGTGTATCCCCTCTCACTTTAAGAATGCAGAGTGAGACCCCTGTGTATCCCCACTCACTTTAAGAATGCAGAGTGAGACCCCTGTGTATTCCCTCTCACTTTAAGAATGCAGAGTGAGTCCCCTGTGTATCCCCCTCCCTTTCAGAATGCAGAGTGAGACCCCTGTGTATTCCCTCTCACTTTAAGAATGCAGAGTGAGTCCCCTGTGTATTCCCTCTCACTTTAAGAATGCAGAGTGAGTCCCCTGTGTATCCCCCTCCCTTTCAGAATGCAGAGTGAGACCCCTGTGTATACCCTCCCCCTTTCAGAGTGCATAGTGAGACCCCTGTGTATCCCCTCTCACTTTCAGAGTGCCGAGTGAGACCCCTGTGTATCCTCTCTCACTTTCAGAATACAGAGTGAGACCCCTGTGTATCCCCTCTCACTTTAAGAATGCAGAGTGAGACCCCTGTGTATCACCTCTCACATTCAGAGTGCCGAGTGAGACCCCTGTGTATTCCCTCTCACTTTCAGAGTGCAGAGTGAGACCCCTGTGTATCCCCTCTCACTTTCAGAGTGCCGAGTGAGACCCCTGTGTATCCCCTCTCACTTTCAGAATACAGAGTGAGACCCCTGTGTATTCCCTCTCACTTTAAGAATGCAGAGTGAGACCCCTGTGTATCCCCTCTCACTTTAAGAATGCAGAGTGAGACCCCTGTGTATTCCCTCTCACTTTCAGAATGCAGAGTGAGACCCCTGTGTATCACCTCTCACTTTCAGAGAGAAGAGTGAGACCCCTGTGTATCCCCTCTCACTTTATGAATGCTGAGTGAGTCCCTTGTATATTCCCTCTCACTTTAAGAGTGCGGAGTGAGACCCCTATGTTTCCCCTCTCACTTTATGAATGCAGAGTGAGACCCCTGTGTATTCCCTCTCACATTCAGAGTGCAGAGTGAGACCCCTGTGTATCCCCTCTCACTTTATGAATGCTGAGTGAGTCCCTTGTATATCCCCTCTCACTTTATGAATGCAGAGTGATTCCCCTGTGTATTCCCTCTCACTTTATGAATGCAGAGTGAGTCCCCTGTGTATTCCCTCTCACTTTCAGAGTGCAGAGTGAGACACCTGTGTATCCCCTCTCACTTGCAGAGAGAAGAGTGAGACCCCTGTGTATTCCCTCTCACTTTATGAATGCAGAGTGATTCCCCTGTGTCTTCCCTCTCACTTTCAGAGTGCAGAGTGAGACACCTGTGTATCCCCTCTCACTTTCAGAGAGAAGAGTGAGACCCCTGTGTATCCCCTCTCACTTTATGAATGCTGAGTGAGTCCCTTGTATATTCCCTCTCACTTTAAGAGTGCAGAGTGAGACCCCTGTGTTTCCCCTCTCACTTTATGAATGCAGAGTGAGACCCCTGTGTTTCCCCTCTCACTTTATGAATGCAGAGTGAGTCCCCTGTGTATTCCCTCTCACTTTCAGAGTGCAGAGTGAGACCCCTGTGTATCCCCTCTCACTTTCAGAGTGCAGAGTGAGTCCCCTGTGTATTCCCTCTCACTTTAAGAATGCAGAGTGTGTCCCCTGTGTATTCCCTCTCACTTTCAGAGTGCAGAGTGAGACCCCTGTGTATCCCCTCTCACTTTATGAATGCAGAGTGAGTCCCCTGTGTATTCCCTCTCACTTTATGAATGCAGAGTGAGTCCCCTGTGTATTCCCACTCTCTTTCAGAGTGCAGAGTGAGACCCCTGTGTATCCCCTCTCACTTTCAGAGAGCAGAGTGAGACCCCTGTGTATTCCCTCTCACTTTATGAATGCAGAGTGAGTCCCCTGTGTATTCCCTCTCACTTTATGAATGCAGAGTGAGACCCCTGTGTATCCCCTCTCACTTTCAGAGAGAAGAGTGAGACCCCTGTGTATCCCCTCTCACTTTCAGAATGCAGAGTGAGACCCCTGTGTTTCCCCTCTCACTTTCAGAATGCAGAGTGAGACCCCTGTGTTTCCCCTCTCACTTTATGAATGCAGAGTGAGACCCCTGTGTATCCCCTCTCACTTTATGAATGCAGAGTGAGTCCCCTGTGTATTCCCTCTCACTTTAAGAATGCAGAGTGAGTCCCCTGTGTATTCCCTCCCACTTTCAGAGTGCAGAGTGAGACCCCTGTGTATCCCCTCTCACTTTATGAATGCATAGTGAGTCCCCTGTGTATCCCCTCTCACTTTAAGAATGCAGAGTGAGACCCCTGTGTATTCCCTCTCACTTTCAGAACACAGAGTGAGTCCCCTGTGTATCCCCTCTCACTTTATGAATGCAGAGTGAGTCCCCTGTGTATCCCCTCTCACTTTAAGAATGCAGAGTGAGTCCCCTGTGTATCCCCTCTCACTTTAAGAGTGCAGAGTGAACCCCTGTGTATTCCCTCTCACTTTCAGAATACAGAGTGAGTCCCCTGTGTATCCCCTCTCACTTTAAGAATGCAGAGTGAGTCCCCTGTGTATTCCCTCTCACTTTAAGAATGCAGAGTGAGACCCCTGTGTATTCCCTCTCACTTTCAGAGTGCAGAGTGAGTCCCCTGTGTATCCCCTCTCACTTTAAGAATGCAGAGTGAGACCCCTGTGTATTCCCTCTCACTTTCAGAATACAGAGTGAGTCCCCTGTGTATCCCCTCTCACTTTAAGAATGCAGAGTGAGTCCCCTGTGTATACCCTCTCACTTTAAGAATGCAGAGTGAGACCCCTGTGTATTCCCTCTCACTTTCAGAATACAGAGTGAGTCCCCTGTGTATCCCCTCTCACTTTAAGAATGCAGAGTGAGTCCCCTGTGTATCCCCTCTCACTTTATGAATGCAGAGTGAGTCCCCTGTGTATCCCCTCTCACTTTAAGAATGCAGAGTGAGTCCCCTGTGTATCCCCTCTCACTTTAAGAGTGCAGAGTGAGACCCCTGTGTATTCCCTCTCACTTTCAGAATACAGAGTGAGTCCCCTGTGTATCCCCTCTCACTTTAAGAATGCAGAGTGATTCCCCTGTGTATCCCCTCTCACTTTAAGAATGCAGAGTGAGACCCCTGTGTATTCCCTCTCACTTTAAGAGTGCGGAGTGAGACCCCTGTGTATTCCCTCTCACTTTAAGAATGCAGAGTGTGTCCCCTGTGTATCCCCTCTCACTTTAAGAGTGCAGAGTGAGTCCCCTGTGTATTCCCTCTCACTTTCAGAGTGCAGAGTGAGTCCCCTCTGTATTCCCTCTCACTTTAAGAGTGCAGAGTGAGTCCCCTGTGTATCCCCTCTCACTTTCAGAGTGCAGAGTGAGTCCCCTGTGTATCCCCTCTCACTTTCAGAGTGCAGAGTGAGACCACTGTGTATCCCCTCTGACTTTCAGAGTGCAGAGTGAGTCCCCTGTGTATCCCCTCTCACATTCAGAGTGCAGAGTGAGACCCCTGTGTATTCCCTCTCACTTTCAGAATGCAGAGTGAGACCCCTGTGTATCCCCTCTCACTTTAAGAATGCAGAGTGAGACCCCTGTGTATCCCCTCTCACTTTAAGAATGCAGAGTGAGACCCCTGTGTATCCCCTCTCACTTTAAGAATGCAGAGTGAGACCCCTGTGTATCCCCTCTCACTTTAAGAATGCAGAGTGAGACCCCTGTGTATTCCCTCTCACTTTAAGAATGCAGAGTGAGACCCCTGTGTATCCCCTCTCACTTTAAGAATGCAGAGTGAGACCCCTGTGTATTCCCTCTCACTTTCAGAGTGCAGAGTGAGACCCCTGTGTATCCCCTCTCACTTTAAGAATGCTGAGTGAGACCCCTGTGTATTCCCTCTCACTTTCAGAGTGCAGAGTGAGACCCCTGTGTATTCCCTCTCACTTTCAGAGTGCAGAGTGAGACCCCTGTGTATTCCCTCTCACTTTCAGAATGCAGAGTGAGACCCCTGTGTATCCCCTCTCACATTAAGAATGCAGAGTGAGACCCCTGTGTATCCCCTCTCACTTTAAGAATGCAGAGTGAGACCCCTGTGTATTCCCTCTCACTTTAAGAATGCAGAGTGAGACCCCTGTGTATCCCCCCTCACTTGAAGAATGCAGAGTGAGACCCCTGTGTATCCCCTCTCACTTTAAGAATGCAGAGTGAGACCCCTGTGTATCCCCTCTCACTTTAAGAATGCAGAGTGAGACCCCTGTGTATCCCCTCACACTTTAAGAATGCAGAGTGAGACCCCTGTGTATTCCCTCTCACTTTAAGAATGCAGAGTGAGTCCCCTGTGTATCCCCTCACACTTTAAGAATGCAGAGTGAGACCCCTGTGTATCCCCTCTCACTTTAAGAATGCAGAATGAGTCCCCTGTGTATCCCCTCTCACTTTAAGAATGCAGAGTGAGACCCCTGTGTATCCCCTCTCACTTTAAGAATGCAGAGTGAGACCCCTGTGTATTCCCTCTCACTTTAAGAATGCAGAGTGAGTCCCCTGTGTATCCCCTCACACTTTAAGAATGCAGAGTGAGACCCCTGTGTATCCCCTCTCACTTTAAGAATGCAGAGTGAGTCCCCTGTGTATCCCCTCACACTTTAAGAATGCAGAGTGAGTCCCCTGTGTATCACCTCTCACTTTAAGAATGCAGAGTGAGACCCCTGTGTATCCCCTCACACTTTAAGAATGCAGAGTGAGACCCCTGTGTATTCCCTCTCACTTTCAGAGTGCATAGTGAGACCCCTGTGTATTCCCTCTCACTTTCAGAGTGCAGACTGAGACCCCTGTGTCTCCCCTCTCACTTTAAGAATGCAGAGTGAGACCCCTGTGTATCCCCTCTCACTTTCAGAGTGCATAGTGAGACCCCTGTGTATTCCCTCTCACTTTCAGAGTGCAGAGTGAGACCCCTGTGTATCCCCTCTCACTTTAAGAATGCAGAGTGAGACCCCTGTGTATCCCCTCTCACATTAAGAATGCAGAGTGAGACCCCTGTGTATCACCTCTCACTTTCAGAGTGCATAGTGAGACCCCTGTGTATTCCCTCTCACTTTCAGAGTGCAGAGTGAGACCCCTGTGTATTCCCTCTCACTTTCAGAGTGCAGAGTGAGACCCCTGTGTATCCCCTCTCACTTTAAGAATGCAGAGTGAGACCCCTGTGTATCCCCTCTCACTTTCAGAGTGCATAGTGAGACCCCTGTGTATTCCCTCTCACTTTCAGAGTGCAGAGTGAGACCCCTGTGTATCCCCTCTCACTTTAAGAATGCAGAGTGAGACCCCTGTGTATTCCCTCTCACTTTAAGAATGCAGAGTGAGACCCCTGTGTATTCCCTCTCACTTTCAGAGTGCAGAGTGAGACCCCTGTGTATCCGCCTCACTTGAAGAATGCAGAGTGAGACCCCTGTGTATTCCCTCTCACTTTCAGAATGCAGAGTGAGACCCCTGTGTATTCCCTCTCACTTTAAGAATGCAGAGTGAGACCCCTGTGTATTCCCTCTCACTTTCAGAGTGCAGAGTGAGACCTCTGTGTATCCCCCCTCACTTGAAGAATGCAGAGTGAGACCCCTGTGTATCCCCTCTCCCTTTAAGAATGCAGAGTGAGACCCCTGTGTATCCCCTCTCACTTTAAGAATGCAGAGTGAGACCCCTGTGTATTCCCTCTCACTTTCAGAGTGCAGAGTGAGACCCCTGTGTATCCCCCCTCACTTGAAGAATGCAGAGTGAGACCCCTGTGTATCCCCTCTCACTTTAAGAATGCAGAGTGAGACCCCTGTGTATCCCCTCTCACTTTAAGAATGCAGAGTGAGACCCCTGTGTATTCCCTCTCACTTTCAGAGTGCAGAGTGAGACCCCTGTGTATCCCCTCTAACTTTAAGAATGCAGAGTGAGACCCCTGTGTATCCCCTCACACTTTAAGAATGCAGAGTGAGACCCCTGTGTATTCCCTCTCACTTTCAGAGTGCAGAGTGAGACCCCTGTGTATTCCCTCTCACTTTCAGAGTGCAGAGTGAGACCCCTGTGTATCCCCTCTCACTTTAAGAATGCAGAGTGAGACCCCTGTGTATTCCCTCTCACTTTCAGAGTGCAGAGTGAGACCCCTGTGTATCCCCTCTCACTTTAAGAATGCAGAGTGAGACCCCTGTGTATTCCCTCTCACTTTAAGAATGCAGAGTGAGACCCCTGTGTATTCCCTCTCACTTTAAGAATGCAGAGTGAGACCCCTGTGTATCCCCTCTCACTTTCAGAGTGCAGAGTGAGACCCCTGTGTATCCCCTCTCACTTTAAGAGTGCAGAGTGAGACCCCTGTGTATTCCCTCTCACTTTCAGAGTGCATAGTGAGACCCCTGTGTATTCCCTCTCACTTTCAGAGTGCATAGTGAGACCCCTGTGTATAACCTCTCACTTTAAGAATGCAGAGTGAGCCCCCTGTGTATCACCTCTCACTTTAAGAATGCAGAGTGAGACCCCTGTGTATCACCTCTCACTTTAAGAATGCAGAGTGAGACCCCTGTGTATCACCTCTCACTTTAAGAATGCAGAGTGAGACCCCTGTGAATCACCTCTCACTTTAAGAATGCAGAGTGAGACCCCTGTGTAATCCCTCTCACTTTAAGAATGCAGAGTGAGACCCCTGTGTATCACCTCTCACTTTAAGAATGCAGAGTGAGACCCCTGTGTATCACCTCTCACTTTAAGAATGCAGAGTGAGACCCCTGTGTATCCCCTCTCACTTTAAGAATGCAGAGTGAGACCCCTGTGTAATCCCTCTCACTTTAAGAATGCAGAGTGAGACCCCTGTGTATCACCTCTCACTTTAAGAATGCAGAGTGAGACCCCTGTGTATCACCTCTCACTTTAAGAATGCAGAGTGAGACCCCTGTGTATCACCTCTCACTTTAAGAATGCAGAGTGAGACCCCTGTGTATCACCTCTCACTTTAAGAATGCAGAGTGAGACCCCTGTGTATCACCTCTCACTTTAGGAATGCAGAGTGAGATCCCTGTGTATCACCTCTCACTTTAAGAATGCAGAGTGAGACCCCTGTGTATCACCTCTCACTTTAAGAATGCAGAGTGAGACCCCTGTGTATCACCTCTCACTTTAAGAATGCAGAGTGAGACCCCTGTGTATCACCTCTCACTTTAAGAATGCAGAGTGAGACCCCTGTGTATCACCTCTCACTTTAAGAATGCAGAGTGAGACCCCTGTGTATCACCTCTCACTTTAAGAATGCAGAGTGAGACCCCTGTGTAATCCCTCTCACTTTAAGAATGCAGAGTGAGACCCCTGTGTATCACCTCTCACTTTAAGAATGCAGAGTGAGACCCCTGTGTATCCCCCCTCACTTTAAGAATGCAGAGTGAGACCCCTTTGTATCCCCTCTCACTTTAAGAATGCAGAGTGAGACCCCTGTGTAATCCCTCTCACTTTAAGAATGCAGAGTGAGACCCCTGTGTATCACCTCTCACTTTAAGAATGCAGAGTGAGACCCCTGTGTATCACCTCTCACTTTAAGAATGCAGAGTGAGACCCCTGTGTATCACCTCTCACTTTAAGAATGCAGAGTGAGACCCCTGTGTATCACCTCTCACTTTAAGAATGCAGAGTGAGACCCCTGTGTATCACCTCTCACTTTAAGAGTGCAGATTGAGTCCCCTGTGTATCACCTCTCACTTTAAGAATGCAGAGTGAGACACCTGTGTATCCCCTCTCACTTTAAGAATGCAGAGTGAGACCCCTGTGTATCACCTCTCACTTTAAGAATGCAGAATGAGACCCCTGTGTATCACCTCTCACTTTAAGAATGCAGAGTGAGACCCCTGTGTATCCCCTCACACTTTAAGAATGCAGAGTGAGACCCCTGTGTATCCCCTCTCACTTTAAGAATGCAGAGTGAGACCCCTGTGTATTCCCTCTCACTTTAAGAATGCAGAGTGTGACCCCTGTGTATTCCCTCTCACTTTCAGAGTGCAGAGTGAGTCCCCTGTGTATCACCTCTCACTTTAAGAATGCAGAGTGAGACCCCTGTGTATCACCTCTCACTTTAAGAATGCAGAGTGAGACCCCTGTGTATCACCTCTCACTTTAAGAGTGCAGAGTGAGCCCCCTGTATATCACCTCTCACTTTCAGAGTGCAGAGTGAGACCCCTGTGTATCACCTCTCACTTTAAGAGTGCAGAGTGAGTCCCCTGTGTATCACCTCTCACTTTCAGAATGCAGAGTGAGACCCCTGTGTATCACCTCTCACTTTAAGAATGCAGAGTGAGACCCCTGTGTATGACCTCTCACTTTAAGAGTGCAGAGTGAGCCCCCTGTGTATCACCTCTCACATTAAGAATGCAGAGTGAGACCCCTGTGTATCACCTCTCACTTTCAGAGTGCATAGTGAGACCCCTGTGTATTCCCTCTCACTTTCAGAGTGCAGAGTGAGACCCCTGTGTATTCCCTCTCACTTTCAGAGTGCAGAGTGAGACCCCTGTGTATCCCATCTCACTTTAAGAATGCAGAGTGAGACCCCTGTGTATCCCCTCTCACTTTCAGAGTGCATTGTGAGACCCCTGTGTATTCCATCTCACTTTCAGAGTGCAGAGTGAGACCCCTGTGTATCCCCTCTCACTTTAAGAATGCAGAGTGAGACCCCTGTGTATCCCCCCTCACTTGAAGAATGCAGAGTGAGACCCCTGTGTATTCCCTCTCACTTTCAGAAAGCAGAGTGAGACCCCTGTGTATTCCCTCTCACTTTAAGAATGCAGAGTGAGACCCCTGTGTATTCCCTCTCACTTTCAGAGTGCAGAGTGAGACCTCTGTGTATCCTCCCTCACTTGAAGAATGCAGAGTGAGACCCCTGTGTATCCCCTCTCACTTTAAGAATGCAGAGTGAGACCCCTGTGTATCCCCTCTCACTTTAAGAATGCAGAGTGAGACCCCTGTGTATTCCCTCTCACTTTCAGAGTGCAGAGTGAGACCCCTGTGTATCCCCCCTCACTTGAAGAATGCAGAGTGAGACCCCTGTGTATCCCCTCTCACTTGAAGAATGCAGAGTGAGACCCCTGTGTATCCCCTCTCACTTTAAGAATGCAGAGTGAGACCCCTGTGTATTCCCTCTCACTTTCAGAGTGCAGAGTGAGACCCCTGTGTATCCCCTCTCACTTTAAGAATGCAGAGTGAGACCCCCGTGTATCCCCTCACACTTTAAGAATGCAGAGTGAGACCCCTGTGTATTCCCTCTCACTTTCAGAGTGCATAGTGAGACCCCTGTGTATTCCCTCTCACTTTCAGAGTGCAGAGTGAGACCCCTGTGTATCCCCTCTCACTTTAAGAATGCAGAGTGAGACCCCTGTGTATTCCCTCTCACTTTCAGAATGCAGAGTGAGACCCCTGTGTATCCCCTCTCACTTTAAGAATGCAGAGTGAGACCCCTGTGTATTCCCTCTCACTTTCAGAGTGCAGAGTGAGACCCCTGTGTATCCCCTCTCACTTTCAGAGTGCAGAGTGAGACCCCTGTGTATCCCCTCTCACTTTAAGAATGCAGAGTGAGCCCCCTGTGTATCACCTCTCACTTTAAGAATGCAGAGTGAGACCCCTGTGTATCACCTCTCACTTTAAGAATGCAGAGTGAGACCCCTGTGTATCACCTCTCACTTTAAGAATGCAGAGTGAGACCCCTGTGTATCACCTCTCTATTTAAGAATGCAGAGTGAGACCCCTGTGTAATCCCTCTCACTTTAAGAATGCAGAGTGAGACCCCTGTGTATCACCTCTCACTTTAAGAATGCAGAGTGAGACCCCTGTGTATCACCTCTCACTTTAAGAATGCAGAGTGAGACCCCTGTGTATCCCCTCTCACTTTAAGAATGCAGAGTGAGACCCCTGTGTAATCCCTCTCACTTTAAGAATGCAGAGTGAGACCCCTGTGTATCACCTCTCACTTTAAGAATGCAGAGTGAGACCCCTGTGTATCACCTCTCACTTTAAGAATGCAGAGTGAGACCCCTGTGTAATCCCTCTCACTTTAAGAATGCAGAGTGAGACCCCTGTGTATCACCTCTCACTTTAAGAATGCAGAGTGAGACCCCTGTGTATCACCTCTCACTTTAAGAATGCAGAGTGAGACCCCTGTGTATCCCCTCTCACTTTAAGAATGCAGAGTGAGACCCCTGTGTAATCCCTCTCACTTTAAGAATGCAGAGTGAGACCCCTGTGTATCACCTCTCAGTTTAAGAATGCAGAGTGAGACCCCTGTGTATTACCTCTCACTTTAAGAATGCAGAGTGAGACCCCTGTGTATCACCTCTCACTTTAAGAATGCAGAGTGAGACCCCTGTGTATCACCTCTCACTTTAGGAATGCAGAGTGAGACCCCTGTGTATCACCTCTCACTTTAAGAATGCAGAGTGAGACCCCTGTGTATCACCTCTCACTTTAAGAATGCAGAGTGAGACCCCTGTGTATCACCTCTCACTTTAAGAATGCAGAGTGAGACCCCTGTGTATCACCTCTCACTTTAAGAATGCAGAGTGAGACCCCTGTGTATCACCTCTCACTTTAAGAATGCAGAGTGAGACCCCTGTGTATCACCTCTCACTTTAAGAATGCAGAGTGAGACCCCTGTGTAATCCCTCTCACTTTAAGAATGCAGAGTGAGACCCCTGTGTATCACCTCTCACTTTAAGAATGCAGAGTGAGACCCCTGTGTATCCCCCCTCACTTTAAGAATGCAGAGTGAGACCCCTGTGTATCCCCTCTCACTTTAAGAATGCAGAGTGAGACCCCTGTGTAATCCCTCTCACTTTAAGAATGCAGAGTGAGACCCCTGTGTATCACCTCTCACTTTAAGAATGCAGAGTGAGACCCCTGTGTATCACCTCTCACTTTAAGAATGCAGAGTGAGACCCCTGTGTATCACCTCTCACTTTAAGAATGCAGAGTGAGACCCCTGTGTATCACCTCTCACTTTAAGAATGCAGAGTGAGACCCCTGTGTATCACCTCTCACTTTAAGAGTGCAGAGTGAGTCCCCTGTGTATCACCTCTCACTTTAAGAATGCAGAGTGAGACACCTGTGTATCCCCTCTCACTTTAAGAATGCAGAGTGAGACCCCTGTGTATCACCTCTCACTTTAAGAATGCAGAATGAGACCCCTGTGTATCACCTCTCACTTTAAGAATGCAGAGTGAGACCCCTGTGTATCCCCTCACACTTTAAGAATGCAGAGTGAGACCCCTGTGTATCCCCTCTCACTTTAAGAATGCAGAGTGAGACCCCTGTGTATTCCCTCTCACTTTAAGAATGCAGAGTGAGACCCCTGTGTATTCCCTCTCACTTTCAGAGTGCAGAGTGAGTCCCCTGTGTATCACCTCTCACTTTAAGAATGCAGAGTGAGACCCCTGTGTATCACCTCTCACTTTAAGAATGCAGAGTGAGACCCCTGTGTATCACCTCTCACTTTAAGAGTGCAGAGTGAGCCCCCTGTATATCACCTCTCACTTTCAGAGTGCAGAGTGAGACCCCTGTGTATCACCTCTCACTTTAAGAGTGCAGAGTGAGTCCCCTGTGTATCACCTCTCACTTTCAGAATGCAGAGTGAGACCCCTGTGTATCACCTCTCACTTTAAGAATGCAGAGTGAGACCCCTGTGTATGACCTCTCACTTTAAGAGTGCAGAGTGAGCCCCCTGTGTATCACCTCTCACATTAAGAATGCAGAGTGAGACCCCTGTGTATCACCTCTCACTTTCAGAGTGCATAGTGAGACCCCTGTGTATTCCCTCTCACTTTCAGAGTGCAGAGTGAGACCCCTGTGTATTCCCTCTCACTTTCAGAGTGCAGAGTGAGACCCCTGTGTATCCCATCTCACTTTAAGAATGCAGAGTGAGACCCCTGTGTATCCCCTCTCACTTTCAGAGTGCATTGTGAGACCCCTGTGTATTCCCTCTCACTTTCAGAGTGCAGAGTGAGACCCCTGTGTATCCCCTCTCACTTTAAGAATGCAGAGTGAGACCCCTGTGTATCCCCCCTCACTTGAAGAATGCAGAGTGAGACCCCTGTGTATTCCCTCTCACTTTCAGTAAGCAGAGTGAGACCCATGTGTATTCCCTCTCACTTTAAAAATGCAGAGTGAGACCCCTGTGTATTCCCTCTCACTTTCAGAGTGCAGAGTGAGACCTCTGTGTATCCTCCCTCACTTGAAGAATGCAGAGTGAGACCCCTGTGTATCCCCTCTCACTTTAAGAATGCAGAGTGAGACCCCTGTGTATCCCCTCTCACTTTAAGAATGCAGAGTGAGACCCCTGTGTATTCCCTCTCACTTTCAGAGTGCAGAGTGAGACCCCTGTGTATCCCCCCTCACTTGAAGAATGCAGAGTGAGACCCCTGTGTATCCCCTCTCACTTGAAGAATGCAGAGTGAGACCCCTGTGTATCCCCTCTCACTTTAAGAATGCAGAGTGAGACCCCTGTGTATTCCCTCTCACTTTCAGAGTGCAGAGTGAGACCCCTGTGTATCCCCTCTCACTTTAAGAATGCAGAGTGAGACCCCCGTGTATCCCCTCACACTTTAAGAATGCAGAGTGAGACCCCTGTGTATTCCCTCTCACTTTCAGAGTGCATAGTGAGACCCCTGTGTATTCCCTCTCACTTTCAGAGTGCAGAGTGAGACCCCTGTGTATCCCCTCTCACTTTAAGAATGCAGAGTGAGACCCCTGTGTATTCCCTCTCACTTTCAGAATGCAGAGTGAGACCCCTGTGTATCCCCTCTCACTTTAAGAATGCAGAGTGAGACCCCTGTGTATTCCCTCTCACTTTCAGAGTGCAGAGTGAGACCCCTGTGTATCCCCTCTCACTTTCAGAGTGCAGAGTGAGACCCCTGTGTATCCCCTCTCACTTTAAGAATGCAGAGTGAGCCCCCTGTGTATCACCTCTCACTTTAAGAATGCAGAGTGAGACCCCTGTGTATCACCTCTCACTTTAAGAATGCAGAGTGAGACCCCTGTGTATCACCTCTCACTTTAAGAATGCAGAGTGAGACCCCTGTGTATCACCTCTCTATTTAAGAATGCAGAGTGAGACCCCTGTGTAATCCCTCTCACTTTAAGAATGCAGAGTGAGACCCCTGTGTATCACCTCTCACTTTAAGAATGCAGAGTGAGACCCCTGTGTATCACCTCTCACTTTAAGAATGCAGAGTGAGACCCCTGTGTATCCCCTCTCACTTTAAGAATGCAGAGTGAGACCCCTGTGTAATCCCTCTCACTTTAAGAATGCAGAGTGAGTCCCCTCTGTATTCCCTCTCACTTTAAGAGTGCAGAGTGAGTCCCCTGTGTATCCCCTCTCACTTTCAGAGTGCAGAGTGAGTCCCCTGTGTATCCCCTCTCACTTTCAGAGTGCAGAGTGAGACCACTGTGTATCCCCTCTGACTTTCAGAGTGCAGAGTGAGTCCCCTGTGTATCCCCTCTCACATTCAGAGTGCAGAGTGAGACCCCTGTGTATTCCCTCTCACTTTCAGAATGCAGAGTGAGACCCCTGTGTATCCCCTCTCACTTTAAGAATGCAGAGTGAGACCCCTGTGTATCCCCTCTCACTTTAAGAATGCAGAGTGAGACCCCTGTGTATCCCCTCTCACTTTAAGAATGCAGAGTGAGACCCCTGTGTATCCCCTCTCACTTTAAGAATGCAGAGTGAGACCCCTGTGTATTCCCTCTCACTTTAAGAATGCAGAGTGAGACCCCTGTGTATCCCCTCTCACTTTAAGAATGCAGAGTGAGACCCCTGTGTATTCCCTCTCACTTTCAGAGTGCAGAGTGAGACCCCTGTGTATCCCCTCTCACTTTAAGAATGCTGAGTGAGACCCCTGTGTATTCCCTCTCACTTTCAGAGTGCAGAGTGAGACCCCTGTGTATTCCCTCTCACTTTCAGAGTGCAGAGTGAGACCCCTGTGTATTCCCTCTCACTTTCAGAATGCAGAGTGAGACCCCTGTGTATCCCCTCTCACATTAAGAATGCAGAGTGAGACCCCTGTGTATCCCCTCTCACTTTAAGAATGCAGAGTGAGACCCCTGTGTATTCCCTCTCACTTTAAGAATGCAGAGTGAGACCCCTGTGTATCCCCCCTCACTTGAAGAATGCAGAGTGAGACCCCTGTGTATCCCCTCTCACTTTAAGAATGCAGAGTGAGACCCCTGTGTATCCCCTCTCACTTTAAGAATGCAGAGTGAGACCCCTGTGTATCCCCTCACACTTTAAGAATGCAGAGTGAGACCCCTGTGTATTCCCTCTCACTTTAAGAATGCAGAGTGAGTCCCCTGTGTATCCCCTCACACTTTAAGAATGCAGAGTGAGACCCCTGTGTATCCCCTCTCACTTTAAGAATGCAGAATGAGTCCCCTGTGTATCCCCTCTCACTTTAAGAATGCAGAGTGAGACCCCTGTGTATCCCCTCTCACTTTAAGAATGCAGAGTGAGACCCCTGTGTATTCCCTCTCACTTTAAGAATGCAGAGTGAGTCCCCTGTGTATCCCCTCACACTTTAAGAATGCAGAGTGAGACCCCTGTGTATCCCCTCTCACTTTAAGAATGCAGAGTGAGTCCCCTGTGTATCCCCTCACACTTTAAGAATGCAGAGTGAGTCCCCTGTGTATCACCTCTCACTTTAAGAATGCAGAGTGAGACCCCTGTGTATCCCCTCACACTTTAAGAATGCAGAGTGAGACCCCTGTGTATTCCCTCTCACTTTCAGAGTGCATAGTGAGACCCCTGTGTATTCCCTCTCACTTTCAGAGTGCAGACTGAGACCCCTGTGTCTCCCCTCTCACTTTAAGAATGCAGAGTGAGACCCCTGTGTATCCCCTCTCACTTTCAGAGTGCATAGTGAGACCCCTGTGTATTCCCTCTCACTTTCAGAGTGCAGAGTGAGACCCCTGTGTATCCCCTCTCACTTTAAGAATGCAGAGTGAGACCCCTGTGTATCCCCTCTCACATTAAGAATGCAGAGTGAGACCCCTGTGTATCACCTCTCACTTTCAGAGTGCATAGTGAGACCCCTGTGTATTCCCTCTCACTTTCAGAGTGCAGAGTGAGACCCCTGTGTATTCCCTCTCACTTTCAGAGTGCAGAGTGAGACCCCTGTGTATCCCCTCTCACTTTAAGAATGCAGAGTGAGACCCCTGTGTATCCCCTCTCACTTTCAGAGTGCATAGTGAGACCCCTGTGTATTCCCTCTCACTTTCAGAGTGCAGAGTGAGACCCCTGTGTATCCCCTCTCACTTTAAGAATGCAGAGTGAGACCCCTGTGTATTCCCTCTCACTTTAAGAATGCAGAGTGAGACCCCTGTGTATTCCCTCTCACTTTCAGAGTGCAGAGTGAGACCCCTGTGTATCCGCCTCACTTGAAGAATGCAGAGTGAGACCCCTGTGTATTCCCTCTCACTTTCAGAATGCAGAGTGAGACCCCTGTGTATTCCCTCTCACTTTAAGAATGCAGAGTGAGACCCCTGTGTATTCCCTCTCACTTTCAGAGTGCAGAGTGAGACCTCTGTGTATCCCCCCTCACTTGAAGAATGCAGAGTGAGACCCCTGTGTATCCCCTCTCACTTTAAGAATGCAGAGTGAGACCCCTGTGTATCCCCTCTCACTTTAAGAATGCAGAGTGAGACCCCTGTGTATTCCCTCTCACTTTCAGAGTGCAGAGTGAGACCCCTGTGTATCCCCCCTCACTTGAAGAATGCAGAGTGAGACCCCTGTGTATCCCCTCTCACTTTAAGAATGCAGAGTGAGACCCCTGTGTATCCCCTCTCACTTTAAGAATGCAGAGTGAGACCCCTGTGTATTCCCTCTCACTTTCAGAGTGCAGAGTGAGACCCCTGTGTATCCCCTCTAACTTTAAGAATGCAGAGTGAGACCCCTGTGTATCCCCTCACACTTTAAGAATGCAGAGTGAGACCCCTGTGTATTCCCTCTCACTTTCAGAGTGCAGAGTGAGACCCCTGTGTATTCCCTCTCACTTTCAGAGTGCAGAGTGAGACCCCTGTGTATCCCCTCTCACTTTAAGAATGCAGAGTGAGACCCCTGTGTATTCCCTCTCACTTTCAGAGTGCAGAGTGAGACCCCTGTGTATCCCCTCTCACTTTAAGAATGCAGAGTGAGACCCCTGTGTATTCCCTCTCACTTTAAGAATGCAGAGTGAGACCCCTGTGTATTCCCTCTCACTTTAAGAATGCAGAGTGAGACCCCTGTGTATCCCCTCTCACTTTCAGAGTGCAGAGTGAGACCCCTGTGTATCCCCTCTCACTTTAAGAGTGCAGAGTGAGACCCCTGTGTATTCCCTCTCACTTTCAGAGTGCATAGTGAGACCCCTGTGTATTCCCTCTCACTTTCAGAGTGCATAGTGAGACCCCTGTGTATAACCTCTCACTTTAAGAATGCAGAGTGAGCCCCCTGTGTATCACCTCTCACTTTAAGAATGCAGAGTGAGACCCCTGTGTATCACCTCTCACTTTAAGAATGCAGAGTGAGACCCCTGTGTATCACCTCTCACTTTAAGAATGCAGAGTGAGACCCCTGTGAATCACCTCTCACTTTAAGAATGCAGAGTGAGACCCCTGTGTAATCCCTCTCACTTTAAGAATGCAGAGTGAGACCCCTGTGTATCACCTCTCACTTTAAGAATGCAGAGTGAGACCCCTGTGTATCACCTCTCACTTTAAGAATGCAGAGTGAGACCCCTGTGTATCCCCTCTCACTTTAAGAATGCAGAGTGAGACCCCTGTGTAATCCCTCTCACTTTAAGAATGCAGAGTGAGACCCCTGTGTATCACCTCTCACTTTAAGAATGCAGAGTGAGACCCCTGTGTATCACCTCTCACTTTAAGAATGCAGAGTGAGACCCCTGTGTATCACCTCTCACTTTAAGAATGCAGAGTGAGACCCCTGTGTATCACCTCTCACTTTAAGAATGCAGAGTGAGACCCCTGTGTATCACCTCTCACTTTAGGAATGCAGAGTGAGACCCCTGTGTATCACCTCTCACTTTAAGAATGCAGAGTGAGACCCCTGTGTATCACCTCTCACTTTAAGAATGCAGAGTGAGACCCCTGTGTATCACCTCTCACTTTAAGAATGCAGAGTGAGACCCCTGTGTATCACCTCTCACTTTAAGAATGCAGAGTGAGACCCCTGTGTATCACCTCTCACTTTAAGAATGCAGAGTGAGACCCCTGTGTAATCCCTCTCACTTTAAGAATGCAGAGTGAGACCCCTGTGTATCACCTCTCACTTTAAGAATGCAGAGTGAGACCCCTGTGTATCCCCCCTCACTTTAAGAATGCAGAGTGAGACCCCTTTGTATCCCCTCTCACTTTAAGAATGCAGAGTGAGACCCCTGTGTAATCCCTCTCACTTTAAGAATGCAGAGTGAGACCCCTGTGTATCACCTCTCACTTTAAGAATGCAGAGTGAGACCCCTGTGTATCACCTCTCACTTTAAGAATGCAGAGTGAGACCCCTGTGTATCACCTCTCACTTTAAGAATGCAGAGTGAGACCCCTGTGTATCACCTCTCACTTTAAGAATGCAGAGTGAGACCCCTGTGTATCACCTCTCACTTTAAGAGTGCAGAGTGAGTCCCCTGTGTATCACCTCTCACTTTAAGAATGCAGAGTGAGACACCTGTGTATCCCCTCTCACTTTAAGAATGCAGAGTAAGACCCCTGTGTATCACCTCTCACTTTAAGAATGCAGAATGAGACCCCTGTGTATCACCTCTCACTTTAAGAATGCAGAGTGAGACCCCTGTGTATCCCCTCACACTTTAAGAATGCAGAGTGAGACCCCTGTGTATCCCCTCTCACTTTAAGAATGCAGAGTGAGACCCCTGTGTATTCCCTCTCACTTTAAGAATGCAGAGTGAGACCCCTGTGTATTCCCTCTCACTTTCAGAGTGCAGAGTGAGTCCCCTGTGTATCACCTCTCACTTTAAGAATGCAGAGTGAGACCCCTGTGTATCACCTCTCACTTTAAGAATGCAGAGTGAGACCCCTGTGTATCACCTCTCACTTTAAGAGTGCAGAGTGAGCCCCCTGTATATCACCTCTCACTTTCAGAGTGCAGAGTGAGACCCCTGTGTATCACCTCTCACTTTGAGTGCAGAGTGAGTCCCCTGTGTATCACCTCTCACTTTCAGAATGCAGAGTGAGACCCCTGTGTATCACCTCTCACTTTAAGAATGCAGAGTGAGACCCCTGTGTATGACCTCTCACTTTAAGAGTGCAGAGTGAGCCCCCTGTGTATCACCTCTCACATTAAGAATGCAGAGTGAGACCCCTGTGTATCACCTCTCACTTTCAGAGTGCATAGTGAGACCCCTGTGTATTCCCTCTCACTTTCAGAGTGCAGAGTGAGACCCCTGTGTATTCCCTCTCACTTTCAGAGTGCAGAGTGAGACCCCTGTGTATCCCATCTCACTTTAAGAATGCAGAGTGAGACCCCTGTGTATCCCCTCTCACTTTCAGAGTGCATTGTGAGACCCCTGTGTATTCCCTCTCACTTTCAGAGTGCAGAGTGAGACCCCTGTGTAATCCCTCTCACTTTAAGAATGCAGAGTGAGACCCCTGTGTATCACCTCTCACTTTAAGAATGCAGAGTGAGACCCCTGTGTATCACCTCTCACTTTAAGAATGCAGAGTGAGACCCCTGTGTATCACCTCTCACTTTAAGAATGCAGAGTGAGACCCCTGTGTATCACCTCTCACTTTAAGAATGCAGAGTGAGACCCCTGTGTATCACCTCTCACTTTAAGAGTGCAGAGTGAGTCCCCTGTGTATCACCTCTCACTTTAAGAATGCAGAGTGAGACACCTGTGTATCCCCTCTCACTTTAAGAATGCAGAGTGAGACCCCTGTGTATCACCTCTCACTTTTAGAATGCAGAATGAGACCCCTGTGTATCACCTCTCACTTTAAGAATGCAGAGTGAGACCCCTGTGTATCCCCTCACACTTTAAGAATGCAGAGTGAGACCCCTGTGTATCCCCTCTCACTTTAAGAATGCAGAGTGAGACCCCTGTGTATTCCCTCTCACTTTAAGAATGCAGAGTGAGACCCCTGTGTATTCCCTCTCACTTTCAGAGTGCAGAGTGAGTCCCCTGTGTATCACCTCTCACTTTAAGAATGCAGAGTGAGACCCCTGTGTATCACCTCTCACTTTAAGAATGCAGAGTGAGACCCCTGTGTATCACCTCTCACTTTAAGAGTGCAGAGTGAGCCCCCTGTATATCACCTCTCACTTTCAGAGTGCAGAGTGAGACCCCTGTGTATCACCTCTCACTTTGAGTGCAGAGTGAGTCCCCTGTGTATCACCTCTCACTTTCAGAATGCAGAGTGAGACCCCTGTGTATCACCTCTCACTTTAAGAATGCAGAGTGAGACCCCTGTGTATGACCTCTCACTTTAAGAGTGCAGAGTGAGCCCCCTGTGTATCACCTCTCACATTAAGAATGCAGAGTGAGACCCCTGTGTATCACCTCTCACTTTCAGAGTGCATAGTGAGACCCCTGTGTATTCCCTCTCACTTTCAGAGTGCAGAGTGAGACCCCTGTGTATTCCCTCTCACTTTCAGAGTGCAGAGTGAGACCCCTGTGTATCCCATCTCACTTTAAGAATGCAGAGTGAGACCCCTGTGTATCCCCTCTCACTTTCAGAGTGCATTGTGAGACCCCTGTGTATTCCCTCTCACTTTCAGAGTGCAGAGTGAGACCCCTGTGTATCCCCTCTCACTTTAAGAATGCAGAGTGAGACCCCTGTGTATCCCCCCTCACTTGAAGAATGCAGAGTGAGACCCCTGTGTATTCCCTCTCACTTTCAGAAAGCAGAGTGAGACCCCTGTGTATTCCCTCTCACTTTAAGAATGCAGAGTGAGACCCCTGTGTATTCCCTCTCACTTTCAGAGTGCAGAGTGAGACCTCTGTGTATCCTCCCTCACTTGAAGAATGCAGAGTGAGACCCCTGTGTATCCCCTCTCACTTTAAGAATGCAGAGTGAGACCCCTGTGTATCCCCTCTCACTTTAAGAATGCAGAGTGAGACCCCTGTGTATTCCCTCTCACTTTCAGAGTGCAGAGTGAGACCCCTGTGTATCCCCCCTCACTTGAAGAATGCAGAGTGAGACCCCTGTGTATCCCCTCTCACTTGAAGAATGCAGAGTGAGACCCCTGTGTATCCCCTCTCACTTTAAGAATGCAGAGTGAGACCCCTGTGTATTCCCTCTCACTTTCAGAGTGCAGAGTGAGACCCCTGTGTATCCCCTCTCACTTTAAGAATGCAGAGTGAGACCCCCGTGTATCCCCTCACACTTTAAGAATGCAGAGTGAGACCCCTGTGTATTCCCTCTCACTTTCAGAGTGCATAGTGAGACCCCTGTGTATTCCCTCTCACTTTCAGAGTGCAGAGTGAGACCCCTGTGTATCCCCTCTCACTTTAAGAATGCAGAGTGAGACCCCTGTGTATTCCCTCTCACTTTCAGAATGCAGAGTGAGACCCCTGTGTATCCCCTCTCACTTTAAGAATGCAGAGTGAGACCCCTGTGTATTCCCTCTCACTTTCAGAGTGCAGAGTGAGACCCCTGTGTATCCCCTCTCACTTTCAGAGTGCAGAGTGAGACCCCTGTGTATCCCCTCTCACTTTAAGAATGCAGAGTGAGCCCCCTGTGTATCACCTCTCACTTTAAGAATGCAGAGTGAGACCCCTGTGTATCACCTCTCACTTTAAGAATGCAGAGTGAGACCCCTGTGTATCACCTCTCACTTTAAGAATGCAGAGTGAGACCCCTGTGTATCACCTCTCTATTTAAGAATGCAGAGTGAGACCCCTGTGTAATCCCTCTCACTTTAAGAATGCAGAGTGAGACCCCTGTGTATCACCTCTCACTTTAAGAATGCAGAGTGAGACCCCTGTGTATCACCTCTCACTTTAAGAATGCAGAGTGAGACCCCTGTGTATCCCCTCTCACTTTAAGAATGCAGAGTGAGACCCCTGTGTAATCCCTCTCACTTTAAGAATGCAGAGTGAGACCCCTGTGTATCACCTCTCACTTTAAGAATGCAGAGTGAGACCCCTGTGTATCACCTCTCACTTTAAGAATGCAGAGTGAGACCCCTGTGTAATCCCTCTCACTATAAGAATGCAGAGTGAGACCCCTGTGTATCACCTCTCACTTTAAGAATGCAGAGTGAGACCCCTGTGTATCACCTCTCACTTTAAGAATGCAGAGTGAGACCCCTGTGTATCCCCTCTCACCTTAAGAATGCAGAGTGAGACCCCTGTGTAATCCCTCTCACTTTAAGAATGCAGAGTGAGACCCCTGTGTATCACCTCTCACTTTAAGAATGCAGAGTGAGACCCCTGTGTATCACCTCTCACTTTAAGAATGCAGAGTGAGACCCCTGTGTATCACCTCTCACTTTAAGAATGCAGAGTGAGACCCCTGTGTATCACCTCTCACTTTAAGAATGCAGAGTGAGACCCCTGTGTATCACCTCTCACTTTAGGAATGCAGAGTGAGACCCCTGTGTATCACCTCTCACTTTAAGAATGCAGAGTGAGACCCCTGTGTATCACCTCTCACTTTAAGAATGCAGAGTGAGACCCCTGTGTATCACCTCTCACTTTAAGAATGCAGAGTGAGACCCCTGTGTATCACCTCTCACTTTAAGAATGCAGAGTGAGACCCCTGTGTATCACCTCTCACTTTAAGAATGCAGAGTGAGACCCCTGTGTATCAACTCTCACTTTAAGAATGCAGAGTGAGACCCCTGTGTAATCCCTCTCACTTTAAGAATGCAGAGTGAGACCCCTGTGTATCACCTCTCACTTGAAGAATGCAGAGTGAGACCCCTGTGTATCCCCCCTCACTTTAAGTATGCAGAGTGAGACCCCTGTGTATCCCCTCTCACTTTAAGAATGCAGAGTGAGACCCCTGTGTAATCCCTCTCACTTTAAGAATGCAGAGTGAGACCCCTGTGTATCACCTCTCACTTTAAGAATGCAGAGTGAGACCCCTGTGTATCACCTCTCACTTTAAGAATGCAGAGTGAGACCCCTGTGTATCACCTCTCACTTTAAGAATGCAGAGTGAGACCCCTGTGTATCACCTCTCACTTTAAGAATGCAGAGTGAGACCCCTGTGTATCACCTCTCACTTTAAGAGTGCAGAGTGAGTCCCCTGTGTATCACCTCTCACTTTAAGAATGCAGAGTGAGACACCTGTGTATCCCCTCTCACTTTAAGAATGCAGAGTGAGACCCCTGTGTATCACCTCTCACTTTAAGAATGCAGAATGAGACCCCTGTGTATCACCTCTCACTTTAAGAATGCAGAGTGAGACCCCTGTGTATCCCCTCACACTTTAAGAATGCAGAGTGAGACCCCTGTGTATCCCCTCTCACTTTAAGAATGCAGAGTGAGACCCCTGTGTATTCCCTCTCACTTTAAGAATGCAGAGTGAGACCCCTGTGTATTCCCTCTCACTTTCAGAGTGCAGAGTGAGTCCCCTGTGTATCACCTCTCACTTTAAGAATGCAGAGTGAGACCCCTGTGTATCACCTCTCACTTTAAGAATGCAGAGTGAGACCCCTGTGTATCACCTCTCACTTTAAGAGTGCAGAGTGAGCCCCCTGTATATCACCTCTCACTTTCAGAGTGCAGAGTGAGACCCCTGTGTATCACCTCTCACTTTAAGAGTGCAGAGTGAGTCCCCTGTGTATCACCTCTCACTTTCAGAATGCAGAGTGAGACCCCTGTGTATCACCTCTCACTTTAAGAATGCAGAGTGAGACCCCTGTGTATGACCTCTCACTTTAAGAGTGCAGAGTGAGCCCCCTGTGTATCACCTCTCACATTAAGAATGCAGAGTGAGACCCCTGTGTATCACCTCTCACTTTCAGAGTGCATAGTGAGACCCCTGTGTATTCCCTCTCACTTTCAGAGTGCAGAGTGAGACCCCTGTGTATTCCCTCTCACTTTCAGAGTGCAGAGTGAGACCCCTGTGTATCCCATCTCACTTTAAGAATGCAGAGTGAGACCCCTGTGTATCCCCTCTCACTTTCAGAGTGCATTGTGAGACCCCTGTGTATTCCCTCTCACTTTCAGAGTGCAGAGTGAGACCCCTGTGTATCCCCTCTCACTTTAAGAATGCAGAGTGAGACCCCTGTGTATCCCCCCTCACTTGAAGAATGCAGAGTGAGACCCCTGTGTATTCCCTCTCACTTTCAGAAAGCAGAGTGAGTCCCCTGTGTATCACCTCTCACTTTAAGAATGCAGAGTGAGACCCCTGTGTATCCCCCCTCACTTGAAGAATGCAGAGTGAGACCCCTGTGTATTCCCTCTCACTTTAAGAATGCAGAGTGAGACCCCTGTGTATCACCTCTCACTTTAAGAGTGCAGAGTGAGCCCCCTGTATATCACCTCTCACTTTCAGAGTGCAGAGTGAGACCCCTGTGTATCACCTCTCACTTTGAGTGCAGAGTGAGTCCCCTGTGTATCACCTCTCACTTTCAGAATGCAGAGTGAGACCCCTGTGTATCACCTCTCACTTTAAGAATGCAGAGTGAGACCCCTGTGTATGACCTCTCACTTTAAGAGTGCAGAGTGAGCCCCCTGTGTATCACCTCTCACATTAAGAATGCAGAGTGAGACCCCTGTGTATCACCTCTCACTTTCAGAGTGCATAGTGAGACCCCTGTGTATTCCCTCTCACTTTCAGAGTGCAGAGTGAGACCCCTGTGTATTCCCTCTCACTTTCAGAGTGCAGAGTGAGACCCCTGTGTATCCCATCTCACTTTAAGAATGCAGAGTGAGACCCCTGTGTATCCCCTCTCACTTTCAGAGTGCATTGTGAGACCCCTGTGTATTCCCTCTCACTTTCAGAGTGCAGAGTGAGACCCCTGTGTAATCCCTCTCACTTTAAGAATGCAGAGTGAGACCCCTGTGTATCACCTCTCACTTTAAGAATGCAGAGTGAGACCCCTGTGTATCACCTCTCACTTTAAGAATGCAGAGTGAGACCCCTGTGTATCACCTCTCACTTTAAGAATGCAGAGTGAGACCCCTGTGTATCACCTCTCACTTTAAGAATGCAGAGTGAGACCCCTGTGTATCACCTCTCACTTTAAGAGTGCAGAGTGAGTCCCCTGTGTATCACCTCTCACTTTAAGAATGCAGAGTGAGACACCTGTGTATCCCCTCTCACTTTAAGAATGCAGAGTGAGACCCCTGTGTATCACCTCTCACTTTAAGAATGCAGAATGAGACCCCTGTGTATCACCTCTCACTTTAAGAATGCAGAGTGAGACCCCTGTGTATCCCCTCACACTTTAAGAATGCAGAGTGAGACCCCTGTGTATCCCCTCTCACTTTAAGAATGCAGAGTGAGACCCCTGTGTATTCCCTCTCACTTTAAGAATGCAGAGTGAGACCCCTGTGTATTCCCTCTCACTTTCAGAGTGCAGAGTGAGTCCCCTGTGTATCACCTCTCACTTTAAGAATGCAGAGTGAGACCCCTGTGTATCACCTCTCACTTTAAGAATGCAGAGTGAGACCCCTGTGTATCACCTCTCACTTTAAGAGTGCAGAGTGAGCCCCCTGTATATCACCTCTCACTTTCAGAGTGCAGAGTGAGACCCCTGTGTATCACCTCTCACTTTGAGTGCAGAGTGAGTCCCCTGTGTATCACCTCTCACTTTCAGAATGCAGAGTGAGACCCCTGTGTATCACCTCTCACTTTAAGAATGCAGAGTGAGACCCCTGTGTATGACCTCTCACTTTAAGAGTGCAGAGTGAGCCCCCTGTGTATCACCTCTCACATTAAGAATGCAGAGTGAGACCCCTGTGTATCACCTCTCACTTTCAGAGTGCATAGTGAGACCCCTGTGTATTCCCTCTCACTTTCAGAGTGCAGAGTGAGACCCCTGTGTATTCCCTCTCACTTTCAGAGTGCAGAGTGAGACCCCTGTGTATCCCATCTCACTTTAAGAATGCAGAGTGAGACCCCTGTGTATCCCCTCTCACTTTCAGAGTGCATTGTGAGACCCCTGTGTATTCCCTCTCACTTTCAGAGTGCAGAGTGAGACCCCTGTGTATCCCCTCTCACTTTAAGAATGCAGAGTGAGACCCCTGTGTATCCCCCCTCACTTGAAGAATGCAGAGTGAGACCCCTGTGTATTCCCTCTCACTTTCAGAAAGCAGAGTGAGACCCCTGTGTATTCCCTCTCACTTTAAGAATGCAGAGTGAGACCCCTGTGTATTCCCTCTCACTTTCAGAGTGCAGAGTGAGACCTCTGTGTATCCTCCCTCACTTGAAGAATGCAGAGTGAGACCCCTGTGTATCCCCTCTCACTTTAAGAATGCAGAGTGAGACCCCTGTGTATCCCCTCTCACTTTAAGAATGCAGAGTGAGACCCCTGTGTATTCCCTCTCACTTTCAGAGTGCAGAGTGAGACCCCTGTGTATCCCCCCTCACTTGAAGAATGCAGAGTGAGACCCCTGTGTATCCCCTCTCACTTGAAGAATGCAGAGTGAGACCCCTGTGTATCCCCTCTCACTTTAAGAATGCAGAGTGAGACCCCTGTGTATTCCCTCTCACTTTCAGAGTGCAGAGTGAGACCCCTGTGTATCCCCTCTCACTTTAAGAATGCAGAGTGAGACCCCCGTGTATCCCCTCACACTTTAAGAATGCAGAGTGAGACCCCTGTGTATTCCCTCTCACTTTCAGAGTGCATAGTGAGACCCCTGTGTATTCCCTCTCACTTTCAGAGTGCAGAGTGAGACCCCTGTGTATCCCCTCTCACTTTAAGAATGCAGAGTGAGACCCCTGTGTATTCCCTCTCACTTTCAGAATGCAGAGTGAGACCCCTGTGTATCCCCTCTCACTTTAAGAATGCAGAGTGAGACCCCTGTGTATTCCCTCTCACTTTCAGAGTGCAGAGTGAGACCCCTGTGTATCCCCTCTCACTTTCAGAGTGCAGAGTGAGACCCCTGTGTATCCCCTCTCACTTTAAGAATGCAGAGTGAGCCCCCTGTGTATCACCTCTCACTTTAAGAATGCAGAGTGAGACCCCTGTGTATCACCTCTCACTTTAAGAATGCAGAGTGAGACCCCTGTGTATCACCTCTCACTTTAAGAATGCAGAGTGAGACCCCTGTGTATCACCTCTCTATTTAAGAATGCAGAGTGAGACCCCTGTGTAATCCCTCTCACTTTAAGAATGCAGAGTGAGACCCCTGTGTATCACCTCTCACTTTAAGAATGCAGAGTGAGACCCCTGTGTATCACCTCTCACTTTAAGAATGCAGAGTGAGACCCCTGTGTATCCCCTCTCACTTTAAGAATGCAGAGTGAGACCCCTGTGTAATCCCTCTCACTTTAAGAATGCAGAGTGAGACCCCTGTGTATCACCTCTCACTTTAAGAATGCAGAGTGAGACCCCTGTGTATCACCTCTCACTTTAAGAATGCAGAGTGAGACCCCTGTGTAATCCCTCTCACTTTAAGAATGCAGAGTGAGACCCCTGTGTATCACCTCTCACTTTAAGAATGCAGAGTGAGACCCCTGTGTATCACCTCTCACTTTAAGAATGCAGAGTGAGACCCCTGTGTATCCCCTCTCACTTTAAGAATGCAGAGTGAGACCCCTGTGTAATCCCTCTCACTTTAAGAATGCAGAGTGAGACCCCTGTGTATCACCTCTCACTTTAAGAATGCAGAGTGAGACCCCTGTGTATCACCTCTCACTTTAAGAATGCAGAGTGAGACCCCTGTGTATCACCTCTCACTTTAAGAATGCAGAGTGAGACCCCTGTGTATCACCTCTCACTTTAAGAATGCAGAGTGAGACCCCTGTGTATCACCTCTCACTTTAGGAATGCAGAGTGAGACCCCTGTGTATCACCTCTCACTTTAAGAATGCAGAGTGAGACCCCTGTGTATCACCTCTCACTTTAAGAATGCAGAGTGAGACCCCTGTGTATCACCTCTCACTTTAAGAATGCAGAGTGAGACCCCTGTGTATCACCTCTCACTTTAAGAATGCAGAGTGAGACCCCTGTGTATCACCTCTCACTTTAAGAATGCAGAGTGAGACCCCTGTGTATCACCTCTCACTTTAAGAATGCAGAGTGAGACCCCTGTGTAATCCCTCTCACTTTAAGAATGCAGAGTGAGACCCCTGTGTATCACCTCTCACTTGAAGAATGCAGAGTGAGACCCCTGTGTATCCCCCCTCACTTTAAGAATGCAGAGTGAGACCCCTGTGTATCCCCTCTCACTTTAAGAATGCAGAGTGAGACCCCTGTGTAATCCCTCTCACTTTAAGAATGCAGAGTGAGACCCCTGTGTATCACCTCTCACTTTAAGAATGCAGAGTGAGACCCCTGTGTATCACCTCTCACTTTAAGAATGCAGAGTGAGACCCCTGTGTATCACCTCTCACTTTAAGAATGCAGAGTGAGACCCCTGTGTATCACCTCTCACTTTAAGAATGCAGAGTGAGACCCCTGTGTATCACCTCTCACTTTAAGAGTGCAGAGTGAGTCCCCTGTGTATCACCTCTCACTTTAAGAATGCAGAGTGAGACACCTGTGTATCCCCTCTCACTTTAAGAATGCAGAGTGAGACCCCTGTGTATCACCTCTCACTTTAAGAATGCAGAATGAGACCCCTGTGTATCACCTCTCACTTTAAGAATGCAGAGTGAGACCCCTGTGTATCCCCTCACACTTTAAGAATGCAGAGTGAGACCCCTGTGTATCCCCTCTCACTTTAAGAATGCAGAGTGAGACCCCTGTGTATTCCCTCTCACTTTAAGAATGCAGAGTGAGACCCCTGTGTATTCCCTCTCACTTTCAGAGTGCAGAGTGAGTCCCCTGTGTATCACCTCTCACTTTAAGAATGCAGAGTGAGACCCCTGTGTATCACCTCTCACTTTAAGAATGCAGAGTGAGACCCCTGTGTATCACCTCTCACTTTAAGAGTGCAGAGTGAGCCCCCTGTATATCACCTCTCACTTTCAGAGTGCAGAGTGAGACCCCTGTGTATCACCTCTCACTTTAAGAGTGCAGAGTGAGTCCCCTGTGTATCACCTCTCACTTTCAGAATGCAGAGTGAGACCCCTGTGTATCACCTCTCACTTTAAGAATGCAGAGTGAGACCCCTGTGTATGACCTCTCACTTTAAGAGTGCAGAGTGAGCCCCCTGTGTATCACCTCTCACATTAAGAATGCAGAGTGAGACCCCTGTGTATCACCTCTCACTTTCAGAGTGCATAGTGAGACCCCTGTGTATTCCCTCTCACTTTCAGAGTGCAGAGTGAGACCCCTGTGTATTCCCTCTCACTTTCAGAGTGCAGAGTGAGACCCCTGTGTATCCCATCTCACTTTAAGAATGCAGAGTGAGACCCCTGTGTATCCCCTCTCACTTTCAGAGTGCATTGTGAGACCCCTGTGTATTCCCTCTCACTTTCAGAGTGCAGAGTGAGACCCCTGTGTATCCCCTCTCACTTTAAGAATGCAGAGTGAGACCCCTGTGTATCCCCCCTCACTTGAAGAATGCAGAGTGAGACCCCTGTGTATTCCCTCTCACTTTCAGAAAGCAGAGTGAGACCCCTGTGTATTCCCTCTCACTTTAAGAATGCAGAGTGAGACCCCTGTGTATTCCCTCTCACTTTCAGAGTGCAGAGTGAGACCTCTGTGTATCCTCCCTCACTTGAAGAATGCAGAGTGAGACCCCTGTGTATCCCCTCTCACTTTAAGAATGCAGAGTGAGACCCCTGTGTATCCCCTCTCACTTTAAGAATGCAGAGTGAGACCCCTGTGTATTCCCTCTCACTTTCAGAGTGCAGAGTGAGACCCCTGTGTATCCCCCCTCACTTGAAGAATGCAGAGTGAGACCCCTGTGTATCCCCTCTCACTTGAAGAATGCAGAGTGAGACCCCTGTGTATCCCCTCTCACTTTAAGAATGCAGAGTGAGACCCCTGTGTATTCCCTCTCACTTTCAGAGTGCAGAGTGAGACCCCTGTGTATCCCCTCTCACTTTAAGAATGCAGAGTGAGACCCCCGTGTATCCCCTCACACTTTAAGAATGCAGAGTGAGACCCCTGTGTATTCCCTCTCACTTTCAGAGTGCATAGTGAGACCCCTGTGTATTCCCTCTCACTTTCAGAGTGCAGAGTGAGACCCCTGTGTATCCCCTCTCACTTTAAGAATGCAGAGTGAGACCCCTGTGTATTCCCTCTCACTTTCAGAATGCAGAGTGAGACCCCTGTGTATCCCCTCTCACTTTAAGAATGCAGAGTGAGACCCCTGTGTATTCCCTCTCACTTTCAGAGTGCAGAGTGAGACCCCTGTGTATCCCCTCTCACTTTCAGAGTGCAGAGTGAGACCCCTGTGTATCCCCTCTCACTTTAAGAATGCAGAGTGAGCCCCCTGTGTATCACCTCTCACTTTAAGAATGCAGAGTGAGACCCCTGTGTATCACCTCTCACTTTAAGAATGCAGAGTGAGACCCCTGTGTATCACCTCTCACTTTAAGAATGCAGAGTGAGACCCCTGTGTATCACCTCTCTATTTAAGAATGCAGAGTGAGACCCCTGTGTAATCCCTCTCACTTTAAGAATGCAGAGTGAGACCCCTGTGTATCACCTCTCACTTTAAGAATGCAGAGTGAGACCCCTGTGTATCACCTCTCACTTTAAGAATGCAGAGTGAGACCCCTGTGTATCCCCTCTCACTTTAAGAATGCAGAGTGAGACCCCTGTGTAATCCCTCTCACTTTAAGAATGCAGAGTGAGACCCCTGTGAATCACCTCTCACTTTAAGAATGCAGAGTGAGACCCCTGTGTGTCACCTCTCACTTTAAGAATGCAGAGTGAGACCCCTGTGTATCACCTCTCACTTTAAGAATGCAGAGTGAGACCCCTGTGTATCACCTCTCACTTTAAGAATGCAGAGTGAGACCCCTGTGTATCACCTCTCACTTTAAGAATGCAGAGTGAGACCCCTGTGTATCACCTCTCACTTTAAGAATGCAGAGTTAGACCCCTGTGTATCACCTCTCACTTTAAGAATGCAGAGTGAGACCCCTGTGTATCACCTCTCACTTTAAGAATGCAGAGTGAGACCCCTGTGTATCACCTCTCACTTTAAGAATGCAGAGTGAGACCCCTGTGTATCACCTCTCACTTTAAGAATGCAGAGTGAGACCCCTGTGTATCACCTCTCACTTTAAGAATGCAGAGTGAGACCCCTGTGTAATCCCTCTCACTTTAAGAATGCAGAGTGAGACCCCTGTGTATCACCTCTCACTTTAAGAATGCAGAGTGAGACCCCTGTGTATCCCCCCTCACTTTAAGAATGCAGAGTGAGACACCTGTGTATCCCCTCTCACTTTAAGAATGCAGAGTGAGACCCCTGTGTAATCCCTCTCACTTTAAGAATGCAGAGTGAGACCCCTGTGTATCACCTCTCACTTAAAGAATGCAGAGTGAGACCCCTGTGTATCACCTCTCACTTAAAGAATGCAGAGTGAGACCCCTGTGTATCACCTCTCACTTTAAGAATGCAGAGTGAGACCCCTGTGTATCACCTCTCACTTTAAGAATGCAGAGTGAGACCCCTGTGTATCACCTCTCACTTTAAGAATGCAGAGTGAGACCCCTGTGAATCACCTCTCACTTTAAGAGTGCAGAGTGAGTCCCCTGTGTATCACCTCTCACTTTAAGAATGCAGAGTGAGACCCCTGTGTATCCCCTCTCACTTTAAGAATGCAGAGTGAGACCCTTGTGTATCACCTCTCACTTTAAGAATGCAGAATGAGACCCCTGTGTATCACCTCTCACTTTAAGAATGCAGAGTGAGACCCCTGTGTATCCCCTCACACTTTAAGAATGCAGAGTGAGACCCCTGTGTATCCCCTCTCACTTTAAGAATGCAGAGTGAGACACCTGTGTATTCCCTCTCACTTTAAGAATGCAGAGTGAGACCCCTGTGTATTCCCTCTCACTTTCAGAGGGCAGAGTGAGTCCCCTGTGTATGCCCTCTCACTTTAAGAATGCAGAGTGAGTCCCCTGTGTATGCCCTCTCACTTTAAGAGTGCAGAGAGAGTCCCCTGTGTATCACCTCTCACTTTAAGAATGCAGAGTGAGACCCCTGTGTATCCCCTCTCACTTTACGAATGCAGAGTGAGACCCCTGTGTATTCCCTCTCACTTTCAGAGTGCAGAGTGAGACCCCTGTGTATTCCCTCTCACTTTAAGAATGCAGAGTGAGACCCCTGTGTATTCCCTCTCACTTTCAGAGTGCAGAGTGAGACCCCTGTGTATTCCCTCTCACTTTCAGAGTGCAGAGTGAGACCCCTGTGTATCCCCTCTCACTTTCAGAGTGCAGAGTGAGTCCCCTGTGTATTCCCTCTCACTTTCAGAGTGCAGAGTGAGACCCCTGTGTATCCCCTCTCACTTTCAGAATGCAGAGTGAGTCCCCTGTGTATCCCCTCTCACTTTAAGAATGCAGAGTGAGTCCCCTGTGTATTCCCTCTCACTTTAAGAATGCAGAGTGAGACCCCTGTGTATTCCCTCTCACTTTCAGAGTGCAGAGTGAGACCCCTGTGTATTCCCTCTCACTTTAAGAATGCAGAGTGAGACCCCTGTGTATCCCCTCTCACTTTAAGAGTGCAGAGTGAGTCCCCTGTGTATCACCTCTCACTTTCAGAGTGAAGAGTGAGTCCCCTGTGTATCACCTCTCACTTTAAGAATGCAGAGTGAGACCCCTGTGTATCACCTCTCACTTTAAGAATGCAGAGTGACACCCCTGTGTATCACCTCTCACTTTAAGAGTGCAGAGTGAGTCCCCTGTGTATTCCCTCTCACTTTAAGAATGCAGAGTGAGACCCCTGTGTATCACCTCTCACTTTAAGAATGCAGAGTGAGACCCCTGTGTATCACCTCTCACTTTAAGAGTGCAGAGTGACTCCCCTGTGTATCACCTCTCACTTTCAGAGTGCAGAGTGAGACCCCTGTGTATCACCTCTCACTTTAAGAGTGCAGAGTGAGTCCCCTGTGTATCACCTCTCACTTTCAGAATGCAGAGTGAGACCCCTGTGTATCACCTCTCACTTTAAGAATGCAGAGTGAGACCCCTGTGTATCACCTCTCACTTTAAGAGTGCAGAGTGAGTCCCCTGTGTATCACCTCTCACTTTCAGAATGCAAAGTGAGTCCCCTGTGTATTCCCTCTCACTTTAAGAATGCAGAGTGAGACCCCTGTGTATTCCCTCTCACTTTCAGAGTGCAGAGTGAGACCCCTGTGTATTCCCTCTCACTTTAAGAATGCAGAGTGAGACCCCTGTGTATCCCCTCTCACTTTCAGAATGCAAAGTGAGACCCCTGTGTATTCCCTCTCACTTTAAGAATGCAGAGTGAGACCCCTGTGTATCCCCTCTCACTTTCAGAATGCAGAGTGAGACCCCTGTGTATCCCCTCTCACTTTAAGAATGCAGAGTGAGACCCCTGTGTATTCCCTCTCACTTTAAGAATGCAGAGTGAGACCCCTGTGTATTCCCTCTCACTTTCAGAGTGCAGAGTGAGACCCCTGTGTATCCCCTCTCACTTTAAGAATGCAGCGTGAGACCCCTGTGTATTCCCTCTCACTTTCAGAGAGCAGAGTGAGACCCCTGTGTATTCCCTCTCACTTTCAGAGTGCAGAGTGAGACCCCTGTGTATCCCCTCTCACTTTAAGAATGCAGAGTGAGACCCTGTGTATTCCCTCTCACTTTCAGAGTGCAGAGTGAGACCCCTGTGTATTCCCTCTCACTTTAATAATGCAGAGTGAGACCCCTGTGTATTCCCTCTCACTTTAAGAATGCAGAGTGTGGCCCCTGTGTATCCCCTCTCACTTTCAGAGTGCAGAGTGAGACCCCTGTGTATTCCCTCTCACTTTAAGAATGCAGAGTGAGACCCCTGTGTATCCCCTCTCACTTTAAGAGTGCAGAGTGAGTCCCCTGTGTATCACCTCTCACTTTCAGAGTGCAGAGTGAGACCCCTGTGTATTCCCTCTCACTTTAAGAATGCAGAGTGTGACCCCTGTGTATCCCCTCTCACTTTAAGAGTGCAGAGTGAGACCCCTGTGTATTCCCTCTCACTTTAAGAATGCAGAGTGAGACCCCTGTGTATCCCCTCTCACTTTAAGAGTGCAGAGTGAGTCCCCTGTGTATCACCTCTCACTTTCAGAGTGCAGAGTGAGACCCCAGTGTATTCCCTCTCACTTTAAGAATGCAGAGTGTGACCCCTGTGTATCCCCTCTCACTTTAAGAGTGCAGAGTGAGACCCCTGTGTATTCCCTCTCACTTTCAGAGTGCAGAGTGAGACCCCTGTGTATCCCCTCTCACTTTAAGAGTGCAGAGTGAGACCCCTGTGTATTCCCTCTCACTTTCAGAGTGCAGAGTGAGACCCCTGTGTATCCCCTCTCACTTTAAGAATGCAGAGTGAGACCCCTGTGTATTCCCTCTCACTTTAAGAATGCAGAGTGAGACCCCTGTGTATCACCTCTCACTTTAAGAGTGCAGAGTGAGACCCCTGTGTATCCCCTCTCACTTTAAGAGTGCAGAGTGAGACCCCTGTGTATTCCCTCTCACATTCAGAGTGCAGAGTGAGACCCCTGTGTATCCCCTCTCACTTTAAGAATGCAGAGTGAGACCCCTGTGTATTCCCTCTCACTTTAAGAATGCAGAGTGAGACCCCTGTGTATCCCCTCTCACGTTAAGAATGAAGAGTGAGACCCCTGTGTATTCCCTCTCACTTTAAGAATGCAGAGTGAGACCCCTGTGTATCACCTCTCACTTTAAGAGTGCAGAGTGAGACCCCTGTGTATCCCCTCTCACTTTAAGAATGCAGAGTGAGACCCCTGTGTATTCCCTCTCACTTTAAGAATGCAGAGTGAGACCCCTGTGTATTCCCTCTCACTTTAAGAGTGCAGAGTGAGACCCCTGTGTATCCCCTCTCACTTTAAGAATGCAGAGTGTGACCCCTGTGTATCCCCTCTCTCTTTCTGAGTGCAGAGTGAGACCCCTGTGTATCCCCTCTCACTTTAAGAATGCAGAGTGAGACCCCTGTGTATCACCTCTCACTTTAAGAGTGCAGAGTGAGACCCCTGTGTATCCCCTCTCACTTTAAGAATGCAGAGTGAGACCCCTGTGTATTCCCTCTCACTTTCAGAGTTCAGAATGAGACCCCTGTGTATCCCCTCTCACTTTAAGAATGCAGAGTGAGACCCCTGTGTATCCCCTCTCACTTTAAGAATGCAGAGTGAGACCCCTGTGTATCCCCTCTCACTTTAAGAATGCAGAGTGAGACCCCTGTGTATTCCCTCTCACTTTAAGAGTGCAGAGTGAGACCCCTGTGTATACCCTCTCACTTTAAGAATGCAGAGTGAGACCCCTGTGTATCCCCTCTCACTTTCAGAGTGCAGAGTGAGACCCCTGTGTATCCCCTCTCACTTTAAGAATGCAGAGTGAGACCCCTGTGTATTCCCTCTCACATTCAGAGTGCAGAGTGAGTCCCCTGTGTATCCCCTCTCACTTTAAGAATGCAGAGTGAGTCCCCTGTGTATTCCCTCTCACTTTCAGAGTGCAGAGTGAGTCCCCTGTGTATTCCCTCTCACTTTCAGAGTGCAGAGTGAGTCCCCTGTGTATCCCCTCTCACTTTAAGAATGCAGAGTGAGACCCCTGTGTATCCCCTCTCACTTTCAGAGTGCAGAGTGAGTCCCCTGTGTATTCCCTCTCACTTTCAGAGTGCAGAGTGAGACCCCTGTGTATCCCCTCTCACTTTCAGAGTGCAGAGTGAGTCCCCTGTGTATTCCCTCTCACTTTCAGAATGCAGAGTGAGTCCCCTGTGTATCCCCTCTCACTTTCAGAGTGCAGAGTGAGTCCCCTGTGTATTCCCTCTCACTTTCAGAGTGCAGAGTGAGACCCCTGTGTATTCCCTCTCACTTTCAGAGTGCAGAGTGAGTCCCCTGTGTATTCCCTCTCACTTTCAGAGTGCAGAGTGAGACCCCTGTGTATTCCCTCTCACTTTCAGAGTGCAGAGTGAGTCCCCTGTGTATTCCCTCTCACTTTAAGAATGCAGAGTGAGTCCCCTGTGTATTCCCTCTCACTTTCAGAATGCAGAGTGAGACCCCTGTGTATCCCCTCAAACTTTAAGAATGCAGAGTGAGACCCCTGTGTATCACCTCTCACTTTAAGAATGCTGAGTGAGTCCCCTGTGTATCCCCTCTCACTTTAAGAGTGCAGTGTGAGACCCCTGTGTATTCCCTCTCACTTTCAGAGTGCAGAGTGAGTCCCCTGTGTATCCCCTCTCACTTTAAGAATGCAGAGTGAGACCCCTGTGTATCCCCTCTCACTTTAAGAGTGCAGAGTGAGACCCCTGTGTATTCCCTCTCACTTTCAGAGTGCAGAGTGAGACCCCTGTGTTTCCCTCTCACTTTCAGTTTGCAGAGTGAGACCCCTGTGTATCCCCTCTCACTTTAAGAGTGCAGAGTGAGACCCCTGTGTATTCCCTCTCACTTTCAGAGTGCAGAGTGAGACCCCTGTGTATTCCCTCTCACTTTAAGAGTGCAGAGTGAGACCCCTGTGTATTCCCTCTCACTTTCAGAGTGCAGAGTGAGACACCTGTGTATCACCTCTCACTTTAAGAATGCAGAGTGAGACCCCTGTGTATTCCCTCTCACTTTAAGAATGCAGAGTGAGTCCCCTGTGTATTCCCTCTCACTTTAAGAATGCAGAGTGAGTCCCCTGTGTATTCCCTCTCACTTTCAGAGTGCAGAGTGAGACCCCTGTGTATCCCCTCTCACTTTATGAATGCAGAGTGAGTCCCCTGTGTATTCCCTCTCACTTTATGAATGCAGAGTGAGTCCCCTGTGTATTCCCACTCTCTTTCAGAGTGCAGAGTGAGACCCCTGTGTATCCCCTCTCACTTTCAGAGTGCAGAGTGAGACCCCTGTGTATTCCCTCTCACTTTATGAATGCAGAGTGAGTCCCCTGTGTATTCCCTCTCACTTTATGAATGCAGAGTGAGACCCCTGTGTATCCCCTCTCACTTTCAGAGAGAAGAGTGAGACCCCTGTGTATCCCCTCTCACTTTATGAATGCTGAGTGAGTCCCTTGTATATTCCCTCTCACTTTAAGAGTGCAGAGTGAGACCCCTGTGTTTCCGCTCTCACTTTATGAATGCAGAGTGAGACCCCGGTGTTTCCCCTCTCACTTTATGAATGCAGAGTGAGACCCCTGTGTATCCCCTCTCACTTTATGAATGCAGAGTGAGTCCCCTGTGTATTCCCTCTCACTTTAAGAATGCAGAGTGAGTCCCCTGTGTATTCCCTCCCACTTTCAGAGTGCAGAGTGAGACCCCTGTGTATCCCCTCTCACTTTATGAATGCATAGTGAGTCCCCTGTGTATCCCCTCTCACTTTAAGAATGCAGAGTGAGACCCCTGTGTATTCCCTCTCACTTTCAGAACACAGAGTGAGTCCCCTGTGTATCCCCTCTCACTTTATGAATGCAGAGTGAGTCCCCTGTGTATCCCCTCTCACTTTAAGAATGCAGAGTGAGTCTGCTGTGTATCCCCTCTCACTTTAAGAGTGCAGAGTGAGACCCCTGTGTATTCCCTCTCACTTTCAGAATACAGAGTGAGTCCCCTGTGTATCCCCTCTCACTTTAAGAATGCAGAGTGAGTCCCCTGTGTATTCCCTCTCACTTTAAGAATGCAGAGTGAGACCCCTGTGTATTCCCTCTCACTTTCAGAGTGCAGAGTGAGTCCCCTGTGTATCCCCTCTCACTTTAAGAATGCAGAGTGAGTCCCCTGTGTATCCCCTCTCACTTTAAGAATGCAGAGTGAGTCCCCTGTGTATACCCTCTCACTTTAAGAATGCAGAGTGAGACCCCTGTGTATTCCCTCTCACTTTCAGAATACAGAGTGAGTCCCCTGTGTATCCCCTCTCACTTTAAGAATGCAGAGTGAGTCCCCTGTGTATCCCCTCTCACTTTCAGAGTGCAGAGTGAGTCCCC
The DNA here is from genome assembly GCF_036365525.1 of Heterodontus francisci. Classification (NCBI taxonomy): domain Eukaryota; kingdom Metazoa; phylum Chordata; class Chondrichthyes; order Heterodontiformes; family Heterodontidae; genus Heterodontus; species Heterodontus francisci. Next base: position 128,994,995 of record NC_090378.1, on the reverse strand, counting down.
TGTGTATCCCCCCTCACTTTAAGAATGCAGAGTGAGTCCCCTGTGTATCCCCTCTCACTTTAAGAGTGCAGAGTGAGACCCCTGTGTATTCCCTCTCACTTTCAGAATACAGAGTGAGTCCCCTGTGTATCCCCTCTCACTTTAAGAATGCAGAGTGATTCCCCTGTGTATCCCCTCTCACTTTAAGAATGCAGAGTGAGACCCCTGTGTATTCCCTCTCACTTTAAGAGTGCGGAGTGAGACCCCTGTGTATTCCCTCTCACTTTAAGAATGCAGAGTGAGTCCCCTGTGTATCCCCTCTCACTTTAAGAATGCAGAGTGAGTCCCCTGTGTATTCCCTCTCACTTTAAGAGTGCAGAGTGAGTCCCCTGTGTATTCCCTCTCACTTTCAGAGTGCAGAGTGAGTCCCCTCTGTATTCCCTCTCACTTTAAGAGTGCAGAGTGAGTCCCCTGTGTATCCCCTCTCACTTTCAGAGTGCAGAGTGAGTCCCCTGTGTATCCCCTCTCACTTTCAGAGTGCAGAGTGAGACCACTGTGTATCCCCTCTGTCATTCAGAGTGCAGAGTGAGTCCCCTGTGTATCCCCTCTCACTTTCAGAGTGCAGAGTGAGACCCCTGTGTATTCCCTCTCACTTTCAGAATGCAGAGTGAGACCCCTGTGTATCCCCTCTCACTTTAAGAATGCAGAGTGAGACCCCTGTGTATCCCCTCTCACTTTAAGAATGCAGAGTGAGACCCCTGTGTATCCCCTCTCACTTTAAGAATGCAGAGTGAGACCCCTGTGTATCCCCTCTCACTTTAAGAATGCAGAGTGAGACCCCTGTGTATTCCCTCTCACTTTAAGAATGCAGAGTGAGACCCCTGTGTATCCCCTCTCACTTTAAGAATGCAGAGTGAGACCCCTGTGTATTCCCTCTCACTTTCAGAGTGCAGAGTGAGACCCCTGTGTATCCCCTCTGACTTTAAGAATGCAGAGTGAGACCCCTGTGTATTCCCTCTCACTTTAAGAATGCAGAGTGAGACCCCTGTGTATCCCCCCTCACTTGAAGAATGCAGAGTGAGACCCCTGTGTATCCCCTCTCACTTTAAGAATGCAGAGTGAGACCCCTGTGTATCCCCTCTCACTTTAAGAATGCAGAGTGAGACCCCTGTGTATTCCCTCTCACTTTCAGAGTGCAGAGTGAGTCCCCTGTGTATCCCCTCTCACTTTAAGAATGCAGAGTGAGTCCCCTGTGTATCCCCTCTCACTTTAAGAATGCAGAGTGAGACCCCTGTGTATCCCCTCACACTTTAAGAATGCAGAGTGAGACCCCTGTGTATTCCCTCTCACTTTAAGAATGCAGAGTGAGTCCCCTGTGTATCCCCTCACACTTTAAGAATGCAGAGTGAGACCCCTGTGTATCCCCTCTCACTTTAAGAATGCAGAGTGAGTCCCCTGTGTATCCCCTCTCACTTTAAGAATGCAGAGTGAGACCCCTGTGTATCCCCTCTCACTTTAAGAATGCAGAGTGAGACCCCTGTGTATTCCCTCTCACTTTAAGAATGCAGAGTGAGTCCCCTGTGTATCCCCTCACACTTTAAGAATGCAGAGTGAGACCTCTGTGTATCCCCTCTCACTTTAAGAATGCAGAGTGAGTCCCCTGTGTATCCCCTCACACTTTAAGAATGCAGAGTGAGTCCCCTGTGTATCACCTCTCACTTTAAGAATGCAGAGTGAGACCCCTGTGTATCCCCTCACACTTTAAGAATGCAGAGTGAGACCCCTGTGTATTCCCTCTCACTTTCAGAGTGCATAGTGAGACCCCTGTGTAATCCCTCTCACTTTCAGAGTGCAGACTGAGACCCCTGTGTCTCCCCTCTCACTTTAAGAATGCAGAGTGAGACCCCTGTGTATCCCCTCTCACTTTCAGAGTGCATAGTGAGACCCCTGTGTATTCCCTCTCACTTTCAGAGTGCAGAGTGAGACCCCTGTGTATCCCCTCTCACTTTAAGAATGCAGAGTGAGACCCCTGTGTATCCCCTCTCACGTTAAGAACGCAGAGTGAGACCCCTGTGTATCACCTCTCACTTTCAGAGTGCATAGTGAGACCCCTGTGTATTCCCTCTCACTTTCAGAGTGCAGAGTGAGACCCCTGTGTATTCCCTCTCACTTTCAGAGTGCAGAGTGAGACCCCTGTGTATCACCTCTCACTTTAAGAATGCAGAGTGAGACCCCTGTGTATCCCCTCTCACTTTCAGAGTGCATAGTGAGACCCCTGTGTATTCCCTCTCACTTTCAGAGTGCAGAGTGAGACCCCTGTGTATCCCCTCTCACTTTAAGAATGCAGAGTGAGACCCCTGTGTATCCCCCTCACTTGAAGAATGCAGAGTGAGACCCCTGTGTATTCCCTCTCACTTTCAGAATGCAGAGTGAGACCCCTGTGTATTCCCTCTCACTTTAAGAATGCAGAGTGAGACCCCTGTGTATTCCCTCTCACTTTCAGAGTGCAGAGTGAGACCTCTGTGTATCCCCCCTCACTTGAAGAATGCAGAGTGAGACCCCTGTGTATCCCCTCTCACTTTAAGAATGCAGAGTGAGACCCCTGTGTATCCCCTCTCACTTTAAGAATGCAGAGTGAGACCCCTGTGTATTCCCTCTCACTTTCAGAGTGCAGAGTGAGACCCCTGTGTATCCCCCCTCACTTGAAGAATGCAGAGTGAGACCCCTGTGTATCCCCTCTCACTTTAAGAATGCAGAGTGAGACCCCTGTGTATCCCCTCTCACTTTAAGAATGCAGAGTGAGACCCCTGTGTATTCCCTCTCACTTTCAGAGTGCAGAGTGAGACCCCTGTGTATCCCCTCTCACTTTAAGAATGCAGAGTGAGACCCCTGTGTATCCCCTCACACTTTAAAAATGCAGAGTGAGACCCCTGTGTATTCCCTCTCACTTTCAGAGTGCATAGTGAGACCCCTGTGTATTCCCTCTCACTTTCAGAGTGCAGAGTGAGACCCCTGTGTATCCCCTCTCACTTTAAGAATGCAGAGTGAGACCCCTGTGTATTCCCTCTCACTTTCAGAGTGCAGAGTGAGACCCCTGTGTATTCCCTCTCACTTTCAGAGTGCAGAGTGAGACCCCTGTGTATCCCCTCTCACTTTCAGAGTGCAGAGTGAGACCCCTGTGTATCCCCTCTCACTTTAAGAGTGCAGAGTGAGACCCCTGTGTATTCCCTCTCACTTTCAGAGTGCAAAGTGAGACCCCTGTGTATTCCCTCTCACTTTCAGAGTGCATAGTGAGACCCCTGTGTATCACCTCTCACTTTAAGAATGCAGAGTGAGCCCCCTGTGTATCACCTCTCACTTTAAGAATGCAGAGTGAGACCCCTGTGTATCACCTCTCACTTTAAGAATGCAGAGTGAGACCCCTGTGTATCACCTCTCACTTTAAGAATGCAGAGTGAGACCCCTGTGTATCACCTCTCAATTTAAGAATGCAGAGTGAGACCCCTGTGTAATCCCTCTCACTTTAAGAATGCAGAGTGAGACCCCTGTGTATCACCTCTCACTTTAAGAATGCAGAGTGAGACCCCTGTGTATCACCTCTCACTTTAAGAATGCAGAGTGAGACCCCTGTGTATCCCCTCTCACTTTAAGAATGCAGAGTGAGACCCCTGTGTAATCCCTCTCACTTTAAGAATGCAGAGTGAGACCCCTGTGTATCACCTCTCACTTTAAGAATGCAGAGTGAGACCCCTGTGTATCACCTCTCACTTTAAGAATGCAGAGTGAGACCCCTGTGTATCACCTCTCACTTTAAGAATGCAGAGTGAGACCCCTGTGTATCACCTCTCACTTTAAGAATGCAGAGTGAGACCCCTGTGTATCACCTCTCACTTTAAGAATGCAGAGTGAGACCCCTGTGTATCACCTCTCACTTTAAGAATGCAGAGTGAGACCCCTGTGTATCACCTCTCACTTTAAGAATGCAGAGTGAGACCCCTGTGTATCACCTCTCACTTTAAGAATGCAGAGTGAGACCCCTGTGTATCACCTCTCACTTTAAGAATGCAGAGTGAGACCCCTGTGTATCACCTCTCACTTTAAGAATGCAGAGTGAGACCCCTGTGTATCACCTCTCACTTTAAGAATGCAGAGTGAGACCCCTGTGTAATCCCTCTCACTTTAAGAATGCAGAGTGAGACCCCTGTGTATCACCTCTCACTTTAAGAATGCAGAGTGAGACCCCTGTGTATCCCCCCTCACTTTAAGAATGCAGAGTGAGACCCCTGTGTATCCCCTCTCACTTTAAGAATGCAGAGTGAGACCCCTGTGTAATCCCTCTCTCTTTAAGAATGCAGAGTGAGACCCCTGTGTATCACCTCTCACTTTAAGAATGCAGAGTGAGACCCCTGTGTATTCCCTCTCACTTTCAGAGTGCAGAGTGAGACCCCTGTGTATCCCCTCTCACTTTCAGAGTGCAGAGTGAGACCCCTGTGTATCCCCTCTCACTTTAAGAGTGCAGAGTGAGACCCCTGTGTATTCCCTCTCACTTTCAGAGTGCATAGTGAGACCCCTGTGTATTCCCTCTCACTTTCAGAGTGCATAGTGAGACCCCTGTGTATCACCTCTCACTTTAAGAATGCAGAGTGAGCCCCCTGTGTATCACCTCTCACTTTAAGAATGCAGAGTGAGACCCCTGTGTATCACCTCTCACTTTAAGAATGCAGAGTGAGACCCCTGTGTATCACCTCTCACTTTAAGAATGCAGAGTGAGACCCCTGTGTATCACCTCTCACTTTAAGAATGCAGAGTGAGACTCCTGTTTAATCCCTCTCACTTTAAGAATGCAGAGTGAGACCCCTGTGTATCACCTCTCACTTTAAGAATGCAGAGTGAGACCCCTGTGTATCACCTCTCACTTTAAGAATGCAGAGTGAGACCCCTGTGTATCCCCTCTCACTTTAAGAATGCAGAGTGAGACCCCTGTGTAATCCCTCTCACTTTAAGAATGCAGAGTGAGACCCCTGTGTATCACCTCTCACTTTAAGAATGCAGACTGAGACCCCTGTGTATCCCCTCTCACTTTAAGAATGCAGAGTGAGACCCCTGTGTATTCCCTCTCACTTTCAGAGTGCAGAGTGAGACCCCTGTGTATCCCCTCTCACTTTAAGAATGCAGAGTGAGACCCCTGTGTATTCCCTCTCACTTTCAGAGTGCAGAGTGAGACCCCTGTGTATCCCCTCTCACTTTCAGAGTGCAGAGTGAGACCCCTGTGTATCCCCTCTCACTTTAAGAGTGCAGAGTGAGACCCCTGTGTATTCCCTCTCACTTTCAGAGTGCATAGTGAGACCCCTGTGTATCACCTCTCACTTTAAGAATGCAGAGTGAGACCCCTGTGTATCACCTCTCACTTTAAGAATGCAGAGTGAGACCCCTGTGTATCACCTCTCACTTTAAGAATGCAGAGTGAGACCCCTGTGTAATCCCTCTCACTTTAAGAATGCAGAGTGAGACCCCTGTGTATCACCTCTCACTTTAAGAATGCAGAGTGAGACCCCTGTGTATCCCCCCTCACTTTAAGAATGCAGAGTGAGACCCCTGTGTATCCCCTCTCACTTTAAGAATGCAGAGTGAGACCCCTGTGTAATCCCTCTCTCTTTAAGAATGCAGAGTGAGACCCCTGTGTATCACCTCTCACTTTAAGAATGCAGAGTGAGACCCCTGTGTATTCCCTCTCACTTTCAGAGTGCAGAGTGAGACCCCTGTGTATCCCCTCTCACTTTCAGAGTGCAGAGTGAGACCCCTGTGTATCCCCTCTCACTTTAAGAGTGCAGAGTGAGACCCCTGTGTATTCCCTCTCACTTTCAGAGTGCATAGTGAGACCCCTGTGTATTCCCTCTCACTTTCAGAGTGCATAGTGAGACCCCTGTGTATCACCTCTCACTTTAAGAATGCAGAGTGAGCCCCCTGTGTATCACCTCTCACTTTAAGAATGCAGAGTGAGACCCCTGTGTATCACCTCTCACTTTAAGAATGCAGAGTGAGACCCCTGTGTATCACCTCTCACTTTAAGAATGCAGAGTGAGACCCCTGTGTATCACCTCTCACTTTAAGAATGCAGAGTGAGACTCCTGTGTAATCCCTCTCACTTTAAGAATGCAGAGTGAGACCCCTGTGTATCACCTCTCACTTTAAGAATGCAGAGTGAGACCCCTGTGTATCACCTCTCACTTTAAGAATGCAGAGTGAGACCCCTGTGTATCCCCTCTCACTTTAAGAATGCAGAGTGAGACCCCTGTGTAATCCCTCTCACTTTAAGAATGCAGAGTGAGACCCCTGTGTATCACCTCTCACTTTAAGAATGCAGACTGAGACCCCTGTGTATCCCCTCTCACTTTAAGAATGCAGAGTGAGACCCCTGTGTATTCCCTCTCACTTTCAGAGTGCAGAGTGAGACCCCTGTGTATCCCCTCTCACTTTAAGAATGCAGAGTGAGACCCCTGTGTATTCCCTCTCACTTTCAGAGTGCAGAGTGAGACCCCTGTGTATCCCCTCTCACTTTCAGAGTGCAGAGTGAGACCCCTGTGTATCCCCTCTCACTTTAAGAGTGCAGAGTGAGACCCCTGTGTATTCCCTCTCACTTTCAGAGTGCATAGTGAGACCCCTGTGTATTCCCTCTCACTTTCAGAGTGCATAGTGAGACCCCTGTGTATCACCTCTCACTTTAAGAATGCAGAGTGAGCCCCCTGTGTATCACCTCTCACTTTAAGAATGCAGAGTGAGACCCCTGTGTATCACCTCTCACTTTAAGAATGCAGAGTGAGACCCCTGTGTATCACCTCTCACTTTAAGAATGCAGAGTGAGACCCCTGTGTATCACCTCTCACTTTAAGAATGCAGAGTGAGACCCCTGTGTAATCCCTCTCACTTTAAGAATGCAGAGTGAGACCCCTGTGTATCACCTCTCACTTTAAGAATGCAGAGTGAGACCCCTGTGTATCACCTCTCACTTTAAGAATGCAGAGTGAGACCCCTGTGTATCCCCTCTCACTTTAAGAATGCAGAGTGAGACCCCTGTGTAATCCCTCTCACTTTAAGAATGCAGAGTGAGACCCCTGTGTATCACCTCTCACTTTAAGAATGCAGAGTGAGACCCCTGTGTATCACCTCTCACTTTAAGAATGCAGAGTGAGACCCCTGTGTATCACCTCTCACTTTAAGAATGCAGAGTGAGACCCCTGTGTATCACCTCTCACTTTAAGAATGCAGAGTGAGACCCCTGTGTATCACCTCTCACTTTAAGAATGCAGAGTGAGACCCCTGTGTATCACCTCTCACTTTAAGAATGCAGAGTGAGACCCCTGTGTATCACCTCTCACTTTAAGAATGCAGAGTGAGACCCCTGTGTATCACCTCTCACTTTAAGAATGCAGAGTGAGACCCCTGTGTATCCCCTCTCACTTTAAGAATGCAGAGTGAGACCCCTGTGTATCACCTCTCACTTTCAGAGTGCAGAGTGAGACCCCTGTGTATCCCCTCTCACTTTCAGAGTGCAGAGTGAGACCCCTGTGTATCCCCTCTCACTTTAAGAGTGCAGAGTGAGACCCCTGTGTATTCCCTCTCACTTTCAGAGTGCATAGTGAGACCCCTGTGTATCACCTCTCACTTTAAGAATGCAGAGTGAGACCCCTGTGTATCACCTCTCACTTTAAGAATGCAGAGTGAGACCCCTGTGTATCACCTCTCACTTTAAGAATGCAGAGTGAGACCCCTGTGTAATCCCTCTCACTTTAAGAATGCAGTGTGAGACCCCTGTGTATCACCTCTCACTTTAAGAATGCAGAGTGAGACCCCTGTGTATCCCCCCTCACTTTAAGAATGCAGAGTGAGACCCCTGTGTATCCCCTCTCACTTTAAGAATGCAGAGTGAGACCCCTGTGTAATCCCTCTCTCTTTAAGAATGCAGAGTGAGACCCCTGTGTATCACCTCTCACTTTAAGAATGCAGAGTGAGACCCCTGTGTATTCCCTCTCACTTTCAGAGTGCAGAGTGAGACCCCTGTGTATCCCCTCTCACTTTCAGAGTGCAGAGTGAGACCCCTGTGTATCCCCTCTCACTTTAAGAGTGCAGAGTGAGACCCCTGTGTATTCCCTCTCACTTTCAGAGTGCATAGTGAGACCCCTGTGTATTCCCTCTCACTTTCAGAGTGCATAGTGAGACCCCTGTGTATCACCTCTCACTTTAAGAATGCAGAGTGAGCCCCCTGTGTATCACCTCTCACTTTAAGAATGCAGAGTGAGACCCCTGTGTATCACCTCTCACTTTAAGAATGCAGAGTGAGACCCCTGTGTATCACCTCTCACTTTAAGAATGCAGAGTGAGACCCCTGTGTATCACCTCTCACTTTAAGAATGCAGAGTGAGACTCCTGTGTAATCCCTCTCACTTTAAGAATGCAGAGTGAGACCCCTGTGTATCACCTCTCACTTTAAGAATGCAGAGTGAGACCCCTGTGTATCACCTCTCACTTTAAGAATGCAGAGTGAGACCCCTGTGTATCCCCTCTCACTTTAAGAATGCAGAGTGAGACCCCTGTGTAATCCCTCTCACTTTAAGAATGCAGAGTGAGACCCCTGTGTATCACCTCTCACTTTAAGAATGCAGACTGAGACCCCTGTGTATCCCCTCTCACTTTAAGAATGCAGAGTGAGACCCCTGTGTATTCCCTCTCACTTTCAGAGTGCAGAGTGAGACCCCTGTGTATCCCCTCTCACTTTAAGAATGCAGAGTGAGACCCCTGTGTATTCCCTCTCACTTTCAGAGTGCAGAGTGAGACCCCTGTGTATCCCCTCTCACTTTCAGAGTGCAGAGTGAGACCCCTGTGTATCCCCTCTCACTTTAAGAGTGCAGAGTGAGACCCCTGTGTATTCCCTCTCACTTTCAGAGTGCATAGTGAGACCCCTGTGTATTCCCTCTCACTTTCAGAGTGCATAGTGAGACCCCTGTGTATCACCTCTCACTTTAAGAATGCAGAGTGAGCCCCCTGTGTATCACCTCTCACTTTAAGAATGCAGAGTGAGACCCCTGTGTATCACCTCTCACTTTAAGAATGCAGAGTGAGACCCCTGTGTATCACCTCTCACTTTAAGAATGCAGAGTGAGACCCCTGTGTATCACCTCTCACTTTAAGAATGCAGAGTGAGACCCCTGTGTAATCCCTCTCACTTTAAGAATGCAGAGTGAGACCCCTGTGTATCACCTCTCACTTTAAGAATGCAGAGTGAGACCCCTGTGTATCACCTCTCACTTTAAGAATGCAGAGTGAGACCCCTGTGTATCCCCTCTCACTTTAAGAATGCAGAGTGAGACCCCTGTGTAATCCCTCTCACTTTAAGAATGCAGAGTGAGACCCCTGTGTATCACCTCTCACTTTAAGAATGCAGAGTGAGACCCCTGTGTATCACCTCTCACTTTAAGAATGCAGAGTGAGACCCCTGTGTATCACCTCTCACTTTAAGAATGCAGAGTGAGACCCCTGTGTATCACCTCTCACTTTAAGAATGCAGAGTGAGACCCCTGTGTATCACCTCTCACTTTAAGAATGCAGAGTGAGACCCCTGTGTATCACCTCTCACTTTAAGAATGCAGAGTGAGACCCCTGTGTATCACCTCTCACTTTAAGAATGCAGAGTGAGACCCCTGTGTATCACCTCTCACTTTAAGAATGCAGAGTGAGACCCCTGTGTATCCCCTCTCACTTTAAGAATGCAGAGTGAGACCCCTGTGTATCACCTCTCACTTTAAGAATGCAGAGTGAGACCCCTGTGTATCACCTCTCACTTTAAGAATGCAGAGTGAGACCCCTGTGTAATCCCTCTCACTTTAAGAATGCAGAGTGAGACCCCTGTGTATCACCTCTCACTTTAAGAATGCAGAGTGAGACCCCTGTGTATCCCCCCTCACTTTAAGAATGCAGAGTGAGACCCCTGTGTATCCCCTCTCACTTTAAGAATGCAGAGTGAGACCCCTGTGTAATCCCTCTCACTTTAAGAATGCAGAGTGAGACCCCTGTGTATCACCTCTCACTTTAAGAATGCAGAGTGAGACCCCTGTGTATCACCTCTCACTTTAAGAATGCAGAGTGAGACCCCTGTGTATCACCTCTCACTTTAAGAATGCAGAGTGAGAGCCCTGTGTATCACCTCTCACTTTAAGAATGCAGAGTGAGACCCCTGTGTATCACCTCTCACTTTAAGAGTGCAGAGTGAGTCCCATGTGTATCACCTCTCACTTTAAGAATGCAGAATGAGACCCCTTTGTATCACCTCTCACTTTAAGAATGCAGAGTGAGACCCCTGTGTATCCCCTCACACTTTAAGAATGCAGAGTGAGACCCCTGTGTATCCCCTCTCACTTTAAGAATGCAGAGTGAGACCCCTGTGTATTCCCTCTCACTTTAAGAATGCAGAGTGAGACCCCTGTGTATTCCCTCTCACTTTCAGAGTGCAGAGTGAGTCCCCTGTGTATCACCTCTCACTTTAAGAATGCAGAGTGAGACCCCTGTGTATCACCTCTCACTTTAAGAATGCAGAGTGAGACCCCTGTGTATCACCTCTCACTTTAAGAGTGCAGAGTGAGCCCCCTGTGTATCACCTCTCACTTTCAGAGTGCAGAGTGAGACCCCTGTGTATCACCTCTCACTTTAAGAGTGCAGAGTGAGTCCCCTTTGTATCACCTCTCACTTTCAGAATGCAGAGTGAGACCCCTGTGTAATCCCACTCAATTTAAGAATGCAGAGTGCGACCCCTGTGTATCACCTCTCACTTTCAGAATGCAGAGTGAGACCCCTGTGTAATCCCTCTCACTTTAAGAATGCAGAGTGAGACCCCTGTGTATCACCTCTCACTTTAAGAATGCAGAGTGAGAACCCTGTGTATCACCTCTCACTTTAAGAATGCAGAGTGAGACCCCTGTGTATCCCCTCTCACTTTAAGAATGCAGAGTGAGACCCCTGTGTAATCCCTCTCACTTTAAGAATGCAGAGTGAGACCCCTGTGTATCACCTCTCACTTTAAGAATGCAGAGTGAGACCCCTGTGTATCAGCTCTCACTTTAAGAATGCAGAGTGAGACCCCTGTGTATCACCTCTCACTTTAAGAATGCAGAGTGAGACCCCTGTGTATCACCTCTCACTTTAAGAATGCAGAGTGAGACCCCTGTGTATCACCTCTCACTTTAAGAATGCAGAGTGAGACCCCTGTGTATCACCTCTCACTTTAAGAATGCAGAGTGAGACCCCTGTGTATCACCTCTCACTTTAAGAATGCAGAGTGAGACCCCTGTGTATCACCTCTCACTTTAAGAATGCAGAGTGAGACCCCTGTGAATCCCCTCTCACTTTAAGAATGCAGAGTGAGACCCCTGTGTATCACCTCTCACTTTAAGAATGCAGAGTGAGACCCCTGTGTATCACCTCTCACTTTAAGAATGCAGAGTGAGACCCCTGTGTAATCCGTCTCACTTTAAGAATGCAGAGTGAGACCCCTGTGTATCACCTCTCACTTTAAGAATGCAGAGTGAGACCCCTGTGTATCCCCCTCACTTTAAGAATGCAGAGTGAGACCCCTGTGTATCCCCTCTCACTTTAAGAATGCAGAGTGAGACCCCTGTGTAATCCCTCTCACTTTAAGAATGCAGAGTGAGACCCCTGCGTATCACCTCTCACTTTAAGAATGCAGAGTGAGACCCCTGTGTATCACCTCTCACTTTAAGAATGCAGAGTGAGACCCCTGTGTATCACCTCTCACTTTAAGAATGCAGAGTGAGACCCCTGTGTATCACCTCTCACTTTAAGAATGCAGAGTGAGACCCCTGTGTATCACCTCTCACTTTAAGAGTGCAGAGTGAGTCCCCTGTGTATCACCTCTCACTTTAAGAATGCAGACTGAGACACCTGTGTATCCCCTCTCACTTTAAGAATGCAGAGTGAGACCCCTGTGTATCACCTCTCACTTTAAGAATGCAGAATGAGACCCCTGTGTATCACCTCTCACTTTAAGAATGCAGAGTGAGACCCCTGTGTATCCCCTCACACTTTAAGAATGCAGAGTGAGACCCCTGTGTATCCCCTCTCACTTTAAGAATGCAGAGTGAGACCCCTGTGTATTCCCTCTCACTTTAAGAATGCAGAGTGAGACCCCTGTGTATTCCCTCTCACTTTCAGAGTGCAGAGTTAGTCCCCTGTGTATCACCTCTCACTTTAAGAATGCAGAGTGAGACCCCTGTGTATCACCTCTCACTTTAAGAATGCAGAGTGAGACCCCTGTGTATCACCTCTCACTTTAAGAGTGCAGAGTGAGCCCCCTGTGTATCACCTCTCACTTTCAGAGTGCAGAGTGAGACCCCTGTGTATCACCTCTCACTTTAAGAGTGCAGAGTGAGTCCCCTGTGTATCACCTCTCACTTTCAGAATGCAGAGTGAGACCCCTGTGTATCACCTCTCACTTTAAGAATGCAGAGTGAGACCCCTGTGTATCACCTCTCACTTTAAGAGTGCAGAGTGAGTCCCCTGTGTATCACCTCTCACATTAAGAATGCAGAGTGAGACCCCTGTGTATCACCTCTCACTTTCAGAGTGCATAGTGAGACCCCTGAGTATTCCCTCTCACTTTCAGAGTGCAGAGTGAGACCCCTGTGTATTCCCTCTCACTTTCAGAGTGCAGAGTGAGACCCCTGTGTATCCCCTCTCACTTTAAGAATGCAGAGTGAGACCCCTGTGTATCCCCTCTCACTTTCAGAGTGCATAGTGAGACCCCTGTGTATTCCCTCTCACTTTCAGAGTGCAGAGTGAGACCCCTGTGTATCCCCTCTCACTTTAAGAATGCAGAGTGAGACCCCTGTGTATCCCCACTCACTTGAAGAATGCAGAGTGAGACCCCTGTGTATTCCCTCTCACTTTCAGAATGCAGAGTGAGACCCCTGTGTATTCCCTCTCACTTTAAGAATGCAGAGTGAGACCCCTGTGTATTCCCTCTCACTTTCAGAGTGCAGAGTGAGACCTCTGTGTATCCCCCTCACTTGAAGAATGCAGAGTGAGACCCCTGTGTATCCCCTCTCACTTTAAGAATGCCGAGTGAGACCCCTGTGTATCCCCTCTCACTTTTAGAATGCAGAGTGAGACCCCTGTGTATTCCCTCTCACTTTCAGAGTGCAGAGTGAGACCCCTGTGTATCCCCCCTCACTTGAAGAATGCAGAGTGAGACCCCTGTGTATCCCCTCTCACTTTAAGAATGCAGAGTGAGACCCCTGTGTATCCCCTCTCACTTTAAGAATGCAGAGTGTGACCCCTGTGTATTCCCTCTCACTTTCAGAGTGCAGAGTGAGACCCCTGTGTATCCCCTCTCACTTTAAGAATGCAGAGTGAGACCCCCGTGTATCCCCTCACACTTTAAGAATGCAGAGTGAGACCCCTGTGTATTCCCTCTCACTTTCAGAGTGCATAGTGAGACGCCTGTGTATTCCCTCTCACTTTCAGAGTGCAGAGTGAGACCCCTGTGTATCACCTCTCACTTTAAGAATGCAGAGTGAGACCCCTGTGTATTCCCTCTCACTTTCAGAGTGCAGAGTGAGACCCCGGTGTATCCCCTCTCACTTTAAGAATGCAGAGTGAGACCCCTGTGTATTCCCTCTCACTTTCAGAGTGCAGAGTGAGACCCCTGTGTATCCCCTCTCACTTTCAGAGTGCAGAGTGAGACCCCTGTGTATCCCCTCTCACTTTAAGAGTGCAGAGTGAGACCCCTGTGTATTCCCTCTCACTTTCAGAGTGCATAGTGAGACCCCTGTGTATTCCCTCTCACTTTCAGAGTGCATAGTGAGACCCCTGTGTATCACCTCTCACTTTAAGAATGCAGAGTGAGCCCCCTGTGTATCACCTCTAACTTTAAGAATGCAGAGTGAGACCCCTGTGTATCACCTCTCACTTTAAGAATGCAGAGTGAGACCCCTGTGTATCACCTCTCACTTTAAGAATGCAGAGTGAGACCCCTGTGTATCACCTCTCACTTTAAGAATGCAGAGTGAGACCCCTGTGTAATCCCTCTCACTTTAAGAATGCAGAGTGAGACCCCTGTGTATCACCTCTCACTTTAAGAATGCAGAGTGAGACACCTGTGTATCACCTCTCACTTTAAGAATGCAGAGTGAGACCCCTGTGTATCCCCTCTCACTTTAAGAATGCAGAGTGAGACCCCTGTGTAATCCCTCTCACTTTAAGAATGCAGAGTGAGACCCCTGTGTATCACCTCTCACTTTAAGAATGCAGAGTGAGACCCCTGTGTATCACCTCTCACTTTAAGAATGCAGAGTGAGACCCCTGTGTATCACCTCTCACTTTAAGAATGCAGAGTGAGACCCCTGTGTATCACCTCTCACTTTAAGAATGCAGAGTGAGACCCCTGTGTATCACCTCTCACTTTAAGAATGCAGAGTGAGACCCCTGTGTATCACCTCTCACTTTAAGAATGCAGAGTGAGACCCCTGTGTATCACCTCTCACTTTAAGAATGCAGAGTGAGACCCCTGTGTATCACCTCTCACTTTAAGAATGCAGAGTGAGACCCCTGTGTATCACCTCTCACTTTAAGAATGCAGAGTGAGACCCCTGTGTATCACCTCTCACTTTAAGAATGCAGAGTGAGACCCCTGTGTATCACCTCTCACTTTAAGAATGCAGAGTGAGACCCCTGTGTAATCCCTCTCACTTTAAGAATGCAGAGTGAGACCCCTGTGTATCCCCTCTCACTTTAAGAATGCAGAGTGAGACCCCTGTGTATTCCCTCTCACTTTCAGAGTGCAGAGTGAGACCTCTGTGTATCCCCCTCACTTGAAGAATGCAGAGTGAGACCCCTGTGTATCCCCTCTCACTTTAAGAATGCCGAGTGAGACCCCTGTGTATCCCCTCTCACTTTTAGAATGCAGAGTGAGACCCCTGTGTATTCCCTCTCACTTTCAGAGTGCAGAGTGAGACCCCTGTGTATCCCCCCTCACTTGAAGAATGCAGAGTGAGACCCCTGTGTATCCCCTCTCACTTTAAGAATGCAGAGTGAGACCCCTGTGTATCCCCTCTCACTTTAAGAATGCAGAGTGTGACCCCTGTGTATTCCCTCTCACTTTCAGAGTGCAGAGTGAGACCCCTGTGTATCCCCTCTCACTTTAAGAATGCAGAGTGAGACCCCCGTGTATCCCCTCACACTTTAAGAATGCAGAGTGAGACCCCTGTGTATTCCCTCTCACTTTCAGAGTGCATAGTGAGACGCCTGTGTATTCCCTCTCACTTTCAGAGTGCAGAGTGAGACCCCTGTGTATCACCTCTCACTTTAAGAATGCAGAGTGAGACCCCTGTGTATTCCCTCTCACTTTCAGAGTGCAGAGTGAGACCCCGGTGTATCCCCTCTCACTTTAAGAATGCAGAGTGAGACCCCTGTGTATTCCCTCTCACTTTCAGAGTGCAGAGTGAGACCCCTGTGTATCCCCTCTCACTTTCAGAGTGCAGAGTGAGACCCCTGTGTATCCCCTCTCACTTTAAGAGTGCAGAGTGAGACCCCTGTGTATTCCCTCTCACTTTCAGAGTGCATAGTGAGACCCCTGTGTATTCCCTCTCACTTTCAGAGTGCATAGTGAGACCCCTGTGTATCACCTCTCACTTTAAGAATGCAGAGTGAGCCCCCTGTGTATCACCTCTAACTTTAAGAATGCAGAGTGAGACCCCTGTGTATCACCTCTCACTTTAAGAATGCAGAGTGAGACCCCTGTGTATCACCTCTCACTTTAAGAATGCAGAGTGAGACCCCTGTGTATCACCTCTCACTTTAAGAATGCAGAGTGAGACCCCTGTGTAATCCCTCTCACTTTAAGAATGCAGAGTGAGACCCCTGTGTATCACCTCTCACTTTAAGAATGCAGAGTGAGACACCTGTGTATCACCTCTCACTTTAAGAATGCAGAGTGAGACCCCTGTGTATCCCCTCTCACTTTAAGAATGCAGAGTGAGACCCCTGTGTAATCCCTCTCACTTTAAGAATGCAGAGTGAGACCCCTGTGTATCACCTCTCACTTTAAGAATGCAGAGTGAGACCCCTGTGTATCACCTCTCACTTTAAGAATGCAGAGTGAGACCCCTGTGTATCACCTCTCACTTTAAGAATGCAGAGTGAGACCCCTGTGTATCACCTCTCACTTTAAGAATGCAGAGTGAGACCCCTGTGTATCACCTCTCACTTTAAGAATGCAGAGTGAGACCCCTGTGTATCACCTCTCACTTTAAGAATGCAGAGTGAGACCCCTGTGTATCACCTCTCACTTTAAGAATGCAGAGTGAGACCCCTGTGTATCACCTCTCACTTTAAGAATGCAGAGTGAGACCCCTGTGTATCACCTCTCACTTTAAGAATGCAGAGTGAGACCCCTGTGTATCACCTCTCACTTTAAGAATGCAGAGTGAGACCCCTGTGTATCACCTCTCACTTTAAGAATGCAGAGTGAGACCCCTGTGTAATCCCTCTCACTTTAAGAATGCAGAGTGAGACCCCTGTGTATCCCCTCTCACTTTAAGAATGCAGAGTGAGACCCCTGTGTATCCCCTCTCACTTTAAGAATGCAGAGTGAGACCCCTGTGTATCCCCTCTCACTTTAAGAATGCAGAGTGAGACCCCTGTGTATCCCCTCTCACTTAAAGAATGCAGAGTGAGACCCCTGTGTATTCCCTCTCACTTTCAGAGTGCAGAATGAGACCCCTGCGTATCCCCTCTCACTTTAAAAATGCAGAGTGAGACCCCTGTGTATCCCCTCTCACTTTAAGAATGCAGAGTGAGACCCCTGTGTATCCCCTCTCACTTTAAGAATGCAGAGTGAGACCCCTGTGTATTCCCTCTCACTTTAAGAGTGCAGAGTGAGACCCCTGTGTATCCCCTCTCACTTTAAGAATGCAGAGTGAGACCCCTGTGTATCCCCTCTCACTTTCAGAGTGCAGAGTGAGACCCCTGTGTATCCCCTCTCACTTTAAGAATGCAGAGTGAGACCCCTGTGTATTCCCTCTCACATTCAGAGTGCAGAGTGAGTCCCCTGTGTATCCCCTCTCATTTTAAGAATGCAGAGTGAGTCCCCTGTGTATTCCCTCTCACTTTCAGAGTGCAGAGTGAGTCCCCTGTGTATTCCCTCTCACTTTCAGAGTGCAGAGTGAGTCCCCTGTGTATTCCCTCTCACTTTCAGAATGCAGAGTGAGACCCCTGTGTATCCCCTCTCACTTTAAGAATGCAGAGTGAGACCCCTGTGTATCCCCTCTCACTTTCAGAGTGCAGAGTGAGTCCCCTGTGTATTCCCTCTCACTTTCAGAGTGCAGAGTGAGACCCCTGTGTATCCCCTCTCACTTTCAGAGTGCAGAGTGAGTCCCCTGTGTATTCCCTCTCACTTTCAGAATGCAGAGTGAGTCCCCTGTGTATCCCCTCTCACTTTCAGAGTGCAGAGTGAGTCCCCTGTGTATTCCCTCTCACTTTCAGAGTGCAGAGTGAGTCCCCTGTGTATTCCCTCTCACTTTCCGAGTGCAGAGTGAGACCCCTGTGTATTCCCTCTCACTTTCAGAGTGCAGAGTGAGTCCCCTGTGTATTCCCTCTCACTTTCAGAGTGCAGAGTGAGACCCCTGTGTATTCCCTCTCACTTTCAGAGTGCAGAGTGAGTCCCCTGTGTATTCCCTCTCACTTTAAGAATGCAGAGTGAGTCCCCTGTGTATTCCCTCTCACTTTCAGAATGCAGAGTGAGACCCCTGTGTATCCCCTCAAACTTTAAGAATGCAGAGTGAGACCCCTGTGTATCACCTCTCACTTTAAGAATGCTGAGTGAGTCCCCTGTGTATCCCCTCTCACTTTAAGAGTGCAGAGTGAGACCCCTGTGTATTCCCTCTCACTTTCAGAGTGCAGAGTGAGTCCCCTGTGTATCCCCTCTCACTTTAAGAATGCAGAGTGAGACCCCTGTGTATCCCCTCTCACTTTAAGAGTGCAGAGTGAGACCCCTGTGTATTCCCTCTCACTTTCAGAGTGCAGAGTGAGTTCCCTGTGTATTCCCTCTCACTTTAAGAATGCAGAGTGAGACCCCTGTGTATCCCCTCTCACTTTAAGAGTGCAGAGTGAGACCCCTGTGTATTCCCTCTCACTTTAAGAGTGCAGTTTGAGTTCCCTGTGTATTCCCTCTCACTTTAAGAATGCAGAGTGAGACCCCTGTGTATCCCCTCTCACTTTAAGAGTGCAGAGTGAGTCCCCTGTGTATTCCCTCTCTCTTATAGTGCAGAGTGAGACCCCTGTGTATTCCCTCTCACTTTCAGAGTGCAGAGTGAGTTCCCTGTGTATTCCCTCTCACTTTCAGAGTGCAGAGTGAGACCCCAGTGTATCCCCTCTCACTTTCAGAGTGCAGAGTGAGACCCCAGTGTATCCCCTCTCACTTTCAGAGTGCAGAGTGAGACCCCTGTGTATCCCCTCTCACTTTAAGAATGCAGAGTAAGACCCCTGTGTATTCCCTCTCACTTTAAGAATGCAGAGTGAGACCCCTGTGTATCCCTTCTCACTTTCAGAGTGCAGAGTGAGAAGCCTGTGTATTCCCTCTCACTTTAAGAATGCAGAGTAAGACCCCTGTGTATCCCCTCTCACTTTAAGAATGCAGAGTAAGACCCCTGTGTATTCCCTCTCACTTTAAGAATGCAGAGTAAGACCCCTGTGTATGCCCTCTCACTTTAAGAATGCAGAGTAAGACCCCTGTGTATTCCCTCTCACTTTAAGAATGCAGAGTAAGACCCCTGTGTATTCCCTCTCACTTTAAGAATGCAGAGTAAGACCCCTGTGTATCCCCTCTCACTTTAAGAATGCAGAGTGAGACCCCTGTGTATTCCCTCTCACTTTAAGAATGCAGAGTGAGAACCCTGTGTATTCCCTCTCACATTCACAGTGCAGAGTGAGACCTCTGTGTTTCCCCTCTCACTTTCAGAGTGCAGAGTGAGACCCCTGTGTATCCCCTCTCACTTTAAGAATGCAGAGTGAGACCTCTGTGTATCCCCTCTCACTTTAAGAGTGCAGAGTGAGTCCCCTGTGTATTCCCTCTCACTTTAAGAATGCAGAGTGAGTCCCCTGTGTATTCCCTCTCACTTTCAGAGTGCAGAGTGAGTCCCCTGTGTATTCCCTCTCACTTTAAGAGTGCAGAGTGAGACCCCTGTGTATTCCCTCTCACTTTCAGAGTGCAGAGTGAGACCCCTGTGTATGCCCTCTCACTTTAAGAGTGCAGAGTGAGACCCCTGTGTATTCCCTCTCACTTTCAGAGTGCAGAGTGAGACCCCTGTGTATTCCCTCTCACTTTCAGAGTGCAGAGTGAGACCCCTGTGTATTCCCTCTCACTTTCAGAGTGCAGAGTGAGACCCCTGTGTATTCCCCCTCCCTTTAAGAGTGCAGAGTGAGTCCCCTGTGAATCCCCTCTCACTTTAAGAGTGCAGAGTGAGAACCCTGTTTATCACCTCTCACTTTAAGAGTGCAGAGTGAGACCCCTGTGTATTCCCTCTCACTTTAAGAATGCAGAGTGAGTCCCCTGTGTATCACCTCTCACTTTAAGAGTGCAGAGTGAGACCCCTGTGTATTCCCTCTCACTTTCAGAGTGCAGAGTGAGACCCCTGTGTAAGCCCTTTCACTTTAAGAGTGCAGAGTGAGACCCCTGTGTATTCCCTCTCACTTTCAGAGTGCAGAGTGAGACCCCTGTGTATGCCCTCTCACTTTAAGAGTGCAGAGTGAGACCCCTGTGTATTCCCTCTCACTTTCAGAGTGCAGAGTGAGACCCCTGTGTATTCCCTCTCACTTTAAGAATGCAGAGTGAGTCCCCTGTGTATCCCCCTCCCTTTAAGAGTGCAGAGTGAGTCCCCTGTGAATCCCCTCTCACTTTAAGAGTGCAGAGTGAGACCCCTGTGTATTCCCTCTCACTTTAAGAATGCAGAGTGAGTCCCCTGTGTATCACCTCTCACTTTAAGAATGCAGAGTGAGTCCCCTGTGAATCCCCTCTCACTTTCAGAGTGCAGAGTGAGACCCCTGTGTATTCCCTCTCACTTTCAGAGTGCAGAGTGAGACCCCTGTGTATTCCCTCTCACTTTCAGAGTGCAGAGTGAGACCCCTGTGTTTCCCCTCTCACTTTAAGAATGCTGAGTGAGACCCCTGTGTATCCCCTCTCACTTTCAGAGTGCAGAGTGAGACCCCTGTGTATCCCCTCCCACTTTCAGAGTGCAGAGTGAGACCCCTGTGTATTCCCTCTCACTTTCAGAGTGCAGAGTGAGACCCCTGTGTATCACCTCTCACTTTCAGAGTGCACAGTGAGACCCCTGTGCATTCCCTCTCACTTTCAGAGTGCAGAGTGAGACCCCTGTGTATCCCCTCTCACTTTAAGAGTGCAGAGTGAGACCCCTGTGTATCCCCTCTCACTTTCAGAGTGCAGAGTGAGACCCCTGTGTATCCCCTCTCACTTTCAGAATGCAGAGTGAGACCCCTGTGTATCACCTCTCACTTTCAGAGTGCAGAGTGAGACCCCTGTGTATTCCCTCTCACTTTCAGAGTGCAGAGTGAGTCCCCTGTGTATCCCCTCTCACTTTAAGAGTGCAGAGTGAGACCCCTGTGTATCCCCTCTAACTTTCAGAGTGCAGAGTGAGACCCCTGTGTATCCCCTCTCACTTTCAGAATGCAGAGTGAGACCCCTGTGTATTCCCTCTCACTTTAAGAGTGCAGAGTGAGACCCCTGTGTATCACCTCTCACTTTCAGAGTGCAGAGTGAGACCCCTGTGTATTCCCTCTCACTTTCAGAGTGCAGAGTGAGACCCCTGTGTATCCCCTCTCACTTTAAGAGTGCAGAGTGAGACCCCTGTGTATCCCCTCTCACTTTCAGAGTGCAGAGTGAGACCCCTGTGTATTCCCTCTCACTTTCAGAGTGCAGAGTGAGACCCCTGTGTATTCCCTCTCACTTTAAGAGTGCAGAGTGAGACCCCTGTGTATCCCCTCTCACTTTAAGAATGCAGAGTGAGACCCCGGTGTATCCCCTCTCACTTTCAGAGTGCAGAGTGAGACCCCTGTGTATCCCCTCTCACTTTAAGAATGCAGAGTGAGACCCCGGTGTATCCCCTATCACTTTAAGAGTGCAGAGTGAGACCCCTGTGTATTCCCTCTCACTTTAAGAATGCAGAGTGAGACCCCTGTGTATCCCCTCTCACTTTAAGAATGCAGAGTGAGACCACTGTGTATCCCCTCTCACTTTAAGAATGCAGAGTGAGACCCCTGTGTATCCCCTCTCACTTTAAGAGTGCAGAGTGAGACCCCTGTGTATCCCCTCTCACTTTAAGAATGCAGAGTGAGACCCCTGTGTATCCCCTCTCACTTTAAGAGTGCAGAGTGAGACCCCTGTGTATCCCCTCTCACTTTAAAAATGCAGAGTGAGTCCCTGGTGTATCCCCTCTCACTTTAAGAATGCAGAGTGAGACACCTGTGTATCCCCTCTCACTTTAAGAGTGCAGAGTGAGACCCCTGTGTATCCCCTCTCACTTTAAGAGTGCAGAGTGAGACCCCTGTGTATCCCCTCTCACTTTAAGAATGCAGAGTGAGACCCCTGTGTATCCCCTCTCACTTTAAGAATGCAGAGTGAGACCCCTGTGTATCCCCTCTCACTTTAAGAATGCAGAGTGAGACCCCTGTGTATCCCCTCTCACTTTAAGAATGCAGAGTGAGACCCCTGTGTATCCCCTCTCACTTTAAGAATGCAGAGTGAGACCCCTGTGTATCCCCTCTCACTTTAAGAATGCAGAGTGAGTCCCTGGTGTACCCCCTCTCACTTTAAGAATGCAGAGTGAGACCCCTGTGTATCCCCTCTCACTTTAAGAATGCAGAGTGAGACCCCTGTGTATCCCCTCTCACTTTAAGAATGCAGAGTGAGACCCCTGTGTATCCCCTCTCACTTTAAGAATGCAGAGTGAGACCCCTGTGTATCCCCTCTCACTTTAAGAATGCAGAGTGAGACCCCTGTGTATTCCCTCTCACTTTAAGAATGCAGAGTGAGACCCCTGTGTATCCCCTCTCACTTTAAGAATGCAGAGTGAGACCCCTGTGTATCCCCTCTCACTTTAAGAATGCAGAGTGAGACCCCTGTGTATCCCCTATCACTTTCAGAATGCAGACTGAGACCCCTGTGTATCCCCTCTCACTTTAAGAATGCAGAGTGAGACCCCTGTGTATTCCCTCTCACTTTCAGAGTGCAGAGTGAGACCCCTGTGTATGCCCTCTCACTTTAAGAGTGCAGAGTGAGACCCCTGTGTATTCCCTCTCACTTTCAGAGTGCAGAGTGAGACCCCTGTGTATTCCCTCTCACTTTAAGAATGCAGAGTGAGTCCCCTGTGTATCCCCCTCCCTTTAAGAGTGCAGAGTGAGTCCCCTGTGAATCCCCTCTCACTTTAAGAGTGCAGAGTGAGACCCCTGTGTATTCCCTCTCACTTTAAGAATGCAGAGTGAGTCCCCTGTGTATCACCTCTCACTTTAAGAATGCAGAGTGAGTCCCCTGTGAATCCCCTCTCACTTTCAGAGTGCAGAGTGAGACCCCTGTGTATTCCCTCTCACTTTCAGAGTGCAGAGTGAGACCCCTGTGTATTCCCTCTCACTTTCAGAGTGCAGAGTGAGACCCCTGTGTTTCCCCTCTCACTTTAAGAATGCTGAGTGAGACCCCTGTGTATCCCCTCTCACTTTCAGAGTGCAGAGTGAGACCCCTGTGTATCCCCTCCCACTTTCAGAGTGCAGAGTGAGACCCCTGTGTATTCCCTCTCACTTTCAGAGTGCAGAGTGAGACCCCTGTGTATCACCTCTCACTTTCAGAGTGCACAGTGAGACCCCTGTGCATTCCCTCTCACTTTCAGAGTGCAGAGTGAGACCCCTGTGTATCCCCTCTCACTTTAAGAGTGCAGAGTGAGACCCCTGTGTATCCCCTCTCACTTTCAGAGTGCAGAGTGAGACCCCTGTGTATCCCCTCTCACTTTCAGAATGCAGAGTGAGACCCCTGTGTATCACCTCTCACTTTCAGAGTGCAGAGTGAGACCCCTGTGTATTCCCTCTCACTTTCAGAGTGCAGAGTGAGTCCCCTGTGTATCCCCTCTCACTTTAAGAGTGCAGAGTGAGACCCCTGTGTATCCCCTCTAACTTTCAGAGTGCAGAGTGAGACCCCTGTGTATCCCCTCTCACTTTCAGAATGCAGAGTGAGACCCCTGTGTATTCCCTCTCACTTTAAGAGTGCAGAGTGAGACCCCTGTGTATCACCTCTCACTTTCAGAGTGCAGAGTGAGACCCCTGTGTATTCCCTCTCACTTTCAGAGTGCAGAGTGAGACCCCTGTGTATCCCCTCTCACTTTAAGAGTGCAGAGTGAGACCCCTGTGTATCCCCTCTCACTTTCAGAGTGCAGAGTGAGACCCCTGTGTATTCCCTCTCACTTTCAGAGTGCAGAGTGAGACCCCTGTGTATTCCCTCTCACTTTAAGAGTGCAGAGTGAGACCCCTGTGTATCCCCTCTCACTTTAAGAATGCAGAGTGAGACCCCTGTGTATCCCCTCTCACTTTCAGAGTGCAGAGTGAGACCCCTGTGTATCCCCTCTCACTTTAAGAATGCAGAGTGAGACCCCGGTGTATCCCCTCTCACTTTAAGAGTGCAGAGTGAGACCCCTGTGTATTCCCTCTCACTTTAAGAATGCAGAGTGAGACCCCTGTGTATCCCCTCTCACTTTAAGAATGCAGAGTGAGACCACTGTGTATCCCCTCTCACTTTAAGAATGCAGAGTGAGACCCCTGTGTATCCCCTCTCACTTTAAGAGTGCAGAGTGAGACCCCTGTGTATCCCCTCTCACTTTAAGAATGCAGAGTGAGACCCCTGTGTATCCCCTCTCACTTTAAGAGTGCAGAGTGAGACCCCTGTGTATCCCCTCTCACTTTAAAAATGCAGAGTGAGTCCCTGGTTTATCCCCTCTCACTTTAAGAATGCAGAGTGAGACACCTGTGTATCCCCTCTCACTTTAAGAGTGCAGAGTGAGACCCCTGTGTATCCCCTCTCACTTTAAGAGTGCAGAGTGAGACCCCTGTGTATCCCCTCTCACTTTAAGAATGCAGAGTGAGACCCCTGTGTATCCCCTCTCACTTTAAGAATGCAGAGTGAGACCCCTGTGTATCCCCTCTCACTTTAAGAATGCAGAGTGAGACCCCTGTGTATCCCCTCTCACTTTAAGAATGCAGAGTGAGACCCCTGTGTATCCCCTCTCACTTTAAGAATGCAGAGTGAGACCCCTGTGTATCCCCTCTCACTTTAAGAATGCAGAGTGAGTCCCTGGTGTACCCCCTCTCACTTTAAGAATGCAGAGTGAGACCCCTGTGTATCCCCTCTCACTTTAAGAATGCAGAGTGAGACCCCTGTGTATCCCCTCTCACTTTAAGAATGCAGAGTGAGACCCCTGTGTATCCCCTCTCACTTTAAGAATGCAGAGTGAGACCCCTGTGTATCCCCTCTCACTTTAAGAATGCAGAGTGAGACCCCTGTGTATTCCCTCTCACTTTAAGAATGCAGAGTGAGACCCCTGTGTATCCCCTCTCACTTTAAGAATGCAGAGTGAGACCCCTGTGTATCCCCTCTCACTTTAAGAATGCAGAGTGAGACCCCTGTGTATCCCCTATCACTTTCAGAATGCAGACTGAGACCCCTGTGTATCCCCTCTCACTTTAAGAATGCAGAGTGAGACCCCTGTGTATTCCCTCTCACTTTAAGAATGCAGAGTGAGACCGCTGTGTATCCCCTCTCACTTTAAGAATGCAGAGTGAGACCCCTGTGTATTCCCTCTCTCTTTAAGAATGCAGAGTGAGACCCCTGTGTATTCCCTCTCACTTTAAGAATGCAGAGTGAGACCCCTGTGTATCCCCTCTCACTTTGAGAATGCAGAGTGAGACCCCTGTGTATCCCCTCTCACTTTAAGAATGCAGAGTGAGACCCCTGTGTATCCCCTCTCACTTTCAGAGTGCAGAGTGAGTCCCCTGTGTATCCCCTCTCACTTTAAGAATGCAGAGTGAGACCCCTGTGTATCCCCTCTCACTTTAAGAATGCAGAGTGAGACCCCTGTGTATCCCCTCTCACTTTAAGAATGCAGAGTGAGACCCCTGTGTATCCCCTCTCACTTTAAGAATGCAGAGTGAGACCCCTGTGTATCCCCTCTCACTTTAAGAATGCAGAGTGAGTCCCCTGTATATCCCCTCTCAATTTAAGAGTGCAGAGTGAGTCCCCTGTATATCCCCTCTCACTTTAAGAGTGCAGAGTGAGTCCCCTGTGTATCCCCTATCACTTTAAGAATGCAGAGTGAGACCCCTGTGTATTCCCTCTCACTTTAAGAATGCAGAGTGAGTCCCCTGTGTATCCCCTCTCACTTTAAGAGTGCAGAGTGAGTCCCCTGTATATCCCCTCTCACTTTAAGAGTGCAGAGTGAGTCCCCTGTGCATCCCCTCTCACTTTAAGAGTGCAGAGTGAGTCCCCTGTGTATCCCCTCTCACTTTAAGAGTGCAGAGTGAGTCCCCTGTGTATCCCCTCTCACTTTAAGAATGCAGAGTGAGTCCCCTGTATATCCCCTCTCACTTTAAGAGTGCAGAGTGAGTCCCCTGCATATCCCCTCTCACTTTAAGAGTGCAGAGTGAGTCCCCTGTGTATCCCCTCTCACTTTAAGAATGCAGAGTGAGACCCCTGTGTATTTCCGCTCACTTTAAGAATGCAGAGTGAGTCCCCTGTGTATCCCCTCTCAATTTAAGAGTGCAGAGTGAGTCCCCTGTATATCCCCTCTCACTTTAAGAGTGCAGAGTGAGTCCCCTGTGTATCCCCTCTCACTTTAAGAGTGCAGAGTGAGTCCCCTGTGTATCCCCTCTCACTTTAAGAATGCAGAGTGAGTCCCCTGTGTGTTCCCTCTAACTTTAAGAATGCAGAGTGAGACCCCAGTGTATCCCCTCTCACTTTCAGAATGCAGAGTGAGATCCCTGTGTATCCCCTCTCACTTTCAGAGTGCAGAGTGAGACCCCTGTGTATCCCCTCTCACTTTAAGAATGCAGAGTGAGACCCCTGTGCATCCCCTCTCACTTTCAGAGTGCAGAGTGAGTCCCCTGTGTATCCCCTCTCACTTTAAGAATGCAGAGTGAGACCCCTGTGTGTTCCCTCTCACTTTAAGAATGCAGAGTGAGACCCCAGTGTATCCCCTCTCACTTTCAGAATGCAGAGTGAGACCCCTGTGTATTCCCTCTCACTTTCAGAATGCAGAGTGAGACCCCAGTGTATCCCCTCTCACTTTCAGAGTGCAGAGTGAGACCACTGTGTATCCCCTCTCACTTTAAGAATGCAGAGTGAGACCCCTGTGCATCCCCTCTCACTTTCAGAGTGCAGAGTGAGTCCCCTGTGTATCCCCTCTCACTTTAAGAATGCAGAGTGTGTCCCCTGGGTGTTCCCTCTCACATTAAGAATGCAGAGTGAGACCCCAGTGTATCCCCTCTCACTTTAAGAATGCAGAGTGAGACCCCTGTGCATCCCCTCTCACTTTCAGAGTGCAGAGTGAGTCCCCTGTGCATCCCCTCTCACTTTCAGAGTGCAGAGTGAGTCCCCTGTGTATCCCCTCTCACTTTAAGAATGCAGAGTGAGACCCCTGTGCATCCCCTCTCACTTTCAGAGTGCAGAGTGAGTACCCTGTGTATCCCCTCTCACTTTAAGAATGCAGAGTGAGACCCATGTGCATCCCCTCTCACTTTCAGAGTGCAGAGTGAGACCCCTGTGTATCCCCTCTCACTTTAAGAGTGCAGAGTGAGACCCCTGTGTATCCCCTCTCACTTTAAGAGTGCAGAGTGAGTCCCCTGTGTATCACCTCTCACTTTAAGAGTGCAGAGTGAGACCCCTGTGTATGCCCTCTCACTTTAAGAGTGCAGAGTGAGACCCCTGTGTATCCCCTCTCACTTTAAGAGTGCAGAGTGAGACCCCTGTGTATCCCCTCTCACTTTAAGAATGCAGAGTGAGACCACTGTGCATCCCCTCTCACTTTCAGAGTGCAGAGTGAGACTCCTGTGCATCCCCTCTCACTTTCAGAGTGCAGAGTGAGACACCTGTGTATTCCCTCTCACTTTCAGAGTGCAGAGTGAGACCCCAGTGTATCCCCTCTCACTTTAAGAATGCAGAGTGAGACCCCTGTGCATCCCCTCTCACTTTCAGAGTGCAGAGTGAGACCCCTGTGTATTCCCTCTCACTTTCAGAGTGCAGAGTGAGTCCCCTGTGTATTCCCTCTCACTTTCAGCGTGGAGAGTGAGACCCCAGTGTATCCCCTCTCACTTTAAGAATGCAGAGTGAGACCCCTGTGCATCCCCTCTCACTTTCAGAGTGCAGAGTGAGTCCCCTGTGTATTCCCTCTCACTTTCAGAGTGCATAGTGAGACCCCTGTGCATCCCCTCTCACTTTCAGATTGCAGAGTGAGTCCCCTGTGTATCCCCTCTCACTTTAAGAGTGCAGAGTGAGTCCCCTGTGTATCCCCTCTCACTTTAAGAGTGCAGAGTGAGTCCCCTGTGTATCCCCTCTCACTTTAAGAGTGCAGAGTGAGTCCCCTGTGTATCCCCTCTCACTTTAAGAATGCAGAGTGAGTCCCCTGTATATCCCCTCTCACTTTAAGAGTGCAGAGTGAGTCCCCTGTATATCCCCTCTCACTTTAAGAGTGCAGAGTGAGTCCCCTGTGTATCCCCTCTCACTTTAAGAATGCAGAGTGAGACCCCTGTGTATTCCCTCTCACTTTAAGAATGCAGAGTGAGTCCCCTGTGTATCCCCTCTCAATTTAAGAGTGCAGAGTGAGTCCCCTGTATATCCCCTCTCACTTTAAGAGTGCAGAGTGAGTCCCCTGTGTATCCCCTCTCACTTTAAGAGTGCAGAGTGAGTCCCCTGTATATCCCCTCTCACTTTAAGAGTGCAGAGTGAGTCCCCTGTGTGTTCCCTCTCACTTTAAGAATGCAGAGTGAGTCCCCTGTGTGTTCCCTCTCACTTTAAGAATGCAGAGTGAGACCCCAGTGTATCCCCTCTCACTTTCAGAATGCAGAGTGAGACCCCTGTGTATTCCCTCTCACTTTAAGAATGCAGAGTGAGACCCCAGTGTATCCCCTCTCACTTTCAGAGTGCAGAGTGAGACCACTGTGTATCCCCTCTCACTTTAAGAATGCAGAGTGAGACCCCTGTGCATCCCCTCTCACTTTCAGAGTGCAGAGTGAGTCCCCTGTGTATCCCCTCTCACTTTAAGAATGCAGAGTGAGTCCCCTGTGTGTTCCCTCTCACTTTAAGAATGCAGAGTGAGACCCCAGTGTATCCCCTCTCACTTTAAGAATGCAGAGTGAGACCCCTGTGCATCCCCTCTCACTTTCAGAGTGCAGAGTGAGTCCCCTGTGCATCCCCTCTCACTTTTAGAGTGCAGAGTGTGCCCCTGTGTATCCCCTCTCACTTTAAGAATGCAGAGTGAGACCCCTGTGCATCCCCTCTCACTTTCAGAGTGCAGAGTGAGTCCCCTGTGTATCCCCTCTCACTTTAAGAATGCAGAGTGAGACCCCTGTGCATCCCCTCTCACTTTCAGAGTGCAGAGTGAGACCCCTGTGTATCCCCTCTCACTTTAAGAGTGCAGAGTGAGACCCCTGTGTATCCCCTCTCACTTTAAGAGTGCAGAGTGAGTCCCCTGTGTATCACCTCTCACTTTAAGAGTGCAGAGTGAGACCCCTGTGTATGCCCTCTCACTTTAAGAGTGCATAGTGAGACCCCTGTGTATCCCCTCTCACTTTAAGAGTGCAGAGTGAGACCCCTGTGTATCCCCTCTCACTTTAAGAATGCAGAGTGAGACCACTGTGCATCCCCTCTCACTTTCAGAGTGCAGAGTGAGACCCCTGTGCATCCCCTCTCACTTTCAGAGTGCAGAGTGAGACCCCTGTGTATTCCCTCTCACTTTCAGAGTGCAGAGTGAGACCCCAGTGTATCCCCTCTCACTTTAAGAATGCAGAGTGAGACCCCTGTGCATCCCCTCTCACTTTCAGAGTGCAGAGTGAGACCCCTGTGTATTCCCTCTCACTTTCAGAGTGCAGAGTGAGTCCCCTGTGTATTCCCTCTCACTTTCAGAGTGCAGAGTGAGACCCCAGTGTATCCCCTCTCACTTTACGAATGCAGAGTGAGACCCCTGTGCATCCCCTCTCACTTTCAGAGTGCAGAGTGAGTCCCCTGTGTATTCCCTCTCACTTTCAGAGTGCATAGTGAGACCCCTGTGCATCCCCTCTCACTTTCAGAGTGCAGAGTGAGACCCCTGTGTATTCCCTCTCACTTTCAGAGTGCAGAGTGAGTCCCCTGTGTATTCCCTCTCACTTTAAGAGTGCAGAGTGAGACCCCAGTGTATCCCCTCTCACTTTAAGAATGCAGAGTGAGACCCCTGTGCATCCCCTCTCACTTTCAGAGTGCAGAGTGAGTCCCCTGTGTATTCCCTCTCACTTTCAGAGTGCTGAGTGAGACCCCAGTGTATCCCCTCTCACTTTAAGAATGCAGAGTGAGACCCCTGTGTATCCCCTCTCACTTTAAGAATGCAGAGTGAGACCCCTGTGTATTCCCTCTCACTTTAAGAATGCAGAGTGAGTCCCCTGTGTATCCCCTCTCACTTTAAGAGTGCAGAGTGAGACCCCTGTGTATTCCCTCTCACTTTCAGAGTGCAGAGTGAGACCCCTATGTATTCCCTCTCACTTTAAGAATGCAGAGTGAGACCCCTGTGTATCCCCTCTCACTTTAAGAATGCAGAGTGAGACCCCTGTGTATTCCCTCTCACTTTAAGAATGCAGAGTGATTCCCCTGTGTATCCCCTCTCACTTTAAGAGTGCAGAGTGAGACCCCTGTGTATTCCCTCTCACTTTCAGAGTGCAGAGTGAGACCCCTGTGTATTCCCTCTCACTTTAAGAATGCAGAGTGAGTCCCCTGTGTATCACCTCTCACTTTAAGAGTGCAGAGTGAGACCCCTGTGTATTCCCTCTCACTTTCAGAGTGCAGAGTGAGACCCCTGTGTATTCCCTCTCACTTTAAGAATGCAGAGTGAGTCCCCTGTGTATCCCGTCTCACTTTAAGAATGCAGAGTGAGTCCCCTGTGTATCACCTCTCACTTTAAGAGTGCAGAGTGAGACCCCTGTGTATTCCCTCTCACTTTCAGAGTGCAGAGTGAGACCCCTGTGTATTCCCTCTCACTTTCAGAGTGCAGAGTGACACCCCTGTGTATTCCCTCTCACTTTAAGAGTGCAGAGTGAGACCCCTGTGCATCCCCTCTCACTTTCAGAGTGCAGAGTGAGACCCCTGTGTATCCCCTCTCACTTTAAGAGTGCAGAGTGAGACCCCTGTGTATTCCCTCTCACTTTCAGAGTGCAGAGTGAGACCCCTGTGTATCACCTCTCACTTTAAGAGTGCAGAGTGAGACCCCTGTGCATGCCCTCTCACTTTAAGAGTGCAGAGTGAGAACCCTGTGTATCCCCTCTCACTTTAAGAATGCAGAGTGAGACCCCTGTGCATCCCCTCTCACTTTAAGAATGCAGAGTGTGACCCCTGTGTATTCCCTCTCACTTTCAGAGTGCAGAGTGAGACCCCTGTGTATTCCCTCTCACTTTAAGAGTGCAGAGTGAGAACCCTGTGTATTCCCTCTCACTTTCAGAGTGCAGAGTGAGACCCCTGTGTATTCCCTCTCACTTTAAGAGTGCAGAGTGAGACCCCTGTGTATCCCCTCTCACTTTAAGAGTGCAGAGTGAGACCCCTGTGTATTCCCTCTCACTTTCAGAGTGCAGAGTGAGACTCCTGTGTATTCCCTCTCACTTTCAGAGTGCAGAGTGAGACCCCTGTGTATCCCCTCTCACTTTAAGAATGCAGAGTGAGTCCCCTGTGTATTCCTTCTCACTTTCAGAGTGAGACCCCTGTGTATTCCCTCTCACTTTAAGAGTGCAGAGTGAGACCCCTGTGTATTCCCTCTCACTTTCAGAGTGCAGAGTGAGACCCCTGTGTATTCCCTCTCACTTTAAGAATGCAGAGTGAGACCCCTGTGTATTCCCTCTCACTTTCAGAGTGCAGAGTGAGACCCCTGTGTATTCCCTCACACTTTCAGATTGCAGAGTGAGACCCCTGTGTATTCCCTCTCACTTTAAGAGTGCAGAGTGAGACCCCTGTGTATTCCCTCTCACTTTAAGAGTGCAGAGTGAGACCCCTGTGTATTCCCTCTCACTTTCAGAGTGCAGAGTGAGACCCCTGTGTATCCCCTCTCACTTTAAGAGTGCAGAGTGAGACCCCTGTGTATCCCCTCTCACTTTAAGAATGCAGAGTGAGACCCCTGTGTATCCCCTCTCACTTTCAGAATGCAGAGTGAGACCCCTGTGTATTCCCTCTCACTTTCAGAGTGCAGAGTGAGACCCCTGTGTATCCCCTCTCACTTTAAGAGTGCAGAGTGAGACCCCTGTGTATCCCCTCTCACTTTAAGAATGCAGAGTGAGACCTCTGTGTATTCCCTCTCACTTTCAGAGTGCAGAGTGAGACCCCTGTGTATTCCCTCTCACTTTCAGAGTGCAGAGTGAGACCTCTGTGTATCCCCTCAGACTTTAAGAATGCAGAGTGAGACCCCTGTGTATTCCCTCTCACTTTAAGAGTGCAGAGTGAGACCCCTGTGTCTCCCCTCTCACTTTAAGAGTGCAGAGTGAGACCCCTGTGTATCCCCTCTCACTTTAAGAATGCAGAGTGAGACCTCTGTGTATCCCCTCTCACTTTCAGAGTGCAGAGTGAGACCCCTGTGTATTCCCTTTCACTTTCAGAGTGCAGAGTGAGACCCCTGTGTATTCCCTCTCACTTTCAGAGTGCAGAGTGAAACCTCTGTGTATCCCCTCTCACTTTAAGAATGCAGAGTGAGTCCCCTGTGTATTCCCTCTCACTTTCAGAGTGCAGAGTGAGACCTCTGTGTATCCCCTCTCACTTTAAGAATGCAGAGGGAGTCCCCTGTGTATCCCCTCTCACTTTAAGAATGCAGAGTGAGACCTCTGTGTATTCCCTCTCACTTTCAGAGTGCAGAGTGAGACCCCTGTGTATTCCCTCTCACTTTCAGAGTGCAGAGTGAGACCTCTGTGTATCCCCTCACACTTTAAGAATGCAGAGTGAGACACCTGTGTATCCCCTCTCACTTTAAGAGTGCAGAGTGAGACCCCTGTGTATCCCCTCTCACTTTAAGAATGCAGAGTGAGACCTCTGTGTATCCCCTCTCACTTTCAGAGTGCAGAGTGAGACCCCTGTGTATTCCCTCTCACTTTCAGAGTGCAGAGTGAGACCCCTGTGTATTCCCTCTCACTTTCAGAGTGCAGAGTGAGACCCCTGTGTATCCCCTCTCACTTTCTGAGTGCAGAGTGAGACCTCTGTGTATCCCCTCACACTTTAAGAATGCAGAGTGAGACCCCTGTGTATCCCCTCTCACTTTAAGAGTGCAGAGTGAGACCCCTGTGTATCCCCTCTCACTTTAAGAATGCAAAGTGAGACCCCTGTGTATCCCCTCTCACTTTCAGAGTGCAGAGTGAGACCCCTGTGTATTCCCTCTCACTTTCAGAGTGCAGAGTGAGACCCCTGTGTAT
This sequence comes from Heterodontus francisci, assembly GCF_036365525.1. NCBI lineage: Eukaryota > Metazoa > Chordata > Chondrichthyes > Heterodontiformes > Heterodontidae > Heterodontus > Heterodontus francisci. Next base: position 128,962,286 of record NC_090378.1, on the reverse strand, counting down.
CCCCTCTCACTTTCAGAGTGCAGAGTGAGACCCCTGTGTATTCCCTCTCACTTTCAGAGTGCAGAGTGAGACCTCTGTGTATCCCCTCTCACTTTAAGAATGCAGAGTGAGACCCCTGTGTATCCCCTCTCACTTTCAGAGTGCAGAGTGAGACCCCTGTGTATTCCCTCTCACTTTCAGAGTGCAGAGTGAGACCCCTGTGTATTCCCTCTCACTTTAAGAATGCAGAGTGAGTCCCCTGTGTATTCCCTCTCACTTTAAGAATGCAGAGTGAGTCCCCTGTGTATCCCCTCTCACTTTAAGAGTGCAGAGTGAGACCCCTGTGTATGCCCTCTCACTTTCAGAGTGCAGAGTGAGACCTCTGTGTATCCCCTCGCACTTTCTGAGTGCAGAGTGAGACCCCTGTGTATTCCCTCTCACTTTCTGAGTGCAGAGTGAGTCCCCTGTGTATTCCCTCTCACTTTCAGAGTGCAGAGTGATTCCCCTGTGTATTCCTTCTCACTTTCAGAGTGCAGAGTGAGACCTCTGTGTATCCCCTCTCAATTTCTGAGTGCAGAGTGAGACCCCTGTGTATTCCCTCTCACTTTCTGAGTGCAGAGTGAGTCCCCTGTGTATTCCTTCTCACTTTCAGAGTGCAGAGTGAGTCCCCTGTGTATTCCTTCTCACTTTCAGAGTGCAGAGTGAATCCCCTGTGTATTCCTTCTCACTTTCAGAGTGCAGAGTGAGTCCCCTGTGTATCCCCTCTCACTTTAAGAATGCACAGTGAGTCCCCTGTGTATTCCTTCTCACTTTCAGAGTGCAGAGTGAGACCCCTGTGTATCCCCTCTCACTTTAAGAATCCAGAGTGAGACCCCTGTGTATTCCCTCTCACTTTAAGAATGCAGAGTGAGTCCCCTGTGTATTCCTTCTCACTTTCAGAGTGCAGAGTGAATCCCCTGTGTATTCCTTCTCACTTTCAGAGTGCAGAGTGAGACCCCTGTGTATTCCCTCTCACTTTCAGAGTGCAGAGTGAGACCCCTGTGTATTCCCTCTCACTTTAAGAATGCAGAGTGAGTCCCCTGTGTATCCCGTCTCACTTTAAGAATGCAGAGTGAGTCCCCTGTGTATCACCTCTCACTTTAAGAGTGCAGAGTGAGACCCCTGTGTATTCCCTCTCACTTTCAGAGTGCAGAGTGAGACCCCTGTGTATTCCCTCTCACTTTCAGAGTGCAGAGTGACACCCCTGTGTATTCCCTCTCACTTTAAGAGTGCAGAGTGAGACCCCTGTGCATCCCCTCTCACTTTCAGAGTGCAGAGTGAGACCCCTGTGTATCCCCTCTCACTTTAAGAGTGCAGAGTGAGACCCCTGTGTATTCCCTCTCACTTTCAGAGTGCAGAGTGAGACCCCTGTGTATCACCTCTCACTTTAAGAGTGCAGAGTGAGACCCCTGTGCATGCCCTCTCACTTTAAGAGTGCAGAGTGAGAACCCTGTGTATCCCCTCTCACTTTAAGAATGCAGAGTGAGACCCCTGTGCATCCCCTCTCACTTTAAGAATGCAGAGTGTGACCCCTGTGTATTCCCTCTCACTTTCAGAGTGCAGAGTGAGACCCCTGTGTATTCCCTCTCACTTTAAGAGTGCAGAGTGAGACACCTGTGTATCCCCTCTCACTTTAAGAGTGCAGAGTGAGACCCCTGTGTATCCCCTCTCACTTTAAGAATGCAGAGTGAGACCTCTGTGTATCCCCTCTCACTTTCAGAGTGCAGAGTGAGACCCCTGTGTATTCCCTCTCACTTTCAGAGTGCAGAGTGAGACCCCTGTGTATTCCCTCTCACTTTCAGAGTGCAGAGTGAGACCCCTGTGTATCCCCTCTCACTTTCTGAGTGCAGAGTGAGACCTCTGTGTATCCCCTCACACTTTAAGAATGCAGAGTGAGACCCCTGTGTATCCCCTCTCACTTTAAGAGTGCAGAGTGAGACCCCTGTGTATCCCCTCTCACTTTAAGAATGCAAAGTGAGACCCCTGTGTATCCCCTCTCACTTTCAGAGTGCAGAGTGAGACCCCTGTGTATTCCCTCTCACTTTCAGAGTGCAGAGTGAGACCCCTGTGTATCCCCTCTCACTTTCAGAGTGCAGAGTGAGACCCCTGTGTATTCCCTCTCACTTTCAGAGTGCAGAGTGAGACCTCTGTGTATCCCCTCTCACTTTAAGAATGCAGAGTGAGACCCCTGTGTATCCCCTCTCACTTTCAGAGTGCAGAGTGAGACCCCTGTGTATTCCCTCTCACTTTCAGAGTGCAGAGTGAGACCCCTGTGTATTCCCTCTCACTTTAAGAATGCAGAGTGAGTCCCCTGTGTATTCCCTCTCACTTTAAGAATGCAGAGTGAGTCCCCTGTGTATCCCCTCTCACTTTAAGAGTGCAGAGTGAGACCCCTGTGTATGCCCTCTCACTTTCAGAGTGCAGAGTGAGACCTCTGTGTATCCCCTCGCACTTTCTGAGTGCAGAGTGAGACCCCTGTGTATTCCCTCTCACTTTCTGAGTGCAGAGTGAGTCCCCTGTGTATTCCCTCTCACTTTCAGAGTGCAGAGTGATTCCCCTGTGTATTCCTTCTCACTTTCAGAGTGCAGAGTGAGACCTCTGTGTATCCCCTCTCAATTTCTGAGTGCAGAGTGAGACCCCTGTGTATTCCCTCTCACTTTCTGAGTGCAGAGTGAGTCCCCTGTGTATTCCTTCTCACTTTCAGAGTGCAGAGTGAGTCCCCTGTGTATTCCTTCTCACTTTCAGAGTGCAGAGTGAATCCCCTGTGTATTCCTTCTCACTTTCAGAGTGCAGAGTGAGTCCCCTGTGTATCCCCTCTCACTTTAAGAATGCACAGTGAGTCCCCTGTGTATTCCTTCTCACTTTCAGAGTGCAGAGTGAGACCCCTGTGTATCCCCTCTCACTTTAAGAATCCAGAGTGAGACCCCTGTGTATTCCCTCTCACTTTAAGAATGCAGAGTGAGTCCCCTGTGTATTCCTTCTCACTTTCAGAGTGCAGAGTGAATCCCCTGTGTATTCCTTCTCACTTTCAGAGTGCAGAGTGAGTCCCCTGCGTATTCCCTCTCACTTTCAGAGTGCAGAGTGAGTCCCCTGTGTATTCCTTCTCACTTTCAGAGTGCAGAGTGAGTCCCCTGTGTATTCCTTCTCACTTTCAGAGTGCAGAGTGAGTCCCCTGTGTATCCCCTCTCACTTTCAGAGTGCAGAGTGAGACCCCTGTGTATCCCCTCTCACTTTAAGAATGCAGAGTGAGACCCCTGTGTATCCCCTCTCACTTTAAGAATGCAGAGTGAGTCCCCTGTGTATTCCTTCTCACGTTCAGAGTGCAGAGTGAGTCCCCTGTGAATTCCTTCTCACTTTCAGAGTGCAGAGTGAGTCCCCTGTGTATTCCCTCTCACTTTCAGAGTGCAGAGTGAGACCCCTGTGTATCCCCTCTCACTTTAAGATTGCAGAGTGAGACCCCTGTGTATTCCCTCTCACTTTAAGAATGCAGAGTGAGTCCCCTGTGTATTCCCTCTCACTTTAAGAATGCAGAGTGAGACCCCTGTGTATTCCCTCTCACTTACAGAGTGCAGAGTGAGACCCCTGTGTATTCCCTCTCACTTTCAGAGTGCAGAGTGAGACCCCTGTGTATCCCCTCTCACTTTAAGAATGCAGAGTGAGTCCCCTGTGTATTCCTTCTCAAATTCAGAGTGCAGAGTGAGGCCCCTGTGTATCCCCTCACACTTTAAGAATGCAGAGTGAGACCCCTGTGTATTCCCTCTCACTTTAAGAGTGCAGTGTGAGACCCCTGTGTCTCCCCTCTCACTTTAAGAGTGCAGAGTGAGACCCCTGTGTATCCCCTCTCACTTTAAGAATGCAGAGTGAGACCTCTGTGTATCCCCTCTCACTTTCAGAGTGCAGAGTGAGACCCCTGTGTATTCCCTTTCACTTTCAGAGTGCAGAGTGAAACCTCTGTGTATCCCCTCTCACTTTAAGAATGCAGAGTGAGTCCCCTGTGTATTCCCTCTCACTTTCAGAGTGCAGAGTGAGACCTCTGTGTATCCCCTCTCACTTTAAGAATGCAGAGGGAGTCCCCTGTGTATCCCCTCTCACTTTAAGAATGCAGAGTGAGACCTCTGTGTATTCCCTCTCACTTTCAGAGTGCAGAGTGAGACCCCTGTGTATTCCCTCTCACTTTCAGAGTGCAGAGTGAGACCTCTGTGTATCCCCTCACACTTTAAGAATGCAGAGTGAGACCCCTGTGTATCCCCTCTCACTTTAAGAGTGCAGAGTGAGACCCCTGTGTATCCCCTCTCACTTTAAGAATGCAGAGTGAGACCTCTGTGTATCCCCTCTCACTTTCAGAGTGCAGAGTGAGACCCCTGTGTATTCCCTCTCACTTTCAGAGTGCAGAGTGAGACCCCTGTGTATTCCCTCTCACTTTCAGAGTGCAGAGTGAGACCCCTGTGTATCCCCTCTCACTTTCTGAGTGCAGAGTGAGACCTCTGTGTATCCCCTCACACTTTAAGAATGCAGAGTGAGACCCCTGTGTATCCCCTCTCACTTTAAGAGTGCAGAGTGAGACCCCTGTGTATCCCCTCTCACTTTAAGAATGCAAAGTGAGACCCCTGTGTATCCCCTCTCACTTTCAGAGTGCAGAGTGAGACCCCTGTGTATTCCCTCTCACTTTCAGAGTGCAGAGTGAGACCCCTGTGTATCCCCTCTCACTTTCAGAGTGCAGAGTGAGACCCCTGTGTATTCCCTCTCACTTTCAGAGTGCAGAGTGAGACCTCTGTGTATCCCCTCTCACTTTAAGAATGCAGAGTGAGACCCCTGTGTATCCCCTCTCACTTTCAGAGTGCAGAGTGAGACCCCTGTGTATTCCCTCTCACATTCAGAGTGCAGAGTGAGACCCCTGTGTATTCCCTCTCACTTTAAGAATGCAGAGTGAGTCCCCTGTGTATCCCCTCTCACTTTAAGAGTGCAGAGTGAGACCCCTGTGTATGCCCTCTCACTTTCAGAGTGCAGAGTGAGACCTCTGTGTATCCCCTCTCACTTTCTGAGTGCAGAGTGAGACCCCTGTGTATTCCCTCTCACTTTCTGAGTGCAGAGTGAGTCCCCTGTGTATTCCCTCTCACTTTCAGAGTGCAGAGTGAGTCCCCTGTGTATTCCTTCACACTTTCAGAGTGCAGAGTGAGACCTCTGTGTATCCCCTCTCACTTTCTGAGTGCAGAGTGAGACCCCTGTGTATTCCCTCTCACTTTCTGAGTGCAGAGTGAGTCCCCTGTGTATTCCTTCTCACTTTCAGAGTGCAGAGTGAATCCCCTCTGTATTCCTTCTAACTTTCAGAGTGCAGAGTGAGTCCCCTGTGTATCCGCTCTCACTTTAAGAATGCACAGTGAGTCCCCTGTGTATTCCTTCTCACTTTCAGAGTGCAGAGTGAGACCCCTGTGTATCCCCTCTCACTTTAAGAATCCAGAGTGAGACCCCTGTGTATTCCCTCTCACTTTAAGAATGCAGAGTGAGTCCCCTGTGTATTCCTTCTCACTTTCAGAGTGCAGAGTGAGTCCCCTGTGTATTCCTGCTCACTTTCAGAGTGCAGAGTGAGTCCCCTGCGTATTCCCTCTCACTTTCAGAGTGCAGAGTGAGTCCCCTGTGTATTCCTTCTCACTTTCAGAGTGCAGAGTGAGTCCCCTGTGTATTCCTTCTCACTTTCAGAGTGCAGAGTGAGTCCCCTGTGTATCCCCTCTCACTTTCAGAGTGCAGAGTGAGACCCCTGTGTATCCCCTCTCACTTTAAGAATGCAGAGTGAGACCCCTGTGTATCCCCTCTCACTTTAAGAATGCAGAGTGAGTCCCCTGTGTATTCCTTCTCACGTTCAGAGTGCAGAGTGAGTCCCCTGTGAATTCCTTCTCACTTTCAGAGTGCAGAGTGAGTCCCCTGTGTATTCCCTCTCACTTTCAGAGTGCAGAGTGAGACCCCTGTGTATCCCCTCTCACTTTAAGAATGCAGAGTGAGACCCCTGTGTATTCCCTCTCACTTTAAGAATGCAGAGTGAGTCCCCTGTGTATTCCCTCTCACTTTAAGAATGCAGAGTGAGACCCCTGTGTATTCCCTCTCACTTTCAGAGTGCAGAGTGAGACCCCTGTGTATTCCCTCTCACTTTCAGAGTGCAGAGTGAGACCCCTGTGTATCCCCTCTCACTTTAAGAATGCAGAGTGAGTCCCCTGTGTATTCCTTCTCAAATTCAGAGTGCAGAGTGAGTCCCCTGTGTATCCCCTCACACTTTAAGAATGCAGAGTGAGACCCCTGTGTATCCCCTCTCACTTTAAGAATGCAGAGTGAGACCTCTGTGTATCCCCTCTCACTTTCAGAGTGCAGAGTGAGACCCCAGTGTATTCCCTCTCACTTTCAGATTGCAGAGTGAGACCCCTGTGTATTCCCTCTCACTTTCAGAGTGCAGAGTGAGACCCCTGTGTATCCCCTCTCACTTTCAGAGTGCAGAGTGAGACCTCTGTGTATCCCCTCACACTTTAAGAATGCAGAGTGAGACCCCTGTGTATCCCCTCTCACTTTAAGAGTGCAGAGTGAGACCCCTGTGTATCCCCTCTCACTTTAAGAATGCAAAGTGAGACCCCTGTGTATCCCCTCTCACTTTCAGAGTGCAGAGTGAGACCCCTGTGTATTCCCTCTCACTTTCAGAGTGCAGAGTGAGACCCCTGTGTATCCCCTCTCACTTTCAGAGTGCAGAGTGAGACCCCTGTGTATTCCCTCTCACTTTCAGAGTGCAGAGTGAGACCTCTGTGTATCCCCTCTCACTTTAAGAATGCAGAGTGAGACCCCTGTGTATCCCCTCTCACTTTCAGAGTGCAGAGTGAGACCCCTGTGTATTCCCTCTCACTTTCAGAGTGCAGAGTGAGACCCCTGTGTATTCCCTCTCACTTTAAGAATGCAGAGTGAGTCCCCTGTGTATTCCCTCTCACTTTATAATGCAGAGTGAGTCCCCTGTGTATCCCCTCTCACTTTAAGAGTGCAGAGTGAGACCCCTGTGTCGCCCTCTCACTTTCAGAGTGCAGAGTGAGACCTCTGTGTATCCCCTCTCATTTTCTGAGTGCAGAGTGAGACCCCTGTGTATTCCCTCTCACTTTATGAGTGCAGAGTGAGTCCCCTGTGTATTCCCTCTCACTTTAAGAATGCAGAGTGAGTCCCCTGTGTATTCCTTCTCACTTTCAGAGTGCAGAGTGAGTCCCCTGTGTATCCCCTCTCACTTTAAGAATGCACAGTGAGTCCCCTGTGTATTCCTTCTCACTTTCAGAGTGCAGAGTGAGACCCCTGTGTATCCCCTCTCACTTTAAGAATGCGGAGTGAGACCCCTGTGTATCCCCTCTCACTTTAAGAATGCAGAGTGAGACCCCTGTGCATCCCCTCTCACTTTCAGAGTGCAGAGTGAGACCCCTGTGTATCCCCTCTCACTTTAAGAATGCAGAGTGAGTCCCCTGTGTATCACCTCTCACTTTAAGAGTGCAGAGTGAGACCCCTGTGTATGCCCTCTCACTTTAAGAGTGCAGAGTGAGAACCCTGTGTATCCCCTCTCACTTTAAGAATGCAGAGTGAGACCCCTGTGCATCCCCTCTCACTTTAAGAATGCAGAGTGTGACCCCTGTGTATTCCCTCTCACTTTCAGAGTGCAGAGTGAGACCCCTGTGTATTCCCTCTCACTTTAAGAGTGCAGAGTGAGACCCCTGTGTATTCCCTCTCACTTTCAGAGTGCAGAGTGAGACCCCTGTGTATTCCCTCTCACTTTCAGAGTGCAGAGTGAGACCCCTGTGTATTCCCTCTCACTTTCAGAGTGCAGAGTGAGACCCCTGTGTATTCCCTCTCACTTTCAGAGTGCAGAGTGAGACCCCTGTGTATTCCCTCTCACTTTCAGAGTGCAGAGTGAGACCCCTGTGTATTCCCTCTCACTTTCAGAGTGCAGAGTGAGACCCCTGTGTATTCCCTCTCACTTTAAGAATGCAGAGTGAGTCCCCTGTGTATCCCCTCTCACTTTAAGAATGCAAAGTGAGACCCCTGTGTATCCCCTCTCACTTTCAGAATGCAGAGTGAGACCCCTGTGTATTCCCTCTCACTTTCAGAGTGCAGAGTGAGACCCCTGTGTATTCCCTCTCACTTTCAGAGTGCAGAGTGAGACCCCTGTGTATTACCTCTCACTTTAAGAATGCAGAGTGAGACCCCTGTGTATTCCCTCTCACTTTCAGAATGCAGAGTGAGACCCCTGTGTATTCCCTCTCACTTTAAGAGTGCAGAGTGAGACCCCTGTGTATCCCCTCTCACTATCAGAATGCAGAGTGAGACCCCTGTGTATTCCCTCTCACTTTAAGAGTGCAGAGTGAGACGCCTGTGTATCCCCTCTCACTTTCAGAATGCAGAGTGAGACCCCTGTGTATCCCCTCTCACTTTAAGAGTGCAGAGTGAGTCCCCTGTGTATCCCCTCTCAATTTCAGAGTGCAGAGTGAGACCCCTGTGTATCCCCTCTCACTTTAAGAGTGCAGAGTGAGACCCCTGTGTATTCCCTCCCACTTTCAGAGTGCAGAGTGAGACACCTGTGTATCCCCTCTCACTTTAAGAGTGCAGAGTGAGACCCCTGTGTATTCCCTCTCACTTTCAGAGTGCAGAGTGAGACCCCTGTGTATCCCCTCTCACTTTAAGAGTGCAGAGTGAGAACCCTGTGTATCCCCTCTCACTTTCAGAGTGCAGAGTGAGACCCCTGTGTATCCCCTCTCACTTTCAGAATGCAGAGTGAGACCCCTGTGTATTCCCTCTCACTTTAAGAATGCAGAGTGAGACCCCTGTGTATTCCCTCTCACTTTCAGAATGCAGAGTGAGACCCCTGTGTATCCCCTCTCACTTTAAGAGTGCAGAGTGAGACCCCTGTGTATCCCCTCTCACCTTCAGAGTGCAGAGTGAGACCCCTGTGTATCCCCTCTCACTTTAAGAGTGCAGAGTGAGACCCCTGTGTATTCCCTCTCACTTTCAGAGTGCAGAGTGAGACCCCTGTGTATCCCCTCTCACTTTAAGAGTGCAGAGTGTGACCCCTGTGTATTCCCTCTCACTTTCAGAGTGCAGAGTGAGACCCCTGCGTATTCCCTCTCACTTTAAGAATGCAGAGTGAGACCCCTGTGTATCCCCTCTCAGATTAAGAGTGCAGAGAGAGACCCCTGTGTATTCCCTCTCACTTTAAGAATGCAGAGTGAGACCCCTGTGTATCCCCTCTCACTTTCAGAGTGCAGAGTGAGTCCCCTGTGTATTCCCTCTCACTTTAAGAATGCAGAGTGAGACCCCTGTGTATCCCCTCTCACTTTAAGCGTGCAGAGTGAGACCCCTGTGTCTTCCCTCTCACTTTAAGAGTGCAGAGTGAGACCCCTGTGTATCCCCTCTCACTTTAAGAGTGCAGAGTGAGTCCCCTGTGTATTCCCTCTCACTTTAAGAATGCAGAGTGAGACCCCTGTGTATTCCCTCTCACTTTCAGAGTGCAGAGTGAGACCCCTGTGTATCCCCTCTCACTTTAAGAATGCAGAGTGAGTCCCCTGTGTATTCCTTCTCACTTTCAGAGTGAGACCCCTGTGTATTCCCTCTCACATTAAGAGTGCAGAGTGAGACCCCTGTGTATTCCCTCTCACTTTCAGAGTGCAGAGTGAGACCCCTGTGTATTCCCTCTCACTTTAAGAATGCAGAGTGAGACCCCTGTGTATTCCCTCTCACTTTCAGAGTGCAGAGTGAGACCCCTGTGTATTCCCTCTCACTTTCAGAGTGCAGAGTGAGACCCCTGTGTATTCCCTCTCACTTTAAGAGTGCAGAGTGAGACCCCTGTGTATTCCCTCTCACTTTAAGAGTGCAGAGTGAGACCCCTGTGTATTCCCTCTCACTTTCAGAGTGCAGAGTGAGACCCCTGTGTATCCCCTCTCACTTTAAGAGTGCAGAGTGAGACCCCTGTGTATCCCCTCTCACTTTAAGAATGCAGAGTGAGACCACTGTGTATCCCCTCTCACTTTCAGAATGCAGAGTGAGACCCCTGTGTATTCCCTCTCACTTTCAGAGTGCAGAGTGAGACCCCTGTGTATCCCCTCTCACTTTAAGAGTGCAGAGTGAGACCCCTGTGTATCCCCTCTCACTTTAAGAATGCAGAGTGAGACCTCTGTGTATTCCCTCTCACTTTCAGAGTGCAGAGTGAGACCCCTGTGTATTCCCTCTCACTTTCAGAGTGCAGAGTGAGACCTCTGTGTATCCCCTCAGACTTTAAGAATGCAGAGTGAGACCCCTGTGTATTCCCTCTCACTTTAAGAGTGCAGAGTGAGACCCCTGTGTCTCCCCTCTCACTTTAAGAGTGCAGAGTGAGACCCCTGTGTATCCCCTCTCACTTTAAGAATGCAGAGTGAGACCTCTGTGTATCCCCTCTCACTTTCAGAGTGCAGAGTGAGACCCCTGTGTATTCCCTTTCACTTTCAGAGTGCAGAGTGAGACCCCTGTGTATTCCCTCTCACTTTCAGAGTGCAGAGTGAAACCTCTGTGTATCCCCTCTCACTTTAAGAATGCAGAGTGAGTCCCCTGTGTATTCCCTCTCACTTTCAGAGTGCAGAGTGAGACCTCTGTGTATCCCCTCTCACTTTAAGAATGCAGAGGGAGTCCCCTGTGTATCCCCTCTCACTTTAAGAATGCAGAGTGAGACCTCTGTGTATTCCCTCTCACTTTCAGAGTGCAGAGTGAGACCCCTGTGTATTCCCTCTCACTTTCAGAGTGCAGAGTGAGACCTCTGTGTATCCCCTCACACTTTAAGAATGCAGAGTGAGACCCCTGTGTATCCCCTCTCACTTTAAGAGTGCAGAGTGAGACCCCTGTGTATCCCCTCTCACTTTAAGAATGCAGAGTGAGACCTCTGTGTATCCCCTCTCACTTTCAGAGTGCAGAGTGAGACCCCTGTGTATTCCCTCTCACTTTCAGAGTGCAGAGTGAGACCCCTGTGTATTCCCTCTCACTTTCAGAGTGCAGAGTGAGACCCCTGTGTATCCCCTCTCACTTTCAGAGTGCAGAGTGAGACCTCTGTGTATCCCCTCACACTTTAAGAATGCAGAGTGAGACCCCTGTGTATCCCCTCTCACTTTAAGAGTGCAGAGTGAGACCCCTGTGTATCCCCTCTCACTTTAAGAATGCAAAGTGAGACCCCTGTGTATCCCCTCTCACTTTCAGAGTGCAGAGTGAGACCCCTGTGTATTCCCTCTCACTTTCAGAGTGCAGAGTGAGACCCCTGTGTATCCCCTCTCACTTTCAGAGTGCAGAGTGAGACCCCTGTGTATTCCCTCTCACTTTCAGAGTGCAGAGTGAGACCTCTGTGTATCCCCTCTCACTTTAAGAATGCAGAGTGAGACCCCTGTGTATCCCCTCTCACTTTCAGAGTGCAGAGTGAGACCCCTGTGTATTCCCTCTCACTTTCAGAGTGCAGAGTGAGACCCCTGTGTATTCCCTCTCACTTTAAGAATGCAGAGTGAGTCCCCTGTGTATTCCCTCTCACTTTAAGAATGCAGGGTGAGTCCCCTGTGTATCCCCTCTCACTTTAAGAGTGCAGAGTGAGACCCCTGTGTATGCCCTCTCACTTTCAGAGTGCAGAGTGAGACCTCTGTGTATCCCCTCTCACTTTCTGAGTGCAGAGTGAGACCCCTGTGTATTCCCTCTCACTTTCTGAGTGCAGAGTGAGTCCCCTGTGTATTCCCTCTCACTTTCAGAGTGCAGAGTGAGTCCCCTGTGTATTCCTTCTCACTTTCAGAGTGCAGAGTGAGACCTCTGTGTATCCCCTCTCACTTTCTGAGTGCAGAGTGAGACCCCTGTGTATTCCCTCTCACTTTCTGAGTGCAGAGTGAGTCCCCTGTGTATTCCTTCTCACTTTCAGAGTGCAGAGTGAGTCCCCTCTGTATTCCTTCTCACTTTCAGAGTGCAGAGTGAATCCCCTGTGTATTCCTTCTCACTTTAAGAATGCACAGTGTGTCCCCTGTGTATTCCTTCTCACTTTCAGAGTGCAGAGTGAGACCCCTGTGTATCCCCTCTCACTTTAAGAATGCAGAGTGAGACCCCTGTGTATTCCCTCTCACTTTAAGAATGCAGAGTGAGTCCCCTGTGTATTCCTTCTCACTTTCAGAGTGCAGAGTGAGTCCCCTGTGTATTCCTTCTCACTTTCAGAGTGCAGAGTGAGTCCCCTGCGTATTCCCTCTCACTTTCAGAGTGCAGAGTGAGTCCCCTGTGTATTCCTTCTCACTTTCAGAGTGCACAGTGTTTCCCCTGTGTATCCCCTCTCACTTTCAGAGTGCAGAGTGAGACCCGTGTGTATCCCCTCTCACTTTAAGAATGCAGAGTGAGACCCCTGTGTATCCCCTCTCACTTTAAGAATGCAGAGTGAGTCCCCTGTGTATTCCTTCACACGTTCAGAGTGCAGAGTGAGTCCCCTGTGTATTCCTTCTCACTTTCAGAGTGCAGAGTGAGTCCCCTGTGTATTCCCTCTCACTTTCAGAGTGCAGAGTGAGACCCCTGTGTATCCCCTCTCACTTTAAGAATGCAGAGTGAGGCCCCTGTGTATTCCCTCTCACTTTAAGAATGCAGAGTGAGTCCCCTGTGTATTCCCTCTCACTTTAAGAATGCAGAGTGAGACCCCTGTGTATTCCCTCTCACTTTCAGAGTGCAGAGTGAGACCCCTGTGTATTCCCTCTCACTTTCAGAGTGCAGAGTGAGACCCCTGTGTATCCCCTCTCACTTTAAGAATGCAGAGTGAGTCCCCTGTGTATTCCTTCTCAAATTCAGAGTGCAGAGTGAGTCCCCTGTGTATCCCCTCTCACTTTCAGAGTGCAGAGTGAGACCCCAGTGTATTCCCTCTCACTTTCAGAGTGCAGAGTGAGACCCCTGTGTATTCCCTCTCACTTTCAGAGTGCAGAGTGAGACCCCTGTGTATCCCCTATCACTTTCAGAGTGCAGAGTGAGACCTCTGTGTATCCCCTCACACTTTAAGAATGCAGAGTGAGACCCCTGTGTATCCCCTCTCACTTTAAGAGTGCAGAGTGAGACCCCTGTGTATCCCCTCTCACTTGAAGAATGCAAAGTGAGACCCCTGTGTATCCCCTCTCACTTTCAGAGTGCAGAGTGAGACCCCTGTGTATCCCCTCTCACTTTCAGAGTGCAGAGTGAGACCCCTGTGTATTCCCTCTCACTTTCAGAGTGCAGAGTGAGACCTCTGTGTATCCCCTCTCACTTTAAGAATGCAGAGTGAGACCCCTGTGTATCCCCTCTCACTTTCAGAGTGCAGAGTGAGACCCCTGTGTATTCCCTCTCACTTTCAGAGTGCAGAGTGAGACCCCTGTGTATTCCCTCTCACTTTAAGAATGCAGAGTGAGTCCCCTGTGTATTCCCTCTCACTTTAAGAATGCAGAGTGAGTCCCCTGTGTATTCCCTCTCACTTTAAGAGTGCAGAGTGAGACCCCTGTGTATGCCCTCTCACTTTCAGAGTGCAGAGTGAGACCTCTGTGTATCCCCTCTCACTTTCTGAGTGCAGAGTGAGACCCCTGTGTATTCCCTCTCACTTTCTGAGTGCAGAGTGAGTCCCCTGTGTATTCCCTCTCACTTTAAGAATGCAGAGTGAGTCCCCTGTGTATTCCTTCTCACTTTCAGAGTGCAGAGTGAGACCCCTGTGTATCCCCTCTCACTTTAAGAATGCAGAGTGAGACCCCTGTGTATCCCCTCTCACTTTCAGAATGCAGAGTGAGTCCCCTGCGTATTCCCTCTCACTTTCAGAGTGCAGAGTGAGTCCCCTGTGTATTCCTTCTCACTTTCAGAGTGCAGAGTGAGTCCCCTGTGTATTCCTTCTCACTTTCAGAGTGCAGAGTGAGTCCCCTGTGTATCCCCTCTCACTTTCAGAGTGCAGAGTGAGACCCCTGTGTATCCCCTCTCACATTAAGAATGCAGAGTGAGACCCCTGTGTATCCCCTCTCACTTTAAGAATGCAGAGTGAGTCCCCTGTGTATTCCTTCTCACGTTCAGAGTGCAGAGTGAGTCCCCTGTGTATTCCTTCTCACTTTCAGAGTGCAGAGTGAGTCCCCTGTGTATCCCCTCTCACTTTCAGAGTGCAGAGTGAGACCCCTGTGTATCCCCTCTCACATTAAGTATGCAGAGTGAGACCCCTGTGTATCCCCTCTCACTTTAAGAATGCAGAGTGAGTCCCCTTTGTATTCCTTCTCACGTTCAGAGTGCAGAGTGAGTCCCCTGTGTATTCCCTCTCACTTTCAGAGTGCAGAGTGAGACCCCTGTGTATCCCCTCTCACTTTAAGAATGCAGAGTGAGTCCCCTGTGTATTCCCTCTCACTTTAAGAATGCAGAGTGAGACCCCTGTGTATTCCCTCTCACTTTCAGAGTGCAGAGTGAGACCCCTGTGTATTCCCTCTCACTTTCAGAGTGCAGAGTGAGACCCCTGTGTATCCCCTCTCACTTTAAGAATGCAGAGTGAGTCCCCTGTGTATTCCTTCTCACTTTCAGAGTGCAGAGTGAGTCCCCTGTGTATTCCCTCTCACTTTCTGAGTGCAGAGTGAGACCCCTGTGTATTCCCTCTCACTTTGTGAGTGCAGAGTGAGACCCCTGTGTATCCCCTCTCACTTTAAGATTGCAGAGTGAGTCCCCTGTGTATCCCTCTCACTTTCTGAGTGCAGAGTGAGACCCCTGTGTATTCCCTCACACTTTCTGAGTGCAGAGTGAGACCCCTGTGTATCCCCTCTCACTTTAAGAATGCAGAGTGAGTCCCCTGTGTATTCCCTCTCACTTTCTGAGTGCAGAGTGAGACCCCTGTGTATCCCCTCTCACTTTAAGAATGCAGAGTGAGACCCCTGTGTATTCCCTCTCACTTTCAGAGTGCAGAGTGAGTCCCCTGTGTATTCCCTCTCACTTTCAGAGTGCAGAGTGAGACCCCTGTGTATCCCTTCTCACTTTCAGAGTGCAGAGTGAGAACCCTGTGTATTCCCTCTCACTTTAAGAGTGCAGAGTGAGACCCCTGTGTATGCCCTCTCACTTTAAGAATGCAGAGTGAGACCCCTGTGTATCCCCTCTCACTTTAAGAATGCAGAGTGAGACCCCTGTGTATCCCTTCTCACTTTCAGAGTGCAGAGTGAGAACCCTGTGTATTCCCTCTCACTTTCAGAGTGCAGAGTGAGACCCCTGTGTATGCCCTCTCACTTTAAGAGTGCAGAGTGAGACCCCTGTGTATTCCCTCTCACTTTCAGAGTGCAGAGTGAGACCCCTGTGTATCCCCTCTCACTTTAAGAATGCAGAGTGAGTCCCCTGTGTATCACCTCTCACTTTAAGAGTGCAGAGTGAGTCCCCTGTGAATCCCCTCTCACTTTAAGAAAGCAGAGTGAGTCCCCTGTTTATCCCTTCTCACTTTCAGAGTGCAGAGTGAGACCCCTGTGTATTCCCTCTCACTTTCAGAGTGCAGAGTGAGTCCCCTGTGTATCCCCTCTCACTTTAAGAAAGCAGAGTGAGTCCCCTGTGCATCCCTTCTCACTTTCAGAGTGCAGAGTGAGTCCCCTGTGTATTCCCTCTCACTTTAAGAATGCAGAGTGAGTCCCCTGTGAATCCCCTCTCACTTTAAGAATGCAGAGTGAGTCCCCTGTGAATCCCCTCTCACTTTAAGAAAGCAGAGTGAGTCCCCTGTGTATCCCTTCTCACTTTCAGAGTGCAGAGTGAGACCCCTGTGTATTCCCTCTCACTTTAAGAATGCAGAGTGAGACCCCTGTGTATCCCCCTCCCTTTATGAATGCAGAGTGAGACCCCTGTGTATTCCCTCTCACTTTCACTGTGCAGAGTGAGACCCCTGTGTTTCCCCTCTCACTTTCAGAATGCAGAGTGAGTCCCCTGTGTATCCCCTCTCACTTTAAGAATGCAGAGTGAGACCCCTGTGTATTCCCTCTCACTTTCAGAGTGCAGAGTGAGACCCCTGTGTATCCCCCCTCCCTTTAAGAATGCAGAGTGAGACCCCTGTGTATCCCCCTCCCTTTAAGAATGCGGAGTGTGACCCCTGTGTATCCCCTCTCACTTTCAGAGTGCAGAGTGAGACCCCTGTATATCCCACTCCCTTCCAGAGTGCAGAGTGAGACCCCTGTGTATCCCCCTCCCTTTAAGAATGCAGAGTGAGACCCCTGTGTCTCCCTCTCACTTTAAGAATGCAGAGTGAGACCCCTGTGTATCCCACTCCCTTCCAGAGTGCCGAGTGAGACCCCTGTGTATCCCACTCCCTTTCTGCGTGCCGAGTGAGACCCCTGTGTATCTCCCTCTCCCAGAATGCAGAGTGAGACCCCTGTGTCTCCCCCCTCCTCCCAGAATGCAGAGTGGGACCCCTGTGTATTCCCACTCCTCCCAGAATGCAGAGTGAGATCCCTGTGTATCTCCCTCTCCCAGAATGCAGAGTGAGACCCCTGTGTATCCCCCCTCCTCCCAGAATGGAGAGTGAAACCCCTGTGGATCCCCCTTTTCCCAGAATGCAGATTGAGACCCCTGTGTATCCCCCTCCCTTGAAGAATGCAGAGTGAGCCCCCTGTGTATCTCCCTCTCCCAGAATGCAGAGTGAGACCCCTGTGTATTCCCACTCCTCCCAGAATGCAGAGTGAGATCCCTGTGTGAGCCCCCTCACCCCAGAATGCAGATTGAGACCCCTGTGTATCCCCTCCCCCCTGAATGCAGAGTGAGACCCCTATGAATCCCCCTCACTTTAAGAATGCAGACTGAGACCCTTGTGTATCGCCCTCCCTTTAAGAATGCAGAGTGAGACCCCTGTGCATCACACTCTCCCAGAATGCCGAGTGAGTCCTCTGTGTATCCCCCTCCCACGGAAACCAGATTGAGACCCTTGTATCCCCCTCCCCCCAGACTGCAGAGTGAGACCCCTGTGTATCCCCTGCCCCTAGAATGCAGATTGACACCCTTGTGTATCCCCCCTCCCAGAATCTAGATTGAGACCCCAATGTATCCCCCCTCCCAGAATGCAGAGTGAGACCCTTGTGTATCCCCCACTCCGAGAATGCTGACTGAGACCCCTGTGTATCCCCCCATCCCAGAATGAAGTGAGACCACTGTGTATCCCCCCTCCCAGAATGCAGATTGAGACCCCTGTGTATCCCGCTCCCCCCTGAATGCAGAGTGAGACCCCTGTGCATACCCCTCCCCCCTGAATGCAGAGTGCGACCCCTGTGTATCCCCCCTCCCAGAATGCAGATTGAGACCCCTGTGTATCCCCCCTCCCAGAATGCAGATTGAGACCCCAATGTATCCCCCCTCTCAGAATGCAGAGTGAGACCCCTGTGTATCCCCCACTCCGAGAATGCTGACTGAGACCCCTGTGTATCCCCCCATCCCAGATTGAAGTGAGACCACTGTGTATCCCCCTCCCCGAGAATGCAGAGTGAGACGGCTCGTATCCCACCCTCCGGGAATGCAGAGTGAGACCCCTGTGTATCCCCCTCCCTTTAAGAATGCAGAGTGAATCCCCTGTTAATCCTCCTCCCTTCAAGAATGCAGAGTGAGACTCCTGTGTATCCCCCTCCCTTTAAGAATGCAGAGTGAGTCCCCTGTTAATCCTCCTCCCTTCAAGAATGCAGAGTGAGACTCCTGTGTATCCCCCTCCCTTTAAGAATGCAGAGTGAGACTCCTGTGTATCTCCCTCTCCCAGAATGAAGAATGAGACCCCTGTGTATCCCCCCTCCTCCAAGAATGCAGAGTGAGACCCGTGTGTATCTCCCTCTCCCAGAATGCAGAGTGAGACCCCTGTGTATCCCCCCTCCTCCCAGAATGCAGAGTGAGACCCCTGTGTATCCCTCCTCCTCCCAGAATGCAGAGTGAGACCCCTGTGTATCCCCCTCCCTTTAAGAATGCAGAGTGAGCCCCCTGTGCTTTCCCCCTCCCCCAGAATGCTGAGTGAGACCCCGTATATCCACACCCCCCAGAATGCAGAGTGAAACCCCTGTGTATCCCCCTCCCCTAGAATGCAGAGTGAGACCCCTGTGAATACCCCTCACCCCATAATGCAGATTGACACCCCTGCGTATCCCCCCTCCCTGTAAGAATGCAGAGTGAGACCCCTGCGTATCCCCCCTCCCTGTAAGAATGCAGAGTGAGACCCCTGTGTATCCCCCCTCCCCCCAGAATGCAGACTGAGACCCCTGTGTAACCCCCTCCCGAATGCAGAGTGGGACGCCTGTTTATCGCCCTGCTACTGAATGCAGAGTGAGACCACTGTTTGTGTCCCCTCCCCCAGAATGCAGAGACTGAGACCCCTGTGTAACCCCCTCCCAGAATGCAGAGTGAGACGCCTGTGCATCCCCTTCCCCCAGAATGCAGACTGAGACCCCTGTGTGAGCCCCCGCCCCCCAGAATGCAGATTGAGACCCCTGTGTATCGCCCTCCTCACCCCAGAATGCAGACTGAGACCCCTGAGTGACTCCCCGCCCCCAGGAATGCAGACTGAGTCCCCTGTGTGAGCCCCCGCCCCCCAGAATGCAGATTGAGACCCCTGTGTATCCCCCTCCCCCCTGAATGCAGAGTGAGACCCCATGAATCCCCCTTCCTTTAAGAATGCAGACTGAGACCCCTGTGTATCTCCCCTCCCAGAATGCAGAGTGAGAACCCTGTGTATCTCCCTCTCCCAGAATGCAGAGTGAGACCCCTGTGTATCCCCCCTCCTCCCAGAATGCAGAGTGGGACCCCTGTGTATCCCCACTCCTCCCAGAATGCAGAGTGAGATCCCTGTGTATGCCCCCTTTTCCCAGAATGCAGATTGAGACCCCTGTGTATCTCCCTCTCCCAGAATGCAGATTGAGACCCCTGTGTATCTCCCTCTCCCAGAATGCAGAGTGAGATCCCTGTGTATGCCCCCTTTTCCCAGAATGCAGATTGAGACCCCTGTGTATCTCCCTCTCCCAGAATGCAGAGTGAGACCCCTGTGTGAGCCCCCACCTCCCAGAATGCAGATTGAGACTCCTGTGTGAGCCCCCTCACCCCAGAATGCAGATTGAGACCCCTGTGTATCCCCTCCCCCCTGAATGCAGAGTGAGACCCCTATGAATCCCCCTCACTTTAAGAATGCAGACTGAGACCCTTGTGTATCGCCCTCCCTTTAAGAATGCAGAGTGAGACCCCTGTGCATCACACTCTCCCAGAATGCAGAGTGAGTCCTCTGTGTATCCCCCTCCCACGGAAAGCAGAGTGAGACCCTTGTATCCCCCTCCCCCCAGACTGCAGAGTGAGACCCCTGTGTATCCCGCCCTCCAAGAATGCAGAGTGAGACCCCTGTGTATCCCGCCCTCCAAGAATGCAGAGTGAGACCCCTGTGTATCCCCCGCCCCTAGAATGCAGATTGACACCCTTGTGTATCCCCCCTCCCAGAATCTAGATTGAGACCCCAATGTATCCCCCCTCCCAGAATGCAGAGTGAGACCCCTGTGTATCCCCCACTCCGAGAATGCTGACTGAGACCCCTGTGTATCCCCCATCCCAGAATGAAGTGAGACCACTGTGTATCCCCCTCCCCGAGAATGCAGAGTGAGACGGCTCGTATCCCACCCTCCGGGAATGCAGAGTGAGACTCCTGTGTATCCCCCTCCCTTTAAGAATGCAGAGTGAGTCCCCTGTTAATCCTCCTCCCTTCAAGAATGCAGAGTGAGACCCCTGTGTATCTCCCTCTCCCAGAATGAAGAATGAGACCCCTGTGTATCCCCCCTCCTCCAAGAATGCAGAGTGAGACCCCTGTGTATCTCCCTCTCCCAGAATGCAGAGTGAGACCCCTGTGTATCCCCCCTCCTCCCAGAATGCAGAGTGAGACCCCTGTGTATCCCTCCTCCTCCCAGAATGCAGAGTGAGACCCCTGTGTATCCCTCCTCCTCCAGAATGCAGAGTGAGACCCCTGTGTATCCCTCCTCCTCCCAGAATGCAGAGTGAGACCCCTGTGTATCCCCCTCCCTTTAAGAATGCAGAGTGAGCCCCCTGTGCTTTCCCCCTCCCCCAGAATGCTGAGTGAGACCCCCGTATATCCACACCCCCCAGAATGCAGAGTGAAACCCCTGTGTATCCCCCTCCCCTAGAATGCAGAGTGAGACCCCTGTGAATACCCCTCACCCCATAATGCAGATTGACACCCCTGCGTATCCCCCCTCCCTGTAAGAATGCAGAGTGAGACCCCTGTGTATCCCCCCTCCCCCCAGAATGCAGACTAAGACCCCTGTGTAACCCCCTCCCGAATGCAGAGTGGGATGCCTGTTTAGCGCCCTGCTACTGAATGCAGAGTGAGACCCCTGTTTGAGTCCCCTCCCCCAGAATGCAGAGACTGAGACCCCTGTGTAACCCCCTCCCAGAATGCAGAGTGAGACGCCTGTGCATCCCCTTCCCCCAGAATGCAGACTGAGACACCTGTGTGAGCCCCCGCCCCCCAGAATGCAGATTGAGACCCCTGTGTATCGCCCTCCTCACCCCAGAATGCAGACTGTGACCCCTGAGTGACCCCCCGCCCCCAAGAATGCAGACTGAGTCCCCTGTGTGAGCCCCCGCCCCCCAGAATGCAGATTGAGACCCCTGTGTATCCCCCTCCCCCCTGAATGCAGTGTGAGACCCCATGAATCCCCCTTCCTTTAAGAATGCAGACTGAGACCCCTGTGTATCGCCCTCCATTTAAGAATGCAGAGTGAGACCCCTGTGTATCCCCCTCCCATTATGAATGCAGAGTGAGACCCTTGTATCCCCCTCCCCCCAGAATGCAGAGTGAGACCCCTGTGCATCCCCCCTCCCAGAATGCAGAGTGAGACCCTTGTATCCCCCTCCCCCCAGAATGCAGAGTGAGACCCCTGTGCATCCCCCCTCCCAGAATGCAGAGTGAGACCCTTGTGTATCCCACCCTCCCAGAATGCAGAGTGAGACCCCTGTGCATCCCCCTTCCCAGAATGCAGATTGAGACCCCTGTGTATCCCCCCCTCCCTGTCTGCAGAGTGAGACCCCTGTGTATCCCCCCCTCCCAGTCTGCAGAGTGAGATCCCTGTGTATCCCCCGCCCCTAGAATGCAGATTGACACCCTTGTGTATCCCCCCTCCCAGAATGTAGATTGAGACCCCAATGTATCCCCCCCTCCCAGAATGCAGAGTGAGACCCCTGTGATTCTCGCTTCCCCCCAGAATGCAGAGTGAGACCCCTGTGTATCCCCCCCTTCCAGTCTGCAGAGTGAGACCCCTGTGTATCCCCCCCTCCCAGTCTGCAGAGTGAGACCCCTGTGTATCCCCCCCTCCCAGTCTGCAGAGTGAGACCCCTGTGTATCCCCCCCTCCCAGTCTGCAGAGTGAGACCCTGTGTATCCCCCGCCCCTAGAATGCAGATTGACACCCTTGTGTATCCCCCTCCCAGAATGTAGATTGAGACCCCAATGTATCCCCCCCTCCCAGAATGCAGAGTGAGACCCCTGAGTGTCCCCACTCCGAGAATGCAGAGTGAGACCCCTGTGCATACCCCTCCCCCCTGAATGCAGAGTGAGACCCCTGTGTATCCCCCGCTCTGAGAATGCTGACTGAGACCCCTGTGTATCCCCCCTCCCAGAATGCAGATTGAGACCCCTGTGTATCTGCCCTCCCAGAATCTAGATTGAGACCCCAATGTATCCCCCCTCTCAGAATGCAGAGTGAGACCCCTGTGTATCCCCCGCCCCTAGAATGCAGATTGACACCCTTGTGTATCCCCCCTCCCAGAATCTAGATTGAGACCCCAATGTATCCCCCCTCTCAGAATGCAGAGTGAGACCCCTGTGTATCCCCCACTCCGAGAATGCTGACTGAGACCCCTGTGTATCCCCCCATCCCAGAATGAAGTGAGACCACTGTGTATCCCCCTCCCCGAGAATGCAGAGTGAGACGGCTCGTATCCCACCCTCCGGGAATGCAGAGTGAGACCCCTGTGTATCCCCCTCCCTTTAAGAATGCAGAGTGAATCCCCTGTTAATCCTCCTCCCTTCAAGAATGCAGAGTGAGTCCCCTGTTAATCCTCCTCCCTTCAAGAATGCAGAGTGAGACCCCTGTGTATCTCCCTCTCCCAGAATGAAGAATGAGACCCCTGTGTATCCCCCCTCCTCCAAGAATGCAGAGTGAGACCCGTGTGTATCTCCCTCTCCCAGAATGCAGAGTGAGACCCCTGTGTATCCCTCCTCCTCCCAGAATGCAGAGTGAGACCCCTGTGTATCCCCCTCCCTTTAAGAATGCAGAGTGAGCCCCCTGTGCTTTCCCCCTCCCCCAGAATGCTGAGTGAGACCCCCGTATATCCACACCCCCCAGAATGCAGAGTGAAACCCCTGTGTATCCCCCTCCCCTAGAATGCAGATTGACACCCCTGTGAATACCCCTCACCCCATAATGCAGATTGACACCCCTGCGTATCCCCCCTCCCTGTAAGAATGCAGAGTGAGACCCCTGTGTATCCCCCCTCCCCCCAGAATGCAGACTGAGACCCCTGTGTAACCCCCTCCCGAATGCAGAGTGGGACGCCTGTTTATCGCCCTGCTACTGAATGCAGAGTGAGACCACTGTTTGAGTCCCCTCCCCCAGAATGCAGAGACTGAGACCCCTGTGTAACCCCCTCCCAGAATGCAGAGTGAGACGCCTGTGCATCCCCTTCCCCCAGAATGCAGACTGAGACCCCTGTGTGAGCCCCCGCCCCCCAGAATGCAGATTGAGACCCCTGTGTATCGCCCTCCTCACCCCAGAATGCAGACTGAGACCCCTGAGTAACTCCCCGCCCCCAAAAATGCAGACTGAGTCCCCTGTGTGAGCCCCCGCCCCCCAGAATGCAGATTGAGACCCCTGTGTATCCCCCTCCCCCCTGAATGCAGAGTGAGACCCCATGAATCCCCCTTCCTTTAAGAATGCAGACTGAGACCCCTGTGTATCGCCCTCCATTTAAGAATGCAGAGTGAGACCCCTGTGTATCCCCCTCCCATTATGAATGCAGAGTGAGACCCTTGTATCCCCCTCCCCCCAGAATGCAGAGTGAAACCCCTGTGTATCCCCCGCTCCGAGAATGCTGACTGAGACCACTGTGCATCCCCCTCCCTTTAAGAATGCACAGTGAGACCCCGGTGTATCTCCCTCCTCCCAGAATGTAGAGTGAGACCCCTGTTTGAACCCCCTCCCCCCAGAATGCAGATTGAGACCCCTGTTTGAGCCCCCTCCCCCAGAATGCAGAGTGAGACCCCTGTTTGAGCCCCCTCCCCCCAGAATGCAGATTGAGACACCTGTGTGAGCCCCCTAACCCCAGAATGCAGACTGAGACCCCTGTGTATCCCCCCACCACAGAATGCAGAGTGAGACGTTTGTGTATCGCCCTCCTGCCCCCAGAATGCAGAGTGAGATCCCTGTGTATCCCCCCTCCCCCTGAATGCAGATTGAGACCCCTGTGTGAGCCCCCTCACCCCAGAATGCAGATTTAGAGACCTGTGTATCTCCCTCCCCCCTGAATGCAGAGTGAGACCCCTATGAATCCCCCTCCCTTTAAGAATGCAGACTGAGACCCCTGTGTATTGCCCTCCCTTTAAGAATGCAGAGTGAGACCCCTGTGTGTCCCCACTCCCTTTAAGAATGCAGAGAGAGACCCCTGTGTATCCCCCATCACAGAATGCAGAGTGAGTCCCCTGTGTAACCCCTCCCACAGAAAGCAGATTGAGACCCTGGTAACCCCCTTCCCCCAGAATGCAGATTGAGACTCCTGTGTATCCCGCACTCCAAGAATGCAGAGTGAGACCCCTGTGAATCCCCCTCACCCCATAATGCAGATTGACACCCCTGTGTATCCCCCCTCTCTTTAATAATGCAGAATGAGACCCCTGTGTATCCCCAATCCATTTAATAATGCAGAGGAAGAACGCAATGTATTCCCACTCCCTGGAAGAAAGCAGAGTGAGACCCCTGTGTAACCCCCCTCCCCCCAGAATGCAGACTGAGACCCCTGTGTATCCCCCCTTCCCCCAGAATGCAGACTGAGACCCCTGTGTAACCCCCCTCCCAGAATGCAGAGTGGGACGCCTGTGTATAGCCCTCCTCCCTGAATGCAGAGTGAGATCCCTGTTTGAGCCCTCCTCCCTGATTGCAGAGTGAGACCCCTGTTTGAGCCCCCTCCTCCCAGAATGCAGATTGAGACCCCTGTGTATCCCCACTCCCTTTAAGAATGCAGAGTGAGACCCCAGTGTATCCCCACTCCCTTTAATAATGCAGAGTGAGACCCCTGTGTATCCCCACTCCCTTTAAGAATGCAGAGTGAGACCCCTGTGTATCTCGCCCTCCAAGAATGCAGAGTGAGACCCCTGTGTATCTGCCCTTCCCCCAGAATGCAGAGTGAGACCCCTGTGTATCCCACCTCCCAGAATGCAGATTGAGACCCCTGTGTAACCCCCCTTCCCAGAATGCACATTGAGACCCCTGTGTATCCCCCCTCCCAGATTGTAGATTGAGACCGCTGTGTATCCACCCCCTGAATGCAGACTGAGACCCCTGTGTATCCCCCCTCCCAGAATGCAGTGTGAGACCCCTGTGTATCCACCACCGAATGCAGACTGAGACCCCTGTGTATCCGCCCTTCGCCCAGAATGCAGAATGAGACCCCTGTGTATCCCCCCTCCCAGAATGCAGTGTGAGACCCCTGTGTATCCGCCCTTCGCCCAGAATGCAGAGTGAGACCCCTGTGTATCCCACCTCCCAGAATGCAGATTGAGACCCCTGTGTAACCCCCCCTCCCAGAATGCAGATTGAGACCCCTGTGTATCCCCCCTCCCAGAATGCAGTGTGAGACCCCTGTGTATCCCCCCTCCCCCCAGAATGCAGATTGAGACCCCTGTGTATCCCCCCTCCCCCCAGAATGTAGAGTGTGACCCCTGTGTATACCCCCTCCCAGAATGCAGATTGAGACCCCTGAGTATCCACCCCCTGAATGCAGACTGAGACCCCTGTGTATCCCCCCTCCCAGAATGCAGAGTGAGACCCCTGTGTATCCCCCCCTCCCAGAATGCAGAGTGAGACCCCTGTGTATCCCCCCGCACCCAGAATGCAGAGTGAGACCCCTGTGTATACCCCCTCCCAGAATGCAGATTGAGACCCCTGAGTATCCACCCCCTGAATGCAGACTGAGACCCCTGTGTATCCCCCCTCCCAGAATGCAGAGTGAGACCCCTGTGTATCCCCCCCTCCCAGAATGCAGAGTGAGACCCCTGTGTATCCCCCCGCACCCAGAATGCAGAGTGAGACCCCTGTGTATCCCCCCTCCCAGAATGCAGATTGAGACACCTGTGTATCCCCCCCACCCAGAATGCAGAGTGAGACCCCTGTGTAACCCCCCCTCCCAGAATGCAGAGTGAGACACCTATATATCCCCCTCCCGTTAAGAATGCAGATTGA
This sequence comes from Heterodontus francisci, assembly GCF_036365525.1. NCBI lineage: Eukaryota > Metazoa > Chordata > Chondrichthyes > Heterodontiformes > Heterodontidae > Heterodontus > Heterodontus francisci. The sequence goes on along the minus strand of NC_090378.1, from coordinate 128,936,809 downwards.
GACCCCTGTGTATCCCCCTCCCTTTAATAATGCAGAGTGAGACCCCTGTGTATCCCCACTCCCTTTAAGAATGCAGAGACCCCTGTGTATCCCCACTCCCTTTAAGAATGCAGAGTGAGACCCCTGTGTATCCCCCTCCCTTTAATAATGCAGAGTGAGACCCCTGTGCATCACCCCATCCCAGAGTGCAGAGTGCGTCACCTGTGTAAGCTCCCTCCCCTCAGAATGCAGATTGAGACCCCTGTGTATACCCCCTCCCCCCAGAATGCAGAGTGAGACCCCTGTGTATACCCCCTCCCAGAATGCAGATTGAGACCCCTGAGAATCCACCCCCTGATTGCAGACTGAGACCCCTGTGTATCCCCCTCCCAGAATGCAGCGTGAGACCCCAGTGTATCCCCCCTCCCCCCAGAATGCAGAGTGAGACCCCTGTGCATACCCCCTCCCAGAATGCAGATTGAGACCCCTGTGTATGCCCCCCTCCCAGAATGCAGAGTGAGACCGCTTTGTATCCCCCCACCCCCAGAATGCAGATTGAGACCCCTGTGTATCCGCCCTCCCAGAATGCAGATTGAGGCCCCAGTGTATCCCTCCTCCCAGAATGCAGATTGAGACCCCTGTGATTCCCCCCACCCCCCAGAATGCAGAGTGAGACCCCTGTCTATCCCCCTCCTCTAGAATGCAGAGTGAGACCCCTGTGAATCCCCCTCACCCCATAATGCAGATTGACACCCCTGTGTGTCCCTCCTCTCTTTAATAATGCATAGTGAGATCCCTGTGTATCCCCTCCCCCAGAATGCAGAATGGGACCCCTTTATATCCCCCTTGCCCGAGAAGACAATGTGACCCCAGTGTATCCCCTCCCCCAGAATGCAGAATGAGTCCCCTGTGTATCCCCAATCCATTTAATAATGCAGAGGAAGAACGCAGTGTATCCCCACTCCCTGTAAGAAAGCAGAGTGAGACCCCTGTGTATCCCCCCTCCCCCCAGAATGCAGACTGAGACCCCTGTGTATCCCCCCTCCCCCCAGAATGCAGACTGAGACCACTGTGTAACCCCCCTCCCAGAATGCAGAGTGGGATGCCTGTGTATCGCCCTCCTCCCAGAATGCAGATTGAGACCCCTGTGTATCCCCCCTCCCAGATTGTAGATTGAGACCCCTGTGTATCCCCCCTCCCAGGATGCAGTGTGAGACCCCTGTGTATCCCCCCTCCCCCCAGAATGCAGATTGAGACCCCTGTGTATCCCCCCTCCCCCCAGAATGTAGAGTGTGACCCCTGTGTATAAACCCTCCCAGAATGCAGATTGAGACCCCTGAGTATCCACCCCCTGAATGCAGACTGAGACCCCTGTGTATCCCCCCTCCCAGAATGCAGAGTGAGACCCCTGTGTATCCCCCCTCCCAGAATGCAGAGTGAGACCCCTGTGTATCCTCCCGCCCCCAGAATGCAGAGTGAGACCCCTGTGTATCCTCCCGCCCCCAGAATGCAGAGTGAGACCCCTGTGTATCCCCCCTCCCAGAATGCAGATTGAGACCCCTGTGTATCCCCCCTCCCAGAATGCAGATTGAGACCCCTGTGATTCCCCCCTCCCCCCAGAATGCAGAGTGAGACCCCTGTGTATCCCCCTCTCCAGAATGCAGAGTGAGACCCCTGTGAATCTCCCTCACCCCATAATGCAGATTGACACCCCTGTGTATTCCCCCTCCCTTTAATAATGCATAGTGAGTCCCCTGTGTATCCCTCCTGCCCTGTAATACAATGTGAGACCCCTGTATATCCCGCCCTCCAAGAATGCAGAGTGAGACCCCTGTGTATCCGCCCTTCCCCCAGAATGCAGTGTGAGACCCCTGTGTATCCCCCTCCCCCCAGAATGCAGAGTGAGACCCCTGTGTATCCCCCCTCCCCCAAGAATGCAGAGTGAGACCCCTGTGTATCCCCCTCCCTTTAAGAATGCAGATTGAGCCCCCTGTGTATTCCCCATTCCATTTAAGAATGCAGAGGAGAGCCCTGTGTATACCCCCTCCCATATTGCAGATTGAGACCACTGTGTATCCCCCCTCCCAGAAAACAGTGTGAGACCCCTGTGTATACCCCCTCCCAGAATGCAGAGTGAGACCCCTGAGTATCCACCCCCTGAATGCAGACTGAGACCCCTGTGTATCCCCCCTCCCAGAATACAGAGTGAGACCCCTGTGTATCCCCCCTCCCCCCAGAATGCATAGTGAGACCCCTGTGTATACCCCCTCCCAGAATGCAGAGTGAGACCCCTGAGTATCCACCCCCTGAATGCAGACTGAGACCCCTGAGTATCCACCCCCTGAATGCAGATTGAGACCCCTGTGTATCCCCCCGCCCCCAAAATGCAGATTGAGACCCCTGTGTATCCCCCCTCCCAGAATGCAGACTGAGACCCCTGTGTATCCCCACCTCCCAGAATGCAGATTGAGACCCCTGTGTATCCCCCCGCCCCCAAAATGCAGATTGAGACCCCTGTGTATCCCCCCCTCCCAGAATGCAGACTGAGACCCCTGTGTATCCCCCCTTCCAGAATGCAGATTGAGACCCCAGTGTATCCCCCCCTCCCAGAATGCAGACTGAGACCCCTGTGTATCCCCCACTCCCAGAATGCAGATTGAGACCCCTGTGTATCCCCCCCAACCCAGAATGCAGAGTGAGACCCATGTGTATCCCCCACCCGCAGAATGCAGATTGAGTCTCTTGTGTATTCCCCTCCCAGAATGCAGATTGAGAGCCCAGTGCATCCCCCCCTCCCAGAATGCAGAGTGAGACCCCTGTGTATCCCTCCCCCCAGAATGCAGAGTGAGACCTCTGTGTATCACCCTCCCCCAGAATGCTGAGTGAGACCCCCTTGTATCCCCCCTCCCAGAATACAGAGTCAGACCCCTGTGTATCCCTCCCCCCAGAATGCAGAGTGAGACCTCTGTGTATCTCCCTCCCCCAGAATGCTGAGTGAGACCCCCTTGTATCCCCACCCCCCAGAATGCAGATTGAGACCCCTGTGTATCCCTCCTCCCAGAATGCAGAGTGAGACTCCTGTGCATCCCCCCTCTCCCAGAATGCAGATTGAGACCCCTGTGTATCCCCCCTCCCAGAATGCCGAGTCAGACCCCTGTGTATCCCCCCCCACCCAGAATGCAGAGTGAGACCCCTGTGTATCCCCCCTCCCAGAATGCAGATTGAGACCCCTGTGATTCCCCCCTCCCCCCAGAATGCAGAGTGAGACCCCTGTGTATCCCCCTCTCCAGAATGCAGAGTGAGACCCCTGTGAATCTCCCTCACCCCATAATGCAGATTGACACCCCTGTGTATTCCCCCTCCCTTTAATAATGCATAGTGAGTCCCCTGTGTATCCCTCCTGCCCTGGAATACAATGTGAGACCCCTGTATATCCCGCCCTCCAAGAATGCAGAGTGAGACCCCTGTGTATCCGCCCTTCCCCCAGAATGCAGATTGAGACCCCTGAACATCCACCCACTCAATGCACACTGAGACCCCTGTGTATCCGCCCTTCCCCCAGAATGCAGTGTGAGACCCCTGTGTATCCCCCTCCCCCCAGAATGCAGAGTGAGACCCCTGTGTATCCCCCCTCCCCCAAGAATGCAGAGTGAGACCCCTGTGTATCCCCCTCCCTTTAAGAATGCAGATTGAGCCCCCTGTGTATTCCCCATTCCATTTAAGAATGCAGAGGAGAGCCCTGTGTATACCCCCTCCCATATTGCAGATTGAGACCACTGTGTATCCCCCCTCCCAGAAAACAGTGTGAGACCCCTGTGTATACCCCCTCCCAGAATGCAGAGTGAGACCCCTGAGTATCCACCCCCTGAATGCAGACTGAGACCCCTGTGTATCCCCCCTCCCAGAATACAGAGTGAGACCCCTGTGTATCCCTCCTCCCCCCAGAATGCATAGTGAGACCCCTGTGTATACCCCCTCCCAGAATGCAGAGTGAGACCCCTGAGTATCCACCCCCTGAATGCAGACTGAGACCCCTGAGTATCCACCCCCTGAATGCAGATTGAGACCCCTGTGTATCCCCCCGCCCCCAAAATGCAGATTGAGACCCCTGTGTATCCCCCCTCCCAGAATGCAGACTGAGACCCCTGTGTATCCCCACCTCCCAGAATGCAGATTGAGACCCCTGTGTATCCCCCCGCCCCCAAAATGCAGATTGAGACCCCTGTGTATCCCCCCCTCCCAGAATGCAGACTGAGACCCCTGTGTATCCCCCCTTCCAGAATGCAGATTGAGACCCCAGTGTATCCCCCCCTCCCAGAATGCAGACTGAGACCCCTGTGTATCCCCCACTCCCAGAATGCAGATTGAGACCCCTGTGTATCCCCCCCACCCAGAATGCAGAGTGAGACCCATGTGTATCCCCCACCCGCAGAATGCAGATTGAGTCTCTTGTGTATTCCCCTCCCAGAATGCAGATTGAGAGCCCAGTGCATCCCCCCCTCCCAGAATGCAGAGTGAGACCCCTGTGTATCCCTCCCCCCAGAATGCAGAGTGAGACCTCTGTGTATCACCCTCCCCCAGAATGCTGAGTGAGACCCCCTTGTATCCCCACATCCCCAGAATGCAGATTGAGACCCCTGTGTATCCCTCCTCCCAGAATGCAGAGTGAGACTCCTGTGCATCCCCCCTCTCCCAGAATGCAGATTGAGACCCCTGTGTCTCCCCCCTCCCAGAATACAGAGTCAGACCCCTGTGTATCCCTCCCCCCAGAATGCAGAGTGAGACCTCTGTGTATCTCCCTCCCCCAGAATGCTGAGTGAGACCCCCTTGTATCCCCACCCCCCAGAATGCAGATTGAGACCCCTGTGTATCCCTCCTCCCAGAATGCAGAGTGAGACTCCTGTGCATCCCCCCTCTCCCAGAATGCAGATTGAGACCCCTGTGTATCCCCCCTCCCAGAATGCCGAGTCAGACCCCTGTGTATCCCCCCCCACCCAGAATGCAGAGTGAGACCCCTGTGTATCCCCCCTCCCAGAATGCAGATTGAGACCCCTGTGATTCCCCCCTCCCCCCAGAATGCAGAGTGAGACCCCTGTGTATCCCCCTCTCTAGAATGCAGAGTGAGACCCCTGTGAATCTCCCTCACCCCATAATGCAGATTGACACCCCTGTGTATTCCCCCTCCCTTTAATAATGCATAGTGAGTCCCCTGTGTATCCCTCCTGCCCTGGAATACAATGTGAGACCCCTGTATATCCCGCCCTCCAAGAATGCAGAGTGAGACCCCTGTGTATCCGCCCTTCCCCCAGAATGCAGATTGAGACCCCTGAACATCCACCCACTCAATGCACACTGAGACCCCTGTCTATCCGCCCTTCCCCCAGAATGCAGTGTGAGACCCCTGTGTATCCCCCTCCCCCCAGAATGCAGAGTGAGACCCCTGTGTATCCCCCCTCCCCCAAGAATGCAGAGTGAGACCCCTGTGTATCCCCCTCCCTTTAAGAATGCAGATTGAGCCCCCTGTGTATTCCCCATTCCATTTAAGAATGCAGAGGAGAGCCCTGTGTATACCCCCTCCCATATTGCAGATTGAGACCACTGTGTATCCCCCCTCCCAGAAAACAGTGTGAGACCCCTGTGTATACCCCCTCCCAGAATGCAGAGTGAGACCCCTGAGTATCCACCCCCTGAATGCAGACTGAGACCCCTGTGTATCCCCCCTCCCAGAATACAGAGTGAGACCCCTGTGTATCCCTCCTCCCCCCAGAATGCATAGTGAGACCCCTGTGTATACCCCCTCCCAGAATGCAGAGTGAGACCCCTGAGTATCCACCCCCTGAATGCAGACTGAGACCCCTGAGTATCCACCCCCTGAATGCAGATTGAGACCCCTGTGTATCCCCCCGCCCCCAAAATGCAGATTGAGACCCCTGTGTATCCCCCCTCCCAGAATGCAGACTGAGACCCCTGTGTATCCCCACCTTCCAGAATGCAGATTGAGACCCCTGTGTATCCCCCCGCCCCCAAAATGCAGATTGAGACCCCTGTGTATCCCCCCCTCCCAGAATGCCGAGTCAGACCCCTGTGTATCCCCCCCCACCCAGAATGCAGAGTGAGACCCCTGTGTATCCCCCCCCCACCCAGAATGCAGAGTGAGACCCATGTGTATCCCCCACCCGCAGAATGCAGATTGAGTCTCTTGTGTATTCCCCTCCCAGAATGCAGATTGAGAGCCCAGTGCATCCCCCCCTCCCAGAATGCAGAGTGAGACCCCTGTGTATCCCTCCCCCCAGAATGCAGAGTGAGACCCCTGTGAATCTCCCTCACCCCATAATGCAGATTGACACCCCTGTGTATTCCCCCTCCCTTTAATAATGCATAGTGAGTCCCCTGTGTATCCCTCCTGCCCTGGAATACAATGTGAGACCCCTGTATATCCCGCCCTCCAAGAATGCAGAGTGAGACCCCTGTGTATCCGCCCTTCCCCCAGAATGCAGATTGAGACCCCTGAACATCCACCCACTCAATGCACACTGAGACCCCTGTGTATCCGCCCTTCCCCCAGAATGCAGTGTGAGACCCCTGTGTATCCCCCTCCCCCCAGAATGCAGAGTGAGGCCCCTGTGTATCCCCCTCCCTTTAAGAATGCAGATTGAGCCCCCTGTGTATTCCCCATTCCATTTAAGAATGCAGAGGAGAGCCCTGTGTATACCCCCTCCCATATTGCAGATTGAGACCACTGTGTATCCCCCCTCCCAGAAAACAGTGTGAGACCCCTGTGTATACCCCCTCCCAGAATGCAGAGTGAGACCCCTGAGTATCCACCCCCTGAATGCAGACTGAGACCCCTGTGTATCCCCCCTCCCAGAATACAGAGTGAGACCCCTGTGTATCCCCCCTCCCCCCAGAATGCATAGTGAGACCCCTGTGTATACCCCCTCCCAGAATGCAGAGTGAGACCCCTGAGTATCCACCCCCTGAATGCAGACTGAGACCCCTGAGTATCCACCCCCTGAATGCAGATTGAGACCCCTGTGTATCCCCCCGCCCCCAAAATGCAGTTTGAGACCCCTGTGTATCCCCCCTCCCAGAATGCAGATTGAGACCCCTGTGTATCCCCACCTCCCAGAATGCAGATTGAGACCCCTGTGTATCCCCCCGCCCCCAAAATGCAGATTGAGACCCCTGTGTATCCCCCCCTCCCAGAATGCAGACTGAGACCCCTGTGTATCCCCCCTTCCAGAATGCAGATTGAGACCCCAGTGTATCCCCCCCTCCCAGAATGCAGACTGAGACCCCTGTGTATCCCCCACTCCCAGAATGCAGATTGAGACCCCTGTGTATCCCCCCCCCACCCAGAATGCAGAGTGAGACCCATGTGTATCCCCCACCCGCAGAATGCAGATTGAGTCTCTTGTGTATTCCCCTCCCAGAATACAGATTGAGAGCCCAGTGCATCCCTCCCTCCCAGAATGCAGAGTGAGACCCCTGTGTATCCCTCCCCCCAGAATGCAGAGTGAGACCTCTGTGTATCACCCTCCCCCAGAATGCTGAGTGAGACCCCCTTGTATCCCCACATCCCCAGAATACAGAGTCAGACCCCTGTGTATCCCTCCCCCCAGAATGCAGAATGAGACCTCTGTGTATCTCCCTCCCCCAGAATGCTGAGTGAGACCCCCTTGTATCCCCACCCCCCAGAATGCAGATTGAGACCCCTGTGTATCCCTCCTCCCAGAATGCAGAGTGAGACTCCTGTGCATCCCCCCTCTCCCAGAATGCAGATTGAGACCCCTGTGTATCCCCCTCCCAGAATGCCGAGTCAGACCCCTGTGTATCCCCCCCCACCCAGAATGCAGAGTGAGACCCCTGTGTATCCCCCCCCCACCCAGAATGCAGAGTGAGACCCATGTGTATCCCCCACCCGCAGAATGCAGATTGAGTCTCTTGTGTATTCCCCTCCCAGAATGCAGATTGAGAGCCCAGTGCATCCCCCCCTCCCAGAATGCAGAGTGAGACCCCTGTGTATCCCTCCCCCCAGAATGCAGAGTGAGACCCCTGTGTATCTCCCTCCCCCAGAATGCTGAGTGAGACCCCCTTGTATCCCCACATCCCCAGAATGCAGATTGAGACCCCTGTGTATCCCTCCTCCCAGAATGCAGAGTGAGACTCCTGTGCATCCCCCCTCTCCCAGAATGCAGATTGAGACCCCTGTGATTCCCGCTTCCCCCCAGAATGCAGAGTGAGACCCCTGTGTATCCCCCCTCCCAGAATGCAGAGTCAGACCCCTGTGTGTCCCCCCTCCTAGAATGCTGACTGAGACCCCTGTGTATCCCCCATCCCAGAATGAAGTGAGACCACTGTGTATCCCCCTCCCCTAGAATGCAGAGTGAGACAGCTCGTATCCCGCCCTCCAAGAATGCAGAGTGAGACCCCTGTATAACCCCCTCCTCCCAGAACGCAGATTGAGACCCCTGTGTATCCCCCTCCTCTAGAATGCAGAGTAAGACCCCTGTGAATCCCCCTCACCCCATAAGGCAGATTGACACCCCTGTGTATCCCCCCTCCCTTTAATAATGCATAGTGAGACCCCTGTGTATCCCCTCCCCCCGAATGCAGAATGGGACCCCTTTGTATCCCCCTCCCTTTATGAATGCAGAGTTAGACCCTTGTATCCCCTTCCCCCCAGAATGCAGAGTGAGACCCCTGTGTATCCCCCCTGCCCTAGAATACAATGTGAGACCCCTGAGTATCCCCTCCCCCAGAATGCAGAATGAGACCCCTGTGCATCCCCAATCTATTTAAGAATGCAGAGTAAGAACGCAGTGTATCCCCACTCACTGTAAGAAAGCAGAGTGAGACCCCTGTGTATCCCCCCTCCCCCCAGAATGCAGACTGAGACCCCTGTGTAACCACCTCCCAGAATGCAGAGTGGGACGCCTGAGAATCGCCTTCCTCCCTGAATGCAGAGTGAGACCCCTGTTTGAGCCCCCTCCCCCCAGAATGCAGATTGAGACACCTGTGTGAGCCCCTCACCCCAGAATGCAGATTGAGACACCTGTGTGAGCCCCTCACCCCAGAATGCAGATTGAGACCCCTGTGTCTCCCCCTCTCCCCTGAATGCAGAGTGAGACACCTATGTGTCCACACTCCCTTCAAGAATGCAGAGTGAGACCCCTGTGTATCCCAACTACCTTTAAGAATGCAGAGACCCCTGTGTATCCTCACTCCCTTTAAGAATGCAGAGACCCCTGTGTATCCTCACTCCCTTTAAGAATGCAGAGTGAGACCCCTTTGTTTCCCCCTCCCTTTAATAATGCAGAGTGAGACCCCTGTGTATCCCCACTCCCTTCAAGAATGCAGAGACCCCTGTGTATCCTCACTCACTTTAAGAATGCAGAGTGAGACCCCTGTGTTTCCCCCTTGCTTTAATAATGCAGAGTGAGACCCCTGTGCATCACCCCATCCCAGAATGCAGAGTTCGTCACCTGTGTAAGCTCCCTCCCCCCAGAATACAGATTGAGACCCCTGTGTATCCCGCTCCCTTTTTGAATGCAGAGTGATACCCTTGTATTCCCTTCCCCCCAGAATGCAGAGTGAGACCCCTGTGTATCCACCCCCGAATGCAGACTGAGACCCCTGTGTATCCGCCCTTCCCCCAGAATGCAGTTAGACCCATGTGTATCCCCCCTCCCAGAACACAGTGAGACCCCTCTGTATCCCCCCTCCCCCCCAGAATACAGAGTGAGACCCCTGTGTATCCCCCATCCCAGAATGCAGATTGAGACCCTGTGTATTCCCCCTCCCCCAGAATGCTGAGTGAGACCCCCGTGTATCCCCTACCCCCAGAATGCAGAGTGAGACCCCTGTGTATCCCCCCTTCCCTGGAATGCAGAGTGAAACCCCTGTGAATCCCCCCAAACCCCAGAATGCAGACTTAGACCCCTGTGAATCCCCCTAACCCCAGAATTCAGACTGAGACCCCTGTGTATCCCCCCTCCCAGAATACAGATTGAGACGCCTGTGTCTCACCCTCCCCCCCCCGCAGAATGCAGAGTGAGACCCCTGTGTGAGCCCCCACCCCCCAGAATGCAGATTGAGAACCCTGTGTAACCCCCTCCCCGCTGAATGCAGAGTGAGACGCCTATGTATCACCCTCCCTTTAAGAATGCAGAGTGAGACCCCTGTGCATCACCCCCTCCCAGAATGCAGAGTGAGACCCCTGTGTATCCTCCTCCCTTAAGAATGCAGAGTGCGACCCCTGTATATCCCCCCATCCCAGAATGCAGAGTGAGTCCCCTGTGTATCCCCCTCCCACAGAATGCAGATTGAGACCCCTGTGTAAGCTCCCTCCCCCCAGAATGCAGATTGAGACCCCTGCGTATCCCCCTCCCTTTATGAATGCAGAGTGAGACCCTTGTATTCCCTTCCCCCCAGAATGCAGAGTGAGACTTCTGTGTATCTACCCTTCCCCCAGAATAAAGACTGAGACCCCTGTGTATCCCCCCTACCAGATTGCAGAGTGAGACCCCTGTGTATCTTCCCTTCCCCCAGAATACAGACTGAGACCCCTGTGTATCCCCCCTCCCAGAATGCAGAGTGAGATCCCTGTGTATCCCCCCTCCCCCCAGAATGCAGAGTGAGACCACTGTGTATCCCCCCCTCCCAGAATGCAGATAGAGACTCCTGTGTAACCCGTCCTCCAAGAATGCAGAGTGAGACCCCTGTGTATCTCCCCTTCCCCAGAATACAGAGTGAGACCCCTGTGTATCCCCCCTCCCCCCAGAATGCAGAGTGAGACCCCTGTGTATCCACCCCCAAATGCAGACGGAGACCCCTGTGTATCCGCCCTTCCCCCAGAATGCAGAGTGAGACCCCTGTGTATCCCCCCTCCCAGAATACAGAGTGAGACCCCTGTGTATCCCCCCTCCCAGAGTACAGAGTGAGACCCCTGTGTATCCCCCCTCCCCCCAGAATGCAGATTGAGAAACCAGTGTATCCCCCCCTCCCAGAATGCAGAGTGAGACCCCTGTGTATCTCTCCCCCCCGAATGCAGATTGAGACCCCTGTGTATCTCCCTCCCCCAGAATGCAGATTGAGATCCCTGTGTAAGCTCCCTCCCCCCAGAATGCAGATTGAGATCCCTGTGTATCTCCCTCCCCCAGAATGCAGAGTGAGACTCCTGTGCATGCCCCCTCTCCCAGAATGCAGATTGAGACCCCTGTGTATCCCCCCTCCCAGAATGCAGATTGAGACCCCTGTGTATCTCCCTCCCACAGAATGCTGAGTGAGACCGCCGTGTATCCCCACCCCACAGAATGCAGAGTGAGACCCCTGTGTATCTCCCCTTCCCCCAGAATACAGAGTGAGACCCCTGTGTATCCCCCCTCCCCCCAGAATGCAGAGTGAGACCCCTGTGTATCCACCCCCGAATGCAGACGGAGACCCCTGTGTATCCGCCCTTCCCCCAGAATGCAGAGTGAGACCCCTGTGTATCCCCCATCCCAGAATACAGAGTGAGACCCCTGTGTATCCCCCCTCCCAGAATACAGAGTGAGACCCCTGTGTATCCCCCCTCCCCCCAGAATGCAGATTGAGAAACCAGTGTATCCCCCCCTCCCAGAATGCAGAGTGAGACCCCTGTGTATCTCTCCCCCCCGAATGCAGATTGAGACCCCTGTGTATCTCCCTCCCCCAGAATGCAGATTGAGATCCCTGTGTAAGCTCCCTCCCCCCAGAATGCAGATTGAGATCCCTGTGTATCTCCCTCCCCCAGAATGCAGAGTGAGACTCCTGTGCATGCCCCCTCTCCCAGAATGCAGATTGAGACCCCTGTGTATCCCCCCTCCCAGAATGCAGATTGAGACCCCTGTGTATCTCCCTCCCCCAGAATGCAGATTGAGACCCCTGTGTATCCCCCCTCCCAGAATGCAGAGTGAGACCTCTGTGATTCCCCCTTCCCCCCAGAAAGCAGATTGAGACCCCTGTGTATCCCCCCTCCCAGAATGCAGAGTCAGACCCCTGTGTGTCCCCCCCTCCTAGAATGCAGAGTGATACCCCTGTGTATCCTCCCTCCTCCCAGAATGCAGATTGAGACCCCTGTGTAAGCTCCCTCCCCCCAGAATGCAGATTGAGACCCCTGTGCATCCCCCTCCCCCCGGAATGCAGTGTGAGCCCCCTGTGTATTCCCCCTCCCCCAGAATGCTGAGTGAGACCCCCGTGTATCCCCACTCCCCAGAATGCAGTGTGAGACCCCTGTGTATCCCCCTCCCTTAGAATGCAGAGTGATACCCCTGTGAATCCCCCTCACCCCATAATGCAGATTGACACCCCTGTGTTTCCCCCCTCCTTTTAATAATGCATAGTGAGTCCCCTTTGTATACCCCCGGCCTGGAATACAATGTGAGACCCCTGTGTATCCCCTCCCCCAGAATGCAGTGTGAGACCCCTGTGTATCCCCCTCCCTTAGAATGCAGAGTGATACCCCTGTGAATCCCCCTCACCCCATAATGCAGATTGACACCCCTGTGTATCCCCCCTCCTTTTAATAATGCATAGTGAGTCCCCTTTGTATACCCCCGGCCTGGAATACAATGTGAGACCCCTGTGTATCCCCTCCCCCAGAATGCAGAGTGAGACCCCTGTGATTCCCCCCTCCCAGTATGCAGAGTGAGACCCCTGTGTATCCCCCCTCCCAGTATGCAGAGTGAGACCCCTGTGATTCCCCCTTCCCCCCAGAATGCAGAGTGAGACCTCTGTTTGTGCCCTCTCCCCCCAGAATGCCGAGTGAGACCCCTGTGTATCCCACCTCCCCCAGAATGCAGAGTGAGACCCCTGTGTATCCCCCCTCCCAGTATGCAGAGTGAGACCCCTGTGATTCCACCTTCCCCCCAGAATGCAAAGTGAGACCCCTGTTTGTGCCCTCTCCCGCCAGAATGCAGACTGAGACCCCTGTGTATCCCCCCTCCCAGTATGCAGAGTGAGACCCCAGTGATTCCACCTTCCCCCAGAATGCAAAGTGAGACCCCTGTTTGTGCCCTCTCCCGCCAGAATGCAGACTGAGACCCCTGTGTATCCCCCCTCCCCCAGAATGCAGATTGAGACCCCTGTGTGAGCCCCCAACCCCCAGAATGCAGATTGAGACCCCTGTGTAACCCACTCCGCCTTGAATGCAGAGTGAGACACCGATGTATCCCCCTCCCTTGAAGAATGCCGAGTGAGACCCCTGTGTATCCCCACTCACTTCAAGAATGCAGAGTGAGACCCCTGTGCTTCACCCCCTCCCAGAATGTAGAGTGAGACCCCTGTGTATCCCCCTCCCCCCAGAATGCAGAGTGAGACCCCTGTGCTTCACCCCCTCCCAGAATGTAGAGTGAGACCCCTGTGTATCCCCCTCCCCCCAGAATGCAGAGTGAGACCCCTGTGTATCCCTCGCCCCCAGAATGCAGTTTAAGACCCTTGTGTATCCCCCCCCTCCCAGAATGCAGATTGAGACCCCAGTGTATCCCCCCTCCCAGAATGCAGATTGAGACCCCTGTGTATCCCCCCTCCTCCCAGAATGCAGAGTGACACCCCTGTGCATCCCCCATCCCAGAATGCAGATTGAGACCCCTGTGTATCCCCCCTCCTCCCAGAATGCAGAGTGACACCCCTGTGCATCCCCCATCCCAGAATGCAGATTGAGACCCCTGTGTATCCCCCCTCCCAGAATGCCGTGTGAGACCCCTGTACATCCCCCCTCTGCCAGAATGCAGAGTGAGACCCCTGTGTATCCCCCCTCCCCCCCAGAATGCAGAGTGAGTCCCCTGTGTATCCCCCCCTCCCAGAACGCAGAGTGAGACCCCTGTGTATCCCCCCCTCCCAGAACGCAGAGTGAGACCGCTTTGTATCCCCCCGCCCCCAGAATCCAGTTTGAGACCCCTGTGTGTCTCCCCTCCCAGAATGCAGATTGAGACCCCTGTGTATCCCCCTCCTCTAGAATGTAGAGTGAGACCCCTGTGAATACCCCTCACCGCATAATGCAGATTGACACCCCTGTGTATCCCCCCTCCCTTTAATAATGCAGAGTGAGACCCCTGTGTATCCCCTCCCCCAGAATGCAGAATGGGACCCCTTTGTATCCCCCTCCCTTTATGAATGCAGAGTTAGACCCTTGTATCCCCCCTGCCCCAGAATGCAGAATGAGTCCCCTGTGCATCCCCAATCTATTTAAGAATGCAGAGTAAGAACGCAGTGTATCCCCACTCCCTGTAAGAAAGCAGACTGAGACCCCTGTGTATCCCCCCTCCCCCCAGAATGCAGACTGAGACCCCTGTGTAACCCCCTCCCAGAATGCAGAGTGGGACGCCTGAGAATCGCCCATTTCCCTGAATGCAGAGTGAGACCCCTGTTTGAGCCCCCTCCCCCCAGAATGCAGATTGAGACACCTGTGTGAACCCGCTCACCCCAGAATGCAGATTGAGACCCCTGTGTATCCCCCTCTCCCCTGAATGCAGAGTGAGACACCTATGTATCCCCCTCCCGTTAAGAATGCAGAGTGAGACCCCTGTGTATCCCCCTCCCTTGAATAATGCAGAGTGAGACCCCTGTGTATCCCCACTCCCTTTAAGAATGCAGAGTGAGACCCCTGTGTATCACCCCATCCCAGAATGCAGAGTGCGTCACCTGTGTAAGCTCTCTCCCCCCAGAATGCAGATTGAGACCCCTGTGTATTCCCTCTCCCCTGAATGCAGAGTGAGACACCTATGTATCCCCCTCCCGTTAAGAATGCAGAGTGAGACCCCTGTGTATCCCCCTCCCTTGAATAATGCAGAGTGAGACCCCTGTGTATTCCCCCTCCCGTTAAGAATGCAGAGTGAGACCCCTGTGTATTCCCTCTCACTTTCAGAGTGCAGAGTGAGACCCCTGTGTATCCCCCACCCCCAGAATGCTGATTGAGATCCCAGTGTATCCCCCCTCCCAGAATGCAGAGTGAGACCCCTGTGTATCCCCCCCTCCCAGAATGCAGAGTGAGACCCATGTGTATCCCCCACCCCCAGAATGCAGAGTGAGATCCCAGTGTATCCCCCCTCCCAGAATGCAGAGTGAGACCCCTGTGTATCCCCCCCTCCCAGAATGCAGAGTGAGACCCATGTGTATCCCCCACCCCCAGAATGCAGAGTGAGATCCCAGTGTATCCCCCCTCCCAGAATGCAGAGTGAGACCCCTGTGTATCCCCCCCTCCCAGAATGCAGAGTGAGACCCATGTGTATCCCCCACCCCCAGAATGCAGAGTGAGATCCCAGTGTATCCCCCCTCCCAGAATGCAGAGTGAGACCCCTGTGTATCCCCCACCCCCAGAATGCAGATTGAGAACCCAGTGTAACCCCCCTCCCAGATGCAGATTGAGACCCCTGTGTATCCCTCCCCCCGGAATGCAGTGTGAGCCCCCTGTGTATTCCCCCTCCCCCAGAATGCTGAGTGAGACCCCCGTGTATCCCCACTCCCCAGAATGCAGTGTGAGACTCCTGTGTATCCCCCTCCCTTAGAATGCAGAGTGATACCCCTGTGAATCCCCCTCACCCCATAATGCAGATTGACACCCCTGTGTATCCCCCCTCCTTTTAATAATGCATAGTGAGTCCCCTTTGTATACCCCCGGCCTGGAATACAATGTGAGACCCCTGTGATTCCCCCTTACCCCCAGAATGCAGAGTGAGACCCCTGTGATTCCCCCTTACCCCCAGAATGCAGAGTGAGACCCCTGTGTATCCCCCCTCCCAGTATGCAGAGTGAGACCCCTGTGATTCCCCCTTCCCCCCAGAATGCAGAGTGAGACCCCTGTTTGTGCCCTCTCCCCTCAGAATGCAGAGTGAGACCCCTGTGTATCCCCCCTCCCCCAGAATGTAGATTGAGACCCCTGTGTGAGCCCCCACCCCCCAGAATGCAGATTATGACCCCTGTGTAACCCACTCCTCCTTGAATGCAGAGTGAGACACCGATGTATCCCCCTCCCTTTAAGAATGCAGACTGAGAACCCTGTGTATCCTCCTCCCTTAAGAATGCAGAGTGAGACCCCTGTGTATCCCCACTCACTTTAAGAATGCAGAGTGAGACCCCTGTGCTTCACCCCCTCCCAGAATGTAGAGTGAGACCCCTGTGTATCCCCCCTCCCAGTATGCAGAGTGAGACCCCTGTGATTCCACCTTCTCCCCAGAATGCAAAGTGAGACCCCTGTTTGTGCCCTCTCCCGCCAGAATGCAGACTGAGACCCCTGTGTATCCCCCCTCCCCCAGAATGCAGATTGAGACCCCTGTGTGAGCCCCCAACCCCCAGAATGCAGATTGAGACCCCTGTGTAACCCACTCCGCCTTGAATGCAGAGTGAGACACCGATGTATCCCCCTCCCTTGAAGAATGCAGACTGAGACACCTGTGCATCCCCCTCCATTTAAGAATGCCGAGTGAGACCCCTGTGTATCCCCACTCACTTCAAGAATGCAGAGTGAGACCCCTGTGCTTCACCCCCTCCCAGAATGTAGAGTGAGACCCCTGTGTATCCCCCTCCCCCCAGAATGCAGAGTGAGAACCCTGTGCTTCACCCCCTCCAGAATGCAGAGTGAGACCCCTGTGTATCCCTCGCCCCCAGAATGCAGTTTAAGACCCTTGTGTATCCCCCCCCCTTCCAGAATGCAGATTGAGACCCCAGTGTATCCCCCCTCCCAGAATGCAGATTGAGACCGCTTTGTATCCCCCCTCCCAGAATGCAGATTGAGACCCCAGTGTATCCCCCCTCCCAGAATGCAGATTGAGACCCCAGTGTATCCCCCCTCCCAGAATGCAGATTGAGACCCCAGTGTATCCCCCCTCCCAGAATGCAGATTGAGACCCCTGTGTATCCCCCCTCCCAGAATGCCGTGTGAGACCCCTGTACATCCCCCCTCTGCCAGAATTCAGAGTGAGACCCCTGTGTATCCCCCCTCCCCCCCAGAATGCAGAGTGAGACCCCTGTGTATCCCCCCCTCCCAGAACGCAGAGTGAGACCGCTTTGTATCCCCCCGCCCCCAGAATCCAGTTTGAGACCCCTGTGTGACTCCCCTCCCAGAATGCAGATTGAGACCCCTGTGTATCCCCCCTCCCTTTAATAATGCAGAGTGAGACCCCTGTGTATCCCCTCCCCCAGAATGCAGAATGGGACCCCTTTGTATCCCCCTCCCTTTATGAATGCAGAGTTAGACCCTTGTATCCCCTTCCCCCCAGAATGCAGAATGAGACCCCTGTGTATCCCCCCTCCCCCCAGAATGCAGACTGAGACCCCTGTGTAACCCCCTCCCCCCAGAATGCAGACTGAGACCCCTGTGTAACCCCCTCCCAGAATGCAGAGTGGGACGCCTGAGAATCGCCCATTTCCCTGAATGCAGAGTGAGACCCCTGTTTGATCCCCCTCCCCCCAGAATGGAGATTGAGACACCTGTGTGAACCCGCTCACCCCAGAATGCAGATTGAGACACCTGTGTATCCCCCTCTCCCCTGAATGCAGAGTGAGACACCTATGTATCCCCCTCCCGTTAAGAATGCAGAGTGAGACACCTATGTATCCACCCTTCCCCCAGAATGCAGAGTGAGACACCTGTGTATCCCCCCTCCCAGAATACAGAGTGAGAACCCTGTGTATCCCCCACCCCCAGAATGCAGAGTGAGACCCCTGTGTATCCCCCACCCCCAGAATGCAGACTGAGAACCCAGTGTATCCCCCCTCCCAGAATGCAGAGTGAGACCCCTGTGTATCCGCCCTTCCCAAAGAATGCAGAGTGAGACCCCTGTGTATCCCCCCTCCCAGAATACAGAGTGAGACCCCTGTGTATCCCCCCTCACCCCAGAATGCAGAGTGAGACCCCTGTGTATCCCCCACCCCCAGAATGCTGATTGAGATCCCTGTGTATCCCCCCCTCCCAGAATGCAGAGTGAGACCCATGTGTATCCCCCACCCCCAGAATGCAGATTGAGAACCCAGGGTAACCCCCCTCCCAGATGCAGATTGAGACCCCTGTGTATCCCTCCCCCCCAAATGCAGATTGAGACCCCTGTGTAAGCTCCCTCCCCCCAGAATGCAGATTGAGACCCCTGTGCATCCCCCTCCCCCCGGAATGCAGTGTGAGCCCCCTGTGTATTCCCCCTCCCCCAGAATGCTGAGTGAGACCCCCGTGTATCCCCACTCCCCAGAATGCAGTGTGAGACCCCTGTGTATCCCCCTCCCTTAGAATGCAGAGTGATACCCCTGTGAATCCCCCTCACCCCATAATGCAGATTGACACCCCTGTGTATCCCCCCTCCTTTTAATAATGCATAGTGAGTCCCCTTTGTATACCCCCAGCCTGGAATACAATGTGAGACCCCTGTGATTCCCCCTTACCCCCAGAATGCAGTGTGAGACCCCTGTGTATCCCCTCCCCCAGAATGCAGAGTGAGACCCCTGTGATTCCCCCCTCCCAGAATGCAGAGTGAGACCCCTGTTTGTGCCCTCTCCCCCCAGAATGCAGAGTGAGACCCCTGTGTATCCCCCCTCCCCCAGAATGCAGATTGAGACCCCTGTGTGAGCCCCCACCCCCCAGAATGCAGATTGAGACCCCTGTGTAACCCACTTACTTTAAGAATGCAGAGTGAGACACCTGTGATTCCCCCTTACCCCCAGAATGCAGTGTGAGACCCCTGTGTATCCCCCCTCCCAGTATGCAGAGTGAGACCCCTGTGATTCCACCTTCCCCCAGAATGCAAAGTGAGACCCCTGTTTGTGCCCTCTCCCGCCAGAATGCAGACTGAGACCCCTGTGTATCCCCCCTCCCCCAGAATGCAGATTGAGACCCCTGTGTGAGCCCCCAACCCCCAGAATGCAGATTGAGACCCCTGTGTAACCCACTCCGCCTTGAATGCAGAGTGAGACACCGATGTATCCCCCTCCCTTGAAGAATGCAGACTGAGACACCTGTGCATCCCCCTCCCTTTAAGAATGCCGAGTGAGACCCCTGTGTATCCCCACTCACTTCAAGAATGCAGAGTGAGACCCCTGTGCTTCACCCCCTCCCAAAATGTAGAGTGAGACCCCTGTGTATCCCCCTCCCCCCAGAATGCAGAGTGAGAACCCTGTGCTTCACCCGCTCCAGAATGCAGAGTGAGACCCCTGTGTATCCCTCGCCCCCAGAATGCAGTTTAAGACCCTTGTGTATCCCCTCCCTCCCAGAATGCAGATTGAGACCCCAGTGTATCCCCCCTCCCAGAATGCAGATTGAGACCCCAGTGTATCCCCCCTGCCCCAGAATGCAGAATGAGTCCCCTGTGCATCCCCAATCCATTTAAGAATGCACAGTCAGAACGCAGTGTATCCCCACTCCCTGTAAGAAAGCAGAGTGAGACCCCTGTGTATCCCCCCTCCCCCCAGAATGCAGACTGAGACCCCTGTGTAACCCCCTCCCAGAATGCAGAGTGGGACGCCTGAGAATCGCCCATTTCCCTGAATGCAGAGTGAGACCCCTGTTTGAGCCCCCTCCCCCCAGAATGCAGATTGAGACACCTGTGTGAACCCGCTCACCCCAGAATGCAGATTGAGACCCCTGTGTATCCCCCTCTCCCCTGAATGCAGAGTGAGACACCTATGTATCCCCCTCCCGTTAAGAATGCAGAGTGAGACCCCTGTGTATCCCCCTCCCTTGAATAATGCAGAGTGAGACCCCTGTGTATCCCCACTCCCTTTAAGAATGCAGAGACCCCTGTGTATCCCCACTCCCTTTAAGAATGCAGAGACCCCTGTGTATCCCCCCTCCCTTTAATAATGCAGAGTGAGACCCCTGTGCATCACCCCATCCCAGAATGCAGAGTGCGTCACCTGTGTAAGCTCTCTCCCCCCAGAATGCAGATTGAGACCCCTGTGTATCCCCCTCCCTTTATGAATGCAGAGTGAGACCCTTGTATCCCCTTCCCCCCAGAATGCAGAGTGAGACCCCTGTGTATCCCGCCCTCCAAGAATGCAGAGTGAGACCCCTGTGTATCCACCCCCGAATGCAGACTGAGACCCCTGTGTATCCGCCCTTCCCCCAGAATGCAGAGTGAGACCCCTGTGTATCCCCCCTCCCAGAATACAGAGTGAGACCCCTGTGTATCCCCCCTCACCCCAGAATGCAGAGTGAGACCCCTGTGTATCCCCCACCCCCAAAATGCTGATTGAGATCCCAGTGTATCCCCCCTCCCAGAATGCAGAGTGAGACCCATGTGTATCCCCCACCCCCAGAATGCAGATTGAGAACCCAGTGTAACCCCCCTCCCAGATGCAGATTGAGACCCCTGTGTATCCCTCCCCCCCGAGAGCAGATTGAGACCCCTGTGTATCCCCCTCCCCCAGAATGCAGATTGAGACCCCTGTGCATCCCCTTCCCCCCGGAATGCAGAGTGAGCTCCCTGTGTATCTCCCCTTCCCCCAGAATTCAGACTGAGTCCCCTGTGTATCCGCCCTTCCCCCAGATTTCAGACTGAGACCCCTGTGTATCCCCCCTCCCAGAATGCAGAGTGAGACCCCTGTGTTACCGCCCTACCCCCAGAATGCAGAGTGAGACCCCTGTGTATCCCCCCTCCCAGAATGCAGAGTGAGACCCCTGTGTATTCCCCCTCCCCTCAGAATGCAGAGTGAGACCCCTTTGTATTCCCCCTCCCGGAATGCAGAGTGAGACCCCTTTGTATTCCCCCTCCCCGAATGCAGAGTGAGACCCCTGTGTATCCCCCCTTCTCCCAGAATGCAGATTGAGACCCCTGTGTAAGCTCCCTCCCCCCAGAATGCAGATTGAGACCCCTGTGCATCCCCCTCTCCCCAGAATGCAGAGTGAGCCCCCTGTGTATCCCCCCTCCCCCCAGAATGTAGAGTGAGACCCCTGTGCATCTCCCCTTCCCCCAGAATACAGACTGAGACCCCTGTGTATTCCGCCTCCCCGCAGAATGCAGTGTGAGACACCTGTGTATTCCCCCTCCCAGAATGCAGAGTGAGACCCCTGTGTATCCGCCCTACCCCCAGAATGCAGAGTGAGACCCCTGTGTATCCCCCCTCCCCCCAGAATGCAGAGTGAGACCCTGTGTATCCCCCCTCCCAGAATGCAGAGTGAGACCCCTGTGTATTCCCCCTCCCCTCAGAATGCAGAGTGAGACCCCTGTGTATTCCCCCTCCCCTCAGAATGCAGAGTGAGACCCCTGTGTATTCCCCCTCCCCTCAGAATGCAGAGTGAGACCCCTTTGTATTCCCCCTCCCGGAATGCAGGGTGAGACCCCTTTATATTCCCCCTCCCGGAATGCAGAGTGAGACCGCTCCTATCCCGCCCTCCAAGAATGCAGACTGAGACCCCTGTGTAAGCTCCCTCCCCCCAGAATGCAGATTGAGACCCCTGTGTAAGCTCCCTCCCCCCAGAATGCAGATTGAGACCCCTGTGCATCCCCCTCCCCCCGGAATGCAGAGTGAGCTCCCTGTGTATCTCCCCTTCCCCCAGAATACAGACTGAGACCCCTGTGTATCTCCCCTTCCCCCAGAATGCAGAGTGACACCCCTGTGTATCTCCCCTTCCCCCAGAATACAGACTGAGACCCCTGTGTATCCGCCCTACCCCCAGAATGCAGAGTGAGACCCCTGTGTATCCCCCCTCCCCCAAGAACGCAGAGTGAGACCCCTGTGTATCTCCCCATCCCCCAGAATACAGACTGAGACCCCTGTGTATCCCCCCTCCCAGAATGCAGAGTGAGACCCCAGTGTATCCCCCCTCCCCTCAGAATGCAGAGTGAGACCCCTGTGCTTCACCCCCTCCCAGAATGCAGAGTGAGACCCCTGTGTATCCCCCGCCCCCAGAATGCAGATTGAGACCCTTGTGTATCCCCCCCTGCCAGAATGCAGCGTGAGACCCCTGTGTATCTCCCCATCCCAGAATGCAGATTCAGACCCCTGTGTATCTCCCCATCCCAGAATGCAGATTCAGACCCCTGTGTATCCCCCCTCCTCCCAGAATGCAGAGTGAGACCCCTGTGTATCCCCCCATCCCAGAACGCAGAGTGAAACCCCTGTGTATCCCCCCTCCCCTCTGAATGCAGAGTGAGCCCCCTGTATATTCCCCCTCCCAGATAATGCTGAGTGAGACCCCGTGATTCCCCTCCTCCCATATTGCAGATTTGGACCCCTGTGTATCCCCTCCCCTCACAATGCTGAGTTGGACCCCCGTGTATCCCCCCTCCCCCCAGAATGCAGAGTGAGACCCCTGTGTATTCCCCCTCCCAGAATGCAGATTGAGACCCCTGTGTATCCCCCCCTCCCAGAATGCAGAGTGAGTCCCCTGTGTATCCCTCGCCCCCAGAAAGCACGTTGAGACCCTTGTGTATACCCCTCCCAGGATGCTGAGTGAGTCCTCTGGTTATCTCCCCTCCCTTTAGAAATGCAGAGTGAGACCCCAGTGTATCCCCCCCTCCTAGAATGCAGAGTGAGACCCCTGTGTATCCCCCTCTCCCAGAATGCAGAGTGAGACCCCTGTGAATCCCCCCTCCCAGAATGCAGAGTGAGACCCCTGTGTATCCCCCCTCCCAGAATGCAGAGTGAAACCCCTGTGTATCCCCCCTCCCAGAATGCAGAGTGAGACCCCTGTGTATCCCCCCTCCCAGAATCCAGAGTGAGACCCCTGCGTAGCCCCCCTCCCAGAATGCAGAGTGAGACCCCTGTGTATCCCCTCTCCCAGAATGCAGAGTGAGACCCCTGTGTATCCCCCCTCCCAGAATGCAGAGTGAGACCCCTGTGTATCCCCTCTCCCAGAATGCAGAGTGAGACCCCTGTGTATCCCCCCTCCCAGAATGCAGAGTGAGGCCCCTGTGTATCCCCCCTCCCAGAATGCAGAGTGAGACCCCTGTGTATTCCCCCTCTCAGAATGCAGATTGAGACCCCTGTGTATTCCCCCTCTCAGAATGCAGAGTGAGACCCCTGTGTATTCCCCCTCTCAGAATGCAGATTGAGACCCCTGTGTATCCCCCCCTCCCAGAATGCAGAGTGAGTCCCCTGTGTATCCCTCGCCCCCAGAAAGCACGTTGAGACCCTTGTGTATACCCCTCCCAGAATGCAGAGTGAGACCCCTGGTATCCCCCCCTCCCAGAATGCAGATTGAGACCCCTGTGTATCCCCCCTCCCAGAATGCAGAGTGAGACCGCTCGTATCCCGCCCTCCAAGAATGCAGATTGAGACCCCTGTGTATCTCCTTCCCCCAGAATGCTGAGTGAGACCCCCGTGTATCCCCACCCCCCAGAATGCTGAGTGAGACCCCTGTGTATCACCCCTCCCAGAATGCAGATTGAGACCCCTGTGTATCCCCCTCTCCCAGAATGCAGATTGAGACCCCTGCGTATCACCCCTCCCAGAATGCAGAGTGAGACCCCTGTGATTCCCCCTTCCCCCCAGAATGCAGAGTGAGACCCCTGTGTATCCCCCTCCCCCTTGAATGCAGAGTGAGACCACTGTGTATCACCCCTCCCAGAATGCAGATTGAGACCCCTGTGTATCCCCCTCTCCCAGAATGCAGAGTGAGACCCCTGTGCATACCCCTCCCCCCGGAATGCAGAGTGAGCCCCCTGTGTATTCACCCTCCCCCAGAATGCTGAGTGAGACCCCCGTGTATCCCCACCCCCCAGAATGCTGAGTGAGACCCCTGTGGATCCCCCTCCCCTAGAATGCAGACTGAGACCCCTGTGTGTACACGACCCCTGTACATTTACATTACACAGCGGGTAAAAGGGAATGATTCACTCCTGTCTGGTACAGTACGGCCCGCGTGTGTCTCAGTGTCAGCTCCTGTACATGTACAGAACACAACGGGTACAAGGGAATGATTCACACCTGCCCGGTACAGTACTGCCCGTTTGTGTCTCAGTGTCAGCTCCTGTGCATGTACAGAACACAGCGGGTAAAAGGGAATGAAGCACTTCAGCCCGGTGCAGTACGGCCCGCGTATGTCTCAGTGTCAGCTCCTGCACTTGTGCAGTAAACAGCGGGTAAAAGGGAATGATTCACTCCTGCCCGGTACAGTACTGCCCGTGTGTGTCTCAGTGTCAGCTCCTGTACAAGTACAGTACACAGCGGGTAAAAGGAAATGATTCACTCCTGCCTGGTACAGTATGGCCCGCCTGTCTCTCAGTGTCAAATCCTGTATATGTACAGTACACAGCAGGTAAAAGGGAATGATTCACTCCTGTCTGCTACAGTACGGCCCGCCTGTCTCTCAGTGTCAAATCCTGTATATGTACAGTACACAGCAGGTAAAAGGGAATGATTCACTCCTGCCCTGTACAGTACGGCCCGCGTGTGTCTCAGTGTCAGCTCCAGTACATGTACAGTACACAGCAGGTAAAAGGAAATGATTCACTTCGGCCCGGTACAGTACGTCCCGCTTGTGTCTCAGTGTCAGCTCCTGTACATGGACAGTACACAGCAGGTAAAAGGGAATGATTCACTCCTGCCTGGTACAGTACGGCCCGCCTGTGTCACAGTGTCAGCTCCTGTACATGTACAGTACACAGCGGGTAAAAGGTAATGTTTCACTCCTGCCCGGTACAGTACGTCCCGCGTGTGTCTCAGTGTCAGCTACTGTACATGTGCAGTTCACAGCGGGTAAAAGGGAATGATTCACTCCTGACCGATACAGTACGGCCCGTTTGTGTCACAGTGTCAGCTCCTGTACATGAGCAGTTCACAGCGGGTAAAAGGGAATGATTCACTCCTGCCCGGTACAGTACGGCCCGTGTGTGTCTCAGTGTCTGCTACTGTACATGTACAGTACACAGCGGGTAAAAGGGAATGATTCACTCCTGCCTGGTACAGTACGGCCAGCCTGTGTCACAGTGTCTGCTACTGTACATGTACAGTACACAGCGGGTAAAAGGGAATGATTCACTTCGGCACGGTGCAGTACGGCCCGCGTGTGTCTCAGTGTCAGCTCCTGCACTTGTACAGTAAACAGCGGGTAAACGGGAATGATTCACTCCTGTCCGGTACAGTGCGGCACGCGTGTGTCTCAGTGTCTGCTACTGTACATGTACAGTACACAGCGGGTAAAAGGTAATGATTCACTCCTGCCCGATACAGTACGGCCCGCGTGTGTCTCAGTCTCTGCTCCTGTACATGTACAGTACACAGCGGGTAAAAGGGAACGGTTCACTCCTGTCTGGTACAGTACGGCCCGAGTGTGTCCCAGTGTCAGCTCCTGTACATGTACAGTATACAGCGGGTAAAATGGAATGATTCACTCCTGCCCGGTACAGTACGGCCCGCGTGTGTCTCATTGTCAGCTCCTGTACATGGACAGTACACAGCAGATAAAAGGGAATGATTCACTCCTGCCCGGTACAGTACGTCCCGCGTGTCTCAGTGTCAGCTCCTGCACTTGTACAGTCAACAGCGGGTAAAAGGGAATTATTCACTCCTGCCCGGTCCAGTACTGCCTGCGTGTGTCTCAGTGTCAACTCCTGTATATGTACAGTAAACAGCGGGTAAAAGGGAATGATTCTCTCCTGCCCGGTACAGTACGGCCCGTGTGTGTCAGTGTCAGCTCCAATATATGTACAGTACACAGCGGGTAAAAGGGAATGATTCACTTCGGCCCGGTGCAGTACGGCCCGCTTGTGTCTCAGTGTCAGCTCCTGTATATGTACAGTACACAGCGGGTAAAAGGGAATGATTCACTCCTGTCCCGTACAGTACGGCCGGCGGGTGTCTCAGTGTTAGCTCCTGTACGTTTACATTACACTGCAGGTAAAAGGGAATGATTCACTCCTGTCTCATACAGTACGGCCGGCGTGTGTCTCAGTGTCAGCTCCTGTACAAGTACAGTACACAGCGGGTAAAAGGAAATGATTCACTCCTGCCTGGTACAGTACAACCTGCGTGTGTCTCAGTGTTAGCTCCTGTACAAGTACAGTACACAGTGGGTAAAAGGGAATGATTCACTCCTGTCCCGTACAGTACAACCTGCGTGTGTCTCAGTGTTAGCTCCTGTACATGTACAGCACATAGCGGGTCAAACGGAAGAATTCACTTCCACCCAGTACAGTGCGGCCCGCGTGTGTCTCAGTGTCAGCTCCTGTACAAGTACAGTATACAGCGGGTAAAAGGCAATGACTCACTCCTGCCCGGTACAGTAAGGCCCGCGTATGTCTCAGTGTCAGCTCCTGTACAAGTACAGTACATAGGGGGTAAAAGGTAATGATTCACTCCTGCCCGATACAGTACGGCCCGCGTGTGTCTCAGTCTCTGCTCCTGTACATGTACAGTACACAGCGGGTAAAAGGGAACGGTTCACTCCTGTCTGGTACAGTACGGCCCGAGTGTGTCCCAGTGTCAGCTCCTGTACATGTACAGTAAACTGCGGGTAAAAGGGAATGATTCACTCCTGTCCCACACAGTACGGACGGCGTGTGTCTCAGTGTCAGCTCCTGTACATGTACAGTACACAGCGGGTAAAAGGGAATGATTCACTCCTGTCCCGGACAGTACGGCCCGTTTGTGTTACAGTGCCAGCTCCTGTACATGTACAGTGCACAGCAGGTAAAATGAAATGATTCACTCCTAACCAGTACAGGACGGCCCGCGTGTGTCTCAGTGTCAGCTCCTGTACATGTGCAGTACACAGCGGGTAAAAGGGAATGATTCACTCCTGCCCGGTACAGTACTGCCCGCGTGTGTCTCAGTGTCAACTCCTGTACATATACAGTACACAGCGGGTGAAAGGGAATGATTCACTCCTGTCTGGTACAGTACGGCCCGAGTGTGTCACAGTGTCAGCTCCTGTACATGTACAGTGCACAGCGGGTAAAAGTGAATGATTCACTCCTGCCCGGTCCAGTACGCTTCGCGTGTGTCACAGTGTCTGCTCTGTACATGTACAGCATACAGCGGGTAAAAGGGAATGATTCACTCCTGCCCGGTACAGTACGGCCCGCGAGTGTCTCAATGTCATCTCCTGTACATGTACAGTAAACAGTGGTTAAAATGGAATGATTCTTTCCTGTCCGGTACAATATAGCCCGTGTGTTTCTCAGTGTCAGCTCGAGTACATATACAGTGAACAGCGTGTAAAAGGGAATTATTCACTCTTGTCGGGTGCAGTAGTGCCCGCGTGTGTCTCAGTGTCAGCTCCTGTACATATAAAGTGAACAGCGTGTAAAAGGGAATGATTCACTCCTGCCCGGTACAGTACGGCCCGCGTGTGTCTCATTGTCAGCTCCTGTACATGTACAGTAAACAGCTGGTAAAAGGGAATGATTCACTCCTGTGTGGTACATTAGTGCCCGCGTGTGTCTCATTGTCAGCTCCTGTACATGGACAGTACACAGCGGGTAAAAGGGAATGATACACTCCTGTCCTGTAAAATAAGGCCAGTGTGTGTCTCAGTGTCATCTCCTGTACATGTACAGTAAACAGAGTTTAAAAGGGAATGATTCTTTCCTGTCCGGTACAGTACGGCCCGCGTGTGGCTCAGTGTCAGCTCCTGTACATCTCCAGTGAACAGCGTGTAAAAGGGAATGATTCACTCCTGTCCGGTACAGTACTGCCCGCGTGAGTCTCAGTGTCAGCTCCTGTGCATGTAAAATAAACAGCAGGTAAAAGGGAAAGATTCACTCCTGCCCAGTACAGTACGCTTCGCATGTGTCACAGTTTCAGCTCCTGTACATGTACAGTAAACAGCGGGTAAAAGGGAATCAACCACTCTAGCCCAGTGCAGTACGGCCCGCCTGTGTCACAGTGTCAGCTCTGTACATGAACAGTAAACTGTGGTTAAAATGGAATGATTCATTCCTGTCCGGTACAGTATGGCCTGCCTGTGTCTCAGTTTCAGCTCCTTTACATATGCAGTAAAGAGCGGGTAAAAGGAAATGATTCACTCCTGCCCGGTACAGTAGTGCCCGGGTGTATCTCAGTGTTAACTCCTGTATATGTACAGTACACAGCGTGTAAAAGGGAATGATTCACTTCTGCCCGGTACAGTAGTGCCCGGGTGTGTCTCATTGTCAGTTCCTGGACAAGTACAGCAAACAGCGGGTAAAAGGGAATGATTCACTTCTGCCCGGTTGAGTACAGCCCGCGTGTGTCTCAGTGTCAGCTCCTGTACATGTACAGTACACAGCGGGTAAAAGGGAATGATTCACTCCTGTCCGGCACAGTACGGCCCGCGTGTGTCTCAGTGTCAGGTCCTGTACAAGTACAGGACACAGCGGGTAAAAGGGAATGATTCACTCCTGCCCGGTACAGTACGGCCCGCGTGTGTCTCAGTGTCAGGTCCTGTACAAGTACAGTACACAGCGGGAAAAAGGGAATGATTCACTTCTGCCCAGTACAGTACGGCCCGCCTGTGTCTCAGTGTCAGCTCCTGTACATGTACAGTACACAGCGGGTAAAAGGGAATGATTCACTCCTGTCCGGCACAGTACGGCCCGCGTGTGTCTCAGTGTCAGGTCCTGTACAAGTACAGGACACAGCGGGTAAAAGGGAATGATTCACTCCTGCCCGGTACAGTACGGCCCGCGTGTGTCTCAGTGTCAGGTCCTGTACAAGTACAGTACACAGCGGGAAAAAGGGAATGATTCACTTCTGCCCAGTACTGTACGGCCCGCATGTGTCTCATTGTCCGGTCCTGTACATGTGCATTACACAGCTGGTAAAAGGGAATGATTCACTTCTGCCCAGTACTGTACGGCCCGCGTGTGTCTCAGTGTTAGCTCCTGTATATGTGCATTACACAGCTGGTAAAAGGGAATGATTCACTTCTGCCCAGTACTCTACGGCCCGCGTGTGTCTCAGTGTTAGCTCATGTACATGTACAGTACAGAGCGGGTAAAAGGGAATGATTCACTCCTGTCCGGTAAAGTACGGCCCGCATGTGGCTCAGTGTCAGCTCCTGTACATATCGAGTGAACAGCGTGTAAAAGGGAATGATTCCCTCCTGTCGGGTACAGTAGTGCCCGCGTGTGTCTCAGTGTCAGTTCCTGGACAAGTACAGTACACAGCGGGTAAAGGGGAATGATTCACTCCTGTCCGGTACAGTACGGACCGCGTGTGTCTCAGTGTCAGCTCCTGTCCATGTACAGTACACAGCGGGTAAAAGGGAATGATTCACTCCTGTCCGGTACAGTACGGACCGCGTGTGTCTCAGTGTCAGCTCCTGTCCATGTACAGTACAGTGCGGGTAAAAGGGAATGATTCACTCCTGCCCGGTACAGTACGGCCCGTGTGTGTCTCAGTGACAGTTCCTGGACAAGTACAGTACACAGCGGGTAAAAGGGAATGATTCACTCCTGCCCGGTACAGTACAGCCCGGGTTTGTCTCAGCGCCAGCTCCTGTATATGTACAGTACACAGCGGGTTAAAGGGAATAATTCACTCCTGTCCGGTGCAGTACGGCCCGCGTGTGCCTCAGTGTCAGCTCCTGTACATGTACAGTACACAGCGGGTAAAAGGGAATGATTCACTCCTGTCCAATACTGTACGGCCCGCGTGTGTCTCTGTGTCAGCTTCTTTACATGTACATGACACAGCGGGTAAAAGGGAATGATTCACTCCTGTCCGGTACAGTAGGGCCCGCGTGTGTCTCAGTGTCAGCTCCTGTACATGTACAGTACACAGGTGGCAAAAGGGAATGATTCACTCCTGTCCGGTACAATATGGCCCGCGTGTGTCTCATTGTCAGCTCCTGTACATGTACAGTACACAGCGGGTAAAAGGGAATGATTCACTCCTGTCCAGTACTGTACGGCCCGCGTGTGTCTCAGCGTCAGCTCCTGTACACGTACAGTACACAGCGGGTAAAAGGGAATGATTCACTCCTGTCCGGTGCAGTACGGCCCGCGTGTGTCTCAGTGTCAGCTCTTGTACACGTACAGTACACAGCGGGTAAAAGGGAATGATTCACTCCTGTCCGGTGCAGTACGGCCCGCGTGTGTCTCAGTGTCAGCTCCTGTACATGTACAGTACACAGCGGGTAAAAGGGAATGATTCACTCCTGTCCAGTACTGTACGGCCCGCGTGTGTCTCAGCGTCAGCTCCTGTACACGTACAGTACACAGCGGGTAAAAGGGAATGATTCACTCCTGTCCGGAACAGTAGGGCCCGCGTGTGTCTCAGTGTCAGCTCCTGTACATGTACAGTACACAGCGGGTAAAAGGGAATGATTCACTCCTGTCTGGTGCAGTAAGGCCCGCGTGTGTCTCAGTGTCAGCTCCTGTACATGTACAGTACACAGTGGGTAAAAGGGAATGATTCACTCCTGTCCGGTACAGTACGGACCGCGTGTGTCTCAGTGTCAGCTCCTGTACATGTACAGTACACAGCGGGTAAAAGGGAATGATTCACTCCTGTCCGGTACAGTACGGCCCGCGTGTGTCTCAATGTCAGCTCCTGTACATGTACAGTACACAGCGGGTAAAAGGGAATGCTTCACTCCTGTCCAATACTGTACGGCCCGCGTGTGTCTCTGTGTCAGCTTCTTTACATGTACAGTACACAGCGGGTAAAAGGGAATGCTTCACTCCTGCCCGGTACAGTACAGCCCAGGTTTGTCTCAGCGTCAGCTCCTGTATATGTACAGTACACAGCGGGTTAAAGGGAATAATTCACTCCTGTCCGGTGCAGTACGGCCCGCGTGTGCCTCAATGTCAGCTCCTGTACATGCACAGTACACAGCGGGTAAAAGGGAATGATTCACTCCTGTCCAATACTGTACGGCCCGCGTGTGTCTCTGTGTCAGCTTCTTTACATGTACAGGACACAGCGGGTAAAAGGGAATGATTTACTCCTGCCCAGTACAGTAGGGCCCGCGTGTGTCTCAGTGTCAGCTCCTTTACATGTACAGTACACAGCTGGTAAAAGGGAATGATACACTCCTGTCCGGTACAATACGGCCCGCGTGTGTCTCAGTGTCAGCTCCTTTACTGATACAGTACACAGCTGGTAAAAGGGAATGATTCATCTCCTGCCCAGTATTGTACGGCCCGTGTGTGTCTCAGTGTCAGCTCCTGTACATGTACAGTACACAGCGGGTAAAAGGGAATGATTCACTCCTGTCCAATACTGTACGGCCCGTGTGTGTCTCAGTGTCAGCTCCTTTACATATACAGTACACAGCTGGTAAAAGGGAATGATTCACTCCTGTCCGGGACAGTACTGCCCGTGTGTGTCTCAGGGTCAGCTCCTGTACAAGTACAGTACAGCTGGTAAAAGGGAATGATACACTCCTGTCCAGTACAGTAGGGCCCGCGTGTGTCTCAGTGTTAGCTCCTGTACATGTACAGTACACAGCGGGTAAAAGGGAATGCTTCACTCCTGTCCGGTACAGTACGGCCCGCGTGTGTCTCAGTGTCAGCTCCTGTACAAGTACAGTACAGAGCGGGTAAAAGGGAATGATTCACTCCTGCTCGGTACAGTACTGCCCGAATGTTTCGCAGTGTCAGCTCCTGTACATGTACAGTACACAGCGGGTAAAAGGGAATGATTCACTCCTGTCCAGTACAGTACGGCCCGCGTGTGTCTCAGTGTCAGCTCCTTTACTTATACAGTACACAGCTGGTAAAAGGGAATGATTCACTCCTGCCCAGTATTGTACGGCCCGTGTGTGTCTCAGTGTCAGCTACTGTACATGTACAGTACACAGCGGGTAAAAGGGAATGATTCACTCCTGTCCGGTACAATACGGCCAGCGTGTGTCTCAGTGTCAGCTCCTTTACTTATACAGTACACAGAGGGTAAAAGGGAATGATTCACTCCTGTCGGGTACAGAAGTGCCCGCGTGTGTCTCAGTGTCTGTTCCTGGACAAGTACAGTACACAGCGGGTAAAAGGGAATGATTCACTCCTGTCCGGTACAATACGGCCAGTGTGTGTCTCAGTGTCAGCTCCTTTACTTATACAGTACACAGAGGGTAAAAGGGAATGATTCACTCCTGTCGGGTACAGTAGTGCCCGCGTGTGTCTCAGTGTCAGCTCCTGTACATGTACAGTACACAGCGGGTAAAAGGGAATGATTCACTCCTGTCGGGTACAGTAGTGCCCGCGTGTGTCTCAGTGTCAGTTCCTGGACAAGTACAGTACACAGCGGGTAAAAGGGAATGATTCACTCCTGCCCGGTACAGTACGGCCCGCGTGTGTCTCAGTGTCAGCTCCTGTACATGTACAGTACACAGCGGGTAAAAGGGAATGATTCACTCCTGTCCGGTGCAGTACGGCCCGCGTGTGTCTCAGTGTCAGCTCCTGTACATGTACAGTACACAGCGGGTAAAAGGGAATGATTTACTCCTGTCCGATACAGTACGGCCCGCGTGTGTCTCTGTGTCAACTGCTTTACATGTACAGGACACAGCGGGTAAAAGGGAATGATTCACTCCTGCCCGGTACAGTACAGTCTGGGTTAGACTCAGCGTCAGCTCCTGTACATGTACAGTACACAGCGGGTAAAAGGGAATGCTTCACTCCTGTCCGGAACAGTACGGCCCATGTATGTCGCAGTGTCATCTCCTGTACATGTAAAGTGCACAGCGGGTAAAAGGGAATAATTCATTCCTGTCCGGTTCAGTACGGCCCGCGTGTGTCTCAGTGTCAGCTCCTGTACAAGTACAGTACAGAGCGGGTAAAAGGGAATGATTCATTCCTTCCCGGTACAGTACTGCCCGAATGTTTCGCAGTGTCAGCTCCTGTACATGTACAGTACACAGCGGGTAAAAGGGAATGATTCACTCCTGTCCAGTACAGTACGGCCCGCGTGTGTCTCTGTGTCAGCTCCTTTACATGTACAGTATACAGCTGGTAAAAGGGAATGATTCACTCCTGTCCAGAACAGTACGGCACGCGTTTGTCTCAGTGTCAGCTCCTGTACATGTACAGTACACAGCTGGTAAAAGGGAATGATTCACTCCTGTCCAGAACAGTACGGCACGCGTTTGTCTCAGTGTCAGCTCCTGTACATGTACAGTACACAGCGGGTAAAAGGGAATGACTCACTCCTGTCAGGTACAGTATGGCCCGCGTGTGTCTCTGTGTCAGCTCCTTTGCATGTACAGTACACAGGTGGCAAAAGGGAATGATTCACTCCTGTCCGGTACAATACGGCCCGCGTGTATCTCAGTGTCAGCTCCTTTACTTATACAGTACACAGCTGGTAATAGGGAATGATTCACTCCTGCCCAGTACTGTACGGCCCGTGTGTGTCTCAGTCTCAGCTCCTGTACATGTACAGTACACAGCGGGTAAAAGGGAATGATTCACTCCTGTCCGGTACAGTACAGACCGCGTGTGTCTCAGTGTCAGCTCCTGTACATGTACAGTACACAGCGGGTAAAAGGGAATGATTCACTCCTGTCGGGTACAGTAGTGCCCGCGTGTGTCTCTGTGTCAACTGCTTTACATGTACAGGACACAGCGGGTAAAAGGGAATGATTCACTCCTGTACGGTACAGTACGGCCCGCGTGTGTCTCATTGCCAGCTCCTGTACATGTACAGTACACAGCGGGTAAAAGGGAATGATTCACTCCTGTCCAGTACTGTACGGCCCGCGTGTGTCTCAGCATCAGCTCCTGTACACGTACAGTACACAGCGGGTAAAAGGGAATGATTCTCTCCTGTCTGGTACATTACGGCCGCTGTGTCTCATTGTCAGCCCCTGTCTATATTTTCAGTAAACAGCGGGTAAAAGGGAATGATTCACTCCTGCCCGGTACAGTACAGCCCGGGTTTGTCTCAGCGTCAGCTCCTGTATATGTACAGTACACAGCGGGTTAAAGGGAATAATTCACTCCTGTCCGGTGCAGTACAGCCCGCGTGTGTCTTAGTGTCAGCTCCTGGACATGTACAGTACACAGCGGGTAAAAGGGAATGATTCACTCCTGTCCGGTACAGTACGGCCCGCGTGTGTCACAATGTCAGCTCCTGTACATGTACAGTACACAGCGGGTAAAAGGAAATGATTCACTCCTGTCCAGAACAGTGCGGCCCGCGTTTGTCTCAGTGTCAGCTCCTTTACTTCTACAGTACACAGCTGGTAAAAGGGAATGATTCACTCCTGCCCAGTACTGTACGGCCCGTGTTTGTCTCAGTGTCAGCTCCTGTACATGTACAGTACACAGCTGGTAAAAGGGAATGATTCACTCCTGCCCAGTACTGTACGGCCCGAGTGTGTCTCAGTCTCAGCTCCTGTACATGTACAGTACACAGCGGGTAAAAGGGAATGATTCACTCCTGTCCGGTACAGTACGGACCGCGTGTGTCTCAGTGTCAGCTCCTGTACATGTACAGTACACAGCGGGTAAAAGGGAATGATTCACTCCTGTCGGGTACAGTAGTGCCCGCGTGTGTCTCAGTGTCAGTTCCTGGACAAGTACAGTACACAGCGGGTAAAAGGGAATGATTCACTCCTGTCCGATACAGTACGGCCCGCGTGTGTCTCTGTGTCAACTGCTTTACATGTACAGGACACAGCGGGTAAAAGGGAATGATTCACTCCTGCCCGGTACAGTACGGCGCGCGTGTGTCTCAGTGTCAGCTCCTGTACATATACAGTACACAGCTGGTAAAAGGGAATGATTCACTCCTGTCCGGTACAGTACGGCCCGTGTGTCTCAATGTCAGCTCCTGTACATGTACAGTACACAGCGGGTAAAAGGGAATGCTTCACTCCTGTCCGGTACAGTACGGCCCCTGTGTGTCTCAGTGTCAGCTCCTGTACATATACAGTGAACAGCGGGTAAAAGGGAATGCTTCACTCCTGCCCGGTACAGTACGGCCCGTGTGTGTCTCAATGTCAGCTCCTGTACATGTACAGTACACAGCGGGTAAAAGGGAATGCTTCACTCCTGTCCGGTACACTCGGCCCGCGTGTGTCTCAGTGTCAGCTCCTGTACACCTACAGTACACATCGGATAAAAGGGAATGATTTACTCCTGCCCGGTACAGTACCGCCCGCGTGTGTCTCAGTTTCAACTCCTGTACATGTACAGTACACAGCGGGTAAAAGGGAATGATTCACTCCTGCCCGGTACAGTACGGCCCGGGTTTGTCTCAGCGTCAGCTCCTGTATATGTACAGTACACAGCGGGTTAAAGGGATTAATTCACTCCTGTCCGGTGCAGTACGGCCCGCGTGTGTCTTAGTGTCAGCTGCTTTACATGTACAGTACACAGCGGGTAAAAGGGAATGATTTACTCCTGCCCAGTACAGTAGGGCCCGCGTGTGTCTCAGTGTCAGCTCCTTTACATGTACAGTACACAGCTGGTAAAAGGGAATGATTCACTCCTGTCCGGGACAGTACAGCCAATGTGTGTCTCAGTGTCAGCTCCTTTACATGTACAGTACACAGCAGGTACAAGGGAATGATTCACTCCTGCCCAGTACTGTACGGCCCGTGTGTGTCTCAGTGTCAGCTCCTGTACATGTACAGTACACAGCGGGTAAAAGGGAATGATTCACTCCTGTCCAGTACAGTACGGACCGCGTGTGTCTCAGTGTCAGCTCCTGTACATGTACAGTACACAGCTGGTAAAAGTAAATGATTCACTCCTGTCCAGAACAGTACGGCCCGCGTTTGTCTCAGTGTCAGCTCCTGTACATGTACAGTACACAGCAGGTAAAAGGGAATGACTCACTCCTGTCCGGTATAGTATGGCCCGCGTGTGTCTCTGTGTCAGCTCCTTTGCATGTACAGTACACAGGTGGCAAAAGGGAATGATTCACTCCTGTCCGGTACAATACGGGCCGCGTGTGTCTCAGTGTCAGCTCCTTTACTTATACAGTACACAGCTGGTAAAAGGGAATGATTCACTCCTGCCCAGTACTGTACGGCCCGTGTGTGTCTCAGTGTCAGCTCCTGTACATGTACAGTACACAGCGGGTAAAAGGGAATGATTCACTCCTGTCGGGTACAGTAGTGCCCGCGTGTGTCTCAGTGTCAGTTCCTGGACAAGTACAGTACACAGCGGGTAAAAGGGAATGATTGACTCCTGTCCGATACAGTACGGCCCGCGTGTGTCTCTGTGTCAACTGCTTTACATGTACAGGACACAGCGGGTAAAAGGGAATGATTCACTCCTGTCCAGTACTGTACGGCCCGCGTGTGTCTCAGTGTCAGCTCCTGTACATGTACAGTACACAGCGGGTAAAAGGGAATGATTCACTCCTGTCCAGTACTGTACGGCCCGCGTGTGTCTCAGCGTCAGCTCCTGTACACGTACAGTACACAGCGGGTAAAAGGGAATGATTCACTCCTGTCCGGTACAGTACGGCCCACGTGTGTCTCAGTGTCAGCTCCTATACATGTACAGTACACAGCGGGTAAAAGGGAATGCTTCACTCCTGTCCGATACAGTACGGCCCGCGTGTGTCTCAGTGTCAGCTGCTTTACATGTACAGTACACAGCGGGTAAAAGGGAATGATTCACTCCTGTCCGGTACAGTACGGCCCATGTATGTCGCAGTGTCATCTCCTGTACATGTAAAGTACACAGCGGGTAAAAGGGAATGATTCACTCCTGTCCGGTTCAGAACGGCCCCCGTGTGTCTCAGTGTCAGCTCCTGTACATGTACAGTACACAGCGGGAAAAAGGAAATGCTTCACTCCTGTCCGGTACAGTACGGCCCGCGTGTGTCTCAGTGTCAGCTCCTTTACTTACACAGTACACAGCAGGTAAAAGGGAATGATTCACTTCTGCCCGGTACAGTACGGCACGCGTGTGTCTCAGTGTCAGCTCCTGTACACGTACAGTACACAGCGGGTAAAAGGGAATGATTCTCTCCTGTCTGGTACAGTACGGCCCGCGTGTGTCTCAGCGTCAGCTCCTGTACACGTACAGTACACAGCGGGTAAAAGGGAATGATTCTCTCTTGCCCAGTACTGGAGTCTTCGCGTGTGTCACAATTTTAGCTCCTTTACATGTACAGTACACAGCGGGTAAAAGGGAATGATTCTCTCCTGTCTGGTACAGTACGGCCCGCGTGTGTCTCAGTGTCAGCTCCAGTACATGTGCAGTAAACAGTGGTTAAAAGGGAATGATTCACTCCTGTCCTGTAGATTACGGCCCCCGTGTGTATCAGTGTCAGCTCCAGTACATGTACAGTACACAGCGGGTAAAAGGGAATGATTCACTCCTGTCCGGTACAGTACGACCCGCGTGTGTCTCAGTCTCAGCTCCTGTACATGAACAGTACACAGCGGATAAACGGGAATGATTCAATCCTCCCTGGTACGGTACTGCCCGCGAGTGTCTCAGTTTCAACTCCTGTACATGTACAGTAAACAGTGGGTGAAAGGAAATGATACACTCCTGTCCGGTACAGTACGGCCCGCGTGTGTCTCAGTGTCAGCTCCTGTTGATGTACAGTAAGCAGCACGAAAAATGGAATAATTCACTACTGTCCGGTACAGTACGGCCCGCATGTGTCTCAGTGTCATCTCCTGTTTATACACAGCACACAGCGGGTAAAATGGAATGATTCAGTCCTGTCCTGTACAGTAAGGCCCGCGTGTGTCTCAGTGTCAGCTCCTGTACAAGTACAGTACACAGCGGGTAAAATGGAATGATTCAGTCCTGTCCTGTACAGTAAGGCCCGCGTGTGTCTCAGTGTCAGCTCCTGTACATGTACAGAACACAGCGGGTAAAACCGAATGATTCAATCCTGTCCGGTACAATACGGCCCGCGTGTGTCTCAGTGTCAGCTCCTGTACATGTACAGTACACAGCGGGTAAAAGGGAATGATTCACTCCTGTCTGGTACAGTACTGCCCGCTGTGTCTCATTGTCAGCTCCTGTGTATATTTTCAGTAAACAGCAGGTAAAAGGGCTTGATTCGCTCCTGCCCGGTACAGTACGGCCCGCGTGTGTCTCAGTGTCAGCTCCTGTACATGTCCAGTACAGAGCGGGTAAAAGGGAATGATTCACTCCTGCCCAGTACAGAACGGCCCGCGTGTGTCTCAGTGTCATCTCCTGTTTATGTACAGTGCACAGCAGGTAAAAGGGAATGATTCAATCCTGTCCGGTACAGTAGTGCCCGCGTGTGTCTCAGTGTCAGCTCCTGTACAAGTACAGTACACAGCAGGTAAAAGGGAATGATTCACTCCTGTCCGGTACAGTAGTGCCCGCGTGTGTCTCAGTGTCAGCTCCTGTACAAGTACAGTACACAGCGGGTAAAAGGGAATGATTCACTCCTGCCCGGTAGAGTACAGCCCGGATTTGTCTCAGCGTCAGCTCCAGAATATGTACAGTACAAAGCGAGCAATAGGGAATGATTCACTCCTGCCCAGTACTGTAAGGCCAGTGTGTGTCTCAGTTTCAGCTCCTGTACATATACAGTAAACAGTGGGTGAAAGGGAATGATTCACTCCTGCCCGGTACAGTACGGCCCGCGTGTGTCTCAGTGTCAGCTCCTGTACAAGTACAGTACACAGCAGGTAAAAGGGAATGATTCACTCCTGTCCGGTACAGTAGTGCCCGCGTGTGTCTCAGTGTCAGCTCCTGTACAAGTACAGTACACAGCGGGTAAAAGGGAATGATTCACTCCTGCCCGGTAGAGTACAGCCCGGATTTGTCTCAGCGTCAGCTCCAGAATATGTACAGTACAAAGCGAGCAATAGGGAATGATTCACTCCTGCCCAGTACTGTAAGGCCAGTGTGTGTCTCAGTTTCAGCTCCTGTACATATACAGTAAACAGTGGGTGAAAGGGAATGATTCACTCCTGCCCGGTACAGTACGGCCCGCGTGTGTCTCAGTGTCAGCTCCTGTACAAGTACAGTACACAGCAGGTAAAAGGGAATGATTCACTCCTGTCCGGTACAGTAGTGCCCGCGTGTGTCTCAGTGTCAGCTCCTGTACAAGTACAGTACACAGCGGGTAAAAGGGAATGATTCACTCCTGCCCGGTAGAGTACAGCCCGGATTTGTCTCAGCGTCAGCTCCAGAATATGTACAGTACAAAGCGAGCAATAGGGAATGATTCACTCCTGCCCAGTACAGTAAGGCCAGTGTGTGTCTCAGTTTCAGCTCCTGTGTATATTTTCAGTAAACAGCGGGTAAAAGGGAATGATTCACTCCTGTCCGGTACAGTACGGCCCGGGTGTATCTCAGTGTCAGCTCCAGTACTTGTACAGTACACAGCGGATAAACGGGAATGATTCACTCCTCCCTGGTACAGTACAGCCCGCGAGTGTCTCAGTTTCAACTCCTGTATATGTACAGTAAACAGTGGGTGAAAGGGAATGATTCACTCCTGTCCGGTACAGTACGGCCCGCGTGTGTCTCAGTGTCATTTCCTGTACATATACAGTAAACAGCGGGTAAAAGTGAATGATTCACTCCTGTCCGGTACAGTACGGCCCGCGTGTGTCTCTGTGTCAGCTCCTGTACAAGTACAGTACACAGCGGGTAAAAGGGAATGATTCTCTCTTGCCCAGTACTGTAGGCTTCGCGTGTGTCACAATTTTAGCTCCTGTACATGTACAGTAAACCGCGTGTGAAAGGGAATGATTCACTCCTGTAAGGCACAGTGCGGCCCGCGTGTGTCTCAGTGTCAGCTCCAGTACATGTACAGTACACAGCGGGTAAAAGGGAATGATTCACTCCTGTCCAGTACAGTTGGGCCTGCATGTGTCTCTGTGTCAGCCCCTGTACAAGTACAGTACACAGCGGGTAAAAGGGAATGATTCACTCCTGTCTGGTACAGTACGGCCCGCGTGTGTCTCAGTGTCAGCTCCTGTACATGGACAGTGCAAAGTGGGTAAAAGGGAATGATTCACTCCTGTCCAGTACAGTTGGGCCTGCGTGTGTCTCAGTGTCAGCCCCTGTACAAGTACAGTGCAAAGTGGGTAAAAGGAAATGATTCACTCCTGTCCAGTACAGTTGGGCCTGCGTGTGTCTCAGTGTCAGCTCCTGTACAAGTACAGTACACAGCGGGTAAAAGGGAATGATTCACTCCTGTCTGGTACAGTAGTGCCCGCGTGTGTCTCAGTGTCAGCTCCTGTACAAGTACAGTACACAGCGGGTAAAAGGGAATGATTCACTCCTGTCTGGTACAGTAGTGCCCGCGTGTGTCTCAGTGTCAGCTCCTGTACAAGTACAGTACACAGCAGGTAAAAGGGAATGATTCACTCCTGTCTGGTACAGTAGTGCCCGCGTGTGTCTCAGTGTCAGCTCCTGTACAAGTACAGTACACAGCTGGTAAAAGGGAATGATTCACTCCTGTCCGGGACAGTACAGCCAATGTGTGTCTCAGTGTCAGCTCCTTTACATGTACAGTACACAGCAGGTACAAGGGAATGATTCACTCCTGCCCAGTACTGTACGGCCCGTGTGTGTCTCAGTGTCAGCTCCTGTACATGTACAGTACACAGCGGGTAAAAGGGAATGATTCACTCCTGCCCGGTAGAGGACAGCCCGGGTATGTCTCAGTGTCAGCTCCAGAATATGTACAGTGCAAAGCGAGAAAAAGGGAATGAATCACTCCTGTCCGGTACAGTGCGGCCCGCGTGTGTCTCAGTGTCAGCTCCTGTACATGTCCAGTACACAGCGGGTAAAAGGGAATGATTCACTCCTGCCCGGTACAGTACGGCCAGTGTGTGGCTCAGTGTCAGCTCCTGCACCAGTGCAGTACACAGCCGGTAAAAGGGAATGATTCACTCCTGCCCGGGACAGTACGGCCCGCTTGTGTCTCAGTGTCAGCTCCTGTACATGTACAGTTCACAGCTGGTAAAAGGGAGTGATTCACTCCTGTCCAGTACTGTACGGCCCGTGTGTGTCTCAGTGTCAGCTCCTGTACATGTACAGTACACAGCGGGTAAAAGGGAATGATTCACTCCTGTCCAGTACAGTACGGACCGCGTGTGTCTCAGTTTCAACTCCTGTACATGTACAGTACACAGCGGGTAAAAGGGAATGATTTACTCCTGTCGGGTACAGTAGTGCCCGCGTGTGTCTCAGTGTCAGCTCCTGTACACGTACAGTACACATCGGATAAAAGGGAATGATTTACTCCTGCCCGGTACAGTACCGCCCGCGTGTGTCTCAGTTTCAACTCCTGTACATGTACAGTACACAGCGGGTAAAAGGGAATGATTCACTCCTGCCCGGTACAGTACGGCCCGGGTTTGTCTCAGCGTCAGCTCCTGTATATGTACAGTACACAGCGGGTTAAAGGGATTAATTCACTCCTGTCCGGTGCAGTACGGCCCGCGTGTGTCTTAGTGTCAGCTGCTTTACATGTACAGTACACAGCGGGTAAAAGGGAATGATTTACTCCTGCCCAGTACAGTAGGGCCCGCGTGTGTCTCAGTGTCAGCTCCTTTACATGTACAGTACACAGCTGGTAAAAGGGAATGATTCACTCCTGTCCGGGACAGTACAGCCAATGTGTGTCTCAGTGTCAGCTCCTTTACATGTACAGTACACAGCAGGTACAAGGGAATGATTCACTCCTGCCCAGTACTGTACGGCCCGTGTGTGTCTCAGTGTCAGCTCCTGTACATGTACAGTACACAGCGGGTAAAAGGGAATGATTCACTCCTGCCCGGTAGAGGACAGCCCGGGTATGTCTCAGTGTCAGCTCCAGAATATGTACAGTGCAAAGCGAGAAAAAGGGAATGAATCACTCCTGTCCGGTACAGTGCGGCCCGCGTGTGTCTCAGTGTCAGCTCCTGTACATGTCCAGTACACAGCGGGTAAAAGGGAATGATTCACTCCTGCCCGGTACAGTACGGCCAGTGTGTGGCTCAGTGTCAGCTCCTGCACCAGTGCAGTACACAGCCGGTAAAAGGGAATGATTCACTCCTGCCCGGGACAGTACGGCCCGCTTGTGTCTCAGTGTCAGCTCCTGTACATGTACAGTTCACAGCTGGTAAAAGGGAGTGATTCACTCCTGTCCGGGACAGTACAGCCAATGTGTGTCTCAGTGTCAGCTCCTTTACATGTACAGTACACAGCAGGTACAAGGGAATGATTCACTCCTGCCCAGTACTGTACGGCCCGTGTGTGTCTCAGTGTCAGCTCCTGTACATGTACAGTACACAGCGGGTAAAAGGGAATGATTCACTCCTGTCCAGTACAGTACGGACCGCGTGTGTCTCAGTGTCAGCTCCTGTACATGTACAGTACACAGCGGGTAAAAGGGAATGATTCACTCCTGTCGGGTACAGTAGTGCCCGCGTGTGTCTCAGTGTCAGTTCCTGGACAAGTACAGTACACAGCGGGTAAAAGGGAATGATTGACTCCTGTCCGATACAGTACGGCCCGCGTGTGTCTCTGTGTTAACTGCTTTACATGTACAGGACACAGCGGGTAAAAGGGAATGATTCACTCCTGTCTTGTGCAGTAAGGCCCGCGTGTGTCTCAGTGTCAGCTCCTGTACATGTACAGTACACAACGGGTAAAAGCGAATGTTTCACTCCTGTCCGGTACAGTAGGGCCCGCGTGTGTCTCAGTGTCAGCTCCTGTACATGTACAGTACACAGCGGGTAAAAGGGAATGATTCACTCCTGTCGGGTACAGTAGTGCCCGCGTGTGTCTCAGTGTCAGCTCCTGTACATGCACAGTACACAGCGGGTAAAAGGGAATGATTCACTCCTGTCGGGTACAGTAGTGCCCATGTGTGTCTCAGTGTCAGTTCCTGGACAAGTACAGTACACAACGGGTAAAAGGGAATGATTCACTCCTGCCCGGTACAGTACAGTCTGGGTTAGACTCAGCGTCAGCTCCTTTACATGTACAGTACACAGCTGGTAAAAGTAAATGATTCACTCCTGTCCAGAACAGTACGGCCCGCGTTTGTCTCAGTGTCAGCTCCTGTACATGTACAGTACACAGCAGGTAAAAGGGAATGACTCACTCCTGTCCGGTATAGTATGGCCCGCGTGTGTCTCTGTGTCAGCTCCTTTGCATGTACAGTACACAGGTGGCAAAAGGGAATGATTCACTCCTGTCCGGTACAATACGGGCCGCGTGTGTCTCAGTGTCAGCTCCTTTACTTATACAGTACACAGCTGGTAAAAGGGAATGATTCACTCCTGCCCAGTACTGTACGGCCCGTGTTTGTCTCAGTGTCAGCTCCTGTACATGTACAGTACACAGCGGGTAAAAGGGAATGATTCACTCCTGTCGGGTACAGTAGTGCCCGCGTGTGTCTCAGTGTCAGTTCCTGGACAAGTACAGTACACAGCGGGTAAAAGGGAATGATTGACTCCTGTCCGATACAGTACGGCCCGCGTGTGTCTCTGTGTCAACTGCTTTACATGTACAGGACACAGCGGGTAAAAGGGAATGATTCACTCCTGTCCAGTACTGTACGGCCCGCGTGTGTCTCAGTGTCAGCTCCTGTACATGTACAGTACACAGCGGGTAAAAGGGAATGATTCACTCCTGTCCAGTACTGTACGGCCCGCGTGTGTCTCAGCGTCAGCTCCTGTACACGTACAGTACACAGCGGGTAAAAGGGAATGATTCACTCCTGTCCGGTACAGTACGGCCCACGTGTGTCTCAGTGTCAGCTCCTATACATGTACAGTACACAGCGGGTAAAAGGGAATGCTTCACTCCTGTCCGATACAGTACGGCCCGCGTGTGTCTCAGTGTCAGCTGCTTTACATGTACAGTACACAGCGGGTAAAAGGGAATGATTCACTCCTGTCGGGTACAGTAGTGCCCGCGTGTGTCTCAGTGTCAGGTCCTGTACAAGTACAGGACACAACGGGTAAAAGGGAATGATTCACTCCTGCCCGGTACAGTACAGTCTGGGTTAGACTCAGCGTCAGCTCCTGTACATGTACAGTACACAGCTGGTAAAAGTAAATGATTCACTCCTGTCCAGAACAGTACGGCCCGCGTTTGTCTCAGTGTCAGCTCCTGTACATGTACAGTACACAGCAGGTAAAAGGGAATGACTCACTCCTGTCCGGTACAGTATGGCCCGCGTGTGTCTCTGTGTCAGCTCCTTTGCATGTACAGTACACAGGTGGCAAAAGGGAATGATTCACTCCTGTCCGGTACAATACGGCCCGCGTGTGTCTCAGTGTCAGCTCCTTTACTTATACAGTACACAGCTGGTAAAAGGGAATGATTCACTCCTGCCCAGTACTGTACGGCCCGTGTGTGTCTCAGTGTCAGCTCCTGTACATGTACAGTACACAGCGGGTAAAAGGCAATGATTCACTCCTGTCCGGTACAGTAGGGCCCGCGTGTGTCTCAGTGTCAGCTCCTGTACATGTACAGTACACAGCGGGTAAAAGGGAATGCTTCACTCCTGTCCGGTACAGTACGGCCCGCGTGTGTCTCTGTGTCAGCTGCTTTACATGTACAGTACACAGCGGGTA
Source organism: Heterodontus francisci (assembly GCF_036365525.1). Lineage (NCBI taxonomy): Eukaryota > Metazoa > Chordata > Chondrichthyes > Heterodontiformes > Heterodontidae > Heterodontus > Heterodontus francisci. Next base: position 128,892,483 of record NC_090378.1, on the reverse strand, counting down.
AAAGGAAATGATTCACTCCTGTCCGGTACAGTACGGCCCATGTATGTCGCAGTGTCATCTCCTGTACATGTAAAGTACACAGCGGGTAAAAGGGAATGATTCACTCCTGTCCGGTTCAGAACGGCCCCCGTGTGTCTCAGTGTCAGCTCCTGTACATGTACAGTACACAGCGGGAAAAAGGGAATGCTTCACTCCTGTCCGGTACAGTACGGCCCGCGTGTGTCTCAGTGTCAGCTCCTTTACTTACACAGTACACAGCAGGTAAAAGGGAATGATTCACTTCTGCCCGGTACAGTACGGCACGCGTGTGTCTCAGTGTCAGCTCCTGTACACGTACAGTACACAGCGGGTAAAAGGGAATGATTCTCTCCTGTCTGGTACAGTACGGCTCGCGTGTGTCTCAGCGTCAGCTCCTGTACACGTACAGTACACAGCGGGTAAAAGGGAATGATTCTCTCTTGCCCAGTACTGGAGTCTTCGCGTGTGTCACAATTTTAGCTCCTTTACATGTACAGTACACAGCGGGTAAAAGGGAATGATTCTCTCCTGTCTGGTACAGTACGGCCCGCGTGTGTCTCAGTGTCAGCTCCAGTACATGTGCAGTAAACAGTGGTTAAAAGGGAATGATTCACTCCTGTCCTGTAGATTACGGCCCCCGTGTGTATCAGTGTCAGCTCCAGTACATGTACAGTACACAGCGGGTAAAAGGGAATGATTCACTCCTGTCCGGTACAGTACGACCCGCGTGTGTCTCAGTCTCAGCTCCTGTACATGAACAGTACACAGCGGATAAACGGGAATGATTCACTCCTCCCTGGTACGGTACTGCCCGCGAGTGTCTCAGTTTCAACTCCTGTACATGTACAGTAAACAGTGGGTGAAAGGAAATGATACACTCCTGTCCGGTACAGTACGGCCCGCGTGTGTCTCAGTGTCAGCTCCTGTTGATGTACAGTAAGCAGCACGAAAAATGGAATAATTCACTACTGTCCGGTACAGTACGGCCCGCATGTGTCTCAGTGTCATCTCCTGTTTATACACAGCACACAGCGGGTAAAATGGAATGATTCAGTCCTGTCCTGTACAGTAAGGCCCGCGTGTGTCTCAGTGTCAGCTCCTGTACAAGTACAGTACACAGCGGGTAAAATGGAATGATTCAGTCCTGTCCTGTACAGTAAGGCCCGCGTGTGTCTCAGTGTCAGCTCCTGTACATGTACAGAACACAGCGGGTAAAACCGAATGATTCAATCCTGTCCGGTACAATACGGCCCGCGTGTGTCTCAGTGTCAGCTCCTGTACATGTACAGTACACAGCGGGTAAAAGGGAATGATTCACTCCTGTCTGGTACAGTACTGCCCGCTGTGTCTCATTGTCAGCTCCTGTGTATATTTTCAGTAAACAGCAGGTAAAAGGGCTTGATTCGCTCCTGCCCGGTACAGTACGGCCCGCGTGTGTCTCAGTGTCAGCTCCTGTACATGTCCAGTACAGAGCGGGTAAAAGGGAATGATTCACTCCTGCCCAGTACAGAACGGCCCGCGTGTGTCTCAGTGTCATCTCCTGTTTATGTACAGTGCACAGCAGGTAAAAGGGAATGATTCAATCCTGTCCGGTACAGTAGTGCCCGCGTGTGTCTCAGTGTCAGCTCCTGTACAAGTACAGTACACAGCAGGTAAAAGGGAATGATTCACTCCTGTCCGGTACAGTAGTGCCCGCGTGTGTCTCAGTGTCAGCTCCTGTACAAGTACAGTACACAGCGGGTAAAAGGGAATGATTCACTCCTGCCCGGTAGAGTACAGCCCGGATTTGTCTCAGCGTCAGCTCCAGAATATGTACAGTACAAAGCGAGCAATCGGGAATGATTCACTCCTGCCCAGTACTGTAAGGCCAGTGTGTGTCTCAGTTTCAGCTCCTGTACATATACAGTAAACAGTGGGTGAAAGGGAATGATTCACTCCTGCCCGGTACAGTACGGCCCGCGTGTGTCTCAGTGTCAGCTCCTGTACAAGTACAGTACACAGCAGGTAAAAGGGAATGATTCACTCCTGTCCGGTACAGTAGTGCCCGCGTGTGTCTCAGTGTCAGCTCCTGTACAAGTACAGTACACAGCGGGTAAAAGGGAATGATTCACTCCTGCCCGGTAGAGTACAGCCCGGATTTGTCTCAGCGTCACCTCCAGAATATGTACAGTACAAAGCGAGCAATAGGGAATGATTCACTCCTGCCCAGTACTGTAAGGCCAGTGTGTGTCTCAGTTTCAGCTCCTGTACATATACAGTAAACAGTGGGTGAAAGGGAATGATTCACTCCTGCCCGGTACAGTACGGCCCGCGTGTGTCTCAGTGTCAGCTCCTGTACAAGTACAGTACACAGCAGGTAAAAGGGAATGATTCACTCCTGTCCGGTACAGTAGTGCCCGCGTGTGTCTCAGTTTCAGCTCCTGTGTATATTTTCAGTAAACAGCGGGTAAAAGGGAATGATTCACTCCTGTCCGGTACAGTACGGCCCGGGTGTATCTCAGTGTCAGCTCCAGTACTTGTACAGTACACAGCGGATAAACGGGAATGATTCACTCCTCCCTGGTACAGTACAGCCCGCGAGTGTCTCAGTTTCAACTCCTGTATATGTACAGTAAACAGTGGGTGAAAGGGAATGATTCACTCCTGTCCGGTACAGTACGGCCCGCGTGTGTCTCAGTGTCATTTCCTGTACATATACAGTAAACAGCGGGTAAAAGTGAATGATTCACTCCTGTCCGGTACAGTACGGCCCGCGTGTGTCTCTGTGTCAGCTCCTGTACAAGTACAGTACACAGCGGGTAAAAGGGAATGATTCTCTCTTGCCCAGTACTGTAGGCTTCGCGTGTGTCACAATTTTAGCTCCTGTACATGTACAGTAAACCGCGTGTGAAAGGGAATGATTCACTCCTGTAAGGCACAGTGCGGCCCGCGTGTGTCTCAGTGTCAGCTCCAGTACATGTACAGTACACAGCGGGTAAAAGGGAATGATTCACTCCTGTCCAGTACAGTTGGGCCTGCATGTGTCTCTGTGTCAGCCCCTGTACAAGTACAGTACACAGCGGGTAAAAGGGAATGATTCACTCCTGTCTGGTACAGTACGGCCCGCGTGTGTCTCAGTGTCAGCTCCTGTACATGTACAGTGCAAAGTGGGTAAAAGGGAATGATTCACTCCTGTCCAGTACAGTTGGGCCTGCGTGTGTCTCAGTGTCAGCCCCTGTACAAGTACAGTGCAAAGTGGGTAAAAGGAAATGATTCACTCCTGTCCAGTACAGTTGGGCCTGCGTGTGTCTCAGTGTCAGCTCCTGTACAAGTACAGTACACAGCGGGTAAAAGGGAATGATTCACTCCTGTCTGGTACAGTAGTGCCCGCGTGTGTCTCAGTGTCAGCTCCTGTACAAGTACAGTACACAGCGGGTAAAAGGGAATGATTCACTCCTGTCTGGTACAGTAGTGCCCGCGTGTGTCTCAGTGTCAGCTCCTGTACAAGTACAGTACACAGCAGGTAAAAGGGAATGATTCACTCCTGTCTGGTACAGTAGTGCCCGCGTGTGTCTCAGTGTCAGCTCCTGTACAAGTACAGTACACAGCGGGTAAAAGGGAATGATTCACTCCTGCCCGGAAGAGGACAGCCCGGGTATGTCTCAGCGTCAGCTCCAGAATATGTACAGTGCAAAGCGAGAAAAAGGGAATGAATCACTCCTGTCCGGTACAGTGCGGCCCGCATGTGTCTCAGTGTCAGCTCCTGTACATGTCCAGTACACAGCGGGTAAAAGGGAATGATTCACTCCTGCCCGGTACAGTACGGCCAGTGTGTGGCTCAGTGTCAGCTCCTGCACCAGTGCAGTACACAGCCGGTAAAAGGGAATGATTCACTCCTGCCCGGGACAGTACGGCCCGCTTGTGTCTCAGTGTCAGCTCCTGTACATGTACAGTTCACAGCTGGTAAAAGGGAGTGATTCACTCCTGTCCGGTACAGTACGGCCGCCGTGTGTCTCAGTGTCAGCTCTTGTACATGTACAGTAAACAGCGGGTAAAAGGGAATGATTTACTCCTGCCTGGTACAGTACTGCCCGCGTGTGTCTCAGTGTCAGCTCCTGTACATGTACAGTAAACAGCGGGTAAAAGGGAATGATTTACTCCTGCCTGGTACAGTACTGCCCGCGTGTGTCTCAGTGTCAGCTCTTGTACATGTATAGTATGCAGCGGGTAAAAGGGAATAATTAACTCCTGTCTTGTACAGTACTGCCCGCGTGTGTCTCAGTGTCAGCTCCTGTACATGTGCAGTACACAGCGGGTAAAAGGGAATGATTCACTCCTGCCCGGGAACGTACGTCCCTCGTGTATCTCAGTGTCAGCTCCTGTACATGCACAGTAAACAGCAGGTAAAAGGTAATGATTCACTCCTGTCCGGTACAGTACTGCCCGCGTGAGTCTCAGTGTCAGCTCCAGCACATGTTCAGTACACAGCGGGTAAAAGGGAATGATTCACTCCTGCCCGATACAGTACTGCCCGCGTGTGTCTCAGTGTCAGCTCCTGTATATGTACAGTGCACAGCGGGTAAAAGTGAATGATTCACTCCTCCCTGGTACAGTACGGCCCGCGTGTGTCTCAGTGTCAGCTCCTGTACATGTACAGTGCACAGCGGGTAAAAGGGAATGATTCACTCCTCCCTGGTACAGTACGGCCCGCTTGTGTCTCAGTGTCAGCTCCTGTACATGTACAGTAAACAGAGGGGAAAATGGAATGATTCAATCGTCCCTGGTACAGTACGGCCCGTGTGTGTCTCAGTGTCAACTCCTGAACATATACAGTAAACAGCGGTTAAAAGGGAATGATTCACTCCTGTCCGGTACAGTACGGCCCACGTGTGTCTCAGTGTCAGCTCCTGTATATGTACAGTACAGAGCAGGTAAAAAGGAATGATTCACTCCTGCCTGATACAGTACGGCCCGCGTGTGTCTCAGTGTCAGTTGCTGTACAAGTACAGTAAACAGCAGGTAAAAGGGAATCATTCACTCCTGCCCGGGACAGTACATCCCGCGTGTGTCTCAGTGTCAGCACATGTACATGTACAGTAAACAGCGGGTAAAAAGGAATGATTCACTCCTGTCTGGTACAGTACGGCCCGCTTGTGTCTCAGTGTCAGCTCCTGTACATATACAGTAAACAGCGGGTAAAAAGGAATGATTCACTCCTGTCTGGTACAGTACGGCCCGCTTGTGTCTCAGTGTCAGCTCCTGTACATATACAGTAAACAGCGGGTAAAAAGGAATGATTCACTCCTGTCTGGTACAGTACGGCCCGCTTGTGTCTCAGTGTCAGTTCCTGTACAAGTACTGTACACAGCGGGTAAAATGTAATGATTCACTCCTGCCGGGTACAGTACGGCCCGCGTGTGTCACAGTGTCAGTTCCTGTACAAGTACAGTACACAGCGGGTAAAAAGGAATGATTCATTCCTGTCCGGTACAGTACGGCCCGCGTGTGTCACAGTGTCAGTTCCTGTACAAGTACAGTACACAGCGGGTAAAAAGGAATGATTCATTCCTGTCCGGTACAGTACGGCCCGCGTGTGTCTCAGTGTCAGCTCCTGTACATGTACAGTAAACAGCCAGAATAAGGGAATGATTTACTTCTGTCCGGCACAGTACGGCCCTCATGTGTCTCAGTTTCAGCTCCTGTCCAAGTACAGTACACAGCGGATAAAAGGGAATGATTCACTCCTGTCTGGTACAGTACGGCCCATGTGTGTCTCAGTGTCAGTTGCTGTATATGTACAGTACACAGCAGGTAAAAGGGAATGAGTCACTCCTGCCAGGTACAGTACTGCCCGTGTATGTCTCAATGTCAGTTGCTGTATATGTACAGTACACAGCAGGTAAAAAGGAATGATTCACTCCTGTCTGATACAGTACGGCCCGCGTGTGTCTCAGTGTCAGTTCCTGCACAAGTACAGTACACAGCGGGTAAATGGGAATGATTCACTCCTGCCCGGTACAGTACGACCCGCGTGTTTCTTAGTGTCAGCTCCTGCACATGTACAGTACACATCGTCTAAAAAGGAATGATTCCGTCATGTCCGGTGCAGTACGGCCCGCGAGTGTCTCAGTGACAGCTCCTGTGTATGCACAGTACGCAGCGGGTAAAAAGGAATGATTTACTCCTGCCCGGTACAGTACGGCCCGCGTGTGTCTCAGTGACAGCTCCTGTGTATGCACAGTACACAGCGGGTAAAAGGGAATGATTCACTCCTGTCTGGTACAGTCCGGCCCGTGTGTGTCTCAGTGTCAGCTTCTGTACATGTACAGTAACCAGCAGGTAAATGGGAATGATACACTCCTCCCTGGTACAGTACGGCCGGCGTGTGTCTCAGTGACAGCTCCTGTACATGTAGAGTGCACAGCGGGTAAAAGGGAATAATTAACTCATGTCTGGTACAGTACTGCCCGCGTGTGTCTCAGGGTCAGCTCCTGTACATTTACTGTACACAGCGGGTAAAAGGGAATGATTCACTCCTGTCTGGTACAGTACGGCCCGTGTGTGTCTCAGTGTCAGCTTCTGTACATGTACAGTAACCAGCAGGTAAATGGGAATGATACACTCCTCCCTGGTACAGTACGGCCCGTGTGTGTCTCAGTGTCAGCTTCTGTACATGTACAGTAACCAGCAGGTAAATGGGAATGATACACTCCTCCCTGGTACAGTACTGCCCGCGTGTGTCTCAGGGTCAGCTCCTGTACATTTACTGTACACAGCGGGTAAAAGGGAATGATTCAATCCTCCCTGGTACAGAACGGCCCGCATGTGTCTCAGTGTCAGCTCCTGTACATGGACAGGACACAGCGGGTAAAAGGGAATGATTCACTCCTCCCTGGTACAGAACGGCCCGCATGTGTCTCAGTGTCAGTTCCTGTACAAGTACTGTACACAGCGGGTAAAAAGGAATGATTCACTCCTGCCGGGTACAGTACGGCCCGCGAGTGTCTCAGTGTCAGCTTCTGTACATGTACAGTAACCAGCAGGTAAATGGGAATGATACACTCCTCCCTGGTACAGTACTGCCCGCGTGTGTCTCAGGGTCAGCTCCTGTACATTTACTGTACACAGCGGGTAAAAGGGAATGATTCAATCCTCCCTGGTACAGAACGGCCCGCATGTGTCTCAGTGTCAGCTCCTGTACATGGACAGGACACAGCGGGTAAAAGGGAATGATTCACTCCTCCCTGGTACAGTACGGCCCACGTGTGTCTCAGTGTCAGTTCCTGCACAAGTACAGTACACAGCGGGTAAAAAGGAATGATTCACTCCTGCCCGGTACAGTCTGGCCCGCGTGTGTCTCGCTGTCAGCTCCTGTACATATACAGTACACAAGGGGTAAAAAGGAATGATTTACTCCTGCCTGATACAGTACGGCCAGCGTGTGTCTCAGTGTCAGTTCCTGGACAAGTACAGTGCACAGCGGGTAAAAGGGAATGATTCAAATCTGCCGGATACAGAACTGCCCACGTCTGTCTCTGTGTCAGTTCCTGTCCAAGTGCAGTACACAGTGTGTAAAAGGGAATGATTCACTCCTGCTCTGCACAGGAAATCCCTTGAGTGTCTCAGTGTGAGCTCCTTTACATGTCCAGGACACAGCGGATAAAAGGGAAAGATTCAATCCTCCCTGGTACATTACGGCTGGCGTGTGTCTCAGTGTCAGCTCCTGTACATGTACAGTACACAGCGGGTAAAAGGGAATGATTCACTCCTGTCTGGTACAGTACGGCCCGTGTGTGTCTCAGTGTCAGCTTCTGTACATGTACAGGAACCAGCAGGTAAATGGGAATGATGCACTCCTCCCTGGTACAGTACGGCCGGCGTGTGTCTCAGTGACAGCTCCTGTACATGTAGAGTGCACAGCGGGTAAAAGGGAATAATTAACTCATGTCTGGTACAGTACTGCCCGCGTGTGTCTCAGGGTCAGCTCCTGTACATTTACTGTACACAGCGGGTGAAAGGGAATGATTCAATCCTCCCTGGTACATTACGGCAGGCGTGTGTCTCAGTGTCAGCTCCTGTACATGTACAGTACACAGCGGGTAAAAGGGAATGATTCACTCCTGCCCGGTACAGTACGTCCCGCGTGTGTCTCAGTGTCAGCTCCTGTACATGTACAGTAAACTGCGTGTAAAAGGGAATGATTCACTCCTGTCTGGTACAGTACTGCCCGCGTGTGTCTCAGTGTCAGCTCCTGCACATGTACAGTACACAGCGGGTAAAATTGAATGATTCACTCCTGCCCGGGACAGTACGTCCCGCGTGTGTATCAGTGTCAGCTCCTGTACATGTACAGTACACAGCGGGTAAAAAGGAATGATTTACTTCTGTCCGGTACAGTACTGCCCGTGTGTGTCTCAGTGTCAGCTGCTGTATATGTACAGTACACAGCGGGTAAAAAGGAATGATTTACTTCTGTCCGGTCCAGTACTGCCCGTGTGTGTCTCAGTGTCAGCTGCTGTATATGTACAGTACACAGCGCCTAAAAGGGAATGATTCACTCCTGCCTGATACAGTACGGCCCGCGTGTGTCTCAGTGTCAGCTCCTGTATATGTACAGTGCACAGCGCCTAAAGGGGAATGATTCACTCCTGCCTGATACAGTACGGCCCGCGTGTGTCTCAGTGTCAGCTCCTGTACATGTACAGTACACAGCGGGTAAAAAGGAATGATTTACTTCTGTCCGGTACAGTACTGCCCGTGTGTGTCTCAGTGTCAGCTGCTGTATATGTACAGTACACAGCGGGTAAAAAGGAATGATTCACTTCTGCCTGACACAGTACGGCCCGCGTATGTCTCAGTGTCAGTTCCTGTCCAAGTACAGTACACAGCGGGTAAAAGGGAATGATTCACTCCTGCCCGGTACAGTACTGCCCGTGTGTGTCTCAGTGTCAATTGCTGTATATGTACAGTACACAGCAGCTAAAAAGGAATGATTCACTCCTGTCTGATACAGTACGGCCCGCGTGTGTCTCAGTGTCAGCTCCTGCACAAGTACAGTACACAGCGGGTAAAAGGGAATGATTCACTCCTGCCCGGTACAGTACGGCCCGCGTGTGTCTCAGTGTCAATTGCTGTATATGTACAGTACACAGCGGGTAAAAGGGAATGATTCACTCCTGCCCGGTACAGTACGGCCCGCGTGTGTCTCAGTGTCAATTGCTGTATATGTACAGTACACAGCGGGTAAAAGGGAATGATTCACTCCTGTCCGGTACAGTCTGGCCCGCGTGTGTCTCAGTTTCAGCTCCTTTACATATACAGTAAAGTGCAGGCAAAAGGGAATGATTCACTCCTGTCTGGTACAGTACGGCCCGTGTGTGTCTCAGTGTCAGCCCTTGTACAAGTACAATACACAGCGGGTAAAAGGGAATGATTTACTTCTGTCCGGTACACTACGGCCCGCGTGTGTTTCAGTGTCAGCTCCTGTACAAGTACAGTACACAGCAGGTAAAAGGGAATGATTTACTTCTGTCCGGTACAGTACTGCCCGTGTGTGTCTCAGTGTCATCTCCTGTACATGTACAGTACACAGCGAGTAAAAGGGAATGATTCACTCCTGCCCGGTACATTACGGCCCGCTTGTGTCTCAGTGTCAGCTGCTGTATATGTTCAGTACACAGCGGGTAAAAGGGAATGATTCACTCCTGCCCGGTACAGTACGGCCCGCGTGTGTCTCAGTGTCAATTGCTGTATATGTACAGTACACAGCGGGTAAAAGGGAATGATTCACTCCTGACCGATACAGTACTGCCCACATGTGTCTCAGTGTCAGCTCCTGTACATATACAGTACACAGCGGGTAAAAGGGAATGATTTAATCCTGTCTGGTGAAGTACGGCCTGCTTGTGTCTCAGTTTCAGCTCCTGTACATATACAGCACACAGTGGGTAAAAGGGAATGATTCAATCCTGTCTGGTAAAGTACGGCCTGCTTGTGTCTCAGTTTCAGCTCCTGTACATGTTCAGTACACAGCGGGAAAAAGGGAATGATTCACTCCTGTCCGGTACAGTACGGCCCGCATGTGTCTCAGTTTCAGCTCCTTTACATATACAGTACACAGCGGGTAAAAGGGAATGATTTAATCCTGTCTGGTGAAGTACGGCCTGCTTGTGTCTCAGTTTCAGCTCCTGTACATGTTCAGTACACAGCGGGAAAAAGGGAATGATTCACTCCTGTCCGGTACAGTACGGCCCGCATGTGTCTCAGTTTCAGCTCCTTTACATATACAGTAAAGAGCGGGTAAAAGGGAATGATTCACTCCTGCCCGGTTCACTACGGCCCGCGTGTGTCTCAGTGTTAACTCCTGTACATGTACAGTACACAGCTTATAAAAGGGAATGATTCACTACTGTCTGGTAAAGTATGGCCCGCGTGTGTCTCATTGTCAGCTCCTGTACATGTCCAGTACACAGCGGGAAAAAGGGAATGATTCACTCCTGCACGGTACAGTACGGCCCTTGCGTGTTTCAGTGTCAGCTCCTGTACATATACAGTAAACAGCGTGGAAAAGGGAATGATTCACTCCTGTCTGGCAAAGTACGGCCTGCCTGTGTCTCATTGTCAGCTCCTGTACATGTCCAGTTCACAGCGGGTAAAAGGGAATGATTCACTCCTGCCCGGGACAGTACGGCCTGCCTGTGTCTCATTGTCAGCTCCTGTACATGTCCAGTTCACAGCGGGTAAAAGGGAATGATTCACTCCTGTCCGGTACAGTACTGCCCGTGTGCGTCTCACTGTCAACGCCTGTATATGTACAGTAAACAGCGGGTAAAAGGTAATGATTCACTCCTGTCCGGTACAGTACTGCCCGTGTGCGTCTCACTGTCAACGCCTGTATATGTACAGTACACAGCGGGTAAAAGGGAATGATTCACTCCTGCCCGGTACAGTACGTCCCGCGTGTGTCTCAGTGTCAGCTCCTGTACATGTACAGTAAACTGCGTGTAAAAGGGAATGATTCACTCCTGTCTGGTACAGTACTGCCCGCGTGTGTCTCAGTGTCAGCTCCTGCACATGTACAGTACACAGCGGGTAAAATTGAATGATTCACTCCTGCCCGGGACAGTACGTCCCGCGTGTGTATCAGTGTCAGCTCCTGTACATGTACAGTACACAGCGGGTAAAAAGGAATGATTTACTTCTGTCCGGTACAGTACTGCCCGTGTGTGTCTCAGTGTCAGCTGCTGTATATGTACAGTACACAGCGGGTAAAAAGGAATGATTTACTTCTGTCCGGTCCAGTACTGCCCGTGTGTGTCTCAGTGTCAGCTGCTGTATATGTACAGTACACAGCGCCTAAAAGGGAATGATTCACTCCTGCCTGATACAGTACGGCCCGCGTGTGTCTCAGTGTCAGCTCCTGTATATGTACAGTGCACAGCGCCTAAAGGGGAATGATTCACTCCTGCCTGATACAGTACGGCCCGCGTGTGTCTCAGTGTCAGCTCCTGTACATGTACAGTACACAGCGGGTAAAAAGGAATGATTTACTTCTGTCCGGTACAGTACTGCCCGTGTGTGTCTCAGTGTCAGCTGCTGTATATGTACAGTACACAGCGGGTAAAAAGGAATGATTCACTTCTGCCTGACACAGTACGGCCCGCGTATGTCTCAGTGTCAGTTCCTGTCCAAGTACAGTACACAGCGGGTAAAAGGGAATGATTCACTCCTGCCCGGTACAGTACTGCCCGTGTGTGTCTCAGTGTCAATTGCTGTATATGTACAGTACACAGCAGCTAAAAAGGAATGATTCACTCCTGTCTGATACAGTACGGCCCGCGTGTGTCTCAGTGTCAGCTCCTGCACAAGTACAGTACACAGCGGGTAAAAGGGAATGATTCACTCCTGCCCGGTACAGTACGGCCCGCGTGTGTCTCAGTGTCAATTGCTGTATATGTACAGTACACAGCGGGTAAAAGGGAATGATTCACTCCTGCCCGGTACAGTACGGCCCGCGTGTGTCTCAGTGTCAATTGCTGTATATGTACAGTACACAGCGGGTAAAAGGGAATGATTCACTCCTGTCCGGTACAGTCTGGCCCGCGTGTGTCTCAGTTTCAGCTCCTTTACATATACAGTAAAGTGCAGGCAAAAGGGAATGATTCACTCCTGTCTGGTACAGTACGGCCCGTGTGTGTCTCAGTGTCAGCCCTTGTACAAGTACAATACACAGCGGGTAAAAGGGAATGATTTACTTCTGTCCGGTACACTACGGCCCGCGTGTGTTTCAGTGTCAGCTCCTGTACAAGTACAGTACACAGCAGGTAAAAGGGAATGATTTACTTCTGTCCGGTACAGTACTGCCCGTGTGTGTCTCAGTGTCATCTCCTGTACATGTACAGTACACAGCGAGTAAAAGGGAATGATTCACTCCTGCCCGGTACATTACGGCCCGCTTGTGTCTCAGTGTCAGCTGCTGTATATGTTCAGTACACAGCGGGTAAAAGGGAATGATTCACTCCTGCCCGGTACAGTACGGCCCGCGTGTGTCTCAGTGTCAATTGCTGTATATGTACAGTACACAGCGGGTAAAAGGGAATGATTCACTCCTGACCGATACAGTACTGCCCACATGTGTCTCAGTGTCAGCTCCTGTACATATACAGTACACAGCGGGTAAAAGGGAATGATTTAATCCTGTCTGGTGAAGTACGGCCTGCTTGTGTCTCAGTTTCAGCTCCTGTACATATACAGCACACAGTGGGTAAAAGGGAATGATTCAATCCTGTCTGGTAAAGTACGGCCTGCTTGTGTCTCAGTTTCAGCTCCTGTACATGTTCAGTACACAGCGGGAAAAAGGGAATGATTCACTCCTGTCCGGTACAGTACGGCCCGCATGTGTCTCAGTTTCAGCTCCTTTACATATACAGTACACAGCGGGTAAAAGGGAATGATTTAATCCTGTCTGGTGAAGTACGGCCTGCTTGTGTCTCAGTTTCAGCTCCTGTACATGTTCAGTACACAGCGGGAAAAAGGGAATGATTCACTCCTGTCCGGTACAGTACGGCCCGCATGTGTCTCAGTTTCAGCTCCTTTACATATACAGTAAAGAGCGGGTAAAAGGGAATGATTCACTCCTGCCCGGTTCACTACGGCCCGCGTGTGTCTCAGTGTTAACTCCTGTACATGTACAGTACACAGCTTATAAAAGGGAATGATTCACTACTGTCTGGTAAAGTATGGCCCGCGTGTGTCTCATTGTCAGCTCCTGTACATGTCCAGTACACAGCGGGAAAAAGGGAATGATTCACTCCTGCACGGTACAGTACGGCCCTTGCGTGTTTCAGTGTCAGCTCCTGTACATATACAGTAAACAGCGTGGAAAAGGGAATGATTCACTCCTGTCTGGCAAAGTACGGCCTGCCTGTGTCTCATTGTCAGCTCCTGTACATGTCCAGTTCACAGCGGGTAAAAGGGAATGATTCACTCCTGCCCGGGACAGTACGGCCTGCCTGTGTCTCATTGTCAGCTCCTGTACATGTCCAGTTCACAGCGGGTAAAAGGGAATGATTCACTCCTGTCCGGTACAGTACTGCCCGTGTGCGTCTCACTGTCAACGCCTGTATATGTACAGTAAACAGCGGGTAAAAGGTAATGATTCACTCCTGTCCGGTACAGTACGGCCCGTGTGTGTTTCAGTGTCAGCTCCTGTACATGTACAGTGAACAGCCGGTAAAAAGGAATGATTCACTCCAGCCTGATACAGTACGGCCCACGTGTGTCTCTGTGTCAGTTCCTGTACACGTACACTGCACAGCGTGCTAAAGGGAATGATTCACTCCGGACTGTTACAGTACGACCCGCGTCTGTCTCAGTGTCAGCTCCTGTATATGTACAGTACACAGCTGGTAAAAGGGAAAGATTCACTCCTGTCCGGTACAGTACGGCCCGCGTGTGTCTCAGTGTCAGCTCCTGTACATGTCCAGTACACAGCGGGAAAAAGAAAATGATTCACTCCTGCCCGGTACAGTACGGCCCGCGTGTGTCTGAGTGTCAGCTCCTGTACATGTCCAGTACAGAGCGGGCAAAAGGGAAAGATTCACTCCTGTCCGGTACAGTGCGGCCCGCGTGTGTTTCAGTGTCAGCTCCTGTACATGTACAGTACACAGCCGCTAAATAGGAATGATTCACTCCTGCCCGGTACAGTACTGCCTGCGGGTCTCTCAGTGTCAACTCCGGTACATATGCAGTAAACAGCGGGTAAAAGGGAATGATTCACTCCTGTCCGGTACAGTACTGCCCGTGTGCGTCTCACTGTCAACGCCTGTATATGTACAGTAAACAGCCAGTAAAAGGGAATGATTCACTTCTGTCCGGTACAGTACTGCCCGTGTGTGTCTCAGTGTCAGCTGCTGTGTATGTACAGCACACAGCGGGAAAAAGGGAATGGTTCACTCCTGCACGGTGCAGTACTGCACGCGTGTGTCTCAGTGTCAGTTCCTGTCCATGCACAGTACACAGAGGGTAAAAGGGAAAGATTCAAACCTGGCCGATACGGAACGGCCCACGTGTGTCTCTGTGTCAGCTCCTGTCCATGTACAGTACACAGCGTGTAAAAAGGAATGATTCACTCCTGCCCGGTACAGTACGGCCGTCGTCTGTTTCAGTGTCAGCTCCTGTACATGTACTGAAACAGCATGTAAAAGGGAAAGATTCAGTCCTCTCTGGTACACTAGAGCCCACGTGTGTCTCAGTGTCAACTCCTGTACATGCACAGGAACCAGCGGGTAAAAGGGAATGATTCACTCCTGCCCAGTACAGTACGGCCCGCGTGTGTTTCAGTGTCAGCTCCTGTACATGTACAGTACAGAATGGGAAAAAGGGAATGATTCACTCCTGTCCGGTACAGTACGGCCCGATGTGTCTCAGTGTCAGCTCCTGTACATGTACAGTACACAGCCGGTAAAAAGGAATGAATCACTCCAGCCTGATACAGTACGGCCCGCGTGTGTCTCAATGTCAGCTCCTGTACGTGTACAGTACACAGCGGGTAAATGGGAATGATGCACTCCTGTCCGGTACAGTACGGCCCGATGTGTCTCAGTGTCAGCTCCTGTACATGTACAGTACACAGCCGGTAAAAAGGAATGAATCACTCCAGCCTGATACAGTACGGCCCGCGTGTGTCTCAATGTCAGCTCCTGTATATGTACAGTACACAGCGGGTAAATGGGAATGATTCACTCCGGTCTGGTACAGTACTGCCCGCGTCTGTCTCAGTGTCAGCTCCTGTATATGTACAGTACACAGCGGGTAAAAGGGAATGATTCACTCCTGCCCGATACAGAACGGCACGCGTGTGTCTCAGTGTCAGCTCCTGTACATGTACAGTAAATAGCTGGTAAAAGAGAATGATTCACTCCTCACTGGTACAGTACGGCCCGCTTGTGTCTCAGTGTCAGCTCCTGTACATGTACAGTAACCAGTGGATAAAAGGGAATGATTCACTCCTGTCTGGTACAGTACGGCCCGTGTGTGTTTCTTTGTCAGCTCCTGTACAAGTACAGCACACAGTTGGTAAAAGGGATTTATTCACTCCTGCCCGGTACAGTATGGCCCGTTTGTGTCACAGTGTCAGCTCCTGTACATGTGCAGTACACAGCGTGTAAAAATGAATGATTCACTCCATCCGGTGCAGTCCGTCCCGCGTGTGTCTCATTGTCAGCTCCTGTATATGAACAGTACAGAGCGGGTAAAACGGAATGATTCACTCCTGCCCGGGACAGTGCGGCCCGCGTGTCTCTCAGTGACAGCCCCTGTATATGTACAGTACACAGCGGGTAAAAGGGAATGATTCACTCCTCCTTGGTACAGTACGGCCCGCGTGTGTCTCAGTGTCAGCTCCTGTACATGTACAGTACACAGCTGGTAAAAGGGAATGATTCACTCCTGCCTGATACAGTCCGGCCCGCGTGTGTCTCAGTGTCAGTTCCTGTACATGTACAGTACACAGCGGGGAAAAGGGAATGATTCACTCCTGCCCGGTACAGTACGGCCCGCGAGTGTCTCAGTTTCAGCTCCTTTACATATACAGTAAAGAGTGGGCAAAAGGGCATGATTCACTCCTGCCTGATACAGTCCGGCCCGCGTGTGTCTCAATGTCAGCTCCTGTACATGTACAGTACACAGCGGGTAAATGGGAATGATTCACTCCGGTCTGGTACAGTACTGCCCGCGTCTGTCTCAGTGTCAGCTCCTGTATATGTACAGTACACAGCGGGTAAAAGGGAATGATTCACTCCGGTCTGGTACAGTACTGCCCGCGTCTGTCTCAGTGTCAGCTCCTGTACATGTACAGTAACCAGTGGATAAAAGGGAATGATTCACTCCTCCCTGGTAAAGTACGGCCCGCGTGTGTCTCAGTGTCAGTTCCTGACCAGGTACAGTACACAGCGAGTAAAAGGGAATGATTCACTTCTGTCCGGTACAGTACGGCCCGCTTGTGTCTCAGTGTCAGCTCCTGTACATGTACAGTACACAGCAGGTAAAAGGGAATGATTCACTCCTGCCCGGTACAGTACGGCCCGCATGTGTCTCAGTGTCAGCTCCTGTACATGTACAGTACACAGTGGGTAAAAGGGCATGATTCACTCCTGCCCGATACAGTACGACCCGCGAGTGTCTCAGTGTCAGCTCCTGTACATGTACAGTACACAGTGGGTAAAAGGGCATGATTCACTCCTGCCTGATACAGTCCGGCCCCCGTGTGTCTCAGCGTCAGTTCCTGTACATGTACAGTACACAGCTGGTAAAAGGGAATGATTCACTCCTGCCTGATACAGTCCGGCCCGCGTGTGTCTCAGTGTCAGTTCCTGTACATGTACAGTACACAGCTGGTAAAAGGGAATGATTCACTCCTGCCTGATACAGTCCGGCCCGCGTGTGTCTCAGTGTCAGTTCCTGTACATGTACAGCACACAGCGGGTAAAAGGGAATGATTCAAATCTGCCCGATACAGAACTGCCCACGTCTGTCTCTGTGTCAGTTCCTGTACAAGTACAGTACACAGCGGGGAAAAGGGAATGATTCACTCCTGCCCGGTACAGTACGGCCCGCGAGTGTCTCAGTGTTAGCTCCTGGTACATGTACAGTACACAGCGGGTAAAAGGGAATGATTCACTCATGTCCGGTACGTTACGGTCTGCGTGTGTCTCAGTTTCAGCTCCTTTACATATACAGTAAAGAGTGGGCAAAAGGGAATGATTCACTCCTGCCCGGTAATGTACGGCCCGCGTGTGTCTCAGTGTCAGCTCCTGTACATGTACAGTACACAGCGGGTAAAAAGGAATGATTCACTGCTGCCCAATCCAGTCCGGCCAGTTTGTGTCTCAGTGTCAGCTCCTGTACATGTACAGTACACAGCGGGCAAAAGAGAATGATTCACTTCTGTCCGGTTCAGTACGGCCCGTGTGTGTCTCAGTGTCAGCTCCTGTACATGTACAGTACTCAGAGTGTAAAAGGGAATGATTCACTCCTGCCCGGTCCAGTACGGCCCGCGCGAGTCTCAGTGTCAGCTCCTGTACATGTACAGTACACAGCAGGTAAAAGGTCATGATTCACTCCTGTCCGGTTCAGTACGGCCCGTGTGTGTCTCAGTGTCAGCTCCTGTACATGTACAGTACACAGAGTGTAAAAGGGAATGATTCACTCCTGCCCGGAACAGTTTGGCCGTCGTGTGTCTCAGTGTCAGCTCCTGTACATGTACAGTACACAGCAGGTAAAAGGTCATGATTCACTCCTGTCCGGTGCTGTACAGCCCACGTGTGTCTCAGTGTCAGCTCCTGTACATGTACAGTAAACAGCGGGTAAGAGGGAGCGATTCACTCCTGTCTGGTACAGTACGGCCCGTGTATGTCTCAGTGTCTGCTCCTGTTCATGGACAGTACACAGCGGGCAAATCTTTGTCTACTATTTAGATCATCTTTGTAGCTCCCTGAGCAATGTCTTTCTCCTAACTGCTAATGGTAATGTGATCTCTGATCCTCAGTTCCAGCATCTTGCCGGAACATTCTCTGCCCTGCAACCTGACATACTCTCGCTCACTCTTATTTCCTCTGAGTCTGGTTGTCCATCCCTTTCACTGCAACATCAGCTGTCTTGCTTCAAATCTTTCAGATCTCACTCCCTAAACCCATCGAGAAGATCAGTCTGGATTAATGTCTCTTCACTCCACTGGCTCCCAATCTCCTTATAGCTCTTTGTGTACCATAGGAGGTATTGCTAGCTGAAGGCGCTCTACACATGGGTCTGTTGTTCATCCTCCACTGCCTTCACTCCAGCCCTTGGGGCTGGTAGTTCCTCAATAAGCCTCAGTATCTCTATACCTCTCTCTCCTCTTTTCATACAGTCCTGAAAACCTACATCTGTGACCTAATGTCTCCTCATGTGCCAAGTTTTGTCTGTTTACACCCCAATGGAACATCTTTGGACATCTTACGATGGTAAAGGCAGTATTTAAATGCAAGTTGTTGTTGTAGAGTGAGGATCAGGGAGACTGAGAAAGGCTGTCCCTGGCAGTGCGCTATCAGAATAGTTTCTGGCTCTCACTCAATCAGGCTCAGGGACGCCTTGAGACAGAGAGAGTTATTTTAATTCAGATGATCTGTATTTGTGTTTATTGCCCACGGAAGCAAATTGAACCTTCCTGCCTCTCAGTCTGTGAGGCTAGCACAGACAGCATGCTGATCATTGTGTTCAATGAATCACCAAGTACACTGAGAGTCACATACATTGAAGAATGTACAAGGAAATATTCACCAGATCTGAGAGCTGATACCAATCAGGAAAGTCTGAATGAACAAGCTAGTGCTCTTTTCTTTCGAAAGGAGACTGCTGAGGGGTGACATGAAAGAGGTTTTTAAAATTATGAACGGGTTCGATCGGACAGGTGTAAAGAAGATGTTTTCATTGTTGGTGAGACCAAAAGAAGGGGCTTTAAGTATAAGATCATCATAAAAAGATCTAATCAGAAATTAAGGAGAAAATTCTTTAAACAGAGAGCAGTGAGAATGTGGAAGTCGGGAGCACAGGGAGTTGTGAGAATGTGGAAGTCGGGAGTACAGGGAGTTGTGAGAATGTGGAAGTCGGGAGCACAGGGAGCGGTGAGAATGTGGAAGTCAGGAGCACAGGGGGCGGTGAGAATGTGGATGTCGGGAGTACAGGGAGTTGTGAGAATGTGGAAGTCGGGAGCACAGGGAGCGGTGAGAATGTGGAAGTCAGGAGCACAGGGGGAGGTGAGAATGTGGATGTCGGGAGCACAGGGAGTTGTGAGAATGTGGAAGTCGGGAGCACAGGGAGCGGTGAGAATGTGGAGCAGTCCAGAGCACAGGGAATGGTGAAAATGTGGAAGTCGGGAGCACAGGGAGTTGTGAGAAAGTGGAAGTCGGGAGCACAGGGAGCGGTGAGAACGTGGAAGTCGGGAACACAGGGAGTTGTGAGAATGTGGAAGTCGGGAGCACAGGGAGCGGAGAGAATGTGGAAGTCGGGAGCACAGGGAGCGGTGAGAATGTGGAAGTCGGGAGCACAGGGAGTTGTGAGAATGTGGAAGTAGGGAGTCAGGGAGCTGTGAGAATGTGGGGCAGTCCAGAGCACAGGGAATGGTGAGAATGTGGAAGTCGGGAGCAAAGGGAGTTGTGGGAATGTGGAAGCCAGGAGCAAAGTGAGTTGTGAGAATGTGGAGGTCGGGAGCACAGGAAATTGTGAGAATGTGGAAGTCAGGAGCACAGGGAGTTGTGAGAACGTGGAAGTCGGGAGCACAGGGAGTAGTGAGAATGCGAAAGTAAGGAGCACAGGGAACAGCGAGAATGTGGAAGTCGGGAGCACAGGGAGCAGTGAGAATGTGGAGCAGTCGGGAGAACAGGGAACAGTGAGAATGTGGAGCAGTCGGGAGCACAGGGAACAGTAAGAATGTGGAAGTCGGGAGCACAGGGTGTTGTGAGAATGTGGAGCAGTCGGGAGCACAGGGAATCGTGAGAATGTGGAATTCGGGAGCACAGAGAGCAGAGATAATGTGGATGTTGGGAGCACAGGGAGTAGTGAGAATGTGGAAGTCGGGAACACAGGGGGCGGTGAGAATGTGGAGCAGTCCAGAGCACAGGGAATGGTGAGAATGTGGAAGTCGGGAGAACAGGGAGCAGTGAGAATGTGGAGCAGTCGGGAGAATAGGGAACAGGGAGAATGTGGAAGTCGGGAGCACAGGGAGCAGTGAGAATGTGGAGCAGTCGGGAGAACAGGGAACAGTGCGAATGTGGAGCAGTCGGGAGAATAGGGAACAGGGAGAATGTGGAAGTCGGGAGCACAGGGAGTTGTGAGAATGTGGAAGTCGGGAGCACAGGGAGCGGTGAGAATGTGGAGGTCGGGAGCACAGGGAGCGGTGAGAATGTAGAGCAGTGGGGAGCACAGGGAGTTGTGAGAATGTGGAAGTCGGGAGCACAGGGAGCGGTGAGAATGTAGAGCAGTGGGGAGCACAGGGAGTTGTGAGAATGTGGAAGTCGGGGGCACAGGGAGTTGTGAGAATGTGGAAGTCGGGAGAACAGGGAGCTGTGAGAATGTGGAGCAGTCGGGAGAATAGGGAACAGGGAGAATGTGGAAGTCGGGAGCACAGGGAGTTGTGAGAATGTGGAAGTCGGGAGCACAGGGAGTAGTGAGAATGTGGAGTAGTCGGGAGAACAGGGATCAGTGAGAATGTGGAGCAGTCGGGAGCACAGGGAACAGTAAGAATGCGGAAGTCGGGAGCACAGGGTGTTGTGAGAATGTGGAGCAGTCAGGAGCACAGGGAATAGTGAGAATGTGGAATTCGGGAGCACAGAGAGCAGAGGTAATGTGGATGTTGGGAGCACAGGGAGTAGTGAGAATGTGGAAGTCGGGAACACAGGGGGCGGTGAGAATGTGGAGCAGTCCAGAGCACAGGGAATGGTGAGAATGTGGAAGTCGGGAGCAAAGGGAGTTGTGAGAACGTGGAAGTCGGGAGCACAGGGAGTAGTGAGAATGTGGAAGCCAGGAGCAAAGTGAGTTGTGAGAATGTGGAGGTCGGGAGCACAGGAAATTGTGAGAATGTGGAAGTCAGGAGCACAGGGAGTTGTGAGAACGTGGAAGTCGGGAGCACAGGGAGTAGTGAGAATGCGAAAGTAAGGAGCACAGGGAACAGCGAGAATGTGGAAGTCGAGAGCACAGGGAGCAGTGAGAATGTGGAGCAGTCGGGAGAACAGGGAACAGTGAGAATGTGGAGCAGTCGGGAGCACAGGGAACAGTGAGAATGTGGAAGTCGGGAGCACAGGGAGCAGTGAGAATGTGGAGCAGTCGGGAGAACAGGGAACAGTGAGAATGTGGAGCAGTCGGGAGAACAGGGAACAGTGAGAATGTGGAGCAGTCGGGAGCACAGGGAACAGTAAGAATGCGGCCAAGTCGGGAGCACAGGGTGTTGTGAGAATGTGGAGCAGTCGGGAGCACAGGGAATAGTGAGAATGTGGAATTCGGGAGCACAGAGAGCAGAGGTAATGTGGATGTTGGGAGCACAGGGAGTAGTGAGAATGTGGAAGTCGGGAACACAGGGGGCGGTGAGAATGTGGAGCAGTCCAGAGCACAGGGAATGGTGAGAATATGGAAGTCGGGAGAACAGGGAGCAGTGAGAATGTGGAGCAGTCGGGAGAATAGGGAACAGGGAGAATGTGGAAGTCGGGAGCACAGGGAGCAGTGAGAATGTGGAGCAGTCGGGAGAACAGGGAACAGTGCGAATGTGGAGCAGTCAGGAGAATAGGGAACAGGGAGAATGTGGAAGTCGGGTGCACAGGGAGTTGTGAGAATGTGGAAGTCGCGAGCACAGGGAGCGGTGAGAATGTAGAGCAGTGGGGAGCACAGGGAGCGGAGAGAATGTAGAGCAGTGGGGAGCACAGGGAGCTGTGAGAATGTGGAAGTCGGGAGCACAGGGAGCGGTGAGAATGTAGAGCAGTGGGGAGCACAGGGAGCTGTGAGAATGTGGAAGTCGGGAGCACAGGAGTTGTGAGAATGTGGAAGTCGGGAGCACAGGGAGTAGTGAGAATGTGGTAGTCGGGAGCACAGGGAACAGTGAGAATGTGGACGTCGGGGGCACAGGGAGTTGTGAGAATGTGGAAGTCGGGAGCACAGGGGGCGGTGAGAATGTGGAGCAGTCCAGAGCACAGGGAATGGTGAGAATGTGGAAGTCGGGAGCAAAGGGAGTTGTGAGAACGTGGAAGTCGGGAGCACAGGGAGTAGTGAGAATGTGGAAGCCAGGAGCAAAGTGAGTTGTGAGAATGTGGAGGTCGGGAGCACAGGAAATTGTGAGAATGTGGAAGTCAGGAGCACAGGGAGTTGTGAGAACGTGGAAGTCGGGAGCACAGGGAGTAGTGAGAATGCGAAAGTAAGGAGCACAGGGAACAGCGAGAATGTGGAAGTCGGGAGCACAGGGAGCAGTGAGAATGTGGAGCAGTCGGGAGAACAGGGAACAGTGAGAATGTGGAGCAGTCGGGAGCACAGGGAACAGTGAGAATGTGGAGCAGTCGGGAGAACAGGGAACAGTGAGAATGTGGAGCAGTCGGGAGCACAGGGAACAGTAAGAATGCGGCCAAGTCGGGAGCACAGGGTGTTGTGAGAATGTGGAGCAGTCGGGAGCACAGGGAATAGTGAGAATGTGGAATTCGGGAGCACAGAGAGCAGAGGTAATGTGGATGTTGGGAGCACAGGGAGTAGTGAGAATGTGGAAGTCGGGAACACAGGGGGCGGTGAGAATGTGGAGCAGTCCAGAGCACAGGGAATGGTTGAAATATGGAAGTCGGGAGAACAGGGAGCAGTGAGAATGTGGAGCAGTCGGGAGAATAGGGAACAGGGAGAATGTGGAAGTCGGGAGCACAGGGAGCAGTGAGAATGTGGAGCAGTCGGGAGAACAGGGAACAGTGCGAATGTGGAGCAGTCAGGAGAATAGGGAACAGGGAGAATGTGGAAGTCGG
Source organism: Heterodontus francisci (assembly GCF_036365525.1). Taxonomy (NCBI): domain Eukaryota; kingdom Metazoa; phylum Chordata; class Chondrichthyes; order Heterodontiformes; family Heterodontidae; genus Heterodontus; species Heterodontus francisci. The sequence goes on along the minus strand of NC_090378.1, from coordinate 128,869,465 downwards.
GAGCACAGGGAGTTGTGAGAATGTGGAAGTCGCGAGCACAGGGAGCGGTGAGAATGTAGAGCAGTGGGGAGCACAGGGAGCGGAGAGAATGTAGAGCAGTGGGGAGCACAGGGAGCTGTGAGAATGTGGAAGTCGGGAGCACAGGGAGCGGTGAGAATGTAGAGCAGTGGGGAGCACAGGGAGCTGTGAGAATGTGGAAGTCGGGAGCACAGGAGTTGTGAGAATGTGGAAGTCGGGAGCACAGGGAGTAGTGAGAATGTGGTAGTCGGGAGCACAGGGAACAGTGAGAATGTGGACGTCGGGGGCACAGGGAGTTGTGAGAATGTGGAAGTCGGGAGCACAGGGAACAGTGAGAATGTGGAGAAGTCGGGAGCACAGGGAACAGTAAGAATGCGGAAGTCGGGGGCACAGGGAGTTGTGAGAATGTGGAAGTCGGGAGAACAGGGAGCAGTGAGAATGTGAAGCAGTCGGGAGAATAGGGAACAGGGAGAATGTGGAAGTCGGGAGCACAGGGAGTTGTGAGAACGTGGAAGTCGGGAGCACAGGGAGTAGTGAGAATGTGGAGCAGTCGGGAGAACAGGGAACAGTGAGAATGTGGAGCACTCGGGAGCACAGGGAACAGTAAGAATGTGGAAGTCGGGAGCACAGGGAGTAGTGAGAATGCGAAAGTAAGGAGCACAGGGAACAGTGAGAATGTGGAAGTCGGGAGCACAGGGAGTAGTGAGAATGCGAAAGTAAGGAGCACAGGGAATAGTGAGAATGTGGAATTCGGGAACACAGAGAGCAGAGGTAATGTGGATGTTGGGAGCACAGGGAGTAGTGAGAATGTGGAAGTCGGGAACACAGGGGGCGGTGAGAATGTGGAGCAGTCCAGAGCACAGGGAATGGTGAGAATGTGGAAGTCGGGAGCACAGGGAGCGGTGAGAATGTGGACGTCGGGAGCACACGGAGTTGTGAGAATGTGGAAGTCGGGAGCACAGGGAGTTGTGAGAATGTGGAAGTCGGGAGCACAGGGAGTTGTGAGAATGTGGAAGTCCGGAGCACAGGGAGCGGTGAGAATGTGGAAGTCCGGAGCACAGGGAGTAGTGAGAATGTGGAAGTCAGGAGCACAGGGAGTTGTGAGAATGTGGAAGTCGGGAGCACAGGAAGTTGTGAGAATGTGGAAGTTAGGAGCACAGGGAGTTGTGAGAATGTGGAAGTCGGGAGCACAGGGAGTTGTGAGAATGTGGAAGTCGGGAGCACAGGGAGCGGTGAGAATGTGGAAGTCCGGAGCACAGGGAGTTGTGATAATGTGGAAGTCGGGAGCACAGGAAGTTGTGAGAATGTGGAAGTTAGGAGCACAGGGAGTTGTGAGAATGTGGAAGTCGGGAGCACAGGGAGTTGTGAGAATGTGGAAGTCGGGAGCACAGGGAGCGGTGAGAATGTGGAAGTCCGGAGCACATGGAGTTGTGAGAATGTGGAAGTCAGGAGCACAGGGAGTTGTGAGAATGTGGAAGTCGGGAGCACAGGAAGTTGTGAGAATGTGGAAGTTAGGAGCACAGGGAGTTGTGAGAATGTGGAAGTCAGGAGCACAGGGAGTTGTGAGAATGTGGAAGTCAGGAGCAGTGGGAGTGGAGAGAATGTGGAAGTCGGGAGCACAGGGAGCGGTGAGAATGTGGATGTCGGGAGCAAAGGGAGTTGTGAGAATGTGGAGCAGTCCAGAGCACAGGGAATGGTGAGAATGTGGAAGTCGGGAGCACAGGGAGTTGTGAGAATGTGGAAGTCGGGAGCACAGGCAGCGGTGAGAATGTGGAGCAGTCCAGAGCATAGGGAATGGTGAGAATGTGGAATGTAGGAGAACAGGGAGTTGTGAGAATGTGGATGTCAGGAGCACAGGGAGTTGTGAGAATGTGGAAGTCAGGAGAACAGGGAGTTGTGAGAATGTGGAAGTCAGGAGCACAGGGAATTGTGAGAATGTGGAAGTCGGGAGCACAGGGAGCAGTGAGAATGAAGAGCAGTCGGGAGCACAGGGAGCAGTGAGAATGTGGAGCAGTCGGGAGCACAGGATGTTGTGAGAATGTGGAAGTTGGGAGCACAGTGAGTAGTGAGAATGTGTAAGTCGGGAGCACAGGGAACAGTGAGAATGTGGAAGTCGGGAGCACAGAGAGCGGTGAGAATGTGGAGCAGTCGGGAGCACAGGGAGTTGTGAGAATGTGAAAGTCAGGAGCACAGGGAGTTGTGAGAATTTGGATGTCAGGGGCACAGGCAGCGGTGAGAATGTGGAAGTCGGGAGCACAGGGAGTTGTGAGTATGTGGAAGTCAGGAGCACAGGGAGTTGTGAGAATCTGGATCTCAGGAGCACAGGCTGCTATGAGAATGTGGAAGTCGGGAGCACAGGGAGTTGTGAGAATGTGGAAGTCGGGAGCAGAGGAAGTTGTGAGAATGTGGAAGTCGGGAGCACAGGGAGTTGTGAGAATGTGGAAGTCGGGAGCACAGGGAGTTGTGAGAATGTGGAAGTCAGGAGCACAGGGAGTTGCGAGAATCTGGATGTCAGGAGCACAGGGAGCGTTGAGAATGTGGAAGTCGGGAACACAGGAAGTTGTGAGAATGTGGAAGTCGGGAGCACAGGGAGCGGTGAGAATGTAGAGCAGTGGGGAGCACAGGGAGTTGTGAGAATGTGGAAGTCGGGGGCACAGGGAGTTGTGAGAATGTGGAAGTCGGGAGAACAGGGAGCAGTGAGAATGTGGAGCAGTCGGGAGAATAGGGAACAGGGAGAATGTGGAAGTCGGGAGCACAGGGAGTTGTGAGAATGTGGAAGTCGGGAGCACAGGGAGTAGTGAGAATGTGGAGTAGTCGGGAGAACAGGGATCAGTGAGAATGTGGAGCAGTCGGGAGCACAGGGAACAGTAAGAATGCGGAAGTCGGGAGCACAGGGTGTTGTGAGAATGTGGAAGTCAGGAGCAGTGGGAGTGGAGAGAATGTGGAAGTCGGGAGCACAGGGAGCGGTGAGAATGTGGATGTCGGGAGCAAAGGGAGTTGTGAGAATGTGGAGCAGTCCAGAGCACAGGGAATGGTGAGAATGTGGAAGTCGGGAGCACAGGGAGTTGTGAGAATGTGGAAGTCGGGAGCACAGGCAGCGGTGAGAATGTGGAGCAGTCCAGAGCATAGGGAATGGTGAGAATGTGGAATGTAGGAGAACAGGGAGTTGTGAGAATGTGGATGTCAGGAGCACAGGGAGTTGTGAGAATGTGGAAGTCAGGAGAACAGGGAGTTGTGAGAATGTGGAAGTCAGGAGCACAGGGAATTGTGAGAATGTGGAAGTCGGGAGCACAGGGAGCAGTGAGAATGAAGAGCAGTCGGGAGCACAGGGAGCAGTGAGAATGTGGAGCAGTCGGGAGCACAGGATGTTGTGAGAATGTGGAAGTTGGGAGCACAGTGAGTAGTGAGAATGTGTAAGTCGGGAGCACAGGGAACAGTGAGAATGTGGAAGTCGGGAGCACAGAGAGCGGTGAGAATGTGGAGCAGTCGGGAGCACAGGGAGTTGTGAGAATGTGAAAGTCAGGAGCACAGGGAGTTGTGAGAATTTGGATGTCAGGGGCACAGGCAGCGGTGAGAATGTGGAAGTCGGGAGCACAGGGAGTTGTGAGTATGTGGAAGTCAGGAGCACAGGGAGTTGTGAGAATCTGGATCTCAGGAGCACAGGCTGCTATGAGAATGTGGAAGTCGGGAGCACAGGGAGTTGTGAGAATGTGGAAGTCGGGAGCAGAGGAAGTTGTGAGAATGTGGAAGTCGGGAGCACAGGGAGTTGTGAGAATGTGGAAGTCGGGAGCACAGGGAGTTGTGAGAATGTGGAAGTCAGGAGCACAGGGAGTTGCGAGAATCTGGATGTCAGGAGCGCAGGGAGCGTTGAGAATGTGGAAGTCGGGAACACAGGAAGTTGTGAGAATGTGGAAGTCGGGAGCACAGGGAGCGGTGAGAATGTAGAGCAGTGGGGAGCACAGGGAGTTGTGAGAATGTGGAAGTCGGGGGCACAGGGAGTTGTGAGAATGTGGAAGTCGGGAGAACAGGGAGCAGTGAGAATGTGGAGCAGTCGGGAGAATAGGGAACAGGGAGAATGTGGAAGTCGGGAGCACAGGGAGTTGTGAGAATGTGGAAGTCGGGAGCACAGGGAGTAGTGAGAATGTGGAGTAGTCGGGAGAACAGGGATCAGTGAGAATGTGGAGCAGTCGGGAGCACAGGGAACAGTAAGAATGCGGAAGTCGGGAGCACAGGGTGTTGTGAGAATGTGGAGCAGTCAGGAGCACAGGGAATAGTGAGAATGTGGAATTCGGGAGCACAGAGAGCAGAGGTAATGTGGATGTTGGGAGCACAGGGAGTAGTGAGAATGTGGAAGTCGGGAACACAGGGGGCGGTGAGAATGTGGAGCAGTCCAGAGCACAGGGAATGGTGAGAATGTGGAAGTCGGGAGCAAAGGGAGTTGTGAGAACGTGGAAGTCGGGAGCACAGGGAGTAGTGAGAATGTGGAAGCCAGGAGCAAAGTGAGTTGTGAGAATGTGGAGGTCGGGAGCACAGGAAATTGTGAGAATGTGGAAGTCAGGAGCACAGGGAGTTGTGAGAACGTGGAAGTCGGGAGCACAGGGAGTAGTGAGAATGCGAAAGTAAGGAGCACAGGGAACAGCGAGAATGTGGAAGTCGGGAGCACAGGGAGCAGTGAGAATGTGGAGCAGTCGGGAGAACAGGGAACAGTGAGAATGTGGAGCAGTCGGGAGCACAGGGAACAGTGAGAATGTGGAAGTCGGGAGCACAGGGAGCAGTGAGAATGTGGAGCAGTCGGGAGAACAGGGAACAGTGAGAATGTGGAGCAGTCGGGAGAACAGGGAACAGTGAGAATGTGGAGCAGTCGGGAGCACAGGGAACAGTAAGAATGCGGCCAAGTCGGGAGCACAGGGTGTTGTGAGAATGTGGAGCAGTCGGGAGCACAGGGAATAGTGAGAATGTGGAATTCGGGAGCACAGAGAGCAGAGGTAATGTGGATGTTGGGAGCACAGGGAGTAGTGAGAATGTGGAAGTCGGGAACACAGGGGGCGGTGAGAATGTGGAGCAGTCCAGAGCACAGGGAATGGTGAGAATATGGAAGTCGGGAGAACAGGGAGCAGTGAGAATGTGGAGCAGTCGGGAGAATAGGGAACAGGGAGAATGTGGAAGTCGGGAGCACAGGGAGCAGTGAGAATGTGGAGCAGTCGGGAGAACAGGGAACAGTGCGAATGTGGAGCAGTCAGGAGAATAGGGAACAGGGAGAATGTGGAAGTCGGGTGCACAGGGAGTTGTGAGAATGTGGAAGTCGCGAGCACAGGGAGCGGTGAGAATGTAGAGCAGTGGGGAGCACAGGGAGCGGAGAGAATGTAGAGCAGTGGGGAGCACAGGGAGCTGTGAGAATGTGGAAGTCGGGAGCACAGGGAGCGGTGAGAATGTAGAGCAGTGGGGAGCACAGGGAGCTGTGAGAATGTGGAAGTCGGGAGCACAGGAGTTGTGAGAATGTGGAAGTCGGGAGCACAGGGAGTAGTGAGAATGTGGTAGTCGGGAGCACAGGGAACAGTGAGAATGTGGACGTCGGGGGCACAGGGAGTTGTGAGAATGTGGAAGTCGGGAGCACAGGGGGCGGTGAGAATGTGGAGCAGTCCAGAGCACAGGGAATGGTGAGAATGTGGAAGTCGGGAGCAAAGGGAGTTGTGAGAACGTGGAAGTCGGGAGCACAGGGAGTAGTGAGAATGTGGAAGCCAGGAGCAAAGTGAGTTGTGAGAATGTGGAGGTCGGGAGCACAGGAAATTGTGAGAATGTGGAAGTCAGGAGCACAGGGAGTTGTGAGAACGTGGAAGTCGGGAGCACAGGGAGTAGTGAGAATGCGAAAGTAAGGAGCACAGGGAACAGCGAGAATGTGGAAGTCGGGAGCACAGGGAGCAGTGAGAATGTGGAGCAGTCGGGAGAACAGGGAACAGTGAGAATGTGGAGCAGTCGGGAGCACAGCGAACAGTGAGAATGTGGAAGTCGGGAGCACAGGGAGCAGTGAGAATGTGGAGCAGTCGGGAGAACAGGGAACAGTGAGAATGTGGAGCAGTCGGGAGAACAGGGAACAGTGAGAATGTGGAGCAGTCGGGAGCACAGGGAACAGTAAGAATGCGGCCAAGTCGGGAGCACAGGGTGTTGTGAGAATGTGGAGCAGTCGGGAGCACAGGGAATAGTGAGAATGTGGAATTCGGGAGCACAGAGAGCAGAGGTAATGTGGATGTTGGGAGCACAGGGAGTAGTGAGAATGTGGAAGTCGGGAACACAGGGGGCGGTGAGAATGTGGAGCAGTCCAGAGCACAGGGAATGGTTGAAATATGGAAGTCGGGAGAACAGGGAGCAGTGAGAATGTGGAGCAGTCGGGAGAATAGGGAACAGGGAGAATGTGGAAGTCGGGAGCACAGGGAGCAGTGAGAATGTGGAGCAGTCGGGAGAACAGGGAACAGTGCGAATGTGGAGCAGTCAGGAGAATAGGGAACAGGGAGAATGTGGAAGTCGGGAGCACAGGGAGTTGTGAGAATGTGGAAGTCGCGAGCACAGGGAGCGGTGAGAATGTAGAGCAGTGGGGAGCACAGGGAGCGGAGAGAATGTAGAGCAGTGGGGAGCACAGGGAGCTGTGAGAATGTGGAAGTCGGGAGCACAGGGAGCGGTGAGAATGTAGAGCAGTGGGGAGCACAGGGAGCTGTGAGAATGTGGAAGTCGGGAGCACAGGAGTTGTGAGAATGTGGAAGTCGGGAGCACAGGGAGTAGTGAGAATGTGGTAGTCGGGAGCACAGGGAACAGTGAGAATGTGGACGTCGGGGGCACAGGGAGTTGTGAGAATGTGGAAGTCGGGAGCACAGGGAACAGTGAGAATGTGGAGAAGTCGGGAGCACAGGGAACAGTAAGAATGCGGAAGTCGGGGGCACAGGGAGTTGTGAGAATGTGGAAGTCGGGAGAACAGGGAGCAGTGAGAATGTGAAGCAGTCGGGAGAATAGGGAACAGGGAGAATGTGGAAGTCGGGAGCACAGGGAGTTGTGAGAACGTGGAAGTCGGGAGCACAGGGAGTAGTGAGAATGTGGAGCAGTCGGGAGAACAGGGAACAGTGAGAATGTGGAGCACTCGGGAGCACAGGGAACAGTAAGAATGTGGAAGTCGGGAGCACAGGGAGTAGTGAGAATGCGAAAGTAAGGAGCACAGGGAACAGTGAGAATGTGGAAGTCGGGAGCACAGGGAGTAGTGAGAATGCGAAAGTAAGGAGCACAGGGAATAGTGAGAATGTGGAATTCGGGAACACAGAGAGCAGAGGTAATGTGGATGTTGGGAGCACAGGGAGTAGTGAGAATGTGGAAGTCGGGAACACAGGGGGCGGTGAGAATGTGGAGCAGTCCAGAGCACAGGGAATGGTGAGAATGTGGAAGTCGGGAGCACAGGGAGCGGTGAGAATGTGGACGTCGGGAGCACACGGAGTTGTGAGAATGTGGAAGTCGGGAGCACAGGGAGTTGTGAGAATGTGGAAGTCGGGAGCACAGGGAGTTGTGAGAATGTGAAAGTCAGGAGCACAGGGAGTTGTGAGAATGTGGAAGTCAGGAGCACAGGGAGTTGTGAGAATGTGAAAGTCAGGAGCACAGGGAGTTGTGAGAATGTGGAAGTCAGGAGCAGTGGGAGTGGAGAGAATGTGGAAGTCGGGAGCACAGGGAGCGGTGAGAATGTGGATGTCGGGAGCAAAGGGAGTTGTGAGAATGTGGAGCAGTCCAGAGCACAGGGAATGGTGAGAATGTGGAAGTCGGGAGCACAGGGAGTTGTGAGAATGTGGAAGTCGGGAGCACAGGCAGCGGTGAGAATGTGGAGCAGTCCAGAGCATAGGGAATGGTGAGAATGTGGAATGTAGGAGAACAGGGAGTTGTGAGAATGTGGATGTCAGGAGCACAGGGAGTTGTGAGAATGTGGAAGTCAGGAGAACAGGGAGTTGTGAGAATGTGGAAGTCAGGAGCACAGGGAATTGTGAGAATGTGGAAGTCGGGAGCACAGGGAGCAGTGAGAATGAAGAGCAGTCGGGAGCACAGGGAGCAGTGAGAATGTGGAGCAGTCGGGAGCACAGGATGTTGTGAGAATGTGGAAGTTGGGAGCACAGTGAGTAGTGAGAATGTGTAAGTCGGGAGCACAGGGAACAGTGAGAATGTGGAAGTCGGGAGCACAGAGAGCGGTGAGAATGTGGAGCAGTCGGGAGCACAGGGAGTTGTGAGAATGTGAAAGTCAGGAGCACAGGGAGTTGTGAGAATTTGGATGTCAGGGGCACAGGCAGCGGTGAGAATGTGGAAGTCGGGAGCACAGGGAGTTGTGAGTATGTGGAAGTCAGGAGCACAGGGAGTTGTGAGAATCTGGATCTCAGGAGCACAGGCTGCTATGAGAATGTGGAAGTCGGGAGCAAAGGGAGTTGTGAGAATGTGGAAGTCGGGAGCAGAGGAAGTTGTGAGAATGTGGAAGTCGGGAGCACAGGGAGTTGTGAGAATGTGGAAGTCAGGCGCACAGGGAGTTGTGAGAATCGGGATGTCAGGAGCACAGGCAGCGGTGAGAATGTGGAAGTCGGGAGCACAGGGAGTTGTGAGAATGTGGAAGTCGAGAGCACAGGGAGTTGTGAGAATGTGGAAGTCAGGAGCACAGGGAGTTGCGAGAATCTGGATGTCAGGAGCACAGGGAGCGTTGAGAATGTGGAAGTCGGGAACACAGGAAGTTGTGAGAATGTGGAAGTCGGGTGCACAGGCAGTTGTGAGAATGTGGAAGTCAGGAGCACAGGGAGTTGCGAGAATCTGGATGTCAGGAGCACAGGGAGCGTTGAGAATGTGGAAGTCGGGAACACAGGCAGTTGTGAGAATGTGGAAGTCAGGAGCACAGGGAGTTGTGAGAATGTGAAAGTCGGGAGCACAGGGAGCGGTGAGAATGTGGAAGACGGGAGCACAGGGAGTTGTGTGAATGTGGAGCAGTCGGGAGCACAGGGAGCAGTGAGAATGTGGAAGTCGGGAGCACAGGGAGCAGTGAGAATGTGGAAGTCGGGAGCACAGGGAGTTGTGAGAATGTGGACGTCAGGAGCACAGGGAGTTGTGAGAATGTGGACGTCGGGAGCACAGGGAGTTGTGAGAATGTGGAAGTCGGGAGCACAGGGAGTTGTGAGAATGTGGAAGTCGGGAGCACAGGGAGCGGTGAGAATGTGGAAGTCGGGATCACAGGGAGTTGTGAGAATGTGGAAGTCGGGAGCACAGGGAGCTGTGAGAATGTGAAAGTCGGGATCACAGGGAGTTGTGAGAATGTGGAAGTCGGGAGCACAGGGAGCTGTGAGAATGTGGACGTCGGGAGCACAGGGAGTTGTGAGAATGTGGACGTCGGGAGCACAGGGAGTTGTGAGAATGTGGAAGTCGGGAGCACAGGGAGCAGTGAGAATGTGGAAGTCGGGAGCACAGGAAGTTGTGAGAATGTGGAAGTTAGGAGCACAGGGAGTTGTGAGAATGTGGAAGTCAGGAGCACAGGGAGTTGTGAGAATGTGGAAGTCAGGAGCAGTGGGAGTGGAGAGAATGTGGAAGTCGGGAGCACAGGGAGCGGTGAGAATGTGGATGTCGGGAGCAAAGGGAGTTGTGAGAATGTGGAGCAGTCCAGAGCAAAGGGAATGGTGAGAATGTGGAAGTCGGCAGCACAGGGAGTTGTGAGAATGTGGAAGTCGGGAGCACAGGCAGCGGTGAGAATGAGGAGCAGTCGGGAGCACAGGGAACAGTGAGAATGTGGAAGTAGGGAGCACAGGGAGCAGTGAGAATGTGGAGCAGTCGGGAGCACAGGATGTTGTGAGAATGTGGAAGTTGGGAGCACAGTGAGTAGTGAGAATGTGTAAGTCGGGAGCACAGGGAACAGTGAGAATGTGGAAGTCGGGAGCACAGGAAGTTGTGAGAATGTGGAAGTTAGGAGCACAGGGAGTTGTGAGAATGTGGAAGTCGGGAGCACAGGGAGTTGTGAGAATGTGGAAGTCGGGAGCACAGGGAGCGGTGAGAATGTGGAAGTCCGGAGCACATGGAGTTGTGAGAATGTGGAAGTCAGGAGCACAGGGAGTTGTGAGAATGTGGAAGTCGGGAGCACAGGAAGTTGTGAGAATGTGGAAGTTAGGAGCACAGGGAGTTGTGAGAATGTGGAAGTCAGGAGCACAGGGAGTTGTGAGAATGTGGAAGTCAGGAGCAGTGGGAGTGGAGAGAATGTGGAAGTCGGGAGCACAGGGAGCGGTGAGAATGTGGATGTCGGGAGCAAAGGGAGTTGTGAGAATGTGGAGCAGTCCAGAGCACAGGGAATGGTGAGAATGTGGAAGTCGGGAGCACAGGGAGTTGTGAGAATGTGGAAGTCGGGAGCACAGGCAGCGGTGAGAATGTGGAGCAGTCCAGAGCATAGGGAATGGTGAGAATGTGGAATGTAGGAGAACAGGGAGTTGTGAGAATGTGGATGTCAGGAGCACAGGGAGTTGTGAGAATGTGGAAGTCAGGAGAACAGGGAGTTGTGAGAATGTGGAAGTCAGGAGCACAGGGAATTGTGAGAATGTGGAAGTCGGGAGCACAGGGAGCAGTGAGAATGAAGAGCAGTCGGGAGCACAGGGAGCAGTGAGAATGTGGAGCAGTCGGGAGCACAGGATGTTGTGACAATGTGGAAGTTGGGAGCACAGTGAGTAGTGAGAATGTGTAAGTCGGGAGCACAGGGAACAGTGAGAATGTGGAAGTCGGGAGCACAGAGAGCGGTGAGAATGTGGAGCAGTCGGGAGCACAGGGAGTTGTGAGAATGTGAAAGTCAGGAGCACAGGGAGTTGTGAGAATTTGGATGTCAGGGGCACAGGCAGTGGTGAGAATGTGGAAGTCGGGAGCACAGGGAGTTGTGAGTATGTGGAAGTCAGGAGCACAGGGAGTTGTGAGAATCTGGATCTCAGGAGCACAGGCTGCTATGAGAATGTGGAAGTCGGGAGCACAGGGAGTTGTGAGAATGTGGAAGTCGGGAGCAGAGGAAGTTGTGAGAATGTGGAAGTCGGGAGCACAGGGAGTTGTGAGAATGTGGAAGTCGGGAGCACAGGGAGTTGTGAGAATGTGGAAGTCAGGAGCACAGGGAGTTGCGAGAATCTGGATGTCAGGAGCACAGGGAGCGTTGAGAATGTGGAAGTCGGGAACACAGGAAGTTGTGAGAATGTGGAAGTCGGGTGCACAGGCAGTTGTGAGAATGTGGAAGTCAGGAGCACAGGGAGTTGCGAGAATCTGGATGTCAGGAGCACAGGGAGCGTTGAGAATGTGGAAGTCGGGAACACAGGCAGTTGTGAGAATGTGGAAGTCAGGAGCACAGGGAGTTGTGAGAATGTGAAAGTCGGGAGCACAGGGAGCGGTGAGAATGTGGAAGACGGGAGCACAGGGAGTTGTGAGAATGTGGAGCAGTCGGGAGCACAGGGAGCAGTGAGAATGTGGAAGTCGGGAGCACAGGGAGCAGTGAGAATGTGGAAGTCGGGAGCACAGGGAGTTGTGAGAATGTGGACGTCAGGAGCACAGGGAGTTGTGAGAATGTGGACGTCGGGAGCACAGGGAGTTGTGAGAATGTGGAAGTCGGGAGCACAGGGAGTTGTGAGAATGTGGAAGTCGGGAGCACAGGGAGCGGTGAGAATGTGGAAGTCGGGATCACAGGGAGTTGTGAGAATGTGGAAGTCGGGAGCACAGGGAGCTGTGAGAATGTGAAAGTCGGGATCACAGGGAGTTGTGAGAATGTGGAAGTCGGGAGCACAGGGAGCTGTGAGAATGTGGACGTCGGGAGCACAGGGAGTTGTGAGTATGTGGACGTCGGGAGCACAGGGAGTTGTGAGAATGTGGAAGTCGGGAGCACAGGGAGCAGTGAGAATGTGGAAGTCGGGAGCACAGGAAGTTGTGAGAATGTGGAAGTTAGGAGCACAGGGAGTTGTGAGAATGTGGAAGTCAGGAGCACAGGGAGTTGTGAGAATGTGGAAGTCAGGAGCAGTGGGAGTGGAGAGAATGTGGAAGTCGGGAGCACAGGGAGCGGTGAGAATGTGGATGTCGGGAGCAAAGGGAGTTGTGAGAATGTGGAGCAGTCCAGAGCAAAGGGAATGGTGAGAATGTGGAAGTCGGCAGCACAGGGAGTTGTGAGAATGTGGAAGTCGGGAGCACAGGCAGCGGTGAGAATGAGGAGCAGTCGGGAGCACAGGGAACAGTGAGAATGTGGAAGTAGGGAGCACAGGGAGCAGTGAGAATGTGGAGCAGTCGGGAGCACAGGATGTTGTGAGAATGTGGAAGTTGGGAGCACAGTGAGTAGTGAGAATGTGTAAGTCGGGAGCACAGGGAACAGTGAGAATGTGGAAGTCGGGAGCACAGAGAGCGGTGAGAATGTGGAGCAGTCGGGAGCACAGGGAGTTGTGAGAATGTGGAAGTCAGGAGCACAGGGAGTTGTGAGATTTTGGATGTCAGGGGCACAGGCAGCGGTGAGAATGTGGAAGTCGGGAGCACAGGGAGTTGTGAGAATCTGGATCTCAGGAGCACAGGCAGCTATGTGAATGTGAAAGTCGGGAGCACAGGGAGTTGTGAGAATGTGGAAGTCGGGAGCACAGGGAGTTGTGAGAATGTGGAAGTCAGGAGCACAGGGAGTTGTGAGAATCTGGATCTCAGGAGCACAGGCAGCTATGTGAATGTGGAAGTCGGGAGCACAGGGAGTTGTGAGAATGTGGAAGTCGGGAGCACAGGGAGTTGTGAGAATGTGGAAGTCGGGAGCACAGGGAGTTGTGAGAATGTGGAAGTCAGGAGCACAGGGAGTTGTGAGAATCTGGATCTCAGGAGAACAGGCAGCTATGTGAATGTGGAAGTCGGGAGCACAGGGAGTTGTGAGAATGTGGAAGTCAGGAGCACAGGGAGTTGTGAGAATGTGGAAGTCAGGCGCACAGGGAGTTGTGAGAATCGGGATGTCAGGAGCACAGGCAGCGGTGAGAAGGTGGAAGTCGGGAGCACAGGGAGTTGTGAGAATGTGGAAGTCGGGAGCACAGGGAGTTGTGAGAATGTGGAAGTCAGGAGCACAGGGAGTTGCGAGAATCTGGATGTCAGGAGCACAGGGAGCGTTGAGAATGTGGAAGTCGGGAGCACAGGAAGTTGTGAGAATGTGGAAGTCGGGTGCACAGGCAGTTGTGAGAATGTGGAAGTCAGGAGCACAGGGAGTTGTGAGAATGTGAAAGTCGGGAGCACAGGGAGCGGTGAGAATGTGGAAGACGGGAGCACAGCGAGTTGTGAGAATGTGGAGCAGTCGGGAGCACAGGGAGCAGTGAGAATGTGGAAGTCGGGAGCACAGGGAGCAGTGAGAATGTGGAAGTCGGGAGCACAGGGAGTTGTGAGAATGTGGAAGTCAGGAGAACAGGGAGCTGTGAGAATGTGGAAGTCGGGATCACAGGGAGTTGTGAGAATGTGGAAGTCGGGAGCACAGGGAGCGGTGAGAATGTGGACGTCGGGAGCACAGGGAGTTGTGAGAATGTGGACGTCGGGAGCACAGGGAGTTGTGAGAATGTGGAAGTCGGGAGCACAGGGAGTTGTGAGAATGTGGAAGTCGGGAGCACAGGGAGCGGTGAGAATGTGGAAGTCCGGAGCACAGGGAGTTGTGAGAATGTGGAAGTCGGGAGCACAGGAAGTTGTGAGAATGTGGAAGTTTGGAGCACAGGGAGTTGTGAGAATGTGGAAGTCAGGAGCACAGGGAGTTGTGAGAATGTGGAAGTCAGGAGCAGTGGGAGTGGAGAGAATGTGGAAGTCAGGAGCACAGGCAGCGGTGAGAATGTGGATGTCGGGAGCAAAGGGAGTTGTGAGAATGTGGAGCAGTCCAGAGCAAAGGGAATGGTGAGAATGTGGAAGTCGGGAGCACAGGGAGTTGTGAGAATGTGGAAGTCGGGAGCACAGGCAGCGGTGAGAATGAGGAGCAGTCGGGAGCACAGGGAACAGTGAGAATGTGGAAGTCAGGAGAACAGGGAATTGTGAGAATGTGGAAGCCGGGAGCACAGGGAGCAGTGAGAATGAAGAGCAGTCGGGAGCACAGGGAGCAGTGAGAATGTGGAGCAGTCGGGAGCACAGGATGTTGTGAGAATGTGGAAGTTGGGAGCACAGTGAGTAGTGAGAATGTGTAAGTCGGGAGCACAGGGAACAGTGAGAATGTGGAAGTCGGGAGCACAGGGAACAGTGAGAATGTGGAGCAGTCGGGAGCACAGGGAGTTGTGAGAATGTGGAAGTCAGGAGCACAGGGAGTTGTGAGATTTTGGATGTCAGGGGCACGGGCAGCGGTGAGAATGTGGAAGTCGGGAGCACAGGGAGTTGTGAGTATGTGGAAGTCAGGAGCACAGGGAGTTGTGAGAATCTGGATCTCAGGAGCACAGGCAGCTATGTGAATGTGGAAGTCGGGAGCACAGGGAGTTGTGAGAATGTGGAAGTCGGGAGCACAGGGAGTTGTGAGAATGTGGAAGTCGGGAGCACAGGGAGTTGTGAGTATGTGGATGTCAGGAGCACAGGGAGTTGTGAGAATCTGGATCTCAGGAGTACAGGCAGCTATGTGAATGTGGAAGTCGGGAGCACAGGGAGTTGTGAGAATGTGGAAGTCGGGAGCACAGGGAGTTGTGAGAATGTGGAAGTCGGGAGCACAGGGAGTTGTGAGAATGTGGAAGTCAGGAGCACAGGGAGTTGTGAGAATCTGGATCTCAGGAGCACAGGCAGCTATGTGAATGTGGAAGTCGGGAGCACAGGGAGTTGTGAGAATGTGGAAGTCGGGAGCACAGGGAGTTGTGAGAATGTGGAAGTCGGGTGCACAGGCAGTTGTGAGAATGTGGAAGTCAGGAGCACAGGGAGTTGTGAGAATGTGAAAGTCGGGAGCACAGGGAGCGGTGAGAATGTGGAAGACGGGAGCACAGGGAGTTGTGAGAATGTGGAGCAGTCGGGAGCACAGGGAGCAGTGAGAATGTGGAAGTCGGGAGCACAGGGAGCAGTGAGAATGTGGAAGTCGGGAGCACAGGGAGTTGTGAGAATGTGGAAGTCAGGAGAACAGGGAGCTGTGAGAATGTGGAAGTCGGGATCACAGGGAGTTGTGAGAATGTGGAAGTCGGGAGCACAGGGAGTTGAGAGTATGTGGAAGTCAGGAGCACAGGGAGTTGTGAGAATCTGGATCTCAGGAGCACAGGCAGCTATGTGAATGTGGAAGTCGGGAGCACAGGGAGTTGTGAGAATGTGGAAGTCGGGAGCACAGGGAGTTGTGAGAATGTGGAAGTCGGGAGCACAGGGAGTTGTGAGAATGTGGAAGTCAGGAGCACAGGGAGTTGTGAGAATCTGGATCTCAGGAGCACAGGCAGCTATGTGAATGTGGAAGTCGGGAGCACAGGTAGTTGTGAGAATGTGGAAGTCGGGAGCACAGGGAGTTGTGAGAATGTGGAAGTCAGGCGCACAGGGAGTTGTGAGAATCGGGATGTCAGGAGCACAGGCAGCGGTGAGAAGGTGGAAGTCGGGAGTACAGGGAGTTGTGAGAATGTGGAAGTCGGGAGCACAGGGAGTTGTGAGAATGTGGAAGTCAGGAGCACAGGGAGTTGCGAGAATCTGGATGTCAGGAGCACAGGGAGCGTTGAGAATGTGGAAGTCGGGAGCACAGGAAGTTGTGAGAATGTGGAAGTCGGGTGCACCGGCAGTTGTGAGAATGTGGAAGTCAGGAGCACAGGGAGTTGTGAGAATGTGAAAGTCGGGAGCACAGGGAGCGGTGAGAATGTGGAAGACGGGAGCACAGGGAGTTGTGAGAATGTGGAGCAGTCGGGAGCACAGGGAGCAGTGAGAATGTGGAAGTCGGGAGCACAGGGAGCAGTGAGAATGTGGAAGTCGGGAGCACAGGGAGTTGTGAGAATGTGGAAGTCAGGAGAACAGGGAGCTGTGAGAATGTGGAAGTCGGGATCACAGGGAGTTGTGAGAATGTGGAAGTCGGGAGCACAGGGAGTTGTGAGAATGTGGAAGTCAGGAGCACAGGGATTTGTGAGATTTTGGATGTCAGGGGCACAGGCAGCGGTGAGAATGTGGAAGTCGGGAGCACAGGGAGTTGTGAGTATGTGGAAGTCAGGAGCACAGGGAGTTGTGAGAATCTGGATCTCAGGAGCACAGGCAGCTATGTGAATGTGGAAGTCGGGAGCACAGGGAGTTGTGAGAATGTGGAAGTCGGGAGCACAGGGAGTTGTGAGAATGTGGAAGTCGGGAGCACAGGGAGTTGTGAGAATGTGGGAGTTAGGAGCACAGGGAGTTGTGAGAATCTGGATCTCAGGAGCACAGGCAGCTATGTGAATGTGGAAGTCGGGAGCACAGGGAGTTGTGAGAATGTGGAAGTCGGGAGCACAGGGAGTTGTGAGAATGTGGAAGTCAGGCGCACAGGGAGTTGTGAGAATCGGGATGTCAGGAGCACAGGGAGTTGTGAGAAGGTGGAAGTCGGGAGCACAGGGAGTTGTGAGAATGTGGAAGTCGGGAGCACAGGGAGTTGTGAGAATGTGGAAGTCGGGAGCACAGGGAGTTGTGAGAATGTGGAAGTCAGGAGCACAGGGAGTTGTGAGAATCTGGATCTCAGGAGCACAGGCAGCTATGTGAATGTGGAAGTCGGGAGCACAGGGAGTTGTGAGAATGTGGAAGTCAGGAGCACAGGGAGTTGTGAGAATGTGGAAGTCAGGCGCACAGGGAGTTGTGAGAATCGGGATGTCAGGAGCACAGGCAGCGGTGAGAAGGTGGAAGTCGGGAGCACAGGGAGTTGTGAGAATGTGGAAGTCGGGAGCACAGGGAGTTGTGAGAATGTGGAAGTCAGGAGCACAGGGAGTTGCGAGAATCTGGATGTCAGGAGCACAGGGAGCGTTGAGAATGTGGAAGTCGGGAGCACAGGAAGTTGTGAGAATGTGGAAGTCGGGTGCACAGGCAGTTGTGAGAATGTGGAAGTCAGGAGCACAGGGAGTTGTGAGAATGTGAAAGTCGGGAGCACAGGGAGCGGTGAGAATGTGGAAGACGGGAGCACAGAGAGTTGTGAGAATGTGGAGCAGTCGGGAGCACAGGGAGCAGTGAGAATGTGGAAGTCGGGAGCACAGGGAGCAGTGAGAATGTGGAAGTCGGGAGCACAGGGAGTTGTGAGAATGTGGAAGTCAGGAGAACAGGGAGCTGTGAGAATGTGGAAGTCGGGATCACAGGGAGTTGTGAGAATGTGGAAGTCGGGAGCACAGGGAGCGGTGAGAATGTGGACGTCGGGAGCACAGGGAGTTGTGAGAATGTGGACGTCGGGAGCACAGGGAGTTGTGAGAATGTGGAAGTCGGGAGCACAGGGAGTTGTGAGAATGTGGAAGTCGGGAGCACAGGGAGCGGTGAGAATGTGGAAGTCCGGAGCACAGGGAGTTGTGAGAATGTGGAAGTCGGGAGCACAGGAAGTTGTGAGAATGTGGAAGTTAGGAGCACAGGGAGTTGTGAGAATGTGGAAGTCAGGAGCACAGGGAGTTGTGAGAATGTGGAAGTCAGGAGCAGTGGGAGTGGAGAGAATGTGGAAGTCAGGAGCACAGGCAGCGGTGAGAATGTGGATGTCGGGAGCAAAGGGAGTTGTGAGAATGTGGAGCAGTCCAGAGCAAAGGGAATGGTGAGAATGTGGAAGTCGGGAGCACAGGGAGTTGTGAGAATGTGGAAGTCGGGAGCACAGGCAGCGGTGAGAATGAGGAGCAGTCGGGAGCACAGGGAACAGTGAGAATGTGGAAGTCAGGAGAACAGGGAATTGTGAGAATGTGGAAGCCGGGAGCACAGGGAGCAGTGAGAATGAAGAGCAGTCGGGAGCACAGGGAGCAGTGAGAATGTGGAGCAGTCGGGAGCACAGGATGTTGTGAGAATGTGGAAGTTGGGAGCACAGTGAGTAGTGAGAATGTGTAAGTCGGGAGCACAGGGAACAGTGAGAATGTGGAAGTCGGGAGCACAGAGAGCGGTGAGAATGTGGAGCAGTCGGGAGCACAGGGAGTTGTGAGAATGTGGAAGTCAGGAGCACAGGGAGTTGTGAGATTTTGGATGTCAGGGGCACGGGCAGCGGTGAGAATGTGGAAGTCGGGAGCACAGGGAGTTGTGAGTATGTGGAAGTCAGGAGCACAGGGAGTTGTGAGAATCTGGATCTCAGGAGCACAGGCAGCTATGTGAATGTGGAAGTCGGGAGCACAGGGAGTTGTGAGAATGTGGAAGTCGGGAGCACAGGGAGTTGTGAGAATGTGGAAGTCGGGAGCACAGGGAGTTGTGAGTATGTGGAAGTCAGGAGCACAGGGAGTTGTGAGAATCTGGATCTCAGGAGTACAGGCAGCTATGTGAATGTGGAAGTCGGGAGCACAGGGAGTTGTGAGAATGTGGAAGTCGGGAGCACAGGGAGTTGTGAGAATGTGGAAGTCGGGAGCACAGGGAGTTGTGAGAATGTGGAAGTCTGGAGCACAGGGAGTTGTGAGAATCTGGATCTCAGGAGCACAGGCAGCTATGTGAATGTGGAAGTCGGGAGCACAGGGAGTTGTGAGAATGTGGAAGTCGGGAGCACAGGGAGTTGTGAGAATGTGGAAGTCGGGTGCACAGGCAGTTGTGAGAATGTGGAAGTCAGGAGCACAGGGAGTTGTGAGAATGTGAAAGTCGGGAGCACAGGGAGCGGTGAGAATGTGGAAGACGGGAGCACAGGGAGTTGTGAGAATGTGGAGCAGTCGGGAGCACAGGGAGCAGTGAGAATGTGGAAGTCGGGAGCACAGGGAGCAGTGAGAATGTGGCAGTCGGGAGCACAGGGAGTTGTGAGAATGTGGAAGTCAGGAGAACAGGGAGCTGTGAGAATGTGGAAGTCGGGATCACAGGGAGTTGTGAGAATGTGGAAGTCGGGAGCACAGGGAGTTGAGAGTATGTGGAAGTCAGGAGCACAGGGAGTTGTGAGAATCTGGATCTCAGGAGCACAGGCAGCTATGTGAATGTGGAAGTCGGGAGCACAGGGAGTTGTGAGAATGTGGAAGTCGGGAGCACAGGGAGTTGTGAGAATGTGGAAGTCGGGAGCACAGGGAGTTGTGAGAATGTGGAAGTCAGGAGCACAGGGAGTTGTGAGAATCTGGATCTCAGGAGCACAGGCAGCTATGTGAATGTGGAAGTCGGGAGCACAGGTAGTTGTGAGAATGTGGAAGTCGGGAGCACAGGGAGTTGTGAGAATGTGGAAGTCAGGCGCACAGGGAGTTGTGAGAATCGGGATGTCAGGAGCACAGGCAGCGGTGAGAAGGTGGAAGTCGGGAGTACAGGGAGTTGTGAGAATGTGGAAGTCGGGAGCACAGGGAGTTGTGAGAATGTGGAAGTCAGGAGCACAGGGAGTTGCGAGAATCTGGATGTCAGGAGCACAGGGAGCGTTGAGAATGTGGAAGTCGGGAGCACAGGAAGTTGTGAGAATGTGGAAGTCGGGTGCACCGGCAGTTGTGAGAATGTGGAAGTCAGGAGCACAGGGAGTTGTGAGAATGTGAAAGTCGGGAGCACAGGGAGCGGTGAGAATGTGGAAGACGGGAGCACAGGGAGTTGTGAGAATGTGGAGCAGTCGGGAGCACAGGGAGCAGTGAGAATGTGGAAGTCGGGAGCACAGGGAGCAGTGAGAATGTGGAAGTCGGGAGCACAGGGAGTTGTGAGAATGTGGAAGTCAGGAGAACAGGGAGCTGTGAGAATGTGGAAGTCGGGATCACAGGGAGTTGTGAGAATGTGGAAGTCGGGAGCACAGGGAGTTGTGAGAATGTGGAAGTCAGGAGCACAGGGATTTGTGAGATTTTGGATGTCAGGGGCACAGGCAGCGGTGAGAATGTGGAAGTCGGGAGCACAGGGAGTTGTGAGTATGTGGAAGTCAGGAGCACAGGGAGTTGTGAGAATCTGGATCTCAGGAGCACAGGCAGCTATGTGAATGTGGAAGTCGGGAGCACAGGGAGTTGTGAGAATGTGGAAGTCGGGAGCACAGGGAGTTGTGAGAATGTGGAAGTCGGGAGCACAGGGAGTTGTGAGAATGTGGAAGTTAGGAGCACAGGGAGTTGTGAGAATCTGGATCTCAGGAGCACAGGCAGCTATGTGAATGTGGAAGTCGGGAGCACAGGGAGTTGTGAGAATGTGGAAGTCGGGAGCACAGGGAGTTGTGAGAATGTGGAAGTCAGGCGCACAGGGAGTTGTGAGAATCGGGATGTCAGGAGCACAGGGAGTTGTGAGAAGGTGGAAGTCGGGAGCACAGGGAGCGGTGAGAATGTGGAAGACGGGAGCACAGGGAGCGGTGAGAATGTGGAAGACGGGAGCACAGGGAGTTGTGAGAATGTGGAGCAGTCGGGAGCACAGGGAGCAGTGAGAATGTGGAAGTCGGGAGCACAGGGAGCAGTGAGAATGTTGAAGTCGGGAGCACAGGGAGTTGTGAGAATGTGGAAGTCAGGAGAACAGGGAGCTGTGAGAATGTGGAAGTCGGGATCACAGGGAGTTGTGAGAATGTGGAAGTCGGGAGCACAGGGAGCGGTGAGAATGTGGAAGTCGGGAGCACAGGGAGTTGTGAGAATGTGGAAGTCGGGAGCACAGGGAGTTGTGAGAATGTGGAAGTCAGGCGCACAGGGAGTTGTGAGAATCGGGATGTCAGGAGCACAGGCAGCGGTGAGAAGGTGGAAGTCGGGAGCACAGGGAGTTGTGAGAATGTGGAAGTCGGGAGCACAGGGAGTTGTGAGAATGTGGAAGTCAGGAGCACAGGGAGTTGCGAGAATCTGGATGTCAGGAGCACAGGGAGCGTTGAGAATGTGGAAGTCGGGAGCACAGGAAGTTGTGAGAATGTGGAAGTCGGGTGCACAGGCAGATGTGAGAATGTGGAAGTCAGGAGCACAGGGAGTTGTGTGAATGTGAAAGTCGGGAGCACAGGGAGCGGTGAGAATGTGGAAGACGGGAGCACAGGGAGTTGTGAGAATGTGGAGCAGTCGGGAGCACAGGGAGCAGTGAGAATGTGGAAGTCGGGAGCACAGGGAGCAGTGAGAATGTGGAAGTCGGGAGCACAGGGAGTTGTGAGAATGTGGAAGTCAGGAGAACAGGGAGCTGTGAGAATGTGGAAGTCGGGATCACAGGGAGTTGTGAGAATGTGGAAGTCGGGAGCACAGGGAGCGGTGAGAATGTGGAAGTCGGGAGCACAGGGAGTTGTGAGTATGTGGAAGTCAGGAGCACAGGGAGTTGTGAGAATCTGGATCTCAGGAGCACAGGCAGCTATGTGAATGTGGAAGTCGGGAGCACAGGGAGTTGTGAGAATCTGGAAGTCGGGAGCACAGGGAGTTGTGAGAATGTGGAAGTCGGGAGAACAGGGAGTTGTGAGAATGTGGAAGTCAGGAGCACAGGGAGTTGTGAGAATCTGGATCTCAGGAGCACAGGCAGCTCTGTGAATGTGGAAGTCGGGAGCACAGGGAGTTGTGAGAATGTGGAAGTCGGGAGCACAGGGAGTTGTGAGAATGTGGAAGTCAGGCGCACAGGGAGTTGTGAGAATCGGGATGTCAGGAGCACAGGCAGCGGTGAGAAGGTGGAAGTCGGGAGCACAGGGAGTTGTGAGAATGTGGAAGTCGGGAGCACAGGGAGTTGTGAGAATGTGGAAGTCAGGAGCACAGGGAGTTGCGAGAATCTGGATGTCAGGAGCACAGGGAGCGTTGAGAATGTGGAAGTCGGGAGCACAGGAAGTTGTGAGAATGTGGAAGTCGGGTGCACAGGCAGTTGTGAGAATGTGGAAGTCAGGAGCACAGGGAGTTGTGAGAATCGGGATGTCAGGAGCACAGGCAGCGGTGAGAAGGTGGAAGTCGGGAGCACAGGGAGTTGTGAGAATGTGGAAGTCGGGAGCACAGGGAGTTGTGAGAATGTGGAGAAGTCGGGAGCACAGGGAGCAGTGAGAATGTGGAAGTCGGGAGCACAGGGAGCAGTGAGAATGTGGAAGTCGGGAGCACAGGGAGTTGTGAGAATGTGGAAGTCAGGAGAACAGGGAGCTGTGAGAATGTGGAAGTCGGGATCACAGGGAGTTGTGAGAATGTGGAAGTCGGGAACACAGGGAGTTGTGAGAATGTGGAAGTCAGGAGCACAGGGAGTTGTGAGATTTTGGATGTCAGGGGCACAGGCAGCGGTGAGAATGTGGAAGTCGGGAGCACAGGGAGTTGTGAGTATGTGGAAGTCAGGAGCACAGGGAGTTGTGAGAATCTGGATCTCAGGAGCACAGGCAGCTATGTGAATGTGGAAGTCGGGAGCACAGGGAGTTGTGAGAATGTGGAAGTCGGGAGCACAGGGAGTTGTGAGAATGTGGAAGTCGGGAGCACAGGGAGTTGTGAGAATGTGGAAGTCAGGAGCACAGGGAGTTGTGAGAATCTGGATCTCAGGAGCACAGGCAGCTATGTGAATGTGGAAGTCGGGAGCACAGGGAGTTGTGAGAATGTGGAAGTCGGGAGCACAGGGAGTTGTGAGAATGTGGAAGTCAGGCGCACAGGGAGTTGTGAGAATCGGGATGTCAGGAGCACAGGCAGCGGTGAGAAGGTGGAAGTCGGGAGCAAAGGGAGTTGTGAGAATGTGGAAGTCGGGAGCACAGGGAGTTGTGAGAATGTGGAAGTCAGGAGCACAGGGAGTTGCGAGAATCTGGATGTCAGGAGCACAGGGAGCGTTGAGAATGTGGAAGTCGGGAGCACAGGAAGTTGTGAGAATGTGGAAGTCGGGTGCACAGGCAGTTGTGAGAATGTGGAAGTCAGGAGCACAGGGAGTTGTGAGAATGTGAAAGTCGGGAGCACAGGGAGCGGTGAGAATGTGGAAGACGGGAGCACAGGGAGTTGTGAGAATGTGGAGCAGTCGGGAGCACAGGGAGCAGTTAGAATGTGGAAGTCGGGAGCACAGGGAGCAGTGAGAATGTTGAAGTCGGGAGCACAGGGAGTTGTGAGAATGTGGAAGTCAGGAGAACAGGGAGCTGTGAGAATGTGGAAGTCGGGATCACAGGGAGTTGTGAGAATGTGGAAGTCGGGAGCACAGGGAGCGGTGAGAATGTGGAAGTCGGGAGCACAGGGAGTTGTGAGTATGTGGAAGTCAGGAGCACAGGGAGTTGTGAGAATCTGGATCTCAGGAGCACAGGCAGCTATGTGAATGTGGAAGTCGGGAGCACAGGGAGTTGTGAGAATGTGGAAGTCGGGAGCACAGGGAGTTGTGAGAATGTGGAAGTCGGGAGCACAGGGAGTTGTGAGAATGTGGAAGTCAGGAGCACAGGGAGTTGTGAGAATCTGGATCTCAGGAGCACAGGCAGCTATGTGAATGTGGAAGTCGGGAGCACAGGTAGTTGTGAGAATGTGGAAGTCGGGAGCACAGGGAGTTGTGAGAATGTGGAAGTCAGGCGCACAGGGAGTTGTGAGAATCGGGATGTCAGGAGCACAGGCAGCGGTGAGAAGGTGGAAGTCGGGAGCACAGGGAGTTGTGAGAATGTGGAAGTCGGGAGCACAGGGAGTTGTGAGAATGTGGAAGTCAGGAGCACAGGGAGTTGCGAGAATCTGGATGTCAGGAGCACAGGGAGCGTTGAGAATGTGGAAGTCGGGAGCACAGGAAGTTGTGAGAATGTGGAAGTCGGGTGCACAGGCAGTTGTGAGAATGTGGAAGTCAGGAGCACAGGGAGTTGTGAGAATGTGAAAGTCGGGAGCACAGGGAGCGGTGAGAATGTGGAAACGGGAGCACAGGGAGTTGTGAGAATGTGGAGCAGTCGGGAGCACAGGGAGCAGTGAGAATGTGGAAGTCGGGAGCACAGGGAGCAGTGAGAATGTGGAAGTCGGGAGCACAGGGAGTTGTGAGAATGTGGAAGTCAGGAGAACAGGGAGCTGTGAGAATGTGGAAGTCGGGATCACAGGGAGTTGTGAGAATGTGGAAGTCGGGAGCACAGGGAGCGGTGAGAATGTGGACGTCGGGAGCACAGGGAGTTGAGAGAATGTGGACGTCGGGAGCACAGGGAGTTGTGAGAATGTGGAAGTCGGGAGCACAGGGAGTTGTGAGAATGTGGAAGTCGGGAGCACAGGGAGCGGTGAGAATGTGGAAGTCCGGAGCACAGGGAGTTGTGAGAATGTGGAAGTCGGGAGCACAGGGAGCGGTGAGAATGTGGAAGTCGGGAGCACAGGGAGCGGTGAGAATGTGGATGTCGGGAGCAAAGGGAGTTGTGAGAATGTGGAGCAGTCCAGAGCAAAGGGAATGGTGAGAATGTGGAAGTCGGGAGCACAGGGAGTTGTGAGAATGTGGAAGTCGGGAGCACAGGCAGCGGTGAGAATGAGGAGCAGTCGGGAGCACAGGGAACAGTGAGAATGTGGAAGTAGGGAGCACAGGGAGCAGTGAGAATGTGGAGCAGTCGGGAGCACAGGATGTTGTGAGAATGTGGAAGTTGGGAGCACAGTGAGTAGTGAGAATGTGTAAGTCGGGAGCACAGGGAACAGTGAGAATGTGGAAGTCGGGAGCACAGAGAGCGGTGAGAATGTGGAGCAGTCGGGAGCACAGGGAGTTGTGAGAATGTGGAAGTCAGGAGCACAGGGAGTTGTGAGATTTTGGATGTCAGGGGCACAGGCAGCGGTGAGAATGTGGAAGTCGGGAGCACAGGGAGTTGTGAGTATGTGGAAGTCAGGAGCACAGGGAGTTGTGAGAATCTGGATCTCAGGAGCAAAGGCAGCTATGTGAATGTGGAAGTCGGGAGCACAGGGAGTTGTGAGAATGTGGAAGTCGGGAGCACAGGGAGTTGTGAGAATGTGGAAGTCGGGAGCACAGGGAGTTGTGAGAATGTGGAAGTCAGGAGCACAGGGAGTTGCGAGAATCTGGATGTCAGGAGCACAGGGAGCGTTGAGAATGTGGAAGTCGGGAGCACAGGAAGTTGTGAGAATGTGGAAGTCGGGTGCACAGGCAGTTGTGAGAATGTGGAAGTCAGGAGCACAGGGAGTTGTGAGAATGTGAAAGTCGGGAGCACAGGGTGCGGTGAGAATGTGGAAGACGGGAGCACAGGGAGTTGTGAGAATGTGGAAGTCGGGAGCACAGGGAGCGGTGAGAATGAGGTCGTCGGGAGCACTGGGAGCTGTGAGAATGTGGAAGTCGGGAGCACAGGGAGTGGAGAGAATGAGGAAGTCGGGAGCACAGGGAGTTGTGAGAATGTGTAAGTCGGGAGCACACGGAGCGGTGAGAATGTGGAAGTCGGGAGCACAGGGAGTTGTGAGAATGTCGAAGTTGGGAGCACAGGGAGCGGTGAGAATGTGGAAGTCGGGAGCACAGGGAGTTGTGAGAATGTGGAAGTCAGGAGCAGAGGGAGTGGAGAGAATGTGGAAGTCGGGAGCACACGGAGCGGTGAGAATGTGGATGTCGGGAGCACAGGGAGCAGTGAGATTGTGGTGCAGTCCAGAGCACAGGGAGTTGTGAGAATGTGGAAGTCAGGAGCACAGGCAGCCGTGAGAATGTGGAAGTCGGGAGCACAGGAAGTTGTGAGAATGTGGAAGTCGGATGCACAGGCAGTTGTGAGAATGTGGAAGTCAGGAGCACAGGGAGTTGTGAGAATGTGAAAGTCGGGAGCACAGGGAGCGGTGAGAATGTGGAAGACGGGAGCACAGGGAGTTGTGAGAATGTGGAAGTCGGGAGCACAGGGAGCGGTGAGAATGTGGAAGTCGGGAGCACAGGGAGTGGAGAGAATGAGGAAGTCGGGAGCACAGGGAGTTGTGAGAATGTGGAAGTCGGGAGCACACGGAGCAGTGAGAATGTGGAAGTCGGGAGCACAGGGAGTTGTGAGAATGTGGAAGTTGGGAGCACAGGGAGCATGAGAATGTGGAAGTCGGGAGCACAGGGAGTTGTGAGAATGTGGAGCAGTCCAGAGCACAGGGAATGGTGATAATGTGGAAGTCGGGAGCACAGGGAGTTGTGAGAATGTGGAAGTCGGGAGCACAGGGAGCAGTGAGATTGTGGAGCAGTCCAGAGCACAGGGAATGGTGAGAATGTGGAAGTCGGGAGCACAGGGAGTTGTGAGAATGTGGATGTCGGGAGCACAGGGAGCAGTGAGATTGTGGAGCAGTCCAGAGCACAGGGAGCGGAGAGAATGTGGAAGTCAGGAGCACAGGGAGTTGTGAGAATGTGGAAGTCAGGAGCACAGGCAGCGGTGAGAATGTGGAAGTCGGGAGCACAGGGAGTTGTGAGAATGTGGAAGTCAGGAGCAGAGGGAGTGGAGAGAATGTGGAAGTCGGGAGCACAGGGAGCGGTGAGAATGTGGATGTCGGGGGCACAGGGAGCGGTGAGAATGTGGAGCATTCCAGAGCACAGGGAATGGTGAGAATGTGGAAGTCGGGAGCACAGGGAGTTGTGAGAATGTGGAAATCGGGAGCACAGGGAGTTGTGAGAATGTGGACGCCAGGAGCACAGGGAGTTGTGAGAATGTGAAAGTCAGGAGCACAGGGAGTTGTGAGAATGTGAAAGTCAGGAGCACAGGGAGTTGTGAGAATGTGGAAGTCAGGAGCACAGGCAGCGGTGAGAATGTGGAAGTCAGGAGCAGAGGGAGTGGAGAGAATGTGGAAGTCGGGAGCACAGGGAGCGGTGAGAATGTGGATGTCGGGGGCACAGGGAGCGGTGAGAATGTGGAGCATTCCAGAGCACAGGGAATGGTGAGAATGTGGAAGTCGGGAGCACAGGGAGTTGTGAGAATGTGGAAATCGGGAGCACAGGGAGTTGTGAGAATGTGGACGCCAGGAGCACAGGGAGTTGTGAGAATGTGAAAGTCAGGAGCACAGGGAGTTGTGAGAATGTGAAAGTCAGGAGCACAGGGAGTTGTGAGAATGTGGAAGTCAGGAGCACAGGGAGTTGTGAGAATGTGAAAGTCAGGAGCACAGGGAGTTGTGAGAATGTGGAAGTCAGGAGCACAGGGAGTTATGAGAATGTGGAAGTCAGGAGCACAGGGAGTTGTGAGAATGTGGAAGTCAGGAGCACAGGGAGTTGTGAGAATGTGAAAGTCAGGAGCACAGGGAGTTGTGAGAATGTGAAAGTCAGGAGCACAGGGAGTTGTGAGAATGTGAAAGTCAGGAGCACAGGGAGTTGTGAGAATGTGGAAGTCAGGAGCACAGGGAGTTGTGAGAATGTGAAAGTCAGGAGCACAGGGAGTTGTGAGAATGTGGAAGTCAGGAGCACAGGGAGTTGTGAGAATGTGGAAGTCAGGAGCACAGGGAGTTGTGAGAATGTGAAAGTCAGGAGCACAGGGAGTTGTGAGAATGTGGAAGTCAGGAGCACAGGGAGTTGTGAGAATGTGAAAGTCAGGAGCACAGGGAGTTGTGAGAATGTGGAAGTCAGGAGCACAGGGAGTTGTGAGAATGTCAAAGTTGGGAGCACAGGGGGTTGTGAGAATGTGGAAGTCAGGAGCACAGGGATTTGTGAGAATGTGGAAGTCAGGAGCACAGGGAGTTGTGAGAATGTGGATGTCAGGAGCACAGGCAGCGGTGAGAATGTAGAAGTCGGGAGCACAGGGAGTTGTGAGAATGTGGAAGTCAGGAGCACAGGGAGTTGTGAGAATGTGAAAGTCAGGAGCACAGGGAGTTGTGAGAATGTGGAAGTCAGGAGCACAGGGAGTTGTGAGAATGTGAAAGTCAGGAGCACAGGGAGTTGTGAGAATGTGGAAGTCAGGAGCACAGGGAGTTGTGAGAATGTCAAAGTTGGGAGCACAGGGGGTTGTGAGAATGTGGAAGTCAGGAGCACAGGGATTTGTGAGAATGTGGAAGTCAGGAGCACAGGGAGTTGTGAGAATGTGGATGTCAGGAGCACAGGCAGCGGTGAGAATGTAGAAGTCGGGAGCACAGGGAGTTGTGAAAATGTGGAAGTCAGGAGCACAGGGAGCGTTTAGAATGAGGAAGTCGGGAGCATAGGAAGTTGTGAGAATGTGGAAGTCGGGAGCACAGGCAGTTGTGAGAATGTGGAAGTCAGGAGCAGAGGGAGTGGAGAGAATGTGGAAGTCGGGAGCACAGGGAGTTGTGAGAGTGTGGATGTCGGGAGCACAGGGAGTTGTGAGAATATGGAAGTCGGGAGCACAGGGAGTTGTGAGAATGTGGAAGTCGGGAGCACAGGGAGCGGTGAGAATGAGGTAGTCGGGAGCACAGGGAGCTGTGAGAATGTGGAAGTCGGGAGCACAGGGAGTGGAGAGAATGAGGAAGTCGGGAGCACAGGGAGTTGTGAGAATGTGGAAGTCGGGAGCACACGGAGCGGTGAGAATGTGGAAGTCGGGAGCACAGGGAGTTGTGAGAATGTGGAAGTCAGGAGCAGAGGGAGTGGAGAGAATGTGGAAGTCGGGAGCACAGGGAGCGGTGAGAATGTGGAAGTCGATAGCACAGGGAGTTGTGATAATGTGGAAGTCGGGAGCACAGGGAGTTGTGAGAATCGGGATGTCAGGAGCACAGGCAGCGGTGAGAATGTGGAAGTCGGGAGCACAGGGAGCTGTGAGAATGTGGAAGTCGGGAGCACAGGGAGTGGAGAGAATGAGGAAGTCGGGAGCACAGGGAGTTGTGAGAATGTGGAAGTCGGGAGCACACGGAGCGGTGAGAATGTGGAAGTCGGGAGCACAGGGAGTTGTGAGAATGTCGAAGTTGGGAGCACAGGGAGCGGTGAGAATGTGGAAGTCGGGAGCACAGGGAGTTGTGAGAATGTGGAAGTCGGGAGCACAGGGAGCGGTGAGAATGTGGAAGTCGGGAGCACAGGGAGTTGTGAGAATGTGGAGCAGTCCAGAGCACAGGGAATGGAGATAATGTGGAAGTCGGGAGCACAGGGAGTTGTGAGAATGTGGAAGTCGGGAGCACAGGGAGTTGTGAGAATGTGGAAGTCAGGCGCACAGGGAGTTGTGAGAATCGGGATGTCAGGAGCACAGGCAGCGGTGAGAATGTGGAAGTCGGGAGCACAGGGAGCTGTGAGAATGTGGAAGTCGGGAGCACAGGGAGTGGAGAGAATGAGGAAGTCGGGAGCACAGGGAGTTGTGAGAATGTGGAAGTCGGGAGCACACGGAGCGGTGAGAATGTGGAAGTCGGGAGCACAGGGAGTTGTGAGAATGTCGAAGTTGGGAGCACAGGGAGCGGTGAGAATGTGGAAGTCGGGAGCACAGGGAGTTGTGAGAATGTGGAAGTCGGGAGCACAGGGAGCGGTGAGAATGTGGATGTCGGGAGCACAGGGAGTTGTGAGAATGTGGAGCAGTCCAGAGCACAGGGAATGGAGATAATGTGAAAGTCGGGAGCACAGGGAGTTGTGAGAATGTGGAAGTCGGGAGCACAGGGAGCAGTGAGATTGTGGAGCAGTCCAGAGCACAGGGAATGGTGAGAATGTGGAAGTCGGGAGCACAGGGAGTTGTGAGAATGTGGAAGTCAGGAGAACAGGGAGCTGTGAGAATGTGGAAGTCGGGATCACAGGGAGTTGTGAGAATGTGGAAGTCGGGAGCACAGGGAGCGGTGAGAATGTGGAAGTCGGGAGCACAGGGAGTTGTGAGTATGTGGAAGTCAGGAGCACAGGGAGTTGTGAGAATCTGGATCTCAGGAGCACAGGCAGCTATGTGAATGTGGAAGTCGGGAGCACAGGGAGTTGTGAGAATGTGGAAGTCGGGAGCACAGGGAGTTGTGAGAATGTGGAAGTCGGGAGCACAGGGAGTTGTGAGAATGTGGAAGTCAGGAGCACAGGGAGTTGTGAGAATCTGGATCTCAGGAGCACAGGCAGCTATGTGAATGTGGAAGTCGGGAGCACAGGTAGTTGTGAGAATGTGGAAGTCGGGAGCACAGGGAGTTGTGAGAATGTGGAAGTCAGGCGCACAGGGAGTTGTGAGAATCGGGATGTCAGGAGCACAGGCAGCGGTGAGAAGGTGGAAGTCGGGAGCACAGGGAGTTGTGAGAATGTGGAAGTCGGGAGCACAGGGAGTTGTGAGAATGTGGAAGTCAGGAGCACAGGGAGTTGCGAGAATCTGGATGTCAGGAGCACAGGGAGCGTTGAGAATGTGGAAGTCGGGAGCACAGGAAGTTGTGAGAATGTGGAAGTCGGGTGCACAGGCAGTTGTGAGAATGTGGAAGTCAGGAGCACAGGGAGTTGTGAGAATGTGAAAGTCGGGAGCACAGGGAGCGGTGAGAATGTGGAAGACGGGAGCACAGGGAGTTGTGAGAATGTGGAGCAGTCGGGAGCACAGGGAGCAGTGAGAATGTGGAAGTCGGGAGCACAGGGAGCAGTGAGAATGTGGAAGTCGGGAGCACAGGGAGTTGTGAGAATGTGGAAGTCAGGAGAACAGGGAGCTGTGAGAATGTGGAAGTCGGGATCACAGGGAGTTGTGAGAATGTGGAAGTCGGGAGCACAGGGAGCGGTGAGAATGTGGACGTCGGGAGCACAGGGAGTTGAGAGAATGTGGACGTCGGGAGCACAGGGAGTTGTGAGAATGTGGAAGTCGGGAGCACAGGGAGTTGTGAGAATGTGGAAGTCGGGAGCACAGGGAGCGGTGAGAATGTGGAAGTCCGGAGCACAGGGAGTTGTGAGAATGTGGAAGTCGGGAGCACAGGGAGCGGTGAGAATGTGGAAGTCGGGAGCACAGGGAGCGGTGAGAATGTGGATGTCGGGAGCAAAGGGAGTTGTGAGAATGTGGAGCAGTCCAGAGCAAAGGGAATGGTGAGAATGTGGAAGTCGGGAGCACAGGGAGTTGTGAGAATGTGGAAGTCGGGAGCACAGGCAGCGGTGAGAATGAGGAGCAGTCGGGAGCACAGGGAACAGTGAGAATGTGGAAGTAGGGAGCACAGGGAGCAGTGAGAATGTGGAGCAGTCGGGAGCACAGGATGTTGTGAGAATGTGGAAGTTGGGAGCACAGTGAGTAGTGAGAATGTGTAAGTCGGGAGCACAGGGAACAGTGAGAATGTGGAAGTCGGGAGCACAGAGAGCGGTGAGAATGTGGAGCAGTCGGGAGCACAGGGAGTTGTGAGAATGTGGAAGTCAGGAGCACAGGGAGTTGTGAGATTTTGGATGTCAGGGGCACAGGCAGCGGTGAGAATGTGGAAGTCGGGAGCACAGGGAGTTGTGAGTATGTGGAAGTCAGGAGCACAGGGAGTTGTGAGAATCTGGATCTCAGGAGCAAAGGCAGCTATGTGAATGTGGAAG
Source organism: Heterodontus francisci (assembly GCF_036365525.1). NCBI lineage: Eukaryota > Metazoa > Chordata > Chondrichthyes > Heterodontiformes > Heterodontidae > Heterodontus > Heterodontus francisci. The sequence goes on along the minus strand of NC_090378.1, from coordinate 128,838,280 downwards.
TCGGGAGCACAGGGAGTTGTGAGAATGTGGAAGTCGGGAGCACAGGGAGTTGTGAGAATGTGGAAGTCGGGAGCACAGGGAGTTGTGAGAATGTGGAAGTCAGGAGCACAGGGAGTTGCGAGAATCTGGATGTCAGGAGCACAGGGAGCGTTGAGAATGTGGAAGTCGGGAGCACAGGAAGTTGTGAGAATGTGGAAGTCGGGTGCACAGGCAGTTGTGAGAATGTGGAAGTCAGGAGCACAGGGAGTTGTGAGAGTGTGAAAGTCGGGAGCACAGGGTGCGGTGAGAATGTGGAAGACGGGAGCACAGGGAGTTGTGAGAATGTGGAAGTCGGGAGCACAGGGAGCGGTGAGAATGAGGTCGTCGGGAGCACTGGGAGCTGTGAGAATGTGGAAGTCGGGAGCACAGGGAGTGGAGAGAATGAGGAAGTCGGGAGCACAGGGAGTTGTGAGAATGTGTAAGTCGGGAGCACACGGAGCGGTGAGAATGTGGAAGTCGGGAGCACAGGGAGTTGTGAGAATGTCGAAGTTGGGAGCACAGGGAGCGGTGAGAATGTGGAAGTCGGGAGCACAGGGAGTTGTGAGAATGTGGAAGTCAGGAGCAGAGGGAGTGGAGAGAATGTGGAAGTCGGGAGCACACGGAGCGGTGAGAATGTGGATGTCGGGAGCACAGGGAGCAGTGAGATTGTGGTGCAGTCCAGAGCACAGGGAGTTGTGAGAATGTGGAAGTCAGGAGCACAGGCAGCCGTGAGAATGTGGAAGTCGGGAGCACAGGAAGTTGTGAGAATGTGGAAGTCGGATGCACAGGCAGTTGTGAGAATGTGGAAGTCAGGAGCACAGGGAGTTGTGAGAATGTGAAAGTCGGGAGCACAGGGAGCGGTGAGAATGTGGAAGACGGGAGCACAGGGAGTTGTGAGAATGTGGAAGTCGGGAGCACAGGGAGCGGTGAGAATGTGGAAGTCGGGAGCACAGGGAGTGGAGAGAATGAGGAAGTCGGGAGCACAGGGAGTTGTGAGAATGTGGAAGTCGGGAGCACACGGAGCAGTGAGAATGTGGAAGTCGGGAGCACAGGGAGTTGTGAGAATGTGGAAGTTGGGAGCACAGGGAGCATGAGAATGTGGAAGTCGGGAGCACAGGGAGTTGTGAGAATGTGGAGCAGTCCAGAGCACAGGGAATGGTGATAATGTGGAAGTCGGGAGCACAGGGAGTTGTGAGAATGTGGAAGTCGGGAGCACAGGGAGCAGTGAGATTGTGGAGCAGTCCAGAGCACAGGGAATGGTGAGAATGTGGAAGTCGGGAGCACAGGGAGTTGTGAGAATGTGGATGTCGGGAGCACAGGGAGCAGTGAGATTGTGGAGCAGTCCAGAGCACAGGGAGCGGAGAGAATGTGGAAGTCAGGAGCACAGGGAGTTGTGAGAATGTGGAAGTCAGGAGCACAGGCAGCGGTGAGAATGTGGAAGTCGGGAGCACAGGGAGTTGTGAGAATGTGGAAGTCAGGAGCAGAGGGAGTGGAGAGAATGTGGAAGTCGGGAGCACAGGGAGCGGTGAGAATGTGGATGTCGGGGGCACAGGGAGCGGTGAGAATGTGGAGCATTCCAGAGCACAGGGAATGGTGAGAATGTGGAAGTCGGGAGCACAGGGAGTTGTGAGAATGTGGAAATCGGGAGCACAGGGAGTTGTGAGAATGTGGACGCCAGGAGCACAGGGAGTTGTGAGAATGTGAAAGTCAGGAGCACAGGGAGTTGTGAGAATGTGAAAGTCAGGAGCACAGGGAGTTGTGAGAATGTGGAAGTCAGGAGCACAGGGAGTTGTGAGAATGTGAAAGTCAGGAGCACAGGGAGTTGTGAGAATGTGGAAGTCAGGAGCACAGGGAGTTATGAGAATGTGGAAGTCAGGAGCACAGGGAGTTGTGAGAATGTGGAAGTCAGGAGCACAGGGAGTTGTGAGAATGTGAAAGTCAGGAGCACAGGGAGTTGTGAGAATGTGAAAGTCAGGAGCACAGGGAGTTGTGAGAATGTGGAAGTCAGGAGCACAGGGAGTTGTGAGAATGTGAAAGTCAGGAGCACAGGGAGTTGTGAGAATGTGAAAGTCAGGAGCACAGGGAGTTGTGAGAATGTGAAAGTCAGGAGCACAGGGAGTTGTGAGAATGTGAAAGTCAGGAGCACAGGGAGTTGTGAGAATGTGGAAGTCAGGAGCACAGGGAGTTGTGAGAATGTGAAAGTCAGGAGCACAGGGAGTTGTGAGAATGTGGAAGTCAGGAGCACAGGGAGTTGTGAGAATGTCAAAGTTGGGAGCACAGGGGGTTGTGAGAATGTGGAAGTCAGGAGCACAGGGATTTGTGAGAATGTGGAAGTCAGGAGCACAGGGAGTTGTGAGAATGTGGATGTCAGGAGCACAGGCAGCGGTGAGAATGTAGAAGTCGGGAGCACAGGGAGTTGTGAGAATGTGGAAGTCAGGAGCACAGGGAGTTGTGAGAATGTGAAAGTCAGGAGCACAGGGAGTTGTGAGAATGTGGAAGTCAGGAGCACAGGGAGTTGTGAGAATGTGAAAGTCAGGAGCACAGGGAGTTGTGAGAATGTGGAAGTCAGGAGCACAGGGAGTTGTGAGAATGTCAAAGTTGGGAGCACAGGGGGTTGTGAGAATGTGGAAGTCAGGAGCACAGGGATTTGTGAGAATGTGGAAGTCAGGAGCACAGGGAGTTGTGAGAATGTGGATGTCAGGAGCACAGGCAGCGGTGAGAATGTAGAAGTCGGGAGCACAGGGAGTTGTGAAAATGTGGAAGTCAGGAGCACAGGGAGCGTTTAGAATGAGGAAGTCGGGAGCATAGGAAGTTGTGAGAATGTGGAAGTCGGGAGCACAGGCAGTTGTGAGAATGTGGAAGTCAGGAGCAGAGGGAGTGGAGAGAATGTGGAAGTCGGGAGCACAGGGAGTTGTGAGAGTGTGGATGTCGGGAGCACAGGGAGTTGTGAGAATATGGAAGTCGGGAGCACAGGGAGTTGTGAGAATGTGGAAGTCGGGAGCACAGGGAGCGGTGAGAATGAGGTAGTCGGGAGCACAGGGAGCTGTGAGAATGTGGAAGTCGGGAGCACAGGGAGTGGAGAGAATGAGGAAGTCGGGAGCACAGGGAGTTGTGAGAATGTGGAAGTCGGGAGCACACGGAGCGGTGAGAATGTGGAAGTCGGGAGCACAGGGAGTTGTGAGAATGTGGAAGTCAGGAGCAGAGGGAGTGGAGAGAATGTGGAAGTCGGGAGCACAGGGAGCGGTGAGAATGTGGAAGTCGATAGCACAGGGAGTTGTGATAATGTGGAAGTCGGGAGCACAGGGAGTTGTGAGAATCGGGATGTCAGGAGCACAGGCAGCGGTGAGAATGTGGAAGTCGGGAGCACAGGGAGCTGTGAGAATGTGGAAGTCGGGAGCACAGGGAGTGGAGAGAATGAGGAAGTCGGGAGCACAGGGAGTTGTGAGAATGTGGAAGTCGGGAGCACACGGAGCGGTGAGAATGTGGAAGTCGGGAGCACAGGGAGTTGTGAGAATGTCGAAGTTGGGAGCACAGGGAGCGGTGAGAATGTGGAAGTCGGGAGCACAGGGAGTTGTGAGAATGTGGAAGTCGGGAGCACAGGGAGCGGTGAGAATGTGGAAGTCGGGAGCACAGGGAGTTGTGAGAATGTGGAGCAGTCCAGAGCACAGGGAATGGAGATAATGTGGAAGTCGGGAGCACAGGGAGTTGTGAGAATGTGGAAGTCGGGAGCACAGGGAGTTGTGAGAATGTGGAAGTCAGGCGCACAGGGAGTTGTGAGAATCGGGATGTCAGGAGCACAGGCAGCGGTGAGAATGTGGAAGTCGGGAGCACAGGGAGCTGTGAGAATGTGGAAGTCGGGAGCACAGGGAGTGGAGAGAATGAGGAAGTCGGGAGCACAGGGAGTTGTGAGAATGTGGAAGTCGGGAGCACACGGAGCGGTGAGAATGTGGAAGTCGGGAGCACAGGGAGTTGTGAGAATGTCGAAGTTGGGAGCACAGGGAGCGGTGAGAATGTGGAAGTCGGGAGCACAGGGAGTTGTGAGAATGTGGAAGTCGGGAGCACAGGGAGCGGTGAGAATGTGGATGTCGGGAGCACAGGGAGTTGTGAGAATGTGGAGCAGTCCAGAGCACAGGGAATGGAGATAATGTGAAAGTCGGGAGCACAGGGAGTTGTGAGAATGTGGAAGTCGGGAGCACAGGGAGCAGTGAGATTGTGGAGCAGTCCAGAGCACAGGGAATGGTGAGAATGTGGAAGTCGGGAGCACAGGGAGTTGTGAGAATGTGGATGTCGGGAGCACAGGGAGCAGTGAGATTGTGGAGCAGTCCAGAGCACAGGGAGCGGAGAGAATGTGGAAGTCAGGAGCACAGGGAGTTGTGAGAATGTGGAAGTCAGGAGCACAGGCAGCGGTGAGAATGTGGAAGTCGGGAGCACAGGGAGTTGTGAGAAAGTGGAAGTCAGGAGCACAGGGAGTTGTGAGAATGTGGAAGTCAGGAGCAGAGGGAGTGGAGAGAATGTGGAAGTCGGGAGCTCAGGGAGTTGTGAGAATGTGGAAGTCAGGAGCAGAGGGAGTGGAGAGAATGTGGAAGTCGGGAGCACAGGGAGCGGTGAGAATGTGGATGTCGGGAGCACAGGGAGCGGTGAGAATGTGGAGCATTCCAGAGCACAGGGAATGGTGAGAATGTGGAAATCGGGAGCACAGGGAGTTGTGAGAATGTGGATGTCAGGAGCACAGGGGGTTGTGCGAATGTGGAAGTCAGGAGCACAGGGAGTTGTGAGAATGTGGAAGTCAGGAGCACAGGGAGTTGCGAGAATGTGGAAGTCAGGAGCACAGGGAGTTGTGAGAATGTGGAAGCCGGGAGCACAGGGGGTTGTGAGAATGTGGAAGTCAGGAGCACAGGGATTTGTGAGAATGTGGAAGTCAGGAGCACAGGGAGTTGTGAGAATGTGGATGTCAGGAGCACAGGCAGCGGTGAGAATGTAGAAGTCGGGAGCACAGGGAGTTGTGAGAACGTGGAAGTCGGGAGCACAGGGAGCAGTGAGATTGTGGAGCAGTCCAGAGCACAGGGAATGGTGAGAATGTGGAAGTCGGGAGCACAGGGAATAGTGAGAATGTGGAAGTCAGGAGCACAGGGATTGTTGAGAATGTGGAAGTTGGGAGCACAGGGAGTTGTGAGAATGTGGAAGTCAGGAGCACAGGGAGTTGTGAGAATGTGGAAGGCGGGAACACAGGGGGCGGTGAGAATGTGGAGCAGTCCAGAGCACAGGGAATGGTGTGAATGTGGATGTCGGGAGCACAGGGATCGGTGAGAATGTGGAAGCCAGGAGCACAGGGATTTGTGAGAATGTGGAGCTCGGGAGAACAGGGAGCGGTGAGAATGTGGATGTCAGGAGCACAGGGAGTTGTGAGAATGTACAAGTCGGGAGCACTGGGAATTGTGAGAATGTGGAAATCAGGAGCAGCGGGAGTTGTGAGAATGTGGAAGTCAGGAGCACAGGGAACAGTGAGAATGTGGAAGTCAGGAGCACAGGGAGTGGTGAGAATCTGGATGTCAGGAGCACAGGGAGCGTTGAGAATGTGGAAGTCGGGAGCTCAGGGAGCGGTGAGAATGTGGATGTCGGGAGCACAGGGAGTGGTGAGAATGTGGAAGTCGGGAGCACAGGGAGCGGTGAGAATTTGAAGCAGTCGGGAGCACTGGGAGTGGTAAGAATGTGGAAGTCGGGAGCACAGGGAGTGGTGAGAATGTGGAAGTCGGGAGCACAGGGAATGGTGAGAATGTGGAAGTCAGGAGCACAGGAGTTGTGAGAATGTGGAAGTCAGGAGCACAGGGAGTTGTGACCATCTGTATGTCAGGAGCACAGGCATCTGGGAGAATGTGGAAGTCGGGTGCACAGGGAATTGTGAGAATCTGGAAGTCAGGAGCACAGGGAGCGTTGAGAATGTGGAAGTCGGGAGCTCAGCAAGTTGTGAGAATCTGGACGTCAGGAGCACAGGCAGCTATGAGAATGTGGAGGTCGGGAAAACAGGGAGTTGTGAGAATGTGGAAGTCAGGAGCACAGGGAGTAGTGAGAATCTTGATGTCAGGAGCACAGGCAGCTATGAGAATGTGGAAGTCGGGAGCACAGGGAGATGTGAGAATATGGAAGTCGGGAACACACGGAATTGTGAGAATGTGGAATTCAGGTGCAGAGGGAGTTGTGAGAATGTGGAATTCAGGAGCAGAGGGAGTGGAGAGAATGTGGAAGTCGGGAGCACAGGAAGTCGTGAGAATGTGGAAGTCAGGAGCACAGGGAGTTGTGAGAATGTGGAGGTCGGGAGCACAGGGAGTTGTGAGAATGTGGAAGTCAGGAGCACAGGGAGTAGTGAGAATCTTGATGTCAGGAGCACAGGCAGCTATGAGAATGTGGAAGTCGGGAGCACAGGGAGATGTGAGAATGTGGAAGTCGGGAACACACGGAATTGTGAGAATGTGGAATTCAGGAGCAGAGGGAGTTGTGAGAATGTGGAATTCAGGAGCAGAGGGAGTGGAGAGAATGTGGAAGTCGGGAACACAGGAAGTCATGAGAATGTGGAAGTCAGGAGCACAGGGAGTTGTGAGAATGTGGAAGTCGGGAGCACAGGGAGTTGTGAGAATGTGAAAGTCAGGAGCACAGGGACCGTTGAGAATGTGGAAGTCGTAGGCACAGGGAGCAACGAGAATGAGGAGCAGTCGGGAGCACAGGGAACAGTGAGAATTTGGAAGTCGGGAGCAGAGGGAGTGGAGGGAATGTGGACGTCAGCAGCACAGGGAACAGTGAAAATGTGGAAGTCGGGAGCACAGGGACTTGTGAGAATGTGGAAGTCGGGAGCACAGGGAGTGGTGAGAACGTGGAAGTCAGGAGCACAGGGAGTAGAGAGAATGTGGAAGTCGGGACCAGACTGGGCGGTGAGAATGTGGAAGTCGGGAGCACAGGGAGTGGAGAGAATGAGGAAGTCGGGAGCACAGGGAGTTGTGAGAATGTGGAAGTCGGGAGCACACGGAGCGATGAGAATGTGGAAGTCGGGAGCACAGGGAGTTGTGAGAATGTCGAAGTTGGGAGCACAGGGAGCGGTGAGAATGTGGAAGTCGGGAGCACAGGGAGTTGTGAGAATGTGGAAGTCGGGAGCACAGGGAGCGGTGAGAATGTGGAAGTCGGGAGCACAGGGAGTTGTGAGAATGTGGAGCAGTCCAGAGCACAGGGAATGGAGATAATGTGGAAGTCGGGAGCACAGGGAGTTGTGAGAATGTGGAAGTCGGGAGCACAGGGAGCAGTGAGATTGTGGAGCAGTCCAAAGCACAGGGAGTTGTGAGAATGTGGAAGTCAGGAGCACAGGCAGCGGTGAGAAAGTGGAAGTCAGGAGCACAGGGAGGTGTGAGAATGTGGAAGTCAGGAGCAGAGGGAGTGGAGAGAATGTGGAAGTCGGGAGCACAGGGAGTTGTGAGAATGTGGAAGTCAGGAGCAGAGGGAGTGGAGAGAATGTGGAAGTCGGGAGCACAGGGAGCAGTGAGATTGTGGAGCAGTCCAGAGCACAGGGAATGGTGAGAATGTGGAAGTCGGGAGCACAGGGAATGGTGAGAATGTGGAAGTCAGGAGCACAGGGATTGTTGAGAATGTGGAAGTCGGGAGCACAGGGAGTTGTGAGAATGTGGAAGTCAGGAGCACAGGGAGTTGTGAGAATGTGGAAGGCAGGAACACAGGGGGCGGTGAGAATGTGGAGCAGTCCAGAGCACAGGGAATGGTGAGAATGTGGATGTATGGGAGCACAGGGATCGGTGAGAATGTGGAAGCCAGGAGCACAGGGAGTTGTGAGAATGTGGAGGTCGGGAGAACAGGGAGCGGTGAGAATGTGGATGTCAGGAGCACAGGGAGTTGTGAGAATGTACAAGTCGGGAGCACTGGGAATTGTGAGAATGTGGAAATCAGGAGCAGAGGGAGTTGTGAGAATGTTGAAGTCAGGAGCACAGGGAACAGTGAGAATGTGGAAGTCAGGAGCACAGGGAGTGGTGAGAATCTGGATGTCAGGAGCACAGGCAGCTATGAGAATGTGGAAGTCGGGAGCACAGGGAGATGTGAGAATGTGGAAGTCGGGAACACATGGAATTGTGAGAATGTGGAATTCAGGAGCAGAGGGAGTTGTGAGAATGTGGAATTCAGGAGCAGAGGGAGTGGAGAGAATGTGGAAGTCGGGAGCACAGGAAGTCATGAGAATGTGGAAGTCAGGAGCACAGGGAGTTGTGAGAATGTGGAAGTCGGGAGCACAGGGAGTTGTGAGAATGTGAAAGTCAGGAGCACAGGGACCGTTGAGAATGTGGAAGTCGTAGGCACAGGGAGCAACGAGAATGAGGAGCAGTCGGGAGCACAGGGAGTGGAGGGAATGTGGACGTCAGCAGCACAGGGAACAGTGAAAATGTGGAAGTCGGGAGCACAGGGACTTGTAAGAATGTGGAAGTCGGGAGCACAGGGAGTGGTGAGAACGTGGAAGTCAGGAGCACAGGGAGTAGAGAGAATGTGGAAGTCGGGACCAGACTGGGCGGTGAGAATGTGGAAGTCGGGAGCACAGGGAGTTGTGAGAATGTGGAAGTCAGGAGCACAGGAAGTGGAGAGGACGTGGAAGTCGGGAGCACAGGGAGTGGTGAGAATGTGGATGGTAGGAGCACAGGGAGTGGAGAGAATGTGGAAGTCGGGAGCACAGGGAGTTGTGAGAATGTGGAAGTCAGGAGCACAGGGAGTTGTGAGAATGTAGTTGTCGGGAGCACAGGGAGTGGAGAGAATGAGGAAGTCGGGAGCACAGGGAGTTGTGAGAATGTGGAAGTCGGGAGCACACGGAGCGATGAGAATGTGGAAGTCGGGAGCACAGGGAGTTGTGAGAATGTCGAAGTTGGGAGCACAGGGAGCGGTGAGAATGTGGAAGTCGGGAGCACAGGGAGTTGTGAGAATGTGGAAGTCGGGAGCACAGGGAGCGGTGAGAATGTGGAAGTCGGGAGCACAGGGAGTTGTGAGAATGTGGAGCAGTCCAGAGCACAGGGAATGGAGATAATGTGGAAGTCGGGAGCACAGGGAGTTGTGAGAATGTGGAAGTCGGGAGCACAGGGAGCAGTGAGATTGTGGAGCAGTCCAGAGCACAGGGAATGGTGAGAATGTGGAAGTCGGAAGCACAGGGAGTTGTGAGAATGTGAATGTCGGGAGCACAGGGAGCAGTGAGATTGTGGAGCAGTCCAGAGCACAGGGAGCGGAGAGAATGTGGAAGTCAGGAGCACAGGGAGTTGTGAGAATGTGGAAGTCAGGAGCACAGGCAGCGGTGAGAATGTGGAAGTCGGGAGCACAGGGAGTTGTGAGAAAGTGGAAGTCAGGAGCACAGGGAGTTGTGAGAATGTGGAAGTCAGGAGCAGAGGGAGTGGAGAGAATGTGGAAGTCGGGAGCACAGGGAGTTGTGAGAATGTGGAAGTCAGGAGCAGAGGGAGTGGAGAGAATGTGGAATTCGGGAGCACAGGGAGCGGTGAGAATGTGGATGTCGGGAGCACAGGGAGCGGTGAGAATGTGGAGCATTCCAGAGCACAGGGAATGGTGAGAATGTGGAAATCGGGAGCACAGGGAGTTGTGAGAATGTGGATGCCAGGAGCACAGGGGGTTGTGCGAATGTGGAAGTCAGGAGCACAGGGAGTTGTGAGAATGTGGAAGTCAGGAGCACAGGGAGTTGCGAGAATGTGGAAGTCAGGAGCACAGGGAGTTGTGAGAATGTGGAAGCCGGGAGCACAGGGGGTTGTGAGAATGTGGAAGTCAGGAGCACAGGGATTTGTGAGAATGTGGAAGTCAGGAGCACAGGGAGTTGTGAGAATGTGGATGTTAGGAGCACAGGCAGCGGTGAGAATGTAGAAGTCGGGAGCACATGGAGTTGTGAGAACGTGGAAGTCGGGAGCACAGGGAGCAGTGAGATTGTGGAGCAGTCCAGAGCACAGGGAATGGTGAGAATGTGGAAGTCGGGAGCACAGGGAATGGTGAGAATGTGGAAGTCAGGAGCACAGGGATTGTTGAGAATGTGGAAGTCGGGAGCACAGGAAGTTGTGAGAATGTGGAAGTCAGGAGCACAGGGAGTTGTGAGAATGTGGAAGGCGGGAACACAGGGGGCGGTGAGAATGTGGAGCAGTCCAGAGCACAGGGAATGGTGAGAATGTGGATGTATGGGAGCACAGGGATCGGTGAGAATGTGGAAGCCAGGAGCACAGGGAGTTGTGAGAATGTGGAGGTCGGGAGAACAGGGAGCGGTGAGAATGTGGATGTCAGGAGCACATGGAGTTGTGAGAATGTACAAGTCGGGAGCACTGGGAATTGTGAGAATGTGGAAATCAGGAGCACAGGGAGATGTGAGAATGTGGAAGTCGGGAGCTCAGGGAGCAGTGAGAATGTGGATGTCGGGAGCACAGGGAGTGGTGAGAATGTGGAAGTCGGGAGCACAGGGAGCGGTGAGAATTTGAAGCAGTCGGGAGCACTGGGAGTGGTAAGAATGTGGAAGTCGGGAGCACAGGGAGTGGTGAGAATGTGGAAGTCGGGAGCACAGGGAATGGTGAGAATGTGGAAGTCAGGAGCACAGGAGTTGTGAGAATGTGGAAGTCAGGAGCACAGGGAGTTGTGAGCATCTGTATGTCAGGAGCACAGGCATCTGGGAGAATGTGGAAGTCGGGTGCACAGGGAATTGTGAGAATCTGGAAGTCAGGAGCACAGGGAGCGTTGAGAATGTGGAAGTCGGGAGCTCAGCAAGTTGTGAGAATCTGGACGTCAGGAGCACAGGCAGCTATGAGAATGTGGAGGTCGGGAGCACAGGGAGTTGTGAGAATGTGGAAGTCAGGAGCACAGGGAGTAGTGAGAATGTGGAATTCAGGAGCAGAGGGAGTGGAGAGAATGTGGAAGTCGGGAGCACAGGAAGTCATGAGAATGTGGAAGTCAGGAGCACAGGGAGATGTGAGAATGTGGAAGTCGGGAACACACGGAATTGTGAGAATGTGGAATTCAGGAGCAGAGGGAGTTGTGAGAATGTGGAATTCAGGAGCAGAGGGAGTGGAGAGAATGTGGAAGTCGGGAGCACAGGAAGTCATGAGAATGTGGAAGTCAGGAGCACAGGGAGTTGTGAGAATGTGGAAGTCGGGAGCACAGGGAGTTGTGAGAATGTGGAAGTCAGGAGCACAGGGAGTAGTGAGAATCTTGATGTCAGGAGCACAGGCAGCTATGAGAATGTGGAAGTCGGGAGCACAGGGAGTTGTGAGAATGTGGAGCAGTCCAGAGCACAGGGAGTGGTGAGAACGTGGAAGTCAGGAGCACAGGGAGTAGAGAGAATGTGGAAGTCGGGACCACACTGGGCGGTGAGAATGTGGAAGTCGGGAGCACATGGAGTTGTGAGAATGTGGAAGTCAGGAGCACAGGAAGTGGAGAGGACGTGGAAGTCGGGAGCACAGGGAGTGGTGAGAATGTGGATGGTAGGAGCACAGGGAGTGGAGAGAATTTGGAAGTCGGGAGCACAGGGAGTTGTGTGAATGTGGAAGTCAGGAACACAGGGAGTTGTGAGAATGTGGTTGTCGGGAGCACAGGGAGTTGAGAGAATGTTGAAGTCAGGAGCACAGGGAGTTGTGAGAATGTGGAAGTCAGGAGCACAGGGAGTAGAGAGAATGTGGAAGTCAGGAGCACAGGCAGCGGTGAGAATGTGGAAGTCGGGAGCACAGGGAGTTGTGAGAATGTGGAAGTCAGGAGCACAGGAAGTGGAGAGGACGTGGAAGTCGGGAGCACAGGGAGTGGTGAGAATGTGGAAGTCGGGAGCACAGGGAGTTGTGAGAATGTGGAAGTCAGGAGCACAGGGAGTGGAGAGAATGTGGAAGTCAGGAGCACCGGGTGTTGTGAGAATGTGGAATTCAGAAGCACATGGAGTTGTGAGAATGTGGAAGTCAGGAGCAGAGGGAGTTGTGAGAATGTGGAAGTCAGGAGCAGAGTGAGTGGAGAGAATGTGGAAGTTGGGAGCACAGGGAGTTGTGAGAATGTGGAAGTCAGGAGCACAGGGAGCGTTGAGAATGTGGAAGTCGGTAGCAGAGGGAGTGGAGAGAATGTGGAAGTCGGGAGCACAGGGACTGGAGAGAATGTGGAAGTCGAGAGCACAGGGAGCGGTGAGAATGTGGAAGTCGGGAGCACAGCGCGTTGTGAGACTGTGGAAGTCAGGAGCAGAGGGAGTTGTGAGAATGTGGAAGTCGGGAGCACAGGGGGCGGTGAGAATGTGGAAGTCGGAAGCACTGTGAGCAGTGAGAATGTGGAAGTCGGGAGCACAGGGAGTTGTGAGAATGTGGAAGTCGGCAGCACAGGGAGTTGAGAGAATGTTTTAAGTCAGGAGCACAGGGAGCAGTGCGAAAGTGGAAATCGGGAGCGCAGGGAACAGTGCGACTGTGGATGTCGGGAGCAGAGTGAGTTGTGAGAATGTGGAAGTCGGGAGCACAGGGAGTGGAGAGAATGTGGAATTTGGGAGCAGAGGGCGTGGACAGAATGTTGGAAGTCTGGAGCACAGGGAGTGGTGAGAATGTGGAAGACGGGAGCACAGGGAGCGGTGAGAATGTGGAAGTCGGGAGCACAGGGAGCGGTGAGAATGTGGAAGTCGGGAGCAGAGGGAGTGGAGAGAATGTGGAAGTCAGGAGCACAGGGAATTGTGAGAATGTGGAAGTCAGGAGCACAGGGAGTTGTTAGAATGTGGAAGTCAGGAGCAGAGGGAGTTGTGAGAATGTGGAAGTCAGGAGCAGAGGGAGTTGTGAGAATGTGGAAGTCGGGAGCACAGGAAGTTGTGAGAATGTGGAAGTCGGGAGCACAGGGAGCGTTGAGAATGTGGAGCAGTCCAGAGGACAGGGAGCGGTGGGAATGTGGATGTCAGGAATACAGGGAGTTGCGAGAATGTGGAAGTCAGGAGCACAGTGAGCGGTGAGAATGTGGAACTCGGGAGCAGAGGGAGTGGAGAGAATGTGGAAGTCAGGAGCACAGGGAGTTGTCAGAATGTACAAGTCGGGATCACAGGGAGTTTTGAGAATGTGGAAGTCAGGAGCAGAGGGAGTTGTGAGAATGTGGAAGTCAGGAGCACAGGGAGTTGTGAGAATGTACAAGTCGGGAGCACCGGGATCAGTGAGAATGTGGAAGTCGGGAGCACAGGGAGTATTGAGAATGTGGGAGTCGGGAGCACAGGGAGTAGTGAGAATGTGGAAGTCGGGAACACATGGAGCAGTGAGAATGTGGAAGTCGGGAACACATGGAGCGGTGAGAATGTGGAGCAGTCGGCAACACAGGGAACAATGAGAATGTGGAAGTCGCGTGCACAGGGAGCGGTGGGAATGTGAATGTCAGGAACACAGGGAGTTGTGAGAATGTGGAAGTCAGGAGTACAGTGAGCGGTGAGAATGTGGAAGTCGGGAGCACAGGGAGCGGTGAGAATGTGGAAGTCATGAGCACAGGGACTTGTGAGAATGTGGAAGTCAGGAGCACAGGGAGCGGTGAGAATGTGGAAGTCGGGAGCATAGGGAGCGGTGAGAATGTGGAAGTCGGGAGCACAAGGAGGTGTGAGAATGTGGAAGTCGGGAGCACAGGGAGGTGTGAGAATGTGGAAGTCAGGAGCACAGGGAGCGGTGAGAATGTGGAAGTCGGGAGCACAGGGAGCGGTGAGAATGTGGAAGTCGGGAGCACAGGGAGGTGTGAGAATGTGGAAGTCGGGAGCACTGGGAGTGGTGAGAATGTGGAAGTCGGGAACACAGGGAGGTGTGAGAATGTGGAAGTCGGGAGCACAGGGAGCGGTGAGAATGTGGAAGTCGGGAGCACAGGGAGGTGTGAGAATGTGGAAGTCGGGAGCACAGGGAGCGGTGAGAATGTGGAAGTCGGGAGCACAGGGAGGTGTGAGAATGTGGAAGTCGGGAGCACAGGGAGCGGTGAGAATGTGGAAGTCGGGAGCACAGGGAGGTGTGAGAATGTGGAAGTCGGGAGCACAGGGAGCGGTGAGAATGTGGAACTCGGGAGCAGAGGGAGTGGAGAGAATGTGGAAGTCAGGAGCACAGGGAGTTGTCAGAATGTACAAGTCGGGATCACAGGGAGTTTTGAGAATGTGGAAGTCAGGAGCAGAGGGAGTTGTGAGAATGTGGAAGTCAGGAGCACAGGGAGTTGTGAGAATGTACAAGTCGGGAGCACAGGGAGTTGTGAGAATGTGGAAGTCAGGAGCAGAGGGAGTTGTGAGAATGTGCAAGTCAGGAGCACCGGGATCAGTGAGAATGTGGAAGTCGGGAGCACAGGGAGTATTGAGAATGTGGGAGTCGGGAGCACAGGGAGTAGTGAGAATGTGGAAGTCGGGAACACATGGAGCAGTGAGAATGTGGAAGTCGGGAACACATGGAGCGGTGAGAATGTGGAGCAGTCGGCAACACAGGGAACAATGAGAATGTGGAAGTCGCGTGCACAGGGAGCGGTGGGAATGTGAATGTCAGGAACACAGGGAGTTGTGAGAATGTGGAAGTCAGGAGCACAGTGAGCGGTGAGAATGTGGAAGTCGGGAGCACAGGGAGCGGTGAGAATGTGGAAGTCATGAGCACAGGGACTTGTGAGAATGTGGAAGTCAGGAGCACAGGGAGCGGTGAGAATGTGGAAGTCGGGAGCACAGGGAGCGGTGAGAATGTGGAAGTCGGGAGCACAAGGAGGTGTGAGAATGTGGAAGTCGGGAGCACAGGGAGGTGTGAGAATGTGGAAGTCAGGAGCACAGGGAGCGGTGAGAATGTGGAAGTCGGGAGCACAGGGAGCGGTGAGAATGTGGAAGTCGGGAGCACAGGGAGGTGTGAGAATGTGGAAGTCGGGAGCACTGGGAGCGGTGAGAATGTGGAAGTCGGGAACACAGGGAGGTGTGAGAATGTGGAAGTCGGGAGCACAGGGAGCGGTGAGAATGTGGAAGTCGGGAGCACAGGGAGGTGTGAGAATGTGGAAGTCGGGAGCACAGGGAGCGGTGAGAATGTGGAAGTCGGGAGCACAGGGAGGTGTGAGAATGTGGAAGTCAGGAGCACAGGGAGCGGTGAGAATGTGGAAGTCGGGAGCACAGGGAGGTGTGAGAATGTGGAAGTCGGGAGCACCGGGAGGGGTGAGAATGTTGAGCAGTTGGTGTAAGGTTTCAGGGTTTTGTATGATATTGTTACTGGCTGATAGTCGGGATTTGCTTCGCACATTACACAGTTCCATCCACAGACACAATCTTGACATTCCTGTACATACCAGAATGTTCCACAGAGCCAACAAAGTGCCTTCGGTATAGCCGTGTATTTGAAAGCAATGCTGGGGAATGAGAACACCTACTGTCCATCAAACACTCTCACTGCAGTTGCAGCACAGGTTAGATACAGAGTGAATGAGCAGGATCTCTTACATTTATTAATGAACCTGGGCACGCATCTTGTTCCACAGCTGGCATTGCACAAACTCTGCCAACTCTCACAGCTGCTGTCTTTGTGGCACTGAGTGTTAATGCTCATTGTGCAGACGTGAGACATTCTAGAAGCTTCCGGGCATCTTCGTTCAACACCTGTGGAAAAAAGCACTTCAGTTGCAGCTTCCCTCCGCATAATGATTGCTCACTCACCGAGATTGGGCTGAAGACGTGCATTGGGGAACCAGCAGGGTGAGGGGTGGGGGGTGGTGGTGGATGTCTGGGGCAAAAAAAGGGGTTCGATATCTACTAAAACTTCCTTGACAATTCCCTTAATTTGAGCTCAGGTGCCAGTCCAGAGACCTGTGTCGATAATCTGGGCTGACAATCCCACGACAAAAAAAAAACGTGTTAGGTACAGAGTAAATCTCCCTCTACACTGTCCCATCAAACACTCCCAGGACAGGTACAGCACTGGGATTGGCTGCTCTCTGATTTGGGAGCCTGAGTGCATCAACGAGGTGCAGCTGACTGTGGCTGTGTGCACAGGTTGGAGGCTGCAGGCTGTGTGACTGTTGCAAGAGGGAGATTCAAACTGAAACAAAAGTTTGTTCCAAATTTCAACAAAGGAAGGAAGGCAAAGAACTGGAAGAACTGGAAGCTCTTTTCTGAGTTTGTTTTATCCTGAAGTCTTATTCATTGATTGTTGGGGGTGGGGAAAGAAGAGACCTGAAGACCTTGGGTGGGGCTGCATTGTTCAATAGGGAGCTCCTGTGTTTAACATCTTTGGATAGGGAGCTCCCTCCCCACCCCAACTACTAAGCCTGGGACAGCTGGAGCTGCCCAGGTGAAGAGACTTCTCTTCTCTTTTCTCTTATCTGAACATCGAAGGAGGCGTGTGCCTTGGCAGCTTACAGCTGACCCAGGTGAAGACATCACCCCACCCTACCAACTGGAAGACCAGCTACAAGACGTCTTTAAAATACCAACAAAGACTGATTCCTCCTGGCCTTCCTCTCCCTCAGCCTCTTCCCCTGTGCTACATCCTTTAAATGTTGCTTTTTTGATTTATTGTATTTGCTCTTTTTTTTTCTCTCAGCCAAGTGCCTCTAACTCTTCTACCCCATGACTTCTCAGTTCTCTCCGGTGGCGGGGCCCTCCTATGCTGCAGCAGCTGCGATAGCTGCTCCTGTGGCCCCGTCACCATTTAAAATCTTAACATCAAAGCATGGGGTGAAGAGTTACACTCATCCTAATATGACTATTGAGGCTTGTGTTAAGGCAATGGCTGTGGTTGTCGGCCCCTCGGCCATTGTTGCAGCCTCAAAGATGTATGGGAAGGTTGTGTTCTTCCTGAAGACCGAGCGGGATGTGTCCCTCGCCCTAAGTACGGGGCTCACAGTGGGAGGAATTTTCCTGCCAGTGGACCCTCTGGGGGCCACTGCACATCGGGTAACCTTGTCGAACGTCCCACCCTTCATTCCTGATGAGCTCCTCCTCCCCACCTACACCATCTGGGGAAGGTGAGGTCAGGGATCACCTCAGTCCCGCTCGGTCTTCGGGAGCACAGCCTCCGACATGTGTACTCCTTCCGCTGCCAGCTATTCATGCAGCTGGCGCGGGAGGAGGTCTTGGAGGGCCACTTCGGTATAGAGTTTCAGGGGACGGCCTACCGCGTCTTCTGGACCTCGGATGGGGCGCAGTGCCACGTCTGCAAGGGGGTGGGTCATGTTCGCAAGAACTGCCCCAACCTCCCGGCCGCCAGCTCCACCTCGGCGGCCCAGAGTGGTTCCACAGCACCTCCTCCCACTCCCCCCACACATCCAATAGACGCCGCTCAGTCGGTTCCGGAGGCTGTGGTTTTCACAGCCTCCGGCGGGGAGGGGAGCGTCCGTCCGAGCAGAAGGAAGACGCGGGGATAAAAGAAACATCATGAGGCGCGTCCCCTGGACACTTTGACTCAACCCGAGCCTGAGCTCAGCCCAAAGCCCATTCCCATGGAATCCGCCTGTCCCAGGGCTGGGCTCAGGCCCAGGGTGACAAGAAAAGGAAAAAAAGGGTGCGGAGGCGGAGGCCTCTGATGACATGGAGGTCTCTGAGCCTCCGCGCCCTAGTGGGACAAAGAGGAGAAGGCACCCCGCCACAGAAATAACACAGGGCCCTGAGGTGCAGGGCCCATCTGTTGGAGGGGAGCTGCCTCCTGTTTCGGATCCTCAGGTTCCCCCTACCGCCACCACCAAGGCTGCAAAGTCCGGGCAGGAGCTCCCTATTCCTCAGGATGGAGGGGAGGGGAAGGCCCCGGTACTTGAGGCCCCTCCTGAAGGAGTAAGTGGGGCCCTGCTTGTGGTGGGGGAGCCTGGGGACGCCGCCCATTCCGCCACTGCTACTGGGTCGGGTGCCCTGAATGAAGGGGAGGGCAACGCCCCAGAGGGTCGGGCCTCCCAGCCGGAGTCCACCACCAACCAAGAGACACCCGACCTGGCGAAAACTGAGAATGCTGACCCATCTGCTGGACCGGTGGGTGCTGGCGGAGCGGGAGATGGCCTCCTCTCTCCGCCTCCGGTCTTGGCTCCAGCTGGATTTCCGGAGTCGGGATCTTATGTCTCCTCTGGACCACTCGTTGGCCTGGGGATGGAGGTGGAGGGGGGTCCTGGGCTGCTGGCGCCCACAGTCTCCAGTTTTACAATAGAACCCAGAGAGGACTCCTCCGCCATCGATTTTGGGGGTGGGATCGTGACGGAGGCGGGACAAGCTGGCGCGGCCTGGACGTCCGCCCCACAGTGTGTGGTGGATGTGTTGGCCGCTGGCGGTGACGACCCGGAGGAGGATGGGGATTCGCTGTGGGGCACGGAGGATGATCTTGATTCCATCGCCAGTGAGGTGGTGGAGTCCCTCGTGCCTCCCACCGAATCTCCTCTCATCCCCACGGCGGAACTCCGGGATTTCCTCGCGGTTTGCAGGGGCTGCCGCAATAAAGTTCAGCTGGCCCTCGACCGCTGGTCGAATCTGGCGCTGATCATCCAGTCCGTCCGTGCTGCCCTGAAGATAACGGGCAAGCGCGCGAGCTTGAAACTGGTTGAGAGGCGCCGGTTTAATGTGTTCCTCAATGGGTTGCTGGGGGAGTGGAAGGCCAGGTGCACTTCCACTCCCTCCTCACAGTGAGCTGTTGGTGACGGGTTTTAAGTACCTTTGACATGAAGATAACCATAGCCAGCCTCAACATCAACGGCAGCAGGGGGTCTCACCGCAGATTTCACAATCTCTCAGTCCTTAGGTAAGGGAGATACGCGGTGAACTTTCTGCAGGAAGCCCACACCGTTCCGGGCGACGAAGCCACCTGGCTCCTGGAGTGGCAGGGTGGGGTCTACATGAGTCACCTCACCCCTATTTCTAGTGGGGTGGCTATCTTGTTGGCCCCGACTTTTCAGCCGGAGATCTTGGGGGTCAAGGAGCTAGTGCCGGGCCGCTTGCTCCACCTTGCCGTTCGCCTGGGTCGCGTGCCGCTCCACTTTGTGAATGTGTACGCGCCCAGGCCCGGCGCGTTGCAAGCGCGCTTCTTTGAAGAAGTGTCCGCTCTCTTGGGCTCCATCGATAGCTGCCGAAGAGGGGCGATCTCCGCCTGCTTAAAAACTGGCGTCCGGTCTCCTTCCTCAGCACGGATTATAAGATCTTTGCCCGGGCTATGTCTACCCGCCTGGGCTCCGAGCTGGCCCACATGATCCACCCCGACCAGTCCTACACGGTCCCGGGCCGGTCCATCCAGGACAAGATCCACCTGGTCCGGGACCTGATCCATCTTTCCCAGAGGACTGGTCAGTCGGTCACCTTTCTCTCCCTCGATCAGGAGAAGGCGTTCGACAGGGTGGATCACGATTACCTTTTCGGGACTCTGCGTGCTTTCGGACTCGGGCCGCATTTCGTGGCCTGGGTCCAACTTTTATACGCCGCCGCAGAGTGTCTAGTCAAGGTTAACGGGTCCTTGACGGCGCCCCTTCGCTTTGTGAGAGGGGTGCATCAGGGGTGCCCCATGTCCGGCCAATTGTATACCATGTGCGTGGAGCCGTTCCTGTGCCTGCTTCGCAGGAGGTTGGCGGGATTGGCTCTGCACGAGCAGGCCACGCGGGTCGTCCTCTCGGCTTACGCCGACGACGTGCTCCTCGCAATCACAGATCCCGTTGACTTGTGGAGGATGCGCAACTGTCAGCAGACCTTTTCTGCCGCGTCCTCCACGAGGATCAATTGGGAGAAATGTTCCGGACTCCTGGTGGGTCAGTGGCGGGTGGACTCCCTGCCGGAGGAGGTGACACCTTTTGTGTGGAGTACCACGCACCTCCTCTATCTGGGAGTCCACCTTAGCCCCGCTGAGGAAGCCTGGCCGGCAAACTGGCAGGAGTTGGAGGCGAAAGTCACTGCTCGGCTGGGGCGATGGACAGGACTGCTCTGAGTGCTTTCCTACAGGGGCCGAGCGTTGGTCATAAACCAACTGGTGGCCTGCATGCTGTGGTACCCGTTGGTCACTTTGGCCCCGCCCCCTGCATTTGCTGCCAAGATCCAGAAGAAACTCGTCGATTTCTTCTGGGGCAAGAGGAAACACTGGGTCTCTGCCGCGGTCCTGAGTCTCCCGATTGAGGAGGGCGGCCAGTCGCTGGTGTGTGTCCGCATCCAGGCTGCGACTCTCCGCCTTCGGACCCTGCAGAGATACCTGTACATCGAGCGTCCTCCCAGATGGTGTGCACTGGCGACGTTTTTTTTCCGCCAGTGTCACTGCCTTCAAGACGACACGCAGCTCCCGGTGGAGTCCATTAGCTGCCCCTCTCTGAGGGAGTTGCCTGTCTTTTACCGGGATCTATTCCGAGTCTGGAACATGGTCGCCTCCAGTCAGGGTGCACCCCCGCTGGCGGAGAAGAGCGCCTCAGCTGTCTGGACGGCCGACTCTGGGGACGGACCGGCGGGCGGAGGAGTAGCCGAAGCCCCCGGGACGCTCCTCACTGCGGGTGGCGAGGGGGCTCGGGAGAGCAGAGCGCTCACGGCCGAGCTGACCTCCGCTTGGCCAGAACTGCTCATCGGTCCCGGGCCCCGAAACCCTCCTCAGGAGCCGGTCCCGCACAACCCGAATCGCCTCTCGGAAATGCCCTCCGTGCCATTCCAATTGGCGCAGAGGGGATTCCTGTACGGGCTGCTCCTGCACACTCTGCAATTCCTCGCCCTCGTCAGCCGGCTGGACACGCCCTGGCAGTCCACATTGCCATCTGGCGGTGAGGGGAAACCCTGATGGAGGTCTCTCTACATGGGAGTCCTCCCCCTTTACATCAGGGACCTGGGGTGGAGGGTGTTGCACAGGGCAGTCCCGTGCAATAGACTTTTAAGTAGGTTCACGGACTTCCAGGCCGCCTGTACTTTCCGCGGCCTGGACGAGTCCGTGTTTCACATATATACGGAGTGTGCGAGGTTGCAGCCCCTCTTTGAGTATTTGGAGGGGCTGCTCCTCAAATTCTGGCTACACTTCAGTCCCACGCTCCTGATCTTTGGGCACCCGGTGCGGAGGGGCGTGGGCCGGGAGGAGGATCTCCTCGTCGGTCTGCTCCTGGGCCTGGCCAAGGTGGCAATTCACAGATTCAGGCTGAGGGCCGTCGGGAGGCCGGGGTGGGGGGGTCCGTCCTCCCCGATTGCCTGCACCTCTTCCGCAGTTACGTTCGCGCCCGGGTGTCCCTGGAGAAGGAGCATGCGGTGTCCGCTGGTACGCTTTAGGCCTTCTGCGACCGGTGGGCACCGTAGTCACTGGAGTGCATTGTCGACGCCGAAAATGGCATTTTAATTTGAGTTTTTGGTTTATTTATCTGTTTTTAACAAAGCTATTTAAAAAATATTTATATAAAGAGGGCCTGAGGAATAAAGGCCGTCTCAACATAAAAGATATAAAATGAGCCTGGGGTATAAAGGCCACCTTATGTATAAAAAAACGGGGTTAGATAAAAAAAAACAGAAAAAAAAACTGGGTTAGATACAGAGTAAAGCTCTCTCTGCACTGTCCCATCAAAAAAAAAGAAAAAAGACAAAAAAAAGTGGGGTTGGCTGCTACCTAATTGGAGGTGTTGAGTGGATCAATGAGGTGCAGCTGAGTGTTGCTGTGTGACTGCTGCAAGGAGAGAGAGTGAGTTTGAAAGGAAGGTTTTCCATCTGTCTTTATTCTGAAAGAAGAAAGCAGGAGGCTGGAAGAACTGATAGCTCTTGTGAGTTTGGGTTTTTGAAGCCCTTTCATTGATTGTTGTGGGGAGGGGGAAGAAAGAGACCTGAAGACCTTGGATGGGCTATTTTGTTTGAACAGGGAGCTCCTGTGTTTAACAGCATTGAATAGGAGTTCCCTCCCCACCCCAACGGCCTAGCCTGGGATAGCTGGAGGTGCCCAGCTGAAGAAACTTTCTCTAACTGTGTTAAACCACACCAGAAGCAGAGTGTGCCTGGGAAGCTACAGTTGTCCCTGGTGAAGATATCGCAGCCCCTCCCACCACCAACTGGAAGACCAGCGAAGAGGCTACCTGAATTAAGACCTGCGAAGAGACTGATTCCTCCTGACCTTCCTCTCGTTCAGCCTCTCTCCCTAATCATACCCTCCATTCTGTGTTTTTGGGATAATTTGTTGCTGTTATTTGTTATTCCTTTCTCTCGATTTCTATTTTTTTTTCAACAGTGGGAGCAACGCTGCTACCCCATGGCTTCACAGTCCTCTCTGGTGGCGGGGCCTTCCGATGCTGCAGTAGCTGCTCTTGTGGCCCCGTTACCATTTAAAGTATTGACATCAAAGCATGGGGTGAAGAGTTACACCCACCCTACCATGACTATTGAGGCTTGCGTTAATGCAATAGCCGAGGTTGTCGGCCCCTCGGCCATTTTGGCAGCCACAAAGATGCACGGGAATGCTGCGTTCTTCCTGAAGACCGAGCGGGCTGTGTCCCTCGCCTGGAGTAGGGGCTCACAGTGGGTGGGACTTTCCTGCCAGTGGAGCCTCTGGGGGCCACTGCACAGCAGATAATGTTGTCGAACGTCCCGCCCTTCATTCCTGATGAGCTCATCTGCCCCCACCTGCATCAGCTGGGGGAGGTGAGGTCGGGGATCACCCTGGTCCCGCTCGGTCTTCGGGAACACAGCCTCCGGCATGTCTACTCCTTCCGCCGCCAGATATTTATGCAGCTAGCGCAGGAGGAGGTCTTGGAGGGCCACTTCAGCGTGGCATTCCAGAGACGGCCTACCGCGTCTTCTGGACCTCGGACGGGGCGTGGTGCCATGTCTGCAAGGGGGTGGGGCATGTTCGTAAGAACTGCCTCAACCTCCCAGCCACTAACTCCACCATCGGCAGCCCAGGGTGGCGCCGCTGCACCTCCTCCCACTCCCCCCACACATCCTACTGACACCGCTCACTTGGTTCTGAGGGCTGTAGTTTTCATGGCCTCCGGCAGGGAGGGGAGTGCCCGTCCAAGTGGAAGGAAGGTGCGGAGGAAATATAAACACTGGGAGGCGTGTCCCCTGGTTACCATGGCACAACCCGAGCCTGAGCTCAGCCCAAGGCCCGATCTCGGGAAACCCACTTGCCCCAGGGCTGGGCTCAGGCACAGGGTGACTTAAAAAAAAGGAGGGTGCGGAGGCCTCTGATGACATGGAGGTCTCTGAGTTACCTCCACGGAGGTAACTCAGGGCCCTGATGTGCAGGGCCTATCTGTTGGAGGGGAGCTGTCACCTGGTTCGGGTCCCCAGGTTCCCCCTCCCACCACCAACATCAGCTGTCACCTGGGCGGCACAGTGGCGCAGTGGTTAGCACTGCAGCCTCACAGCTCCAGCGACCCAGGTTCAATTCCAGGTACTGCCTGTGTGGAGTTTGCAAGTTCTCCCTGTGTCTGCGTGGGTTTTCTCCGGGTGCTCCGGTTTCCTCCCACAAGCCAAAAGACTTGCAGGTTGATAGGTTAATTGGCCATTATAAATTGTCACTAGTATAGGTAGGTGGTAGGGAAATATAGAGACAGGTGGGGATGTGGTAGGAATATGGGATTTGTGTAGGATTAGTATAAATGGGTAGTTGATGGTCGGCACAGACTCGGTGGGCCGAAGGGCCTGTTTCAGTGCTGCATCTCTAAACTAAATTAAACATCAAGGCTCCAAAGTCTGGGCAGGAGCTCCCTACCACTCAGGATGGAGGGGAGGGGGATACCCCTGTACATGAAGCCCCTCCTGTGGGAGCAAGTGGAGCCCAGCTTGTGGTGGGGGAGCCTGGGAATGCCTCCCATTCTGCCACTGGGTCGGGTGCTCCGAGTGGAGGGGAGGGCGAGGCCCCAAAGGGTCGGCCCTCCCAGCCAAAATCTACCATCAACCAGGAGACACCCGACCCAGTTAGAATTGAAAATGCTGCCCCATCTGCTGGGACTGTGGGCGCTGGCGGAGCAGGAGATGGCCTCCTCTCTCCGCCTCTGGTCTCTGCTCCGGCTGACTTTCTGGAGTCGGGAACCTCCATTTCCCCTGGACTGCTCATTGGCCTGGGGACGGAGGTGGAGGGAGGTCCTGAGCCATTGGCACCAGTTCCACAGTAGAACCCAGAGAGGACTCCTCCGCCATCGATCCTGGGGGTGGGAATTTGACGGAAGCAGGACCAGCTGGCGTGGCCTGGACGTCCGCCCCACAGTGTGTGATGGGTGTGTCGGCCGCTGGCGGTGACGACCCGGAGGAGGATGGGGATTCGGTGTGGGGCACGGAGGACGACCTTGATTCCATCGCCAGTGAGGTGGAGTCCCTCGTGCCTCCCACTGAATCTCCTCTCAGCCCCACAGCGGAACTCTGGGATTTCCTCGCGGCATGCAGGGGTTGCCGCAATAAAGTTCAGCTGGCCCTCGGCCGTTGGTCGAATCTGGCGCTAATCATCCAATCCGTCCATGACGCCCTCAAGAAAGTGGGGAAGGGCGCGGGCGTAAAACTGGTTGAGAGGTGCCGATTTAATGCGTTCCTCAATGGGTTTCTGGGGGAGTGGAAGGCCAGGTACACTTCCACTCCCTCCTCACAGTGACGGGTGTTGGTGACAGTTTTTAAGTACCTTTGACATGAAGATAACCAAAGCCAGCCTCAACATCAACGGCAGCAGGGGGTCTCACCGCAGATGTCACAATCTCTTAGTCCTCAGGGAAGGGAGATATGTGGTGAGCTTTTTGAAGGAAACCCACACTGTTCCGGGAGACAAAGCCACCTGGCTCCTGGAGTGGCACCCCTATTTCGAGTGGGGTGGCTATCTTGTTCACTCCCAAGCTGCCTGTAATTTCTGCGGCCTCGACGAGTCCGTGTTCCATGTGCACATGGACTGTATGTGTGTGAGGTTGCAGCCCCTGTTTTTATATTTAAAGGTGCTGCTCCTCAAGTTTTGGCTGCACTTCAGTCCCACGCTCCTGATCTTTGGGCACCTGGTACGGAGAGGAAGGAGGAGCTCCTCGTCGGTCTGCTCCAGGGCTTGGCCAAAGTGGCAATTCACAGATCCAGGCTGCGGGCCTTCAGGGGGCCCGTCTGTCCAGATTGCCTGCACTTCTTCCGCGGTTACATTCGCGCCCGGGAGTCCCTGGAGGATGAGCAGGCAGTGTCTGCCGGTCAGCTTGAGTCCTTCCAGCAACTGGAGTGCATCATTGATGCTGAAAATGGAATTTTAGTTTAAGTTTTGTTTTATTTATTCATTTTTAATAAAGTTATTTTTAAAATGTATATAAAGGGTGCCTGAGGAATAAAGGTCCCCGCGACATAACATACATAAAAGGGGCCTGGGATATAAAGGCTACCTTTATAAAAAAGAAAACAAAAACAGGGTTAGATAGAGAGTAAAGCTCCCTCCACTAATACTGGGTCTGGGATGACCTGCATGAACTATCAGAAGCACACTCCATGTGTCAGTGCAGACAGCTACTCACAGTCCCACGGACTGAGTCTAATGGAGGGTCTACATTGTCAGTATGCCACAATGTGCAGCAACTAACACAAACACAGCAGGAGCCTGAGCAATCTGCGCACGTGTGGAAGAATGGCATTTTGTTGCCAGGGTAACGTGTTACTGTCACAGCTGTACTGGGAAAGACACAAACAGTGCAGAGAAAACCTAGAATTATAAAACTGAACTTTCACCTGTTGTCTTTGTGTTGCTGGTTGATGGAAAAGTTCTGTTATTCAATCAAAGACCAGAAAACTAATAAAGGGAATTAAAGATGGACAGGACAAGCCATACATCCTGGCAGTAATGCCTGGGATTGTTTCCATAGAAACAGAAGCCTTTCACGCACATATAGAAAGAATGAGAATGTAGAATTTCACATATTCAAAGGAACATATCACCATTTCTTTCAGCCCATTAACTGAGGTTGTATTTATCACTGCAGTACTGAGGGAGTGCTGCACTGTGAGAGAGGCGGTACTGAGGGAGTGCTGCACTGTGAGAGAGGCAGTACTGAGGGAGTGCTGCACTGTCGGAGGGTCAGTAGTGAGGGATTGCTGTATTCTCAGAGGGTCAGTACTGAGGGGCACTGCTCCTTCAGAGGGTCAGTACAGAGCGAGTGCAGCACTGTCGAAGGGGCAGTACTGAGGGAGTGCTGCACTATCGGAGGGTCAGTTCTGAGGAAGCTATGCATTGTTGTAGGGTCAGTACTGAGGCACTCTTTCCTCCAGTCTGGGAAACATCCGTGCACCATTTCATTCTTTTTCCTGTCACTCAGTCTACTTTGTATCCATGCTGCCACTGTCCCTTTTTTCCATAAAATTATGTCCTGACTGGATAAACGACAGATCATCTGTCTTTCCAAAAACAATTGCCTTATCATGTTCCATGACAATTTACCGTTGTGTCTTTTTCATAGGTTTCCTAAACAGTATGATTACATCATGACTGAGAAAGTACTTCCTCCTGCTATTTCCTACAGAATTATAACTCTGTTAGGTGACCTCGATGTTCTGTCATTACCAAACAGAAAGCAAGTAGCACTTTTATGTTCCTTAAACCTGCATTAATCCTCACTACTTAGTGAATGAAGAGAACATTTTATCTAATCTGTTCCACATTCTGTTGAAGTTGAAGGAGTCCATGACCTACTCATTCATCACAGGACTAAAATCCTTGGTGACCACTATAATTTGTTCAGATGCATCATTATTTTCCTCAGAATTCTCTTTGCTTTGAGTCATTTCAAGGACCCAGCATCTCCATTTTGGACAATTCATTGCATAATGATACTTTGAATCACACATGAAGCACCTATTAACTGTTCCTTGGACATTCCTGGGATTCATTCCCCTTTGATTGCTGCTCCAATTCGGTCTCCCACTCATGGTGCTTTCATTGTCATTTCTGCTGTCTTTAACTCTTCCATTGTTTTTCTGGACCATTCCGAAATCTTTGTGCCACTGTGGAATGTTTCATTTGTTCCACATAGGCTGAAGAGAATGGCTGGTTCCCCAGGAATTCTTTGAAGGAAGAAATCATCTGATCCAACAGGATCTCCCTTTCCAAGAATCGAACACCATTTCGAACTAGTATTCTGCCCATGTGAAGGCACCTTAACACAATCCAGTAATTTAAATGCTAGTACTGATCCAGGGACCCCCATATTGAACTTTTATACAATCAGTTCAAGTCTACGATGGATTCTTCCATGGAATAAACATCAGTTTTCCAAAATCTATCAGTGACTTGGCTGCCCGCCTCCGATTGGCGGACAGCCTAGCGGCTGTCATGGGCTCCCCTCCCGACACCTTCTGTCACTATTTTACCATGCCTGCCGCATCCCAGCATATCTCCAATGGGCTGGCAAAATACCAGCTTATGATTCTTAACAAAACCTGATGTTTCTCATCAGACTGTTAGATAAGTATTAATAGGCAGTGCTGGAGTTGCTTTTCAAGCAGGGCATCCGAAGGAGAAGACTTACAGACATTAATTGTAGTCTCACTCTGCAGTCAGGGACTATCTCACCATCTCTCCTCCAGGTGCTGACCTAGCTCAAGGGAGTCCGGAGAGCAGCGGACCTGCGAGGAGCTAACTACCGGGGAGCAGGTAAAGTGAGACCCAGGCTCGGGGCCTTCACCTACCTGGAGGGAGAGGTGGCGGAGTTGTGATGAACAAACTACCGGAAAGCAGATAAAGCGCGACCCAGGATGTCACTGAATGGCTGCATAGCACTCTGAGGTAGGAGGGTGAACAACCAGCAGTCCTGGTCCACATTGGTACCAATGATATATGTGGGAAGAGGGATGTGGTCCTGCAGAAAGAGTTTTGTGAGCTAGGTAAGAAATTAGCAAGCAGGACCTCAAAAATAGTAATCTCTAGATTACTTCCAGTGCCACGCGCAAGTGAGTATAGAAATAGGAGGATAAGACAGATGAATGCGTGGCTGGAAAGATGGTGCAGGAGGGAGATTCCTTTAGATTCCTGGAACACTGGGACCAGTTCTGGGGAAGGTGGGATGTGTACAGGCTGGACAGGTTGCACCTGAACAGAGCTGGGACAAATTTGCTTGCAGGGCGATTTGCTAGTACTATTGGGGAGGGTTTAAACTAACTTGTCAGGGGTGTGGGAACCAGGAGGAAATATCAGAGAGGAATACCAAGCTACATAGAATACTGGAAGAGATAGATAGTACTAGAGTGAGGAATAGTACATTATTAGGTGATGTCAGAGTAAGAGAGAAAGTAATAAAGTCTAAATCAGGGTTAAAGTGCATGCATGCAAATGTATGGAGTGTGGTTAACAAGATTGGTGAGTTACAGGTGCAGATTGACATGTGGAAATATGATGTTGTGGCTATAACAGAAACCTGGCTCAAAGAAGGGCAGGACTGGGTGTTAAATATTCCTGGATGCAAGGTATTCGGGAAAGATAGAAAAGGAAGAAAAGGTGGAAGAGTGGCGATATTGATTAAGTAGAGCATTGCACAGCTGGAGAGAGAGGATATCCCTGAGGAAGGAATCTATTTGGCTAGAGCGAAGGAACAAAAAAGGTGCAATTACATTGCTCGGTGTTGTCTATAGGACATCAACTAGTGGAAAGGATGAAGAGGAACAAATTTGCAAGGAAATTACAGAGAGATACAAAATTTATATATTAGTTATAACAGTGGATTTTCATTATCCAAATATATACTGGGATAGTAGTAATGTCAAGGGCAGAAAGGGGCAAGAGTTCCTAGACTCTGTTCAGGAAAATTTTCCAATGCAGTATATTCCAGTCCAATGAGAGGGTAGGCACTACCAGACCTGGTTCTTGGGAATGAGGTGGGCCAAGTGGAACAAATATCAGTGGGAGAACGTTTAGGGGACAGTGAACATTGTATCATAAGGTTCGGGTTGGTTATGGAAAAGAAAAAAGAACAACCTAGAGTAAGAATAATTAACTGAGGGAAAGCCAACATCAATGGGGTAAGAATGGATCTGGGATGAACAAATTGGCATCAAAGGTTAGCAGGCAAACCGGTAGATGAACAATGGGCTCCCTTCAAAGAAGAGAAAGTTCGGGCACAGTCAAGGTATGTTCCTTCGAAGGGGGAAGGTAGGGCAAAAAAATCCAGAGCTCCCTGGATGACAAATGAGGTAGAGATTAAGATAAAGAAGAAAAAGTGTGCTTATGACAGATGTCAGGTGGATAATACGATGGAGAACCAGGCTGAATATAGAAGGTTCAAAGGGGAAGTGGAAAAGCAAGTAAGAAAAGCAAAGAGAGAGTATGAAAAGAGACTGGCAGCTAACATAAAAGGGAATCCTAAAGTGTTCTATAGGCATATAAATAGTAACATGGCAGGAAAGGAGGAATGGGACCGATTAGGGATGCATGGAGGCAAGGAGCATGGCAGAGGTATTGCATCTGTCTTTACTGAAGACCTGTGCTCCAGAACTTGCCACGCCCCAAGCCAAGCTGTTCCAGTATAGCTACAACACTGGCATCTACCCTGCAATGTGGAAAATTGCCCAGGTATGTCCTGTACACAAAAAGCAGGACAAGTCCAACCTGGCCAATTACCGCCCCATCAGCCTACTTTCAATCATCAGTAAAGTGATGGAAGGTGTCATCAACAGTGCCATCAAGCGGCACTTGCTTAGCAATAACCTACTCAAATGTACTCAGTTTGGGTTCCGCCAGGGCCACTCAGCTCCTGACCTCATTACAGCCTTGGTTCAAACATGGACAAAAGAGCTGAACTCAAGAGGTGAGGTGAGAGTGACTGCCCTTGACATCAAGGCAGCATTTGACCGAGTATGGCATCAAGAAGCCCTCGCAAAACTGAGGTCAATGGGAATCAGGGGGAAAATTCTCCGCTGGCTGGAGTCATACCTAGCACAAAGGAAGATGGTTGTGGTTGTTGGAGGTCAATCATCTGAGCTCCAGGACAACACTGCAGGAGTTCCTCAGGGTAGTGTCCCAGACCCAACCATCTTCAGCTGCTTCATCAATGACCTTCCTTCAATCATAAGGTCAGAAGTGGGGATGTTCGCTGATGATTGAACAATATTCAGCACCATTCATGACTCCTCAGATACTGAAGCAGTCCATGTAGAAATGCAGCAAGACTTGGACAATATCCAGGCTTTGGCTGATAAGTGGCAAGTAACATTCGCGCCACACAAGTGCCAGGCAATGACCATCTCCAACAAGAGAGAATCTAACCATCTCCCCTTGACATTCAACAGCATTACCATCGCTGAATCTCCTACTATCAAGATCCTAGGGGCTACCAGTGACCAGAAACTGAACTGGAGTAGCCATATAAATACAGTGGCTACAAGAGCTGGTCAGAGGTTAGGAATCCTGCGGCGAGTAACTCACCTCCTGACTCCCCAAAGCCAGTCCACCATCTACAAGGCACAAGTCAGGAGTGTGATGGAATACTCTCCACTTGCCTGGATGGGTGCAGCGCCAACAACACTCAAGAAGCTCGATACCATCCAGGACAAAGCAGCCCATTTGATTGGCACCCCATCTACAAATATTCACTCCCTCCACCACCGACGCACAATGGCAGCAGTGTGTACCATCTAAAAGATGCACTGCAGCAATGCACCAAGGCTCCTTAGACAGCACCTTCCAAACCCACAACCTCTACCAACTAGAAGGACAAGGGCAGAAAATATATGGGAACACCATCACCTGCAAGTTCCCCTTCAAGTCACACACCATCCTGACTTGGAACTATATCGCCGTTCCTTCACTATCGCTGGGTCGAAATCCTGGAACTCCCTTCCTAACAGCACTGTGGGTATACCTACCCCACATGGACTGCAGCGGTTCAAGAAGGCAGCTCACCACCACCTTCTCAAGGGCAATTAGGGATGGGCAATAAA
Organism: Heterodontus francisci; assembly: GCF_036365525.1. NCBI lineage: Eukaryota > Metazoa > Chordata > Chondrichthyes > Heterodontiformes > Heterodontidae > Heterodontus > Heterodontus francisci. Next base: position 128,807,502 of record NC_090378.1, on the reverse strand, counting down.
TGCTGGCATAGCCAGTGACACCCACATCCCAGGAATGAATAAAAATAAACTAAGGAAGAAGATGCTGTGCGGGACATGGTGAAAGAGAAGGTAAGTCAGACACTTGAAGAGTTTAAAATTGATAAGGAGGAGGTATTGGATAGGCTGCCTGCACTTAAAGTTAATAAAGCACCAGGACCGGATGAGATGCGCGCAAGGATACTGAGGGAAGTGGGGTGGAAATTGTGGAGGAACTGGCCATGATTTTTCAGTCTTCCTTAGACTCAGGGGTGGTGCCATAGGACTGGTGAATTGCAAATATTATACCCTTGTTCAAAAAAGGATGTAAAGCTAAGCCCAGCAACTACAGGCCAGTCAGTTTAACTTGGGTGGTGGAGAAGCTTCTGGAAATGGTAATTCAGGTCAAAATTAATAATCACTTGGGAAAATGCAGGTTAATTAAGGAAAGCCAGTATAGGTTTGCTAAGGGAAAATTGTGATTAACTAACTTGCTTTAGTTTTTTGATGAGGGTAATGCTGTTGATGTGGTGTACATCGACTTTCAAAAGGCAGTTGATAAAGTGTCGCACAACAGACTTGTGAGCAAAGTCAGAGCTCAAGGAATAAAAGGGACAGTAGCAATATGGATGTGAAATTGATTAAGTGACAGGAAACAAAGAGTAGTGGTTAATGGATGTTTTGCAGGCTGGAGGAAGGTGTTGGGATCAGTGTTGGGACCCTTGTGCTTCCTGATATATATTAATGACCTAGACATTGGGGTACAGGGCACAATTTCAAAATTTGCAGATGATACAAAACTTGGAACAATTGTGAATGTGAGGATAGTGTAGAACTTCAAAAGGACATAGACAAGTTGGTGGAATGGGCAGACAGGTGGCAGATGATATTCAATGTCGAGAAATGTGAAGTGATTCATTTTGGTAGGAAGAACATGGAGAGACAATATAAAATAAAGGGTGCAATTCTAAAGGTGCAGGAGCTGAGAAACCTGGGGATATATGTGCATAAATCATTGAAGGTGGCAGGACAGGTTGAGAGCGTGGTTTAAATAGCACACAGTAACCTGGGTTTATTAATAGGGGAATAGAGTACAAGAGCAAGGAGTTTAGGTTGAACTTGCATAAGACACTAGTTTGGCCTCAGCTGGAGTATTGTGTCTAGTTCTGGGCGCCACACTTTCGGAAAGATGCGAAGGTGTTAAAGAGGGTGCAGAAAAGATTCATGAGAATGGTTCCGGGGTGAGGAACTTCAGTTATGAAGATAAATTGAAGATGTCGGGGCTGCTTTTCTTGGAGAAGGGAAGGCTGTTGTGGAAAAATCTAACTCTCAAGTCCATGAGATTAAAGCAAATACAGACTTTATTTCAAGCATATGCAAGGGACAAGCTACTGGTAATCCAAATAACTTCTCAATGATATAGAGTTTATAGCACACATTTATAGGGTACAATAGTCATTACTCATTGTTCACACTATCCCCAACACCTTCCAGCTTTATGACTTGATCAATAAACTGGATTGTATTGCCCCACAGATGTCTTCCTGTTATCTCATCCCCCAAGCTTGAAGCTGTTAGTTCCCAAGGTTTAATGCAGCCTGTCTCATCTCCAGTCTTCCCCTTATCTCTTTGATCAGTGAAGCAAGGACAGCACGTTTACACAGGCTGTGGAGGCAATTAGGTACTGAGTTGTATAATCCCAGCATAATGGTCAAGTATCCCATCATTCAATGGGTCCCTCACAACTACAGTGTTTCTTCTAAGTCTATTAATGCATTCTAAAGCTAAATCTACTAATGTTGCCCATTTGGTCTCTCTTCAGTTTCTCCTTTTGGAACCCTGGTCAGGCGCACCACCTGACCCAGGCGGGACATCCCTGAAATCCTCCACTCACCAATTGTTCCAGGGATCCTCCTGGTGATGAGTGGGCTTCGGGTTTCTTAGTCTACAGTTCTCTTAAGGCTTCACCAAAGTCCTATTGACCTAGGCTGGGCCCGGAACCATCATCCCCTGAGATAGCAAAATCCTCATAAATGTTCTTGAGTTTAATATTCCCTGGGAGAGGGGCTTCAACTGCGGCAGATACCGGGATGTACCCCTTGTTGGCCAACATCATCATCTGCACCACTTGGGATACCATCAGCTACCAGAGGGTAGCAACAAACATGGAGACTGACTAACAGAACCACAACGGACGCAACGGCTGCAGCAATCCTTCCCAATTTCCACTAGTTGTACTGCATTCTTGCCACCTTGACTCTCTTGCCGGCCAAGTCCTCCAATCTCCTAGCCACTTCTTTGCCTAGGTTCACCTGCACCTTGTCCGTCTAGATTGCTTGACGGCTTTTCTCCATAAACCTCATAGTCGTGGCTAGGGCCCTTTGCACCTTTTCCCAGGCTATTATTCCTGGGATGTCATCGATGTTTAGTGAACCATACCCCGCGAGGGCCCTACCTGCAAGGTGGAAATCCCCTACCGTCAAGGAGTCAGTGATCTGAAGGCGGAAGGTGTGGTTATTGTCATACTCCAATCCTCCATATAACAACCTTGTCCTGTCTGTGAAAAAGCACACTGTGTAGGGGAGCTTTGGACTGCCTTAAAGGCTTTTAAAGAGGGCTGACCAATACCACTATGGCAGAGTCATTACTGATGGGTCTCAGAGTATTACAAGAGCAGCTGATATAATGTTGTAACTCAGTACAACATTCTCGTGTTGTCACAAAAAGGATACCATCTAAACCTGGAGTTATATGCCTGGGATCCCACCTGATACACCAACATATCCCTCTCCATTCCCATGAATTTATATCCCCCTGAATAAGTTTCGTTGGCATGTTCTTGAGGCACAATCATCAGGCACTTGATTGTGTTCTCCACTCCTCCCGTTATAGGTCAAGAGACTACCAATTCCTGTCTTTACTCATGTATAGTGATAAGATCTAATCTTTTTACAGCCTGGTGTATGTGTCGGGGGACCTTACCAAATCTTATATCTTCAATATCTGAAGCAATGTTATCTACCAAGTCCCGAGCCAACATGTCACCACAATACCAGAAGGATGTGGAGGCTTTGGAGAGTGTACAGAAGAGGTTTACTAGGATGTTGCCTGGTCTGGAGGGCATTAGCTATGAGGAGAGATTGGATAAACTCGGATTGTTTTCACTGGAACGATGGAGGTGGAAGGGCGACATGATAGAGGTTTACAAAGTTATGAGTGGCATGGACAGAGAGGATAGTCAGAAGCTTTTTCCCAGGGTGGAAGAGTCAGTTACTAGGGGACATAGGTTTAAGGTGCGAGGGGCAAAGTTTAGAGGGGATGTGCGAGGCAAGTTCTTTACACAGAGGGTGGTGAGTGCCTGGAACTTGTTGCCGGGGGAGGTGGTGGAAGCAGGTACCATCGAAACATTTAAGAGGCACCTTGACAAATACATGAATAGGATGGGAATAGAGGGATACAGTCCCCGGAAATGCAGAAGGTTTTAGTTTCGAGAGGCATCAAGATTGGCGCAGGCTTGGAGGGCCGAATGGCCTGTTCCTGTGCTGTATTGTTCTTTGTTCTTTGCCACAGGCCCTTCCCTTTGATTGCGAACTGGTCGCGTTAACTATAGCCTGGGATAATAGTTTTAATCCTTCTATTAAGCCATCCCCCAAAACGTGTATAGCTGTAAGTACTGTTACAACTGTGGCGGGAGCAATGCACTGTCAATTCAGTCCCGTCACTCCACAGGTCATAGCATATTATTAAGCTTTTCACACCCAATCAGAAAACAGCTAAATTAAACACTCTAGTAATCCCCAGAATAAACAGACCAAACCAGGTATCTTCAGACAACAACAAATTAACTATTTATTAAAACTAAATCTTAAACACTATTAAGATAAACCTATGTTTAAAGACCTCATAACTTCTTATTTTTAATCAAATTCCCCCCAGTCACACACATACACTCAAAAATAACAGTAGTTAACCGGTTTTTAAAAGCAGTGTTTTTAAAATTAGCTGTCTCTAAAGAATAAATAAAATAAGTAAGTCTTTGTTGGTTACGTTCCTGATGGATGAGGTATTCTAATGTGGAAATAGTCAAAGGCCACTTGAAGTCTTCTCATGGATTTGATGCATTAGTCTATTCTTAATAGGCATTCAATTCTTTGGCTGCAGTAGGCATCAACAGTTCCTTCAGCAATACAAATGGTTTCTTGAAAAAAGGCTTTTCTTCTTTAGGCAATTAACTTGGCCCACAGCTGTAGAATTTTTGTTGAGAGGAAATTGACAGCTTTCTTCTGTTCAGTAGCACGCCTCATTGGAGAGTCTCTCAAAACTAACTGGTTCAGACCGGTTCCCACCAGTCTCACACACAGTCAAATTGAAACATCACACCATGCAACCTGCTGGCACACAGTGTCATAGAGAGATACAGCACTGAAACAGGCCCTTCAGCCCACTGAGTCTGTGCCAATCATCAACCACCCAGTTATACTAATCCTACATTAATCCCATATTCCCTATCACATCCCCACAATTCTCCTATCACCTATCTACACTTGGGGCAATTTACAATGGCCAATTGACCTATCAACCTGCAAGTCTTTGGCTGTGGGAGCAAACCAGAGCACCCGGAGGAAACCCATACAGTCACAGGGAGAACTTGCAAACTCCGCACAGGCAGTGCCCAGAACTGAACCCGGGTAGCTGGAGCTGTGAGACTGTGGTGCTAACTACTGCACTACTCCAGTGCCTTAGAAATTCCAGAACTTTCCCTCCATTTAAGGTGCACTGTTTTTAACAGAGTCTTAAAGGCACACACTGTTTTAATCCGAGGAGAAAACTAATTACAAGTTTGTGACAGTGCATATTCAGTTCCCCGGGCTGTGAATCACAGTCCTCTTGTAGCCTCCTTGGCTACCCAGGTGGCATAATCATTTACATCGGAAATTTGTAGTGCGTTCAGGACCGAATTGGTATTCCCGAATAGACCTCCCATGTCCTCACCACACTCCACTTCTTCCTCCCATCCCAGGCAGTCCAGACTCCAAGGACTATACAGGTCCAATAATCATGAATCAGCTGCTGTAACTTCTGTGTTGCCCAATCAATGGATACAGCATGATCCCTGCAATCAGCTCATAAAGCAGAGACAAAACTGGTCAAATTGTAGGCCACCTCTAATGCGACCATCGTAACATCATGTAACATCACCTTGGATTTCCCAATTCTAATTACCTCGTCCGCAGGAGATGACATGGTGGCTGGGCACTCGGTAGGTTTTTGATATCCACAAGTTGACAAGTTAAAGCATCGTGTATCGGTACACCCGAGCTGATTAACAACATCTATACATTGCTCTTGACAATATTGTCCCTCTAACACGGGTTCCCAAACGAATGGGGGCAGATTAGTCCATTCCGCCGTGATGTTTATGCCAGTGTTGGTCACCCTTCCCTCCTTCCCGTCGATACCGAGCACAGATACCAGAACTGTCCCACACCTGAGCTAATATCATATACCCCTGTTATGTCCACGCTTCCTACTGTGTTATAAGTGTAAGGTAGGTTAGTCTGGTCTAAGGGAATGGCACAGGACTCTGGCTCACAACAGATGCTGGAGCTGTCTGGGAGCCAGTGCCAACCTATTGGGATAGAATGGTGCAACCAGTACACCCGGGATTGGACAGGCAAAATGTGACCCAGGGTCAAGGCAGTGATACCTGGGTCAAATCGTTCCCGCTGCCCTCTCCTGGCAGAATAACCTGAATGACCCAATGACTGCTGGTGGTAACTCTATCAGAATCCAGGCTCCTGGTTTCCACATCTCCATCCTTTAGGCAGCTGAACGTACTGTCCTGGGTGCAGGAAGATGGTTTGGTTGATGTTCATGGTGGGCTCCTCCCATGCCTCAGTTATTGTCAGAAGGGTGATTATGGTGGCTATCACCCTCCAAGTCGCCATTGCTCTGAAGGTCTGCCTGAAACGAAGTCATTAAGCGACCGACCGGTTACTTTCCTGCTGGCAGAAACAGACTGTGAGACATACGGTTTCTCCTGCGGCTAATGCTTCCACCGTCCTTTCCCTGTCATAGCTCGGCATACACAGGTGCCACTTGTCATTATTACTTCGTACGGGGTGAACCCGAGCCTATCGGGACCTTTTTACCATGAACATCTGTCCTACCTTCGGCACATTCCGTGATTCCTCAATCCCCTCACTCCTTTCCTGGTCTGCTATCTCCTGCTGCTCCCTGAACTCGGACATCAGCTCTTTTACCTATTCGCATAACGGTACCACGTACCTCCTAATCCTAATAACGGTCCGATATCTTCACATCCTGAGCGGTTCCCTCGCTCTGGGAGCTGCATCACCCTTCCAGTCATTAGTTCAAACGGTGTTAGTCCAGTTGTCCGGTTGGGGGTCACCCTTAGTCGCATTCATATGATCGGGAGCATATCCACCCACCCTCTCCCTATCTGTTATATGGCCTTTGCGAGAGCAGTTTTTAATGTCCCGTTCATTCATTCTACCATGCCTGAACTCTGAGAGTGGTACGGGACATGAAACCTCTGCTTCATCCCTAATAATTGACACACTTTCTTCATTATCTTCCCTGTGAAGTGGGTTTCTTGACCTGAATCTATTTGCAGGGGCATTCCCCACCTCGGTATAACTTCTTCCACCAGGATCTTTGCTACGGTCAGGGCTGAGCAGTTTTATGTCGGAAATGCCTCGACCCACCACGTGAAATGATCCATGATCACTAGACTATAAGTTTTCCCTTTGCTGTTAGGCAAGGGACCCATGAAGTCAATTTGTAAATTCTCCCAGGGAGCCTGTGGCCGAGGCTGGTTGGCTAACCTGACTTTGATGGCCTTTCCCATGTTATGTCTTGTGCCAATCTGGGCCACCACCAGTCACGCTCCATTAATCACAACATAGCATTCCTTCCCTGGTGCGCTGTCCCATGGTATATTTCCAGTGGATTTTGTTTGATTCAGCACACAGCCAGCACTCTCCCGTCTTTCCGCCATATTCCACCCCTTCCTTTACGGCCCCTTCCTCCTCCCATTCCTCCTGGGAGGTTACTGCATGCATCTTTTAACATTAACTTCCTCCAGGCCGAAGGCACTAATGGCTCTCAACACTGAAGCCGGGGTCAGGGTTTTGGCGGCGTTCTTCACCGCCTGATCTCACCACTGATTTCCTTTCTGTATGGGGTCAATCGTTCTCAGATAGGCACAGTGGCGCAGTGGTTAGCACCGCAGCCTCACAGCTCCAGCGACCCGGGTTCGATTCCGGGTACTGCCTGTGCGGAGTTTGCAAGTTCTCCCTGTGTCTGCGTGGGTTTTCTCCGGGTGTTCCGGTTTCCTCCCACAAGCCAAAGACTTGCAGGTTGGTAGGTAAATTGGCCATTATAAATTGCCCCTAGCATAGGTAGGGGAATATTGGGACAGGTAGGGATGTGGGAGGAATATGGGATTAGTGTAGGATTAGTATATATGGGTGGTTGATGGTCGGCACAGACTCGGTGGGCCGAAGGGCCTGTTTCAGTGCTGTATTTCTAAACTAAACTAAAAAACTAAACTTAACCTTTATGACTGCCACCTTGTCTGGGAGGCTCACTGCCTCCCAGAGACCGAACTATCTCTTCATGCTTGACGTGACCCCTTCTTGATGTTATGTATACCCTCCTTGCTGCCATATAGTTGTGCACTATACCGAAGGCGTATCTACTATCAGTATAAACGTTAGCTCGTCTGCCGGCGCAGCACGTCAACGCCTCCGTGAGTACCACTGGCTCAGCCACCTGGGCTGAGTATCCCCCTTCTAGAGCTCCTTGCTTCACTACATCCCTCTTTCTCTTTACTACCGCCCAGCGGTCTTGGGCTTCCCGTCTCAACCCCTCGACAAACAGTTCCTCTACTGCTCCCTCTAATGGAACATCCTTAACCCCACAGCCCTCTTCATCCTCAACCAGTATTTTGCAGCGATGTTCTTCTCTCTCTGACAATGTTCCCTCTGTGGGATTTCTCCTACATCCCGCACTATTTGCACAGACCTATCCTCAGGAATCAGAACAGCCTCCCATGGAGCCCTCCTATTATCTGATACTGATCTTAGCTTGCCTGTGTTCAACCATTCCACCAGAGTGTGACAGTTACGTAGGGTGATCTTCCCCGTCATCACCACCTGCTCACTGGCCCGTACTGCCCGGGCCGTACAGTCTAAAGCAGCTACACAGTGCGGGAGACCTTTTAGTGGAATAGTACGCTACTGGGTGCCTTCGGTCACCATGCCACTGTGTCAGAACTGCATTATAATAGTCCCAACATTACTACAGTATAAGTGGAATGGTCTATTCATGTCCAGCAATCTCAGGGCTGGTGCACTCACTGGAGCTTGTTTAATCTCTGTATATGCCCTGTCCTGATTCTTCCCCTATTTATTGGTTCCATAAGAGTGAGCCCCCACCCCAACTCCTTTACCAGCTGCTGTATCGGTGCCACTAATGCTGTGAGGTTAGGGACAAAGCTTCAACAGTAATTGAAGTGCTCTAGAACTTTCTTAACTCCTCACGCATTCACAGCTGAGACATATCAGTGATCACACTGCGGCAATCGTCTGACGTAAGATGGTGTGTCCTAAATACTGGACTACCAGTTGTCCCACCTATGCTTCTTTAGAATTAACTTTAAACCCAGCACTCTGCAATGATTCCAAAACACAAGCCAAGGCTCTGCAATGCCCAGCTTCAGTCTTAGATGGTATCAGGAGGTCATCTACATATTGTAAAACAGTACTTTCATAGGGGGACAGATCCACTGACGCCAAAACCCCATTCATCACCTAATGAAATATGCACAGACTGTTGTGGAACCCCTGTGGGTCCATGTACATTGCTTTTCCCCAACGGTGAAGGCAAATTCATTCTGTGATTCTGGGGCCAGGATGACCCAGAAACCATCAGCAATATCCAAGTCTGAGAATACCGTGTGGTCTGGGCTTAGTCCATTGAAAATCATTGCAGGGCTCGCAATGATGGGATTCAGACACAGAGTTACTTTATTCAAGGCTGTATAACCAATTGTCAATCTATACATCCAATCCGGTTTCAGGACTGGCCACACTGTTGAATACCCCTCTATCCATCAAATCTTTAACTATTTCCTTGACAACGGCCCTTGCTTCTGGTTTAATAGGGTACAGTTGGTGAGCCTGGTGTTCGTCTCCGGAAATCATTATCAGGTCTATTTCTACCTTTCCACAATCCTGCTGGTGCATGGCCCACACCCCAGGGACATGAGTACATATCATGATGCACACCCCATCCATCGGCCAATCTCCGGCAATAGGTTTCGCTGCTGCTACCGGGACTGTGTTATGTGTATAGGCCGTGACCCTGTCGAATACTGCTTCTCTCCCCTGGTCGTTGGCCAAATGATTTGTTTCCTCCAGGGGTCCACTAGAGCCCCTATCTCCCTCAGGATATCAATCCCTAAGATCGTCCCCTCATTGCTTAGGCATTCCCAGAAATGTACAGGGGCCATTACATTCCCTATTTTTAACACTTGGGTTTCATTCCATCTAGCTTTGATGGATTCTCCCCTCACCCCTGTTATATACAAACATTCCCCTATGGAGGGCAATGGTTGGTTGGTGATTGAGACTGAGGCACCTGTATCTACTGACAGTTCACACCGTCGGCCCCCTATCGATGCTGTTGTAAATATCCCTGGGTCCTCTCCCTCATCACCTCTGATGCAACCTATTTATCTTTTCTGGTGATCATCTTGATAACTTCCAAGACTTGCTTTACAGTTAAGCCCGTGTCATTTCCCCGATCATGGGCCTGGTGGGGGCCGCACCCCACCTTTCCTCTTCCCTCACTCCAACAATCCTTTTGTTCATGTCCCAGTCTCCCATAGTTGCTACACTTTGCTCACATTTTCTGTCTCCACTCCCTCGCCAGGCACAAGTCTAGCCACAATTGAAACACTGACCAGACTTTTTGGCCTCATTTGATACCACTGCTATCTCGACTGCCCTTGCCACCGCCTTTGGGGTGCACTTGGTTTGCTCAGCATCTATCTCACTTGTCCATTGTATAATGGTACTGTAATCGTTGCCTACGGATAGCCCCAGGTCTAAGACTTTCTGATGGTTCTGACTAAGTTCTTTTAACATCTTAAGGAACACAGGATCATTCCAGGTGGGGCTCTGTGTCCCGGAGAATTCCTCATATGCAGTATATTTAGGCTCGGTATAATCATTTGAAGTTTCACGGGGTTTTGGGTGACTCACATTATCGCACCCCCCCCCCGCCGATTATTCTGTCTGTTGCCTAATGCCCCTTGGATGGCATTCTTAAACCCATTGTATTTCTCTGCTCTGTCCCAACCCTTGCTATTGTCTATGTCCCGTCACGGATGTTATTTGGGCATAGGTCCCAGTGGCACTTGGTGTGTATTGTCATATATGTGTCATGCTAGGCCCCCACCTGACAAGAATGAGGCACATGAAATTTGTCATGAACTTTGATTTTAAACTGTTATTGGAGTGAAGAAAGGACTTACTTTAAAAAAAGGTTGCCAGATCTTGGCTGGAAAGACATTTGCATATTAACAGGCAGTGCTTTGGAAAGGACAAAGGACCATTCCCTGACACATTCAATCCATAATGGACTTTTGATCGCCAGACATTGAATGTGGGGGAGCTCGCATTCCAGGTTGACTGCTAAGATGGCCGAATATACAAACGAACATGGTCAAACCAGCTAGTCACATGACTAACCTGCTGTGCAACCTGAGTTTTTTGAATTTGTACAAACAGTTTGAACAGAAAGCAGAATGCTCCTGGGCTGAGAAGATCTCTCCTGGCTGGCTCGCCACAGCCTCTCCTATCTGCCTGCTCCCATCACTTTCTCATGAAACGCCAAACCCACTGAAGACACATGAACCCTAAGAGAGAAAAGTCTCCGACTGTGAACAAGGTTTAAGAAGAATACTGGGCCCCAACAAAAAGCAAGATCTGCCTACCAAAAAGGACACTACAGTAAGCTCGAAGTAAGAAATTAGCAAGCAGGACCTTAAAAGTAGTAATCTCTGGATTATTCCCTGTGCCCCGTGCAAGTGAGTATAGAAATAGAAAGATAAGACAGGTGAATGCGTGGCTGGAAAGATGGTGCAGGAGGGAGGGCCTCAGATTCCTGGGACATTGGGACTGGCTCTGGGAGAGATGGGACCTGTACAGGCCGGACGGGTTGCACCTGAACAGAGCCGGGACTGAGTTCCTTGCGGGATGTATTGCTCGTGCTATTGAGGAGGGTTTAAACTAGTTTGGCAGGGGCACGGGGACCTGAGGGTAGACTCAATTGGGGCAAAATCAGAAATTAAAATGGAAGGCAGAAAATTAATGGATGAGTCTGGAAGACTCTCAAACGGTCAGAGGGAGATAGAAGAGCAGATGTGTAGGCAAATCTCTGAGAAGTGCAAGAACAATAAGGCAGTAAAGTAGGGGATTTTAATTACCCCAGTATTAACTGGGATAGTTTTAGTGTGAAAGGAATTGAGGGAGCAGAATTCTTGAGGTGCATTCAGGAGAGCTTTTTTGTCCCATATGTAGCAAGTCCAACAAGAGTGGGCGCAGTTTTAGACTTATTTTAGGAAATGAAGATGGGCAGGTGGAAGGAGTGGCAGTGGGAGAGCATTTTGGTGATAGTGATCATAATTCAGTCAGTTTTAACATAATTATAGAAAAAGACAGAGAAAGAACAGGAGTTAGAGTTCTCAATTGGGGCAATTTTATTCAATTGAAGAGTGATTCAGCAAAAGTGAACTGGAAACAGCTACTTGAAGGTAAATCAGTGTCAGAGCAGTGGGAGGCATTCAAAGGGAGATTCAAGGGGTTCAGGGTAAACAAGGGTGAGATGACCAAATCTACAGCCCCATGGATGTCAAGGAGGCTGCAGGGTAAGATAAGGCAGAAAAGGAAAGCGTATGTCAGACACTGAGAACTCAATACTACAGAAAGCCCAGAGGAGTATAGAAAGTGGAGGGGTGAAATCCAAAAGGAAATTAGGAAAGCAAAGAGAGGGCATGAATGAATATTGGCAAGAAAAATCAAGGTGAACCCAAAGATATTCTATCAATACATTAAGAGTAAGATGATAACTAAAGAGAGAGTAGGCCCATAAAAGACCAAAAAGGTAACCTATGTGTAGAAGCAAAATATATTGGTATGGTTCTTAATGAATATTTTATGTCTGTCTTCACAAAAGAGGGGGATGATGCAGATATTGTAGCTAAGGAGGAAGAGTGTGAAATATTGGATGTGATCAACATAGGGAGAGAGGAAGTATTAATGGGATTAGCATCCTTGAAAGTTGATAAATCACCAGGAACAGATGAAATGTAGCCTAGGCTGTTAAAAGAAGCAAGAGAGGAAATAGCAGAGGGTCTGACCATCATTTTCCAGTCCTCACTGGATACAGGTGTGGTGCTGAAGGATTGGAGAATTGCTAATGTTGTACCTCTGTTTAAAAAGGGAGCAAAGGGTAGACTGAATAATTACAGGCCAGCCAGTCTAATTATTAGAATCTATTCTGAGAGACAGGATAAACTGTCACTTAGAAAGGCACAGTTTAATCAAGGATAGTCAGCATGGATTTGTTAAGGGAAGATCTTGTTTGACCAACTTGTCGAATTTTTTGAAGAAGTAACAAGGCGAAGATAGATGGTGGTAATACAGTTAATGTGGTCGACATGGATTTTAGCAAGGCTTTTGACAAGGTGCCACATGGCAGACTGGTTAAAAAAAAATCCCATGGGATCCAGGGAAAATGCAGCAAGGTGGATACAAAATTGGCTCAGTGGCAGGAAACAAAGGGTAATTGTTGACGGCTGTTTTAGCGACTGGAGGGCTGGATCCAGTGGCGTTCCACAGGGCTCAGTATCGGGTCCCCTGCTTTTTGTGGTGTGTATTAATGATTTGGATATAAATGTAGGGGGCATTATAAAGAGGTTTGCGGACGACACCAAGATTGGCCGTGTGGTAGATAGTGAGGAGGTTAGCTGTAGGCTGCAGGAAGATATTGATGGTCTGGTCAGATGGGCAGAAAAGTGGCAAATGGAATTCAACTTGGAGAAGTGTGAGGTGATGCATTTGGGGAGGTCAAACAAGGCAAAGGAATACATGATTAATGGGAAAATACTGAGAAGTGTAGAGGAAGTGAGGTATTTTGGAGCGAACGTCCACAAATCCCTGAAGATAGCAGGACAGGTCGATAAGATGGTTAAGAATACATATGGAATCCTTTCCTTTATTAGCCGAGGTATGGAATATGAGAGCAGGGAGGTTATGCTGGAACTTTATAACTCATTGGTAAGGCCACAACTTGAGTACTGTGTGCAGTTCTGGTCACCTCATTACAGAAAGGATGTAATTACACTAGAGAAGGTGCAGAGGAGATTTACGAGGATAAAAGCAAAATACTGCAGATGCTGGAAATCTGAAATAAAAACAAGAAATGCTGGAACCACTCAGCAGGTCTGGCAGCATCTGTGGAAAGAAAAGCAGAGTTAACGTTTCGGGTCAGTGACCCTTCTTCGGAACTGACAAATATTAGAAATGTAAAAGGTTATAAGTAAGTGAGGTGGGGTGGGGCAAGAGATAACAAAGGAGAAGGTGTAGATTGAACAAGGCCACATAGCTGACCAAAAGGTCATGGAGCAAAGGCAAACAATATGTTAATGGTATGTTGAAAGACAAAGCATTAGTACAGATAAGGTGTTAACGGACTGAATATTGAACAGCAGCAAGTGCAAACATGAAAAAAAATAGTGGGTAAGCAAACTGAACAAACTAAGATGAAATGAAATAAATGCAAAAAAAAAGATTATAAAAAATGTAAAAAAGAAAAAAAGAAAAAATAACTAAAAATGAAAGTAAAATGGGGGGCTGTCATGCTCTGAAATTATTGAACTCAGTGTTCAGTCCGGCAGGCTGTGGTGTGCCTAATCGGTAAATGAGATGCTGTTCCTCGAGCTTGTGTTGATGTTCACTGGAACACTGCAGCAAACCCAGGATAGAGATGTGAGCATGAGAGCAGGGGGGTGGGGGGGTGGGGGGGGGGTGAGTGTTGAAATGGCAAGCAACCGGAAGCTCAGGGTCCTGCTTGTGGACTGAGCGGAGGTGTTCCGCAAAGCGGTCACCCAGTCTGCGCTTGGTCTCCCCAATGTAGAAGAGACCACATTGTGAGCAGCGAATACAGTATACTACATTGAAAGAAGTACAAGTAAATCGCTGCTTCACCTGAAAGGAGTGTTTGGGGCCTGGGATAGTGAGGAGAGAGGAGGTAAATGGGCAGGTATCACACCTCCTGCGATTGCAGGGGAAGGTGCCATGGGACGGGGACGAGGTGGTGGGGGTAATGGAGGAGTGGACCAGGGTGTCGCGGAGGGAATGATCCCTTCGGAATGCTGACAGGGGAAGGGAGGGGAAGATGTGTTTGGTAGTGGCATCACGCTGGAGGTGGCGGAAATGGCAGAGGATGATCCTTTGGATATGGAGGCTGATGGGCTGGAAAGTGAGGACAAGGGGAAACCCTGTCCCGGTTTACGAGGATGTTGCCAGGGCTGGAAAAATGCAGCTATGAGGAATGATTGGATAGGCTGGGGTTGTTCTCCTTGGAACAGAGAAGGCTGAGGGGGGATCTGATTTAAGACCTCATTTGTTGACAACGCGAACGGTAGGTGGCGCTGTTTTGGCACATGCGCAAATACAGCATGTGCCACGAAAACGTCACAGATTGCGACTGTAGCAGCTGCCAGGACTAAAGATGGCGCTGCTCAAAGAATCACACAGAGGCAACCTAACGAACACGTGGCAGTATACAATGGCCGGAGTGAGAGAGCAGCGTGGGGGCCGGGGAGAGCAGCGTTGAGGGTGTCGGGTGGGGAAGGAAAGAGAGGGGGGAGGAAAGGAAAGAGAGGGGGGGAAGGAAAGAGAGGGGGGGAAAGGAAAGAGAGGGGGGGAAAGGAAAGAGGGGGGGGAAGGAAAGGGGGGGGAAGGGAAAGAGAGGGGGGGAAGGAAAGAGAGGGGGGTGAAGGAAAGAGAGGGGGATGAAGGAAAGAGAGGGGGGTGAAGGAAAGAGAGGGGGGAAAGGAAAGAGAGGGGGGAAAGGAAAGAGAGGGGGGAAAGGAAAGAGAGGGGGTGGGGAAAGGAAAGAGAGGGGGTGGGGAAAGGAAAGAGGGGGGGAAGGAAAGAGAGGGAGGGGAAGAGGAAAGAGAGGGGGGGAAGGAAAAAGAGGGGGGGAAGGAAAAAGAGGGGGGGAAGGAAAGAGAGGGGGGGGAAGGAAAGAGAGGGGGGAGGAAAGGAAAGAGAGGGGGGGAAGGAAAGAGAGGGGGGGAAGGAAAGAGAGGGGGGAAAGGAAAGAGGGGGGAACGAAAGAGGGGGGGAAGGAAAGAGAGGGGGGAAGGAAAGAGAGGGGGGAAGGAAACAGAGCGGGGGAAAGGAAAGAGGGGGGGAAGGGAAAGAGAGGGGGGAAAGGAAAGAGAGGGGGGGAAAGGAAAGAGGGGGGGGGGAAAGGAAAGAGAGGGAGGAAAGGAAAGAGAGGGGGAGAAGGAAAGAGAGGGGGGGAAAGGAAAGAGAGGGGGGGGGAAAGGAAAGAGAGGGGGGGAAAGGAAAGAGAGGGGGGAAGGAAAGAGAGGGGGGGAAGGAAAGAGAGGGGGGGAAGGAAAGAGAGGGGGGGAAAGTAAAGAGGGGGGGAGTAAAGAGAGGGGGGGGGGAAGGAAAGAGAGGGGGGAAGGAAAGAGAGGGGGGGAAGGAAAGAGAGGTGGGAAAGGAAAGAGGGGGGAAGGGAAAGAGAGGGGGGGAAGGAAAGAGAGGGGGAGGTAAAGGAAAGAGAGGGGGGGAAGGAAAGAGAGGGGGGGAAGGAAAGAGAGGGGGGGAAGGAAAGAGAGGGGGGAAGGAAAGAGAGGGGGGGAAGGAAAGAGAGGGGGGGAAAGGAAAGAGGGGGGAAAAGGAAAGAGGGCGGGGGAAGGGAAAGAGAGGGGGGGAAGGAAAGAGAGGGGGGTGAAGGAAAGAGAGGGGGGAAAGGAAAGAGAGGGGGGTGAAGGAAAGAGGGGGGGAAAGGAAAGAGAGGGGGTGGGGAAAGGAAAGAGAGTGGGTGAGGAAAGGAAAGGGGGGGGGAAGGAAAGAGAGGGGGGGGAAGAGGAAAGAGAGGGGGGAAAGGAAAGGGGGGGAAGGAAAGAGAGGAGGGGGGGGAAGAGAGGAGGGTGGGGGGAAAGGAGAGGAGGGAGGGAGGGGGGGTAAAGAGGAGGGAGGGGGGGAAGAGAGGGAGGGGTGGGGGTGAAGGGCGGGAGTGGGGGAGAGTGGGGGGGTAGCAGCGGAGCGGAAGAGGAGTGCCTTTTTCTGTGCATGCGCCAGAAACACAACAGCAAAAGACTTACCGGCCGGTCCCTGGACCCGGCGACACCGAGGTCTTCGCACACTCGCTCCCCGCAGATCTCTACGGCCTCTCGCATCCGGCCCTCTCCATTCAGCCATTCCCTCCAGCTGCGGATGCCCAATCCAGTTGCTTCTCCCCTACTTCTCCACAGTACTTCAGGCATTGCAACTGTCTGGTCCCTGCATTTTGCATGCTCCCTCTCCCCACCCTTCCCTGCTCTCCCCACCCCTCCCCCCTCCCCCCCTCTCCCTCTACCCCCCTACCTCCACCCCCTCCCTCTACCCCCCTACCTCCACCCCTCCCTCTACCCCCCTACCTCCACCCCTCCCTCCACCACAGTTGAATATCTGAAGTGCAGTTGCAAAGTCGGGGAAATAGCATGCAAAACAAAGCCTCAACAATTCTGGGTTTAATTATTGAAAAGTTTTATTAAGTTCATTAAGTATCCGAGAAACTGCTGTGCATGGATACATGAGTGTTGTGTCCAGCATTCCCGTTAGACAGACAGGCTGAGTCTCTGCTATGCACAGCTAAAGAGATTGTTCCTGGAGAGCCTTGTGGTGAATGAATGCTTGGCTCTCTATTCCACTACTGTATTGTCCATGTGAAGAAGGCAAAGTCACAAGAGTCTGAGCTCAGTCTATTCTTGGTGAATGTTCCCCAAGCGCATCCCAATGTGCATTCCCAATTCATCCATAAATGCAATGTTCCTTTCCACATCGTGATGAGCTCCGCAGCATGATCTAGTTGCCTTCGTTGCTTGAATGCTGACCTTAAGTCTCAAGGATTGTTTTCTGGACGGCATGTTTTACATGAAAAGAAATAAAGCAAATCAGAGTCAGAGCTTGCCTCCCTCCATCCACTGAAATTACTGTTGTGCACACCTTTTTAAGTTCTGCAGTGAAGGCACCAATTGATAACGTCGCCAATGAAGCACTTATTACCCACCTCAGATGCAGGAATCAGCACATCCTTGTGTCCTCTCCTGCACTGCCTCCTTTGCTGGAATGCCGTCCTTAAGTGTCAAGGATTGTTTTCTCAAGGGCACGTTTTACATGAAAGGAAATAAGGAAAGAACATCAGTGTCAGAGCTTCCCTCCCTCCAATGAAATTACTGTTGAGCATGCTTTATGTTCTGCAGTATAGGCATGTACTGATAACACCGCCAATGAATCACTTAGTACCCACCTCAGCTGTAGGAGTCAGGATGATGTAACTGCCCCTATCTCGTGATGGTTCAATGCTGCTCTCAGGGAAAACATGAATGATGTGAGGGTGCTGGAAAAGAAGCACATTTCTTTTGGGCTATGAACATAAAGCAGGCCATTTAGCCCAGCAGTTCCCTGCCAGTGGTTATGTTACTCGTGCGTCTTTCCATCCATTCCCATTTAATCCTGCCTACTACTATCACCAGTTGTGTTCACAGCAAGAGCATTCACATTTCTGCTACCACTGGACACGGCATGCTTGTTTCTTTTAGTGCTCAGTCTCTTCTTGCTGAATGCTCCCCAAGTGCTTGACCCCTTTGGACGCCCTCTCTGCTTGACAGGCAGCAACTGGCAATTGCGGAGTCTCACAAGGCTCTGCATGGTTGTTTCAAAGGTGGATGGGGAAACAGGTGGCTGTGTGCTCATGTGCACTGCTCTGATGGGTGTAGGAGCAGGTAACTGTGTGCCCATGTGCACTGCTCTGATGGGTGTAGGAGCAGGTAACTGTGTGTCCATGTGCACTGCCCTGATGGGTGTAGGAGCAGGTAACTGTGTGTCCATGTGCACTGCTCTGATGGGTGTAGGAGCAGGTAACTGTGTGCCCACGTGCACTGCTCTGATGGGTGTAGGAGCAGGTAACTGTGTGTCCATGTGCACTGCCCTGATGGGTGTAGGAGCAGGTAACTGTGTGTCCATGTGCACTGCTCTGATGGGTGTAGGAGCAGGTAACTGTGTGTCCATGTGCACTGCTCTGATGGGTGTAGGAGCAGGTAACTGTGTGCCCATGTGCACTGCTCTGATGGGTGTAGGAGCAGGTAACTGTGTGTCCATGTGCACTGCTCTGATGGGTGTAGGAGCAGGTAACTGTGTGTCCATGTGCACTGCTCTGATGGGTGTAGGAGCAGGTAACTGTGTGTCCATGTGCACTGCTCTGATGGGTGTAGGAGCAGGTAACTGTGTGTCCATGTGCACTGCTCTGATGGGTGTAAGAGCAGGTAACTGTGTGTCCATGTGCACTGCTCTGATGGGTGTAGGAGCAGGTAACTGTGTGTCCATGTGCACTGCTCTGATGGGTGTAGGAGCAGGTAACTGTGTGTCCATGTGCACTGCTCTGATGGGTGTAGGAGCAGGTAACTGTGTGTCCATGTGCACTGCCCTGATGGATGTAGGAGCAGGTAACTGTGTGTCCATGTGCACTGCCCTGATGGATCCAGGAACAGATGACTGTGTAACTGAGCAGCAAGGAGAGGGTACCGCAGGTAGGGGAAATGGAGCTTTGAACAGGCAGGCATATGTATGGTCCATCAGATCATTAGGCCAGGGGGTGAGACACTCAGGATCCAGGGTTTGTGACACGTGACTGATGTCCAGCGCGTGGCCACCTCCATCCGAAGGTGCTTCCGGGCAATTGTTGGGCATAGTAAATGGCTCCATCTCATCAGCCAGTCCTTGCTGCCAGCGGAGAGTTTGTTGCCGCAGCCAGTCCAGTCTCCTCACGGGAAACATGAGATGAGATAAGAAATACAGAATGCACTCCATTAAAACGTTACAAAAACGAAAGTAACCGTTAAGACGGTAGGTTGCAGCACATGTACTGCCTGCACACAGCAACTCACAACAGGGACTGGAGAACATGCGGTGCCCCAGACAATGGAAATGTTTTCAAAGCAACTTACAAAGGCAGAGCAACTTACCTTGGAACAATCTCCTGTGTCAAATAAAAATGACACATCCAAAACGAATAAATAATTCAGATAAAATGCGAGGAAATGCCCGACGAAACCTCTCCTCCTTCCACTTTCAAAAAGTCGCGCCGAAGCTTTGACACATGCGCAGAGGCCAACCTGGCGCGTTGCCCGAGGAAGACGACGTAATGCGATGACGTCATCTGCGCATGCGCAGAGGGCATGAGACCGTCAGCGCATGTACGCACCGCGGCGCATCCTGATGATGTCGGTGATGACGTAGCGTTGTCATGAATTACTTTGCTGATTTAAATGTACATAATTTTGAGGGGCCTGGATAGAATGAAGGTGAAGGGTCTATTCACCTTAGCAGAGAGGTCAGTTTTGAGGGGGCATAGATTTAAAGTGATTGTTAGAAAAATTATTTATTTATTTATTTAGAGATGCAGCACTGAAACAGGCCCTTCGGCCCACCAAATCTGTGCTGACCAACAACCACCCATTTATACTAATCCTACATTAACCCCATATTCCCTACCACATCCCCACCATTCTCCTACCACCTACCTACATTAGGGGCAATTTACAATGGCCAATTTACCTGTCAACCTGCAAGTCTTTGGCTGTGGGAGGAAACCGGAGCACCCGGCGGAAACCCACGCGGTCACAGGGAGAACTTGCAAACTCCGCACAGGTAGTACCCAGAACTGAACCCGAGTCGCTGGAGCTGTGAGGCTGCGGTGTTAAGATGAGAAAAAACTGTTTCACCCAGAGGGTGGTGATGGTCTGGAACTCACTGCCTGAAAGGGTACTTGAGACAAAAACCCTCAACTCATTCAAAAGGAGTCTGGATATACACCTCAAGTGCCGTAACTGCAGGGCTACGGACCAAATGCCAGAAGGTGGGATTAGAATAGATGGATTGTTTTTTGGCCGATGGGCCAAATGGCCTCTTTCTGTGCCTTAAACCTTCTACGATCCTGTTTCTAACCATAACACAAAAAACCTCCTCAGATATTGCCTCAAACTTTTCCACTTTATTTCTTCAGTTCACTTTTGGTCTCTATTTGCATGTGTGTATCGAATGCCAGTGTGGGTGCGTCTGTATCTGTGGGTGTTAACCAAATTAACCCTAGACCTTTTCTCACCTGGTTGTAACATATGTCTTTCAGGTGTACATTCAGGATCTCTTTCATCTTCGCAAGCTGTCTCCAGAACCTGACCTTACCATGATGGGACCGCAACATGCCTAGATCGTTTAATATAATCTGCTATTCGCCCACGGTAAAGGGTTTATGTATGCTGGCGGTTACTGTGATTCGCTGTGCACTGTTAGCGGAGTTGGATATTTGTATCCATCGCGTCTCTATCGGGGCTGCTTGGACGTTAGCCCGACCTTCCCCACAACAGGAAAGGGAGGGATAAGTAGGCACCACTGGAGCCAACGGCTCTTACTGGGGCAGAGACTCTGAACCGGCTCCCGGCCCATAACCATCCTGGTACACATACTGATAGATTTCACTTCCCAGGCTTTTCCAGTCTGCCTCACCCGAACTGTGGGAATAGTTGCCCTGTAACGGCCCCACCCACCTTCTGGTGGACAAGTCTAACCCAAAGTTCTTCCATATAAAATTCTGAGGGGACTTGACAGGGTAGATGCTGAGAGGATGTTTCCACTTCGGGGGGGGAGGGGTGGCGGGGTGGAATTTAAAACTAGGCGGCACAGTTTCAGAATAAGAGTTCTCCAATTTAAGACTGAGATGAGGAGGAATTTCTTCTCTCAGAGGGTCATAAATCTTTGGAATTCTCTTCCCCAGAGAGCAGTGGGCATTGAATATATTCAAGGCTGAGCTAGACAGATTTGTGATCTGCAAGGGAGTCAAGGGTTATGGGGGACAGGCAGGAAAGTGGAGTTAAAGCCATAATCAGATCACCCATGATCTTATTGAATGGTGAGCAGGATCAATGGACCAAATGGTCTACTCCTGCTCCTATTTCTTATGTCTATGTTTCTTATGGACACAATAGTCTAGTTCTGGCCTAAGCAGAGCTTTCTAAATGTTCAGCATAACTTCCCTGCTTTTGTATTCAATACCATTTTATATGAAGCCCAAGATTCCATATACTTTGCTAACTACAATCTCAATATGTCCTGCCACCTTCAAAGATCTATGCACATAAACCCCCAGGTCCCTCTGTCCCTGTACACTTTTTAGAACTGCGCTCTTTAGTCTATATTGCCTCTCCCTATCTCTTCTGTCAAAATTCATCTCCTCACACTTCTCTGTATTAAATTCCATCTGCCACTTCTTTATCCATTCTGCTAGCCTATCTATGTTACAGTTGATTGGTATCACCACACTGTCTGCCATATCTCCAAGTTTGGTATTGTCATGAAAACCCTACATACCAAATGGAAAATATTAATTTCATCAGTTGGAACCTTGCCTGAGACTCTTACTGGAAATTCTTACAAATAACTTTTAAAAAAGAAAAGCTGGCAGCCAAGATGTCCACTGCAATTTATACACGAAACAGCAACAGACTCGATGCAACATGACTGACTCAACCTAGCCAGAACAATGGAGTGCTCTGTGATTAAATTACCTGAAATTGCCTGATTAATGTGGTCATCAGAGGCTATCAACACCCATTGACTTTGAAAGAGCCAACCCCTCTCCCCGCCCTCCCACCAAGTGCAACTGGACAACCTGAGGGGTAAAGCCTTGAATCTCAGAGAAAATTCCAGAAGGACCTCATTAAAACACAAAGAGGTTTGTAATGTCATGTGACTGCTGTGCAGCTCGGGGAGGCTGCAAGCTTTGTGTCACGAATAGACATGAACCCCCTGTAAATTGTGCTTTGTGCATTCGAATATTAATGTCAACTGCCATTTTATACAACCTGTTTTAAGTTTTTACTTCTATGTTCTGATTATCAAAATGGAGGAGAGAGGCCAGGTGATACAGCTTGTCCAAGAGACCACCTTTTTCAGGCTGCTGAATTTGAAACTGTAGCAGTTGAGGGAACATCTATTTGGGAAGACACCGCTGCCTTGCAGATTAGCCCAGCTGCTTGAAGATGCACATCTCTCTTTAAGGCCTTTTCAACAAGAAAAATTAAAAAGGAGCCACACTTTGAAAAATCCAGCAAGAAAAATCAACAAGAAGACAAGCTGCAAAAACAGCAGGATAGTCTGATTTCTACCAGTTTCCTCTCCGTGCAAAAGAAGGTGACTTCAGCTGCCTCCATTTATATCTGAGAGTGCCAGAAGAAAAATAAATTGTCAGAGAAGGGGTTCTCTCGGTGACTCCTTCCCCTACCCAGCATTTCCAGTCAGTGATCTCCATCTTTGGACATTTTCTTGATATTTAAAAAAGGACTTTAGTTTGAACTGAAATCCATATTTGCTAGTAGTTAAGATAAGTTTCTATTTATTAAATGTCCTTGTCTTTTTTATACCTTTAACCGTTTCCTAAATGTTTGTGAGCATGCGTGGTGAAGGTAAACTCCCCTTCCTGAGCTTAAGAGTGTGTTAATAAACCCTACTTCTTTGTTTTGACTTTAAGAACCGTGTTGTTAATGCAGTCATTTATTATTAGGATTTAAGGGAGGGATTGAAAGTCAATCACTAACCTATTTCCAGACAAATGATTAGAAAAACAAGGAAATTGGTTCGGAGAAAAAAAAAAGATTAACTACCTGTTCGTAACACTTTGTCAGACAGAAAGCAGAACAGTAACTGAAAAACCATCCATGGGGCAGCTCTCTCTCTCTCTCTTTCTCTCTCTCTCTAGTACAGATCCAGAGAAGACCCAGCTGCAACCGGTAAAGCCAAGTCTCCAGACCACTACAACCAACAACTGGGGGACAGGGATCAAACCTCCCTCTTCTGCCTTCGGGAGCCTGAGAAACAAGCCTGAACCATGCACGTGGCCCAGCGAGGACTTCAGGACTATAATTTCAACTGAGGACTGATATTCAATAGTTAAATACCATTTATTCTGGACTCTACTCCAACTACCAAATTTGTTTCCCTTTTGTAATCTATTTGTTTATGTGTGTGTGTGTGTGACTCATGTGTGCATTGCGTATTTTAGTCATTTTAACTGCTTTAGAGTGTTGAGGATCATAAACTTGCATCTTTTGGCCGGAATTTTATGCCCCTGCAAAGAGTGGGAAGGAAGGTGATGGGGGGGTGTGGGGGGGATGGGGACGTATGTGAAATGGAGCAGGAGGCTCCGGGGATCCTTCCCGACCCCCTCCTGTCTGTGCCGCCTCTTTATGCAGGGCAGCGTTGGTGAAAAACGTCTCATCCACCCCAGGCCAATCAAGGCCCTTAAGTGGCCTCTTAACAGCTTAAGGGACTCCGCCCGCTCCCCACGGGGATTTTACCCACGGCTAGTTGGGCAGCCAGGCCCGGGAAAAGCCGCCTGTTAAAAGCAGCCGGCTCTCCTAAGGCCTGGGTGGGGGGTGGGGGGGGCGCCCCTCATGATTGGGTACCAGGTATCCGACGGAAGGCCGCTCCTGTGGCCCAACCACCCCCAAGACCCAACACGCACCCCCACTCCCCCGTTCCCTCAATCGACCACCCTTGCCTCGCCAGAGCCCGACTGATCACCCCCGGCGAAGCAACAAAAAATAACCTTCATTCCAGGCTCCCTGACATCATCTTCATGAAGCTGGGCTGCAGTCCCAGCAATGGCCACTGCTCCCAGTGGCGCTTCTGGGACAGAGAGCTGACTGGCCGGAAAATCTATTAGGCAGGACTTCCTGCCTCAAGCAGGTGAAGAACCGCCTCAGAACAGTTGAAGGCCGGGGACCTGAAAAATGCGGGACGGATCCCCAGGCCAGGCAGAAGTGGGTTTGCCACCGACTTTTCAGTCGGTGAACGGCTCCCGTCGGCCAAGGGTAAAATCCCGGCCTTCTTGTTTAAACTCAAGAAAACCTGTCTGATTGGTTCTTTTGCAATTATATTAGAGTAACAGGTGCAAACGCTCACTGAGGTGGCAAATTCAATCACTGTGTTAAACAGGATAAGCCCTGTTGTGGTCAAACCAGAGAAGGGATAGAAAGGGAGCCTGAGACCCTTTCCTCACCTGGTTGTAACAATATCAACATATTTTTAAATTTTCCTCTGCATTTCAATATCCAAGTCATTTATATATAGCAAAAAAAAAAAGCAGTGGTCTGAGCACTGAACCTTGGAGAACACCATTGTCTATCATCTTCTAATGTGAAAAACAACCATTTACTATGACTTGCTGTTTGTTATCCACAAGCCAATTTTTTTTATCCAAGCTGACACTGACCCTCCTATTCCATGGGCCACAATTTTGTTAACCAGCCTTTAACAAAGACTTTTTAAAATCTATATAGACAATATCCATTGTTTTCCCTTCATCAACCTTCATCAAAAAATTAAATTAGATTAGTACAGCATGATCTGCCTTTTACAAATCCATGCTGGCTATCCTTAGTTTACTCAAATCTCTCCACGCCTGTTGATTTATTTTCCCTGATTATTGTTCCAAAAACCTGAACCACCGCCGATGTTAAACTAACTTGAATAAGGGCCTCACATTTCGCACTGTCCAATCCTCTGGTACCTCCCCATATCTAGGGAAGATTGGAAGATTATGGAAAGCCCTTCTGCTATTTCCACCCCCACTTATCTTGGCAATCTGGAACGTAAGCCATCCGGACCAGGCAACTTAACCACTCTAAGCATAGCCAGCTTTCCAGTACACCCTGCCTATCAATTTTCACCTCATCCATTATCTCTACCATCTCTGCTTCTATCGATAGTTTGCCAGCATCCTTTCCTTTGTAAACAGCAATTCTATGCAATCTCACTGTATCCTGTCCCAGAGGTGTGCAAAGAAAACCCAACCCAATTCCGAATGCTGGACCCGGAAGCCTGACCCGACCCAAACCTGACACATGCCGTTGGATCCCGTCGGAATCAGGTTGGGTAGCGGGCCTTTACCCATGTACTGATGTAAAGGCCTGCCACCCGACCCAACCCTGACGGGTCCCGATGACATGTGTCGGGTTTGGGTCGGGTGAGGTCGGACTTCCGGGTCCGGAATTCGGGCTCGCGTCGGTTTTCCTTTGCACACCTCTGTCCTGCGCTGTCTCTCTCTATCCTGCGCTGTCTCACTCTATCCTGCGCTGTCTCACTCTATCCTGCGCTGTCTCTCTCTATCCTGCGCTGTCTCTCTCTATCCTGCGCTGTCTCTCTCTATCCTGCGCTGTCTCACTCTATCCTGCGCTGTCTCACTCTATCCTGCGCTGTCTCTCTCTATCCTGCGCTGTCTCTCTCTATCCTGCGTTGTCTCACTCTATCCTGCGCTGTCTCACTCTATCCTGCGCTGTCTCTCTCTATCCTGCGCTGTCTCTCTCTATCCTGCGCTGTCTCACTCTATCCTGCGCTGTCTCACTCTATCCTGCGCTGTCTCTCTCTATCCTGCGCTGTCTCTCTCTATCCTGAGCTGTCTCTCTCTATCCTGCGCTGTCTCTCTCTATCCTGCGCTGTCTCACTCTATCCTGCGCTGTCTCTCTCTATCCTGCGCTGTCTCTCTCTATCCTGCGCTGTCTCTCTCTATCCTGCGCTGTCTCTCTCTATCCTGCGCTGTCTCTCTCTATCCTGCGCTGTCTCACTCTATCCTGAGCTGTCTCACTCTATCCTGCGCTGTCTCACTCTATCCTGCGCTGTCTCTCTCTATCCTGCGCTGTCTCTCTCTATCCTGCGCTGTCTCTCTCTATCCTGTGCTGTCTCCCTTTAGCCTCAAGACAAGGAGGCCAAAGAAGATGCTCTAATCATTGTTTTGAGAGTTTAATGGTACCTCTCTAAAGCTCCCTGTGACTGTGGGTGATAAGCTGAAGACTTCAACTGTGATACGCAAATTACCCATGACTTCTTGAAATATTTTAGACATGAAATTAGAACCTTGATCTGATTAAACTTCAAGTGGTAACCTATATCTCAAAGAATTGGGTTAACTTCTCTACTACTACTCTGGCAGTAATTGTCCTCAAAGGAATGGCCTCTGGAAATCGAGTAGCCATATCCATGATAGTAAGTATGATTTGATGTCCTGCTTTTGTTTTTGACAAGGGCCATACACAGTCTACTAATACTCTACTAAATGGTTCCTCAATAACTGGTATGGAAGCTAGTGGCACCGGTTTTATGGTAGGTTGTGGTTTTCCCACCATTTGGCATGTATGGCAAGTCCTGCAAAATTACTTCATGTCCTTTGTAAGGCCTGGCCAGTAATAATGTTGACTTATTTGTGATTTGGTCTTGCGAATTCCCTTATGTCCTGCTAGAGGAATGTCATGTGCTAACCTTAATAATTCCTGGTGATATTTAGGTGGTACCACAATCTGTCGAACAACTGATCAGTCTTTGTCCGCGGGTCTATAAGGCAGTCTCCATTTCAGCCACAAAACCCCATCTTCAATATAATAGCCTTCTGAAATTCCTTTCGCCTCAGCTTCTGTCAAAGCCAACTGTACTATTCTGTGTAACTTTGGATCAGCTTGTTTTGTTTCCATTATAGAAGATTTGTTAAACATCTCATCTGGAGTATCCAAATCCCCAAATAAAGTTTCAGATACTCGGCTATTGTGGGGCCAATTTTACCTCCGACAATGAATCCTGTTTAGCCATTGCTCGGGTTACTACACATACAGGAAATATTCCTGGAACTTGTTCCTGTAATTGTTTTGTTTCTTTAACTTCACTTGGTTTCTCCGACTACGGGAGAAACATATACTTTTGATCCGGCCAAATCATTCCCTAGGAGCAAGTCAATTCCCTCTACTGACAAACTATGGACAACTCCTACAGTTTCCATCCCAGACATTAGGTCACACTCCAGGTGCACTCTATATAAAAGGTACGGTATGTATTCCCTGCCAATTCCATTAACTAAAACTTTAGCATTCAGGGCGCTCTCTGGTGGAAATGTTATACTTTTCCCCAGCAAAAGAGTTTGTGTTGCTCCTATAACGTTAAGTATAACAATAAGTGAGGCAGGCAAACCTAAGGGATATGGAGTTACTTTTTCTTTTGACAAGAATTCATTGTAACTTTTGGGTATCTTATTCTTAACCCCTACATTCACTTTAGTTTTTGTGTCTGGTTTTACAGCTGCCGTTAAAGCTACAGCCTGGTCTGCTGTATTTTCAGTCAGAGACAGAAGCTCTTTCTCTGCACTAGTTTTGTGTACCCCAACAAGTCCCATGGGCTTATCTCATTACTTCCAGCATTCTGACTTGTCCCACCTTGTGACAATGATAACACTTCGGCTTGAGGACCTCACTTTTACCCTCAGCACCTTCCTTTCTGGCCTGAGGTGGTGATCCTGGGGTATTCCCAGCTGTTCATTCTTGTCCCTGGCTACTTGCCTTCCTTTCACCCTCCCAATTTCCATCCTTCTCGGGTTTATGGGGGTGACAGTCAAAAGAGGTTGGCTTATGCACAAGCTCAAAAAACTTTCGGGTTATCTACATGAGTTCTCATTACTGGGGGGATTGAATTTTTAAACTCTAAAAGAATCAGTTCTCAAAGGTTCTCATAAGTGGTTTCTATCTTTAATGCCCATATCCAATTATCAAAATTAATTTGCTACACCCTCTCAAATTCTACATATGTCTGCCCAGCCAATCTCCGTAAGTTCCAAAACTTCTGACGGTAAGCTTCAGGGACTAACTCATACGCAGAGAGAATAGCCTTTTTTGCCATCTCATAATCCACAGAAGCCTCTTCAGAAAGCATGGCATAAACATCATGACCTCTGCCCATCAACCTACTTTGCATAAGCAGTGTCCAGCTTTCTTTTGGCCATTTCATTCATTTGGCCATTTTTTCAAAAGAAAATGATAAATGCCTCTATGTCCCTTTCCTCAAACACTGGGTCCTAGGCTGGATTCAAATTCTTCCTAACCAGAATATACCCTGGAGTCAAGACCACCCCTTTGTCTTAGTTCCATCTCTTTTAATTTAAATTCCTTCTCTTCTTTTTCACTTTCTCTCTGAAGTGTTCTCTCTTTCTCCCTTTCCTCTTTTTCCAATTCAATTCTTAGTTCCTTTTTGTCCCTCAAGTTTTTTCATTTCTTTTTCAGCCTTGAGTTGTTTCATTTGTAACTGAATTCTCGCCAATTCAACTGCATCACTCTCTGACTTACTATTTTCTTCTTCCAATTTTAAATGTTATTACATCAATTCTCTCTGCTTTTTTAGCACCTGATTTCAATTCTATCCCCAATTTTGCCGCCAACTCTATCAATTTAACCTTGGTTAAAGTTTTCAAGTCACTGGGGAACATATGCTCCTTTCTCAGAAAATCTGCTGCCACTGCTAATGCCATTCTGATAATATAGCCTTTACCATTTTATACAAGAAACCTGGTTTCTTTATTTTTTTTCTCTTTCAAACCATTACTCCCCTTATAATTCATGTAATTAGCACTGGATTTGAATCCTGCAATAGCCCCCAATTAATATGTTATGACTGAGGTGGGAGTAATACACTGTTAATTTAGTTATAAGCACAGAAACAGGCCCTTTGGCCCATCGTGTCTGTGCCGGCCATCAAGCACCTAACTACTCTAATCCCATTTTCCAGCTCTTGGCCCGTAGCCTTATATGCTGTGACGTTTCAAGTGCTCATCTAAATACTTCTTAAATGTTGTGAGGGTTCCTGCCTCTACCACCTCTTCAGGCAGTGCATTCCAGATTCAAATCACCCTCTGGGTGAAAATGTTTTCCTCAAATCCCCTCTAAACCTCCTGCCCCTTACCTTAAATCTATGCCCCCTGGTTATTGACCCCTCCTCTAAAGGGAAAAGGTTTCTTCCTATCTAACCCATCAATGCCCCTCATTGTATACCTCAATCATATCTCCTCTCAGCCTTCTCTGCTCTAAAGAAATCAACCCTAGCCTTTTCCATCTCTCTTCATAGCTGAAATGCTCCAGCCTAGGCAACATCCTGGTGAATCTCCTTCCTACTCGACAGGTCACAGCATATTAGTAAAGTTTCCCACCTAGTAAAAATAGCCTAATCACTTTATTTATCCCCAGAATAAAGAATGCCAAACCAGGTTTCTTGAAACAACAAAATTGACTTTATTTATAAACCCAAGTTTTAAATGATGATGGGATGAATCTATATGTATGAAAAATTTTTATAACTTCTTAATCGTTCTAACCCTCATGCACACAAACATACATTCAATTACCAGCGGTTAAACGGGGAAAATGGTTATTGATTTTATGACAGTTTCTTCGGAATAAAAATAACTTCTGGTAGTGTTTTCCTGGCTCAATGAGGTGTCCCAGAGTCAAATAGTCAGATGCCACTCAATGTCTCTCCAGGTGAAATTAATGAACAGTCTATGGTGGGTTGGCATTCAAGGTAGTTTGTCTGCAGTAGGCATCACAAGATTTTTCAGCAACAGGTTGTAGCAACACTTCTATAAGTATCAGTCTAACAGTAGAAACTTTGTTGAGATTTCAGGAGTTTCCAAAAGGCCACAGGACTCACCCTTGAGGCAAAGGTTTTCCAGAGACTGGAGACAAAAGGAAATGTTGCTACCTTCAACAATGTAGGCTTCCGTTCAGCAAAGGAGTGTTTCTCCACAGAATGTAACAACTCCTCTTTTTTCTGGGTCTTTTTGTCTCTCTTCGGACAGGTCAAAACCTCACCTTAAGTGTAGCACTTTTTCTTTTGAAATGCAAAGCTAATTTTCAGAGAGAATAGGTTTTTCTCTGGTCGTCAGCAAATCACAACTCCCAGCCAGCTCACAGCTCTCTCTCTATTTGATTTCACTGCAGAACTGAAACTAACAGCTTTTTTTTAACAAAAGTCACACAATAGTCATAAAGTTTCTGGTTGCTTGGATACAAGTTTACAACCTGCACTTCAAATGTCAACAGCCAAGGCTCATAAAAAACACCCTTCTCCCAGTTTTTAAAGGCACAAAGACCTCTTAGTTTAAAAAAAAACTCTTATGAAACAGTGAAGAGACTATGGCTTCTAGTCACATGACTACATCCTGGTACTTAGCTCAACAGCATACTGAGTTCTTAAAGAGACATCACTCTTAAAGCGATCATGCAACAACCCCTTTCATTCCAAAGATAGATCTCATCCTTTTGGCCTCCTATTCCCGAGAGACAATGAGTAAGCGCCTAGAGGTGGTCAGTGGTTTGTACAGCAGTGCCTGGAGTGGCCAGAAAAGCTAATTCTAGAGTGATAGACTCTTCCACAGGTGCTGCAGGTAAAGTTGGTTGTCGGGGCTGTTAGACAGCTGGCTCTCTCCTTGCACTTCTGTCTTTTTTCCTGCCAACTGCTAAGTCTCTTCGACTCGCCTCTCTTCAGCCCCGCCTTTATGGCTGCCCGCCAACTCTGGCGAACGCTGGCAACTGGCTCCCATGACTTGTGGTCAATATCACAAGACTTCATGTTACGTTTGCAAACATCTTTAAAGCGGAGACATGGACGGCCGGTGGGTCTGATACCAGTGACGAGCTCGCTGTACAATGTGTGCTTGGGGATCCTGCCATCTTCCATGCGGCTCACATGGCCAAGCCATCTCAAGTGCCACTGGCTCAGTAGGGTGTATATGCTGGGGATGTTGGCTGCCTCGAGGACATCTGCGTTGGAGATACGGTCCTGCCACCTGATGCCAAGGATTCTCCGGAGGCAGCGAAAATGGATGACATATGTTGTCCAGGCCTCGCTGCCGTAGAGCAAGGTACTGAGGACACAGGCTTGATACACTCGGACTTTTGTGTTCCATGTCAGTGCACCATTTTCCCACACTCTCTTGGCCAGTCTGGACATAGCAGCGGACGCTTTTCCCATGCGCTTGTTGATTTCTGCATTGAGAAACAGGTTACTGGTGATAGTTGATCCCAGGTAGGTGAACTCTTGAACCACTTCCAGAGCGTGGTTGCCGATATTGATGGATGGAGCATTTCTGACGTCCTATCCCATGATGTTGGTTTTCTTGAGGTTGATGGTTCGGCCAAATTCGTTGCAGGCAGCCGCAAACCTGTCGATGAGTCTCTGCAGACACTCTTCCGTGTGAGATGTTAATGCAGCATCATCAGCAAAGAGGAGTTCCCTGATGAGGACCTTCCTACTTTGGTCTTCGCTCTAAGATGGGCAAGGTTGAACAACCTGCCCCCTGATCTTGTGTGGAGGAAAATTCCTTCTCCTGAAGACTTAAACGCATGAGAGAGCAGCAGGGAGAAGAAGATCCCAAACAGTGTAGGTACGAGAACACAGCCCTGTTTCACACTACTCAGGATAGGAAAGGGGTCTGATGAGGTGCCGCTATGCTGGATTGTGCCTTTCATATTGTCATGGAATGAGGTGATGATACTTAGTAGGTTTGGTGGACATCCGATCTTTTCTAGTAGTCTGAAAAGACCATGTCTGCTGACGAGGTCAAAGGCTTTGGTGAGATCTATGAAGGCAATGTAGAGGGGCATCTGTTGTTCACGGCATTTCTCCTGTAGCTGGCGAAGGGAGAACAGCATGTCAATGGTGGATCTCTGCGCTCGAAAGCCATACTGTGCCTCAGGGTAAACGCGCTCAGCCAACTTCTGGGGTCTGTTTTAAACGACACGAGTGAAGACTTTCCCCACTGTGCTGAGCAGGGAGATTCCACAGTAGTTGTTTCAGTCACCGCGGTCACCCTTGTTCTTATAGAGGGTGATGATATTGGCATCGCGCATGTCCTGTGGTACTGCTCCCTCATCCCAGCACGGGCAAAGCAGCTCATGTAGTGCTGAGAGTATAGCAGGCTTGGCACTCTTGATTATTTCAGGGGTAATGTCGTCCTTTCCAGGGGCTTTTCCATGGGCTAGAGAATCAATGGCATCACTGAGTTCCGATTTTGTTGGCTGTATGTCCAGCTCAACCATGACAGGGAGAGACTGGGCTGCATTGAGTGTGGTATCAGTGAAAACATTTTCCCTGGAGTACAGTTCTAGGTAGTGTTCCACCCAGCGGTCCATTTGCTTGCTTGGGTCAGTGATCGTTTCTCCTGATTTAGATTTGAGGGGGGCGATCTTCCTGATGGTTGGCCCAAAAGCTCTCTTAATGCAATCATACATTCCTCTGATGTTTCCGGTATCTGAGGCCAGCTGAATACGACTGCATAGGTGTTGCCAGTAGTCGTTTGCACAGTGCCTGGCTGTTCTTTGTGCAGTGATCCAGCAGCTTTAAGTCCTAACTCGCTGGGGGCTTTCTTGTAGTTCAACAGTGGCAGCTATAACAGGTTCCAGCTCTTCAAAGTGAAATTGAAACCAGTCTGCATTCTGCTTCACACATTTGCCAAAGGTAGTCATTGCTGAGTCATAGATGGTGTCTCTGATGTGGGCCCACTTGGTCTCTGCATCCTCTGTAGGAGTGTTTTGAAGGACTTTTTCAAGCGAATTGAGAAACTTTTGTAACATCTGTGGATAAGAAATTCTATTCGTGTTAATGCGCGGGCGGCCCTTCTGCCTGGAGTGATGTAGCTTCTTTGGTTTGAGTCTAACTTTGCTGCACACCAGGGAGTGGTCAGTGTCACAGTCTGCACTGTGGAAGTGGGGAGCAAGTGGGGGGGAGAAGTAGGGAGCGAGCAGGGGCGGGGAGCGAGCCGTGTGTACTCTCCTTGTTAGGGCCCCTGCTCAGGGATACGAGCTAACAACCCCACTGCCTTGTGGGCATCTGGGGAAAGACTAAGGCTAAGGGAGTAAACTCTCCCAGAAAATCCGGAGCGGAGCCCCTAAGGCGGTCATGTGTCACCTTTGGCATGTTTCCGGCAGCTCCTGCGATCAAACTGGTGCCAAACATTGTGCTCTGCACTCCTTTGGACCCCACTAAGAAGGCCGGGATGTAGGTTTTGATGCTTGGGCAACTCACAACCTCCATACATTCCGCCCAGGCGTGCGCCATGGAGAGGTCACTCCATAGTTGCCTCACAGCGACTGAAACAACACGGAAGGCAGTAGTTACGGGTTTTAAGTCCAGCTCAAGTGGCTTAGAGATTGGGCGCCACGGGTTGCCTTTGTTGGTGGGAGAGGTCATCGCATCTCACTGGACAGCTATCGCCCGCCTCAAACTGGGTAGCCCCTGGTCAGTAAGGTTCTGTCCCGCCACAGTCCACCTGCTTCAATAGGTGCTTGGAGCTCAGGGTCATTGCCCGACAAGTGGACTGTAATACCGCACCAAACAGCACGACAAAAAAAGGAAAGAAGGTACCAGCCCTTCGTTTTGCAAGCTGGAACATCAGAACTATGTGTCCTGGCCTGTCGGAAAATCTTACACAAATCGATGACCCTCGGAAGACCGCCATCATTAAGAACGAGCTCAGTAGAATCAATGTGGACATTGCAGCACTTCAGGAGACTCGCCTCCCCGCGAGCGGATCTCTAAGAGAGCAAGACTACACCTTCTACTGGCAGGGTCGGGATCACAAACTCTTTGCTCAGCATGATAGAGCCACCTACAAATGGCTTGGAACGCATACTGTCCATCCGACTGCTCACCACCTCTGGTCCAGTACACCTACTCAGCATCTATGCTCCAACACTCTGCTCCCCTCCTGAAGCAAAAGACCAGTTCTACGAGGAATTCTATAACATCATTAGCAGCATCCCCAACACCGAACACCTATTCCTGCTGGGGGACTTTAATGCCAGGGTTGGGGCCGACTATGACTCATGGCCCTCCTGCCTTGGGTGCTATGGCGTTGGAAGGATGAATGAGAACGGGCAGAGACTGCTTGAGTTGTGTACCTATCATAACCTCTGCATCACCAACTCGTTCTTTCACACTAAACCCTGTCACCAGGTTTCATGGAGGCACCCAAGATCACGTCGTTGGCACCAGCTAGACCTCATTGTCACAAGGCGAGCCTCCATAAACAGTGTTCATTCCAAAGGTAAGCCTCATATGCTACAAGTAAAAACACATAAAAGTGGACAATATCAGAATAAGTTTTACAGGGTCAGAGATTATAAAATTTACAAGTAAAAACATCGGGATGTGAAATTTACAAGTGCAGAAGCTTCAAAGTCCATATATCATTTTGGTGGTTTAACAACTCTTACAGATCTTGTTGTGGTATAACCTTTGGGGATGTGGATTTCACCCTTGGCTGTTCTTGGCTTGCAGATGTGTTGTTAATGTGTTGGTTGTTGTCCTGTTGTTCCGTCACACCCTCATCGTTGGCATGTGTTCTTTCGTGTCTGCTGTGCGCAACTGGAGTATTGCACACATCTCTTAATTGGCTTTGGTTCTTCCTCAACATTGCTCCATTAGATGTTGTAATCTCATAGCACCGAGGCTCACTGTATACTTTGGATACCTCTGTGAGTAACCATGTTCTCATTGTGGGGTGTATAACCCTGACCTGTTGTCCTTTGTGTAGCTGAGGTAGTTCCACCCCTGCATGTCGGTCATGCACCATCTTCATTCACCCTTGTTTTTTGAGCAGTGTCTCCGGCATCTTGGAGAATTTGGACAAATGATGACTTGGCAGAGTCGACCGCACGTGTCTGTCAAGCATGATCTCTGCTGGTGACAAGCCCACATCCAGAGGTGTAGCTCTGAGGTGGAGCATGGTAACACGAAGATCCTGTTTCATTGTCCTACATTTTAGGATAAGTGATTTATCTGTGCAAACCGTTCGCTCAGCAAGACTGTTAGATCTAGGGTAAAGTGACGAGGACATCAAATGATTTACACCCCATTTGGCACACATATCCCTGATAGGTCATACTGTGGCCCATTGTCAGAAATGATTTCTTCAGGCTGAATGTGGCACTCAATGTGTCTGTGACAACTACACTTGAAGTGTCTGTTACCTGTCTGACAATTGGAAATTTGGCGAAATAATCGTTGACTAAGATAAAGTCATCTCCATTAATGGAAAATAGATCAGTGATGATTGTGGACCAAGGGATTGATGAGGGTGTAGAGAATCACAGAATTGTTACAGTGCAGAAGGAGGCCATTCAGCCCATCATGTCCGCCCTGGCTCTCTGAAAGAGCAATTCCCTCAGTCCCATTCCCCTGCTTTCTCCCCATAACCCTGCACATTCTTCCTTTTCAGTTAACTGTCTAATTCCCTTTTGAATGCTTCAATTGAACCTGCCTCCACCACGTTCTCAGGCAGCGCATTCCAGACCTTAACCACTCGCTGCGTGAAAAAGTTCTTCCTCATGTCACTTTTGCTTCTCCTACTAAATACTTTAAATCTGTGCCTTCTTGTTCTCGATCCTTTCAGAATTGGGAACAGTTTCTCTCTATCTACTCTGTCCAGTCCCCTCATTATTTTGAACACTTCTATCAAATCACCTCTCAGCCTTCTCTTCTCCAAGGAAAACAGTCCTAACTTCTCAAATCTATCTTCATAACTGAAGTTCCTCATTCCTAGGACCATTCTCATGAATCTTTTCTGTACTCTCTCAAATGCCCTCACGTCTTTCCTCAAGTGTGGCACTAGAACTGGACGCAATACTCCAGCTGAGGCTGAACTAGTGTCTTATACAAGTTTAACATAACTTCCTTGCTCTTGTACTCTATGCCTCTATTAATAAAGCTCAAGATACTGTAAGCCTTATTAACTACTCTCTCAACCTGTTCTGCCACTTTTAATGACTTATGCACATTTACATGTAGGTCTCTCTGCTCCTGCACACTCTTTAGAATTGTTCTTTGTGTTGTTGTGCCTGATAGCTCTGACATGCCTCACAAATCCTTACTAACCTTTCAATGTCATTATTGATCCCTGGTTAATAAACAGTGTCTCGTGCTAGTCGTCTTATTGGCTCTTTGCCCATATGGCCTTGGTGAAGTTGTGACAAGACGTCCTTTCGGAGAGCTTTCTGCACAATCACTTGTTTTCCTTTGAAGGTGACGCCTCTCAAGATACTGAGTTCATTTCTGTAAAGCCAGAAGCATCTCAGGGTTTCTGGCACCTCTTTTACTGTGTCAGGCCAACCATCTATGATGACTCTCCACAGTGCCTTTAGTTGTGAGTCATTGGCTGTTTCTGATTGTAATTGGTCACATTTGTGCTGACTAAATTGATTTTGAGCACATCCTCCACCTCGATGTCGATGCCGTCTACTTGTAGATCCAGTGGAACGTCTTCATTCCTGTTCGGATTTGGCAATCTGCTCAGCGTATCCGAGGTGGCCAATTTGGTACCCGGTTTGTAGCAGACGTTGAAGTCGTACCCCTGGACCTTCACTAAGAGCTGCTGTAGTCGAGCTGGTGCACTTGTCAATGGTTTACACCAGATCATCTCCAGTGGTTTGTGGTCGGTTTCCACCATGAACTGCTTATCGAACAGTTAGGTGTGGAACCTTGTGATCACAAAGACCAGAGAAAGTGTTTCATGCTGTATGTTTGAGTAGTTGGATTGTGCTGAGGATAAACATTTGGACCCGAATTCAATTAGTTTGTCATCCTGCAGGATGCACGCTCCTAGCCCTTTCTGTGAGGTGTCGACTTCCAGGGTGGTCTTTTTTCTTGGATCATAGTACTGCAGGGTCCAGGTTTCTGCTGACAATGCTTGTTTGAGCAGCTCAAACATATGCTGATGGTCCTCCTGCCATAGAAATGGTAAGTCTTTTTTTAAGAGCCCTCTCAGCGATGATGCTTTGTCAGAAAAATTTGGAATGTATGGTGCCAAAAAGTTGAAAAATCCAAGGCACCTCTGTAGATCCTCCTTGTCTTGTGGAGTAGGCACATGCCTTATATCTTTGACTTTGCCTGGGTCTGGATGGATTCCGCAACCCGAATAGATGGAGCCAAAGAAATTGATTTGACTTACATTCACCTGGCACTTCTTGCTGTTCAAAACAAACCCTTCGTGATGAGCTACTGCCATCAGTGAATGAAGATTTCCATCATGCTCTGCTTTGGTTTTGCCCATTACCCCAATATCATTGGTAATGAATATACATCCAGGCATGATTTCTATAATTCTATCCATATGTTGCTAAAACAGATTGTGACTGACAGATA
Source organism: Heterodontus francisci (assembly GCF_036365525.1). Taxonomy (NCBI): domain Eukaryota; kingdom Metazoa; phylum Chordata; class Chondrichthyes; order Heterodontiformes; family Heterodontidae; genus Heterodontus; species Heterodontus francisci. The sequence continues at coordinate 128,770,129 of NC_090378.1, read as the reverse complement.
ATCTGAAGGGTAGTCTCTGGAAGTAATATCTTCCAAATGGTGTCCTGAAGGTGGGAACTTATTGAGATTCCTTAGCTAGGTGTACCGACCAATATCCATGTTTAGCATCCAACTTGGAGAAGAACTTGGGGTTCAATTCCTCTAATGTCAGAATCTTGTGGGGGCATCTCTTTAGGGAGAGGTTTAGATTCCTCAGATCTAGACATTCCCTGATTGCTCCATCCTTCTTCAACAGGCATGTGATTGATCTGCACCAGTCTGTGTGACGATGCACATGACGGATGATGCCATTGAATTCCATGTCAATAAACTCACACTTAAGCTTTTCTTGTATGTGCTCTCTGCACTTTCTGGGAGGGTCAATTGATGGAATTGCATCCTCTCTGAGATGCAGTACGGCATCGCCTTTGAAATCTCCGATGGCGTCGAACCTGTCCGTGTACATTTGTTGTAGGTCCTGGACTGACTCAATGCGGGTACCCTTGGTCTCTTCTGCTGTAATGGGTACCTTGGTGATCTCGTGGATGGTCACAATGTTGAGGTCCTTACATGCTGGTCATCCTGCCATTGCTGGTCTGCTCGTGTCTACCAGGTAAAATATTTGTGTTTTCCGTGCTGACTTTCCATGGCTGCATTGCATTGTTAATGTGCCACTGTAAGGGATGGGTGACCCGTTGTATGTAGTTAACTTTGCAGTTGTCGGTTGCATCATTAATTTCCAACAAACCTGGTTCATATCCTTCAGGCTTCGGACTGGTAGGATATTTGCACTAGCTCCTGTGTCAATCTTAGTCCTGAGTGTGTGTTTGCCAACTTTTTTTGGGCACATGATATTAATAGTAGCAAAAGCTTCCAGTTGTTTGACTTCATTAACACAATGCATCAGATTCACAATGTGAAATGTCTGCTCATCTTCTGGCTGAGAATTGTTCCACTCTGAGTCTTGTCTCATGTCTGTTTGGCTGTGTACTTCATTTATCGGCTTGCATTTATGCAGGTCCCTGGTACTCTCCTTGCTGCTGTTGTCCCTGTCTTCTGTTTGTTTGTGTCCTATCATGACTTCCGGCTGCGTTGGAGTGTCCTTTTGCACCACACGCCTTGCACAGATCTTGAAATGCAGGAGAACTTTGCGGTGAGTGGGACAAACCACACTTACCTCAAAACTTGCTTGCTTTTTGTGCCCTGGTTACGGTGCCAATACTGCCGGCTGCACCTAGTGCTTGCAGATGCTGTTGTCCAGCTACAATGGCTTTGTATTTCCTGCCATCTTCAGGCAGCGCATCAAAGCTGTGACCTTTCTTTTTCCCAATATGTCTTTTTGAAATGCTTCGATAGGTGTTGAGACAATCGGCACCTTCATTATTTGCTCCGACAGCTCATTCGTTGTCCTTACCATGGCATCTACTGATGAATTAATGTATTGATTCCTCTGGCCGTTGCCTGAAGGACATCAATTCCAGACGATGAATTCTAAAATTCACTCTTACCCGAAGCTGATCTTCCAGCACTTCCATATGTTTGCAGAATCTTTCTGGTCCTTTTCAGATAAGCCAGAGGTATTGATTCTGTATAACCCCTCATTTCCAACTGCTATCAGTATTTTCACAGCCTGATTCTCTGGTTCTGCAACTGCATGATCTATGAAGCATGACTGCACTCTTTGTTTAAAAAGTTCGAACTTGGATAGGATATCAATGGCCTCCCAGTTCATGCTGAAAAATTTGATATCCATCCTTCTGCTGTTCTTTTGCTTTCAGCTCTGTATTTAACTTTGGTCAGTTCTGTGTGTGCCTTCAGCTCTGTGTTTTCTATTTGTGGCTCAAAGCCTGTTTTAAAGCTTATGCTATCAACTCTGTGCTGTTCCCCATTTAAGAAATTCCTTTCTTCAGGCTAGCTGCTTTGACGGTGTATGACAGTATTGTTTGTTTGTTTCTGTTTCAGCACTTGGCTTGCCTGTTTACAGAGCTATTCGATAGGCAGTTCAAGGGTTTTCCCCTTTGCTTTTTTGCTGGAGTTTGTTTATCTTCTGCATACTTGACTGGTTGATTTTTTTCAGCTTGACTGCTTTAATGGAGACTTGGGGGTTTTCCACGCTTTTTTCCATTATTGGACTTTGTTTTTTTTTCAGTTTGCACACTTTTCAGCGTTTTCCTCTTTTTTTCTTGCTCACATGGAGCCGTTAGAAAATGATTTTTTTTTTAAACTCTTCAAAGGCTTTTCTCTTACTGGGATTTTTCGATCGTCGGCACAATGACTCAGCCGATTGCTTGCTTTTCAGCCACGCTTCCATTCAATGGAGCATTTCTCAGCCTTCTAAGGTATGGAGCTTTCTTTCACTCTTTTCAGGAACTTGATTTCAAGTTTCTTCACTTGTTGCTTCAGAGTTTCTGTATTGCTGTAGAGTTTTGTTTGCTGTTTAACCCATGGTCTTCAAGCTTATATCTTGTCTTATCACCAATGTTGCCACCATATCATGAGTTTCTTTATGTCATCTTAAACAACACAATGAGGTACATGGATTCCAGTTCCTTGAAGATCACTAGAAGGTTTATTTACAGCTGAACTAATACACACAATGCAGAGCATATTATAGACAGAACCTTTGTCCAGGATGTTACAGTGCAGAGAGACGATGGCTTCCAGTCACATGACTACATCCTGGTATTTAGCTCATTGGCATACTGAGTTCTTAAAGGGACATCACACTTAAAGCGATCAAACACAGAAAAGTGGCAAACGGAATTTAATCGGAGAAATGAGAGGAAATGCATTTGCGGAAGGCAAACAAGGCAAAGGAATACACAATAAATGATAGGGTGCTAATAAGTGTAGAGGAACAAAGGGGCCTTGGAGTTCATGTCCACAGATCCCTAAAGATAGCAGGACAGGTAGATAAGGTGGTTTGGAATACAAATGGGATACTTTCCTTTATTAGCTGAGGCACAGAATGTAAGAGAAGGGATGTTATGCTAGAATTTTATAAAAGACTAGTTAGCTCACAGCTAGAGTACTGTGTGCCGTTCTGGTCACCGCATTACAGAAAGGATGTGATTGAACTAGAGAGGGTACAGAGGAGATTTATGAGGATGTTGCCAGGAATGGAGAATTTTAGCTGAGAGGAAAGATTGGATAGGCTGGCTTTGTTTTCTTTGGGACAGAGGGGGCAGTGAGGAAATTTAATTGAGATCTTTAAAATTACGTGTGGCCTATATAGTCTGGATAGGAAGGACACAATTCCCTCAGCAGAGAGATTAATAACCAGGGGGCATAGATTTAAGGTAATTGGTAGAGTTAGAGGGCAGTTGAGAATTCTTCTCAACCAGAGGGTAGTGGGAGTCTGGAACTCACTGCCTGAATGTGTGGTAGTGGCGGAAACATTCACTACATTTAAAAAGATACTTGGCAATGCACTTGAAGTACCATAACCAATAAGACTATGGACCAAGAGCTGGGGAATGGGATTCAGCTTTTCGTCTGGCACAAAGACAATGGGCTGAATGGGCTCCAAATGTCATAAATGTTCAATGTAGTACAGGATAGAGTGAGACAGCACAAGATATAGTGAGATAGCACAGGATAGAGAGAGACAGCACCAGATATAGTGAGATAGCACAGGATAGAGAGAGACAGCTCCAGATACCGTGAGATAGCACAGGATAACGAGAGACAGCACAAGATAGAGTGAGATAGCACAGGATCGAGACAGAGAGCACCAAATAGAAGGAGACAGAACAGGCCTCAGGGAGACAGTACAGGATAGAGTGAGACTGCACCAGATAGAAGGAGACACACTCTACACACACGCACACGCACTCTATATACACACACACACACACTCTACACACACACACTCTACACACACACACTCTACACATATTCACTGTACACACATTTTACACACACACACTGTACACACACTGTACACACAGGCACACACTCTACAAAGGCACACACTCTACACACTCACACACTATCACCAGGAATTAAGGTTAGCACATGACATTCCTCTAGCAGAACATAAGGGAATTCAGAAGACCAAATCACAAATAAGTCAATATTATTACTGGCCAGGCCTTACAAAGGACATGAAGTAATTTTGCAGGACTTGCCATACATGCCAAATGGTGGGAAAACCGCAACCTACCATAAAACCGGTGCCACTAGCTCCCATACCAGTTATTGAGGAACCATTTAGTAGAGTATTAGTAGACTGTGTATGGCCCTTGTCAAAAACAAAAGCAGGACATCAAATCATACTTACTATCATGGATATGGCTACTCGATTTCCAGAGGCCATTCCTTTGAGGACAATTACTGCCAGAGTAGTAGTAGAGAAGTTAACCCAATTCTTTGAGATATAGGTTACCACTTGAAGTTTAATCAGATCAAGGTTCTAATTTCATGTCTAAAATATTTCAAGAATTCATGGGTAATTTGTATATCAGACAGTTGAATTCTTCAGCTTATCACCCACAGTCACAGGGAACTTTAGAGAGGTACCATTAAACTCTCAAAACAATGATTAGAGCATCTTCTTTGGCCTCCTTGTCTCGAGAGACAATGGGTAAGCGCCTAGAAGTGGTCAGTGGTTTGTGACGCAGCGCCTGGAGTGGCTATAAAGGCCAATTCCAGAGTGACAGGCTCTTCCACAGGTACTGCAGATAAAATTGGTTGACAGGGCTGTTACACAGTTGGCTCTCTCCTTGCGCTTCTGTCTTTTTTCCTGCCAACTGCTAAGTCTCTTCAACTCGCCATTCTTTAGCCCTGCCTTTATGGCTGTCCGCCAGCTCTGGCGATCACTGGCAACTGACTCCCACGACTTGTGGTCAATGTCACAGGACTTCATGCCACGTTTGCAGACGTCTTTAAAGTGGAGACATGGACAGCCGGTGGGTCTGATACCAGTGGCGAGCTCGCTGTACAATGCGTCCTTGGGGATCCTGCCATCTTCCACGTGGCTTACATGGCTAAGCCATCTCAAGTGCCGCTGGTTCAGTAGAGTGTATATGCTAGGGATGTTGGCTGCCTTGAGGACTTCTATGTTGGAGATACGGTCCTGCCACCTGATGCCAAGAATTCTCCGGAGGCAGCGAAGATGGAATGAGTTGAGACGTCGTTCTTGGCTGACATACGTTGGCCATGCCTCGCTGCTGTAGAGCAAGATACTGAGGACACAGGCTTGAAACACTCGGACTTTTGTGTTCCGTGTCAGTGCGCCATTTTCCCACACTCTCTTGGCCAGTCTGGACATAGCAGTGGACGCCTTTCCCATGCGCTTGTTGATTTCTGCATCGAGAGACAGGTTACTGGTGATAGTTGAGCCTAGGTAGGTGAACTCTTGAACCACTTCCAGAACGTGGTTGCTGATATCGATGGATGGAGCATTTCTGACGTCCTGTCCCATGATGTCCGTTTTCTTGAGGCTGATGGTTCGGCCAAATTTGTTGCAGGCAGACGCAAAGCTGTCGATGAAATTCTGCAGACACTCTTCAGTGTGAGATGTTAATGCAGCATCGTCAGCAAAGAGGAGTTCCCTGATAAGGACTTTGATTAATGATTAGAGCATACTATCAGGAATATCCAAATGATTGGGATAAAGGGCTAGACTTTCTTTTATTTACCAGGAGACATTTACTGCATTCGTCTACAGGTTTTAGTCCTTTTGAATTGGACTACGGACATGAAGTAAGGGGTCCTCTAAAACTTATAAAAGGCAGGTTCTTCGAACAAACGAATGAATCTTCAGTACTAGACTATGTATCCTTGTTCTGGGAAAGACTCACGAAAGCTTGCAGTGTAGCTCAGGAACACGTCAAAGCATCCCAAGCCACTATGAAAAAAATGGGCAGACAAGAACGCAAAGACCTGAAATGTTCAACCAAGCATTGAAAGTATTGTTAGCATTACAGGGTGAACCATTAAAATCACGGTTCTGTGGTCCATATAAAGCAGTCAAAAAAGTGGGTAAGGTAAATTACTTGATTGACATCCCTGATCACTGGAAAAAGAATCGGCTGTGTCATATCAGTATGTTGAAGCAATATTATCGCAGGGAGGAGGATAAGCCAGTACAGGTATGTCAGATAATGGGGAATGTTGAGAAGGAAAAGAATGGTGAAGATGAGGCACAAGGAGGGCTAGACAATTCTTAAATTGAACCTCCTACTATCCGGTTAATGAATACAGAATGGCTAGGAAAATTGGACATGTTTTTGTACTTAGGTCTTCACATTGTCCAGCATCTAACAAGCCTTCTCACAACATTTAAAAAAGAGTCTGTAGGGATAAGCCAGGATGTATAACCTTCGCCACAAATTATGTGGATCGAGGGGAATCCGTTCCTTTTAAAACAACATCCTTACCGCTTAAGTCCAGATAAACAGGCTCAAGTAAAAGCAGAAATCCAATACATGCTGGAAAACAACTTAATTGAACCTAGTCAAAGCAGCTGGAGTTCACCAATAGCATTAGTGCCTAAACCTGATAGGACAACTCGACTTTGCATAGACGACAATAATGAAGGCAGACTCCTACCTGATTCCTCGTTTAGAAGATTGTACTGACAGAGTAAGCAGCGCTAAGTTTCTTACCGTTGGTGGAACAATTTACAAAACAAAATACCAAGATATTCAGATGGAGTTTATTACAGCTTTATCATTTGAAAATTGCACATATTTTGGGGACAAAAACAATGTTATCACCGATGCCTTGTCACGAGTTTAATCTTGTTGAGTTACATGAGTAACCATGGTACAACGAAAAATTGTGTTAACTATTAGTGGAGTGAATGAGGGCATGAATATGAAAATATGTTTAAAGAACAACAAAGAACAGTACAGCACAGGAACAGGCCATTCGGCCCTCCAAGCTTGCGCCGATCTTGATGCCTGTCTAAACTAAAAACCTTCTGCACTTCCGGGGACCGTATCCCTCTATTCCCATCCTATTCATGTATTTGTCAAGATACCTCTTAAGCGTCGCTATCGTACCTGCTTCCACCATCTCCCCTGGCAGCAAGTTCCAGGCACTCACCACCCTCTGATGTACTAAGTTCTTTTTCAAATTTTTGTTTGCAGCGTAATGAAACGCATTCAAGAATGGCGTTTCATTTTGCTCAGGACAGAGGCATCATACGAGTTTTTTTTTAAAACTAAGAGGTCTGTGTGCCTTTAAAAACTAGGAGAAGGGTGTTTTCTGTGAGCCTTGAGTGTTGACATTTGGTATTTGAAGTGCAAGCTGTAAACCTGTATCCAAGCAACCAGAAACTTTTATGACTATTGTGTGACTTTTGTTCAAAACAAACTGTTTGTTTCAGTTCTGCAGTGAAACAGAACAGATAGAGAGCTGTGAGCTGGCTGAGAGTTGTGATTTGATGATAGACCAGAGAAGAAGACGTATTTTCTCTGAAAATACGCTGTGCGACATTTAAGGTGCGGTTTTGACCTGCCTGAAGAGAGAGGAAAAGACCCAGAAAAAAGAGGAGTTGCTACATTCTATGGACAAACACACCTTGGCTAAGATGAAGACTATAGTGTTGAAGGCAGCAAAAATTCCTATTGTCTCCAATCCCTGGAAAACCTCTGCATCAAGTGTGAGTCCTGTGGCCTTTTGTATTTTTGGAAGCTTTGAAATCTCAATAAAGTTTCTACTGTTATACTGCTACTTTAAAATTGAAATAGACCTGTTGCTGCAACCTGTTGCTGAAAGATCTGTGTGACACCTACTGCACAGTGGCGCAGTGGTTAGCACCGCAGCCTCACAGCTCCAGCGACCCGGGTTCAATTCTGGGTACTGCCTGTGTGGAGTTTGCAAGTTCTCCCTGTGTCTGCGTGGGTTTTCTCCGGGTGCTCCGGTTCCCTCCCACATGCCAAAGACTTGCAGGTTGATAGGTAAATTGGCCATTAGCAATTGGCCCTAGTATAGGTAGGTGGTAGGGAAATATAGGGACAGGTGGGGATGTTTGGTAGGAATATGGGATTAGTGTAGGATTAGAATAAATGGGTGGTTGATGGTCGGCACAGACTCGGTGGGCCGAAGGGCCTGTTTCAGTGCTGTATCTCTAAACTAAACTAAACTAAATTGAACGCCTACCCACCATAGACTCTTCATTAATTTCACCTGGAGAGACATCGAGTGGCATCTGACTATTCGACTCTGGGACACCTCACTGAGCCAGGAAAATACTACCAGATGATGCAACCCTGTGATAATTTTTATTATCCCTAAGAAAATACGTCTTCTTCTCTGGTCTATCATCAAATCACAACTCTCAGCCAGCTCACAGCTCTCTATCTGTTCTGTTTCACTGCAGAACTGAAACAAACAGTTTGTTTTGAACAAAAGTCACACAATAGTCATAAAAGTTTCTGGTTGCTTGGATACAAGTATACAGCTTGCAATTCAAATACCAAATCAATAACCATTTTCCTCGGATAACCATTGGTAATTGAATGTATGTGTGTGCATGAGGGTTAAGAAGATTAAGGACTTATAAAATCTTTTCATGCATATAGATTCATCCCATTATCATTTAAAACTTAGTTTATGAATAAATAGTTAATTTTGTTGTTTCGAGAAAATTGGTTTGGCGTGCTTTATTCTGGGGATAAATAAAGTGATTAATTTGGTGTGATAGGTGTGAAACTTTACTAATATGCTGTGACCTGTGGAGTAGTGGGACTGAATTAACAGTGCATTACTCCAACCTTGGTTGTAACACCCTGGACAAAGGTTCCATATATAGTTTGCTCTGTATTGTGTGTATTAGTTTAGCTGTAACTAAACCTTCAAGAGATCTTCAAGGAACTGGAATTCACTTACTTCATTGTGTTGCTCACGATAACACAAAGAAACTCATGACATTCTGTTCACCTGAACAGTCCATTGATGTGTTCCTGCAGTCAACAGTTTTCTTCCTCACTATCACATGGCCAATTTTTGTATTATTGCAAACTTCTTAATCATGCCCCCACATTTAATTCTAAGTCATTGGTATATACCACAAAAAGCAAGAAACCTAGTGCTGAGCCCTGTTGAACCCCAGTTGAAATAGCCTTCCAGTCACGCAAACACCCATCGACTATTACTGTTTGCTTCCTGCCGCTAAGCCATTTTACATCCAATTTGCAACTACCCCTTAGATCCCATGCGCTTTTACTTTTCTGACTGGTTTGCCATGTGGGACCTTATCCAAAGCCTTGCAAAAATCCATGTAGACTACTTCCTCACATACCCTCACTAAGCCTCCTTGTAATCTCATCAAAAATTTCAATCAAGTTGGTCAAACATGGCCTTAACATATCCGTGCTGACTTTCCTTGATTAATCTATGCCTTTCTAAATGATGATTTATAGCATCTCTCTGAAATTTACCGAGAATTTGCCCACGAGGGAAGATGTTGGCACAGTGGGAATGTCACTGAACAAAGAACAGTACAGCACAGGAACAGGCCATTCGGCCCTCCAAGCCTGCCCCGATCTTGATGCCTGTCTAAACTAAAACCTTCTGCACTTCCGGGGTCCGTATCCCTCAATTCCCATCCTATTCATGTATTTGTCAAGATGCCTCATAAACGTCGCTATCGTACCTGCTTCCACCACCTCCCCCGGCAGCAAGTTCCAGGCACTCACCACCCTCTGTGTAAAAAAAAACTTGCCTCGCACATCCCCTCTAAACTTTGCCCCTCGCACCTTAAACCTATGTCCCCTAGTAAATGACTCTTCCACCCTGGGAAAAAGCTTCTGACTATCCACTCTGTCCATGCCACTCATAACTTTGTAAACCTCTATCATGTCGCCCCTCCACCTCCGTCATTCCAGTGAAAACAATCCGAGTTTATCCAACCTCTCCTCATAGCTAATGCCCTCCAGACCAGGCAACATCCTAGTAAACCTCTTCTGTACCCTCTCCAAAGCCTCCAGATCCTTCTGGTAGTGTGGTGACCAGAATTGTACGCAATATTCCAAGTGTGGCCTAACTAAGGTTCTGTACAGCTGCAGCATGACTTGTCAATTTTTATACTCTATGCCATGACCGATGAAGGCAAGCATGCCGTATGCCTGCTTGACCACCCTATCCACCTGCGTTGCCACTTTCAGTGATCTGTGGATCTGCATGTCCAGATCTCTCTGCCTGTCAATACTCCTAAGGGTTCTGCCATTTACTGTATACTTACCACCTGTATTAGATCTTCCAAAATGCATTACCTCACATTTGTCCAGATTAAACTCCATCTGCCATTTCTCCGCCCAAGTCTCCAACCGATCTATATCCTGCTGTATCCTCTGACAATCTTCATCACTATCCGCAACTCCACCAACCTTTGTGTCGTCCACAAACTTACTAATCAGACCAGCTACATTTTCCTCCAAATCATTTATATATACTACAAACAGCAAAGGCCCAGCACTGATCCCTGCGGAACACCACTAGTCACAGCTCTCCATTCAGAGAAGCACCCTTCCACTGTTACCCTCTGTCTTCTATGACCGAGCCAGCTCACCTCTGATCCCGTGTGACTTCACCTTTTGTACTGAACCAGTAATCCATAGGCCCAGGTCTGTCATGTGAGGCCTCTCTCTCTCCTGTGCCGTCACTCTCTCTCTCCTGTGCCGTCACTCTCTCTCTCCTGTGCCGTCACTCTCTCTCTCTCTCTCTCTCTCTCTCTCCTGTGCCGTCTCTCTCTCTCTCCTGTGCCGTCACTCTCTCTCTCTCTCTCTCCTGTGCCGTCACTCTCTCTCTCTCTCTCCTGTGCCGTCACTCTCTCTCTCTCTCTCCTGTGCCGTCACTCTCTCTCTCTCTCTCTCCTGTCCCGTCTCTCTCTCTCCTGTGCCGTCTCTCTCTCTCCTGTGCCGTCTCTCTCTCTCCTGTGCCGTCACTCTCTCTCTCTCTCTCTCCTGTGCCGTCTCTCTCTCTCTCTCCTGTGCCGTCTCTCTCTCTCTCTCTCTCTCTCTCTCTCCTGTGCCGTCACACTCTCTCTCTCTCTCCTGTGCCGTCACTCTCTCTCTCTCTCTCTCCTGTGCCGTCAAACTCTCTCTCTCTCTCTCCTGTGCCGTCTCACTCTCTCTCTCTCTCTCCTGTGCCGTCTCACTCTCTCTCTCTTGTGCCGTCACTCTCTCTCTCTCTCTCTCTCCTGTGCTGTCTCTCTCTCTCTCTCTCCTGTGCCGTCTCTCTCTCTCTCTCTCTCCTGTGCCGTTTTTCTCTCTCTCTCTCTCTCTCTCTCTCCTGTGCCGTCTCTCTCTCTCTCTCCTTTGCCGTCTCTCTCTCCTGTGCTGTCTCTCTCTCTCTCTCTCTCTCTCTCCTGTGCCGTTTTTTTTTCTCTCTCTCTCTCTCTCTCTCTCTCCTGTGCCGTCTCTCTCTCTCTCTCTCTTTTTTACAATGAACAAAGAACAAAGAAAATTACAGCACAGGAACAGGCCCTTCGGCCCTCCAAGCCTGCGCCGATCCAGATCCTCTGTCTAAACCTGTCGCCTATTTTATAAGGGTCTGTATCTCTTTGCTTCCTGCCCATTCATGTATCTGTCTAGATACATCTTTCTCTCTTTCTCCTGTGCCGTCTCTCTCTCTCTTTGTCCTGCACCATCTCGCTCTCTCTCTCCTGCGCCGTCTCTCTCTCTCTCTCCTGCGACGTCTCTCTCTCTCTCCTGCGACGTCTCTCTCTCTCTCTCTCTCTCTCCTGCGACGTCTCTCTCTCTCCTGCGACGTCTCTCTCTCTCTCTCTCTCTCTCTCCTGCGACGTCTCTCTCTCTCTCCTGCGACGTCTCTCTCTCTCTCTCTCTCTCTCCTGCGACGTCTCTCTCTCTCCTGCGACGTCTCTCTCTCTCTCTCTCTCCTGCGACGTCTCTCTCTCTCTCCTGCGACGTCTCTCTCTCTCCTGCGATGTCTCTCTCTCTCTCTCTCTCCTGCGACGTCTCTCTCTCTCTCTCTCTCCTGCGACGTCTCTCTCTCTCTTGCGACGTCTCTCTCTCTCTCTCTCTCTCTCTCCTGCGACGTCTCTCTCTCTCTCTCTCTCTCTCCTGCGACGTCTCTCTCTCTCTCTCTCTCTCCTGCGACGTCTCTCTCTCTCTCTCTCTCTCCTGCGACGTCTCTCTCTCTCTCTCTCCTGCGACGTCTCTCTCTACCTTTGGCTTTTGGCTTTTTAAAATCTCTAATGGCACAATTTGAGGCCTGGAGGACATTTCTCCTACTCACAGACCCCGTGTTCCTCCTTCAGATAATCCCACCAAACACGATTATTTTTTGTTGTTCACCTTGCCATTTTTGGGAGCTTGTTCTGCTTAAATTGACTGCGACATTCTCCGTTAACAGTATTGCACTATAAAAACAATTTGTTCTCAGATGAGTTTTCTCGATGATGTGACAAATGCCCTGGAATTGATTTCTCTTTTCTGCTAGTTGGAGGGGCAGGATGATGGGCTGGTCTTTACCTCCCCAGTCCAGACTCTGTGAGCCTAATTGCGCCAGCTCAGGACCCCTCTGGCTGGCATCAGATGAGCAGAGACTCCCATGGTGACTGCCCCTCAGCAGAGAGGGCACCAGTCTCTCAATAAGCCATCAGCGTGGACACAGCTGCTGTTTGTTTTTAAAGCATCTCAGTGTAATAAAAGAGAGGAACAGGGGTGACTGAGAGTGCAGGAGAGGGAGCAGGGAGAGAAAGAGAGGAGAGGGGGGGCGGGGATAGAGCAATACAAAAGAGAGAGGGTTGTGGGCTGAGAAGAAGATATAGCAGAGTGAGAGAGGGAGAGTGTGGAGAGAGGAAGAGTGTGGAAGAGGAGAAAGAAGGATACAGGAGAGAGAGTCACAAGAGAGAGCGGTGAGAGTGGAGATGGAGAGAGGAGAGGGGACAAAGAGACAGGAGAGGGAGAGAGAGGCAGGAGAGTGCAAGGGAGAGAGATTGGTAGGGGAGAAAAAGGGAGGCAAAAGAGAGCAGGGAGAGGCAGAGAGGAGGTGTGAGAGAGAGGAGCGAGAAGAGTGAGAGAGACAGAGACACGGAAGAATGAGTGGGGGTGAGAGAGAGAAGGAGAGATGGAGAGAGCAGATGAGAGTGAGAGAGGGGAGAGAGGAGACAAAGAGGGAGAGATGAGAGAGAGGGGAAGGAGAAAGAGAGAGGGAGGAAAGACGAGAGTGAGGGGGAGATGTGTGCAGAGAGAGAGAGAGAGGGAGAGGGGGCAGCATGAGGAGGAGGAAGACTGGGGAGAAAGAGAGGGAGGGACTAAGGAAAAGGGGGAGTAGAAAGGGAGGAGAGAGAGAGGGAGAGAGAGAGAGAAAAAGGGGTGTGAGAGGGGAGAGGGATAAAAGGAATGGCGATAGAGTGGAGAGAGAGCGTGAGGAAGAAAAGGTAGGGGAGAGCAGTAGAGTGAGTTAGTCACTGAACGTCTGGAAGGTTCCATTGTCAGAACCATTCAGCTGTTGATCAGTAATTGCAAGGTAGTTTATTTCAGACCACTGCATCTTTTTATAAGACTTTTATCCCAAACAGGGTCAGCTCAAATTTGCTTCACATCATTTGCTCATCAGCCACTCCCTTGTTTCTGATGGGATCTGGCACAATCTAAATGACATTGATCTACAATTTCACTGCAAATGATTCATGCTATCAGCTGAGCTATGACTTCTCCATGTACACAGGCATTTACAGCAAGGACATCAATTAACAACTTGGAGCTATCAGAAAGAGCACTGAAAAGGACAAGTGATGAATCATCACAGTGCCTTCTGTGTGAAGGTATCTAACACAGACACCGAGAGCAGTCTGCAATTGAATCGAGAGGTTTGGCTGGTTAATATATAGAATAACAAATTCTGTATACAGGTTGGAATCTAAGCGAGGGATTCGGGTGGTTTAAGTATACAATGACAGATACCCAGGAGTGAGTTACAGACTGAATCTAATCGAGGGGTTTGGGTGGTTTATATATAGAATAACAGATACCTGGGAGTGAGTTACAGACTGGAATCTAATCGAGGGGTTTGGGTGGATTACATATAGAATAACAGATACCCGGGAGTGAGTTACAGACTGGAATCTAATCGAGGGGTTTGGGTGGTTTATATATAGAATAACAGATACCCGGGAGTGAGTTACAGACTGGAATCTAATCGAGGGGTTTGGGTGGATTATATATAGAATAACAGATACCTGGGAATGAGTTACAGACTGGAATCTAATCGAGGGGTTTGGGTGGTTTACATATAGAATAACAGATACCCGGGAGTGAGTTACAGACTGGAATCTAATCGAGGGGTTTGGGTGGTTTACATATAGAATAACAGATACCCGGGAGTGAGTTACAGACTGGAATCTAATCGAGGGGTTTGGGTGGATTATATATAGAATAACAGATACCTGGGAGTGAGTTACAGACTGGAATCTAATCGAGGGGTTTGGGTGGATTATATATAGAATAACAGATACCCGGGAGTGAGTTACAGACTGGAATCTAATCGAGGGGTTTGGGTGGATTATATATAGAATAACAGATACCCGGGAGTGAGTTACAGACTGGAATCTAATCAAGGGGTTTGGGTGCTTTATATGTAGAAGAACAGATACCCGGGATTGCGTTATATTCTTGCTCTTTGGGTCTTTGCCTTGTTGCCCTTTGCGTGGAAGTTGGACAAGAGAGAGCAGTTGAGGATTGTAACATGCCTGGAACTGAGGGACAGGGAACTCAAACAGACTAAATTATCTTTATCGCACAGAACGTGAAGCTCCAATATATTATTCATCAATGACATTTCAAAGCTCCAAGTATCAGTATGCTCGATAAATTCTAGAGGATTTGGATGTGGTTGGTCTGATATTTTGACAAATTTGAACAGAGGAACAGCAGCAGGCCATTCAGCCCCTTCAGCCTGTTGTAACTTTCAATGAGATCATGGATGATCTGCAATCTAACTCCAATTACCTGCCTTTGTCCCCTATCACTTAATATCTTAAGTTAGCAAATATCGATCAGTTTCAGATATAAAATTAACAATTGATCTAGTGTCAATTGCATTTGTGGGAGATAGTTCCCAAACTTCTACCACCCTTTACGTGTAAAAATGTTTCCATATTTCACTCTGAATGGTCCTGAATATCGTGAAACTTTGATCAAATCACCCCTTAACCTTCTAAGTTCCAGGAAATACAACCAACGCAGTTTTTTGGAGTGTGTGGCCTATTCATTTAATTGCGCTGGCACCTTAAATTTTTTTGCATGACCGTACATGGGTCCTAACATAAAAGGGGCTGGCTTGTGTGTGGCCTGCAGGTGAACTTTTAGATTGCTACATGGCCATGCAGCTTAGAGGGAATATTGAATACGACCCTACTTCGTGTAATCTCTCTTCATAATTTAACTCATGGGCCAGGGTTTAACCCTGGGCGGACGGGAGCCAGCCACCGACTCAATAGTCGGTGCCGAACCTGCTTCCGCCTCGCCTGGGGATCCGACCCGTATTTTGCAGGTCCCCAGGCTTTAATTAGTCTGAGGCGGGACTTCCACCTGCTTGAGGTCGGAAGTCCCGCCTAGCAGAGCTGCCGGCCAATCAGCGGGTCGCAGCTCTTCGTCCCAGCAGCGCCACTGGGAACGATGGACACTGCTGGGACTACAGCCCAGCTTCAAAAAGAAGATGTGGGGATCCCGGAACACATGTGAGTTTCGGTTGCCTTGCCGGGGTTGGTCAGTTGGGCCCTGGTGAGGCAAGGCTGGTCGATTGGGGGGACAGGGGTGTGCTGAGTGTTGTGGGTGCTTGGGACATTGGAGGCAGCCCTCCGTCGGGCACAGAGTGCCTGATCATGAGGGCCCCGCCAGGACGTCAGAGAGCCGCCTGACTAGCCACAGGTAAAATCCCCGTGGAGGCGGACGGAGGCCCTTAAATGGCTGTTACGTGGCCACTTAAGGGCCTTGATTGGCCTGGGGCGGGCAAACCCTTTATCGCCGCCACTGTATGCGTAAAGTGGCAGCAGGGGTAGGTCGGGAAGGGCTCCCAGAGCCTCCCGCTCTATTTTATGCCACCCCCCCTGCCACCATCCCACTCTTTGGGGGTGGGGGGTGGGGGTGTAAAATTCAGCCCCATGGAGTCCAGAAATCATTCTGTTAAACCTCCGCTACACTCCCTCCAAGACCAATATATCCTTCCTGAGGTATGGGCCCCAGAACTCCACTCGTAGTCTAACCAGGCCTTTGTACAGCTGAAGTATGACTTCTACCCCCTTGTCCTCTCGTCCTCTGATATAAAGGCCAGAATTCCATTCGACGTTTTGATTATTTTCTGTAACTATTTATGACATTTTAATAATCTATGTACCTAGACCTCTCTTTGGACCTCCACTGTTTCTAACTTTTCACCATTTCGAAAGTACCCTGTTCTATCTTGTTTAGGTCCAAAGTTGATGACCTCACATTTGCCTACATTGAAATCCATTTGTCACAATTTGTCCATTCACTTAATCTATCAAAATCTCTTTGTAATTTCACTCTTCTATCGAACACAGTTTACAATGCCCCCTATTATTGTGTCATCAGCAAATTTGGATATGTGGCTTTCTATTCCATCACCTAAATGCAGTGAATAGTTGAGGCCCCAACACCGATCGTTGCGGGACACCACCAGTCACATTCTGCCAATGAGAGCACCTGCCCACGATGCCTACTGTCTGTCTCCTGCTGTTCAGCCACTTTCCGAACCAGGTCAATAATTTGCCTTCAATTCCATGAGTTTCAACTTGAGCTAACAGTCTGTTATGTGGGACTTTATCAAATGCCTCTGGGGGTCCATATAAATAACATCCACAGACATTCCCTGTGCACTACCTCTTCAAAAAACCCAATCAGTTGTGTCAGGCATGACCTACCCTTTACAAATCCTTGCTGACTGTCTGATCAGCTGAATATTTTCAAGGTGTTCAGTCACTCTACCCTTAATTACACAGACTCTAGTAATTGCCTGACAACAGATGTTAGGCTAACTGGTTGATAATTCCCTGGTTTCTCTCTCTCATCTTGTTTAAATAGTGGTGACACGTGCAATTTTCCAATCTAAAGGAATGGTTCCTGAATTGAGAGAACTTTGAAAGATTATATTTAGGGCATCTACAATGTTCTCACCTACTTCCTTTAAAACCCTGGGTTGGAAACCATCTGATCCTGGGGATTTGTCACTCTTTAGTGCCATTATTTCATTCAATACTGTTATTTTGCTTACGTTAATTTGGGTGAGTCCCTATCACTGATTGGTCTCATTCGGATGTTTAACATGCTGACCTCTTCCTCGACATTAATACTGATGCAAAGTAATTATTCAGCATGCCTGTCACTTCCTCATTTTCATTGACAATATCACAATTAGCAGTTTTCAAGGGGCCCACGTCGCTTCAGGACTTCAAGTCCCACTCAAGGGGCTGAATTTTATTCTCCCACTGCCGCTCTTGGCAGCGGGCAAAAAAAATGGCAGCCCACGCACTGCCACGCCGTCGAGACCCACTGCGCGGTGGCTCAAGATAATGCGCCGTTGGCACCACCGCCCCACCCCTCCCCCCGCCAATCACATGGAGGGTGCAGGCTCTGTGACGCTGGCGCCAGCATCAGCTGCCTGTGCGCAGGCGCTCTCGCCATTTTTAAAGGGCAGCCAGACATGCCGCTAAATTTAAATAATTAAAACCATATCCCCCGCAGTGCAACGCAATAAAAAATATCATCCCTTCCCTCCCCCAGTCAATAACACATCACGCAGTGCTACACTTCAGAAGTTATTCCTTGGATATAAAGAGTTTCTGGATGTGGTGAGGGCATTTTTTTTTATTCGTTCATGGGATGTGGGTGTCGCTGGCCAGGCCAGCATTTATTGCCCATCCCTAATTGTCCTTGAGAAGGTGGTGGTGAGCTGCCTTCTTGAATCGCTGCAGTCCATGTGAGGTAGGTATACCCACAGTGCTGTTAGGAAGGGAGTTCCAGGATTTTGACCCAGCGACAGTGAAGGAATGGCGATATAGTTCCAAGTCAGGATGGTGTGTGACTTGGAGGGGAAGTTGCAGGTGGTGTTGTTCCCATGCATTTGCTGCCCTTGTCCTTCTTTTTGGTGGAGGTCGCGGGTTTGGAAGGTGCTGTCTAAGGAGCCTTGGTGCATTGCTGCAGTGCATCTTGTCGATGGTACACAATGCTGCCATTGTGCGTCGGTGGCGGAGGGAGTGAATGTTTGTAGATGGGGTGCCAATCAAGCAGGCTGCTTTGTCGTGGATGGTGTCGAGTTTCTTAAGTGTTGTTGGAGCTGCACCCATCCAGACAAGTGGAGAGTATTCCATCACACTCCTGACTTGTGCCTTGTAGATGGAGGACAGGCTTTGGGGAGTCAGGAGGTGAGTTACTCGCCACAGGATTCCTAGCCTCTGACCTGCTCTTGTAGCCACGGTATTTATATGGCTACTCCAGATCAGTTTCTGGTCAATGGTAACCCCTAGGATGTTGATAGTGAGGGATTCAGTGATGGTAATGCCGTTGAATGTCAAGGGGAGATGGTTAGATTCTCTCTTGTTGGAGATGGTCATTGCCTGGCACTTGTGTGGCGCGAATGTTACTTGCCACTTATCAGCCCAAGCCTAGATATTGTCCAGGTCTTGCTGCCTTTCTACACGGACTGCTTCAGTATCGGAGGAGTCACGAATGGTTCTGAACATTGTGCAATCATCAGCGAACATCCCCACTTCTGACCTTATTTTTTAGAATTTAGAACATTACAGCGCAGTACAGGCCCTTCGGCCCTCGATGTTGCGCCGACCTGTGAAACCATCTGACCTACACTATTCCATTTTCATCCATGTGTCTATCCAATGTCCACTTAAATGCCCTTAAAGTTGGCGAATCTACTACTGCTGCAGGCAGGGCGTTCCACGCCCTAACTACTCTCTGAGTAAAGAAACTACCTCTCACATCTGTCCTATATCTATCACCCCTCAACTTGAAGCTATGTCCCCTCGTGTTTGCCATCACCATCCGAGGAAAAAGACGCTCACTATCCACCCTATCTAACCCTCTGATTATCTTATATGTCTCTATTAAGTCACCTCTCCTCCTCCTTCTCTCCAACGAAAACAACCCCAAGTCCCTCAGCCTTTCCTCGTAAGACCTTCCCTCCATACCAGGCAACATCCTAGTAAATCTCCTCTGCACCCTTTCCATAGCTTTCACATCCTTCCTATAATGCGGTGACCAGAACTGCACGCAATACTCCAGGTGCGGTCTCACCAGAGTTTTGTACAGCTGCAGCATGACCTCGTGGCTCCGAAACTCGAACCCCCTACTAATAAAAGCTAACACACCATATGCCTTCTTAACAGCCCTATTAACCTGGTTAGCAACCTTCAGGGATTTATGCACCTGGACACCAAGATCTCTCTGTTCATCTACACTACCAAGAATCTTCCCATTAGCCCAGTACTCTGCATTCCTGTTACTCCTTCCAAAGTGAATCACCTCACACTTTTCCGCATTAAACTCCATTTGCCATCTCTCAGCCCAGCTCTGCAGCCTATCTATGTCTCTCTGTACCCGACAACATCCTTCGGCACTATCCACAACTCCACCGACCTTAGTGTCATCTGCAAATTTACTAACCCACCCTTCTACACCCTCTTCCAGGTCATTTATAAAAATGACAAACAGCAGTGGCCCCAAAACAGATCCTTGCGGTACACCACTAGTAACTAAACTCCAGGATGAACATTTGCCATCAACCACCACCCTCTGTCTTCTTTCAGCTAGCCAATTTCTGATCCAAAGCTCTAAATCACCTTCAACCCCATACTTCCGTATTTTCTGCAATAGCCTACCGTGGGGAACCTTATCAAACGCCTTACTGAAATCCATATACACCACATCCACTGCTTTACCCTCATCCACCTGTTTGGTCACCTTCTCAAAAAACTCAATAAGGTTTGTGAGGCACGACCTACCCGTCACAAAACCGTGCTGACTATCTCTAATGTACTTATTCTTTTCAAGATGATTATAAATCCCGTCTCTTATAACCTTTTCCAACATTTTACCCACAACCGAAGTAAGGCTCACAGGTCTATAATTACCAGGGCTGTCTCTACTCCCCTTCTTGAACAAGGGGACAACATTTGCAATCCTCCAGTCTTCCGGCACTATTCCTGTCGACAATGACGACATAAAGATCAAGGACAAAGGCTCTGCAATCTCCTCCCTGGCTTCCCAGAGAATCCCAGGATAAATCCCATCTGGCCCAGGGGACTTATCTATTTTCACACTTTCCAAAATTGCTAACACCTCCTCCTTGTGAACCTCAATCCCATCTAGCCTGGTAGCCTGAATCTCAGTATTCTCAACAACATTTTCTTTCTCTACTGTAAATACTGACGCAAAATATTCATTTAACACTTCCCCTATCTCCTCTGATTCCACACACAACTTCCCACTACTATCCTTGATTGGCCCTAATCTAACTCCAGTCATTCTTTTATTCCTGATATACCTATAGAAAGCCTTAGGGTTTTCCCTGATCCGATCCACCAATGACTTCTCGTGTCCTCTCCTTGCTCTTCTTAGCTCTCCCTTTAGATCCTTCCTGGCTAGCTTGTAGCTCTCAAGCGCCCTAACTGAGCCTTCACGTCTCATCCTAACATAAGCCTTCTTCTTCCTCTTGACAAGTGCTTCAACTTCTTTAGTAAACCACGGCTCCCTCGCTCGACAACTTCCTCCCTGCCTCACAGGTACATACTTATCAAGGACACGCAGTAGCTGCTCCTTGAATAAGCTCCACATTTCGATTGTTCCCATCCCCTGCAGTTTCCTTCCCCATCCTACGCATCCTAAATCTTGCCTAATCGCATCATAATTTCCTTTCCCCCAGTTATAATTCTTGCCCTGCGGTATATACCTGTCCCTGCCCATCGCTAAGGTAAACCTAACCGAATTGTGATCACTATCACCAAAGTGCTCACCTACATCTAAATCTAACACCTGGCCGGGTTCATTTCCCAGTACCAAATCCAATGTGGCATCGCCCCTGGTTGGCCTGTCCACATACTGTGTCAGAAAACCCTCCTGCACACACTGGACAAAAACAGACCCATCTAAAGTACTCGAACTATAGTATTTCCAGTCGATATTTGGAAAGTTAAAGTCCCCCATAACAACTACCCTGTTACTCTCACCCCTGTCGAGAATCATCTTCGCTATCCTTTCCTCTACATCTCTGGAACTATTCGGAGGTCAATAAAAGACTCCCAACAGGGTAACCTCACCTCTCCTGTTTCTAACCTCAGCCCATACTACCTCAGTAGACGAGTCCTCAAACGTCCTTTCTGTCGCTGTAATACTCTCCTTGATTAACAATGCCACACCCCCCCCCTCTTTTACCATCTTCTCTGTTCTTACTGAAACATCTAAATCCCGGAATCTGCAACATCCATTCCTGCCCCTGCTCTACCCATGATTGAAGGAAGGTCATTGATGAAGCTGCTGAAGATGGTTGTGCCTAGGACACTAGCCTGAGGAACTCCTGCAATGATGTCCTGGAGCTCAGATGAGTGACCTCCAACAACCACAACCATCTTCCTTTGTGCTAGGTATGACTCCAGCCAGCGGAGGGTTTTCCCCCTGATTCCCATTGACCTCAGTTTTGCTGGGGCTCCTTGATGCCATACTCTGTCAAATGCTGCCTTGATGTCAAGGGCAGTCACTCTCACCTCACCTCTTGAGTTCAGCTCTTTTGTCCATGTTTGAACCAAGGCTGTAATGAGGTCAGGAGCTGAATGGCCCTGGCAGAACCCAAACTGAGCATCACTGAGCAGGTTATTGCTAAGCAAGTGCTGCTTGATGGCACTGTTGATGACACCTTCCATCACTTTACTGATGATTGAGAGTAGGCTGATGGGGCGGTAATTGGCCGGGTTGGGCTTGTCCTGCTTTTTGTGTACAGGGCATACCTGGGCAGTTTTCCACATTGCAGGGTAGAAGCCATTGTTGTAGCTGTACTGAAACAGCTTGACTAGGGGCACGGCAAGTTCTGGAGCACAGGTCTTCAGTACTATTTGCCGGAATATTGTCAGACCCCATAGCCTTTGCAGTATCCGGTGCCTTCAGTCATTTCTTGATATCACGCAGAGTGAATAGAATTGGCTGAAGTCTGGCATCTGTGATGCTGGGGACTTCAGGAGGAAGCTGAGATGGATCATCAACTGGGCACTTCTGGCTGAAGATGGTCGCAAATGCTTCGGCCTTTTCTTTTGCACTGACATGTTGGGCCCCCCCATTAATGAGGATGGGGATATTTGTGGAGCCTCTTCCTCTGGTTAGTTATTTAATTGATTACTACCATTCACAACTGGATGTGGCAGGACTGCAGAGCTTAGATCTGATCCGTTGGTTATGGGATCGCTTAGCTCTATCGCATGCTGCTTACGCAGTTTGGCACACAGATAGTCCTGTGTCGTTGACACCTCATTTTGAGTTATGCATGGTGCTGCTCCTGGCATGCCCTCCTGCACTCTTCATTGAACCAAGGTTGGTCTCCTGGCTTGATGGTAATGGGAGAGTGGGGGATATGCCGGGCCATGAGGTTACAGATTGTGGTTGAGTACAATTCTGCTGCTGCTGATGGCCCACAGCGCCTCATGGATGCTCAGTTTTGCTTTGCTCGATCTGTTCTAAATCTTTCCCACTTAGTATGGTGGTACTGCCATACAACACGAAGGAGGATATCCTCAATGTGAAGGCGGGACTTCGTTTCCACGACTGTGCGGTGGTCGCTCCTACCAATACTGTCATGGACCGATGCATCTGCGGCAGGCAGATTGGTGAGGACGAGGTCATGTATGTTTTCCCCTCTTGTTGGTTCCCCCACCACCTGCCGCATACCCAGTCTAGCAGCTATGTCCTTTAGGACTCGGCCAGCACGGCAGTAGTGGTGCTACCGAGCCACTCTTGGTGATTGGACATTGAAGTCCTCCACCCAGAGTACATTTTGTGCCCTCGCCACCCTCAGTGCTTCCTCCAAATGCTGTTCAACATGGAGGTGTACTGAGGGAGGGTAGTAGATGGTAATCAGCAGGGGATTTCCTTGTCCATGTTTGACCTGATGCCATGAGACTTCATGGGGTCCAGAGTCGATGTTGAGGACTCCCAGGGCAACTCCCTCCCTACTGTATACCACTGTGCCACCACCTCTGCTGGGTCTGGCCTGCCAGTTGGAAAGGACATACCCAAGGATGGTGATGGCAGTGTCTGGGACATTGTCTGTCAGGTATGATTCCGTCAGTATGACTATGTCAGGCTGTTGCTTGACTAGTCTGTGGGTCAGCTCTCCCAACTTTGGCACAAGCACCCAGATGTTAGTAAGGAGGACTTTGCAGGGTCGACAGGGCTGGGTTTGCCATTGTTGTTTCCGGTGCCTACGTCAATGCCGGGTGGTCCATCTGGTTTATTCCTTTTTATTGACTTCGTAGCGGTTAGGTGCAACTGAATGGCTTGCTAGGCCATTTCAGAGGGCATGTAAGAGTTAACCACATTGCTGTGGGTCTGGAGTCACATGTAGGCCAGACCAGGTAAGGACAGCAGATTTCCTTCCCTAAAGGACATTAGTGAACCAGATGGGTTTTTACAACAATCGACAATGGTTTCATGGCCATCATTAGACTAGCATTTAATTCCAGATTTATTAATTAAATTCAAATTCCACTTTCTGCTGTGGTGGGATTTGAACCAGTGTCCCCAGAGCAATACCCTGGGTCTCTGGGTTACTAGTCCAGTGACAATACCACTACACCACCGCCTCCCTTCTTATGATAGAGGCCATGGGAATGCAAATATTTCCTACAGTGTATTTTCAACAACGGGCTGCCTGGGAGAAGTTTTCCAGTTTAAATAATGAGGATCAGCCCTGCAGTTGTATATCAGGAGTGATTGTGGGGTGTATATGTGCTTGAGTCATTGAGGGTGGCAGGACAGGTTGAGAGAGCAGTTAATAAAACATACAGTATCCTGGGCTTTATTAATAGGGGCACAGAGTACAAGAGCAAGGAAGTAATGTTGAAGTTGTATAAGACACTAGTTCAGCCTCAGCTGGAATATTGCGTCCAGTTCTGGACACCGCACTTTAGGAAAGATGTGAGGGCATTGGAGAGAGTAGAGAAAAGATTCATGAGAATGGTTCCAGGGATGAGGAATTTCAATTATGAAGATAGATTGGAGAGGTTAGGACCGTTTTCCTTGGAGAAGAGAAGGCTGAGAGGTGATCTGATAGAGGTATTCAAAATCATGAGGGGTCTGGACAGAGGAGATAGAGAGAAACTGTTCCCACTCGTGAAAGGATTGAGAACGTGAGGGCACAGATTTAAAGTAATTGGCAACAGAACCAAAAGCGACATAAGGAAAATCTTTTTCACACAGCGAGTGGTTATGGTCTGGACTGCGCTGCCCGAGATTGTGGTGGAGGCAGGTTCAATCGAAGCATTCAAAAGGGAATTGGACAGTTAACTGAAAAGGAAGAATGTGCAGGATAATGGGGAGAAGGCGGGGAAATGGTACGAAGTGAATTGCACTTTTGGAGAGCCAGTACAGACACAATGGGCCGAATGACCTCCTTCTGTGTTGTCACGATTCTGTGATTCTGTTTCTGCCAGAGCCATTTCAGAGCATCCTTCACTATTCATTCCCAGGATATAGGCATCAGTTACAAGGCTACCATTTATTATCCATCATTAGTTATCCTGGGAAAGTGGGTATGGACCTTTCTCTTGAACCATTTGTCATGATTGGATACAATTCAGGAGCTTGCTAAGCCACTTCAGAGGGCAATTAAGAATCGACCATGTTGATGTGGGACTGGAGTCACACATAGACCAGACTGGGTAAGAGCGGAAGATTTCCTTTCCTAAAGGACCTTGATGAACCTGATGGATTTTTCCAGCTCATCTTTTAATGTCTTCTTTTATTTTGCATATGTTTATCCACAATTTAAAAATTCTCATTCTTTTTAAAAATCCCTCCATGGCCTCACCCCCTCCCTAACTCTGTGTAATCTCTTCCAGCCCTACAACCCTCCGAGATGTCTGCACTCCTCCAATTCTGGCCTCTTGAGCATTCTGATTTTAATGGTTGCACCACAGGTGGCTGTGCCTTCAGCTGCCTCGGCCCCATGGTCCAGAATTCCCCCCTAAACCTCCCCACACTCTACCCCACTTTCATCCTTCAAGATGCTCCTTAAAACCTATTTCTTTGACCAAACATTTGCTCACCTGTTCTACTATCTCCTTACGTGGGCTGGTGTCAAATATTGTCTGTTTACATTCTTGTGAAGTGACTTGTGATGTTTTACTGCATTAAAAAGCAGCTATATAAATGTAACTTGCTGTTGTCAGAGGAAAGAGATATGAGGGGAAGCTTGAGGCGATGGTATGAGGGGCAGAGTGAGGGGATGATATGAGGAGCAGAATGAGGGAGGAAATGAGGAGCAGAGTGAAGGGATGATATGAGGAGCGGAGTGAGGGGATGATATGAGGAGCAGAATGAGGGAGGAAATGAGGAGCAGAGTGAAGGGATGCCATGAGGGAGAGTGGGTGGATGCCTGGGTTTATCTCTGACAGCCTGGACAATAGCTGACAGTGTGGAGTGGTGTGACGCAGTGCCTCATTGCCTTCTCTTGTCTGTTCCTCTCAGTTCGGCTGCTGATAAATTCTTTATCAGGGGGTCATTTTAACAGCTCAGAAATGTTGAATGGTTTGAGCGGTTGAGCTGTGAATAGCTGGCTGGGATGACAGACCCCTGCAAATGTCCCTGTTTACGTTGTCCCTGGCAGCTATAATTACACGGTCTCCAATGACTGCCCTGTGGTTCAGTGGAACTGCTCCCAGTGTGGAACTGTGTGACGTAGTGACATGGTGATTAGCTCCCAGTTGATGCAGATTAACAGTCAGCAGCACAAGGCATTGCTAAGAATCCAGAACTGTCTTTAACGGGTGGCTTCTTGCCATCAGTTCATGAATTGAGGCCCTTGTTAAAGCCGATGCCTTTGACCAAACCTTTAGTCACCTGTCCGAATCTCCTGATGGGTCAAATGTTTTGCCTGGTTACACTGAATCACAGAATCAGAATCACAGAATAATACAGTGCAGAAGAGGCCCTTCGGCCCATCGAGTCTGCACCGATGCATTAAAGCACCTGATCTGTCTGCCTAATCCCATTTGCCAGCACTTGGCCCATAGCCTTGAATGTTATGACATGTCAAATGCTCATCCAGGTACTTTTTCAAGGATGTGAGGCAACCCGCCTCTACCACACTCCCAGGCAGGGCATTCCAGATCATCACCACCCTCTGGGTAAAAAAGTTCTTCCTCACAGCTCCAGCGACCCGGGTTCAATTCTGGGTACTGCCTGTGTGGAGTTTGCAAGTTCTCCCTGTGTCTGCGTGGGTTTCCTCCGGGTGCTCCGGTTTCCTCCCACAGCCAAAGACTTGCAGGTTGATAGGTAAATTGGCCATTAGAAATTGCCCCTAGTTTCGGTAGGTGGTAGGGAAATATAGGGACAGGTGGGGATGTGTTAGGAATATGGAATTAGTGTAGGATTAGTATAAATGGGTGGTTGATGGTCGGCACAGACTCGGTGGGCCGAAGGGCCTGTTTCAGTGCTGTATCTCTGAATAGAAATAAATAAATATCCCCCTTAAACCTCCCGCCCCTCACCTTAAACTTGTGACCCCTCGTAACTGACCCTTCAACTAAGGTGAACAGCTGCTCCCTATCCACCCTGTCCATGCCCCTCATAATCTTGTACAACTCGATCAGGTCACCCCTCAGTCTTCTCTGCTCCAGTGAAAACAACCCAAGCCTATCCAACCTCTCTACATAGCTTAAATGTTCCATCCCAGGCCACATCCTGGTGAATTGCCTCTGCACCCCCTCCAATGCAATCACATCCTTCCTATAATGTGGCGACCAGAATTGCACACAGTACTCCAGCCGTGGCCTTACCAAATTTCTATACAACTCCAACATGACCTCCCTGCTTTTGTAATTTATGCCTTGATTGATAAAGGCAAGTGTCCCATATGCCTTTTTTACCACCCTATTAACCTGCCCTTCTGCCTTCAGAGATCGATGGACAAACACGCCAAGGTCCCTTTGTTCCTCGGAACTTCCCAGTGTCAGGCCATTCATTGGCCTGCTGTGAAATGCCTTGGACATTTTTCTCCATTTAAGGCACTGTATCGATGCACACTGTATACAGTGTTTTCAGTCCCTCATACTTTGTCATAGCTGCCAATTCACTGAGAAATGATGAGGACTCTCATCTGCAGAAGGAACAGCTGAAATTACTGGAAATACTCAGCAGTCAGACAGAGTGAGAAACAGAGTTCATGTGCCAGGTTGATGAATTCTCATCATAACTGGAAGATGTTTGAGGTGAGCATTTTTTAAACAAATACAGAGCCTGGGGAAAGCGGGTGTGGGAATGAGGAGGGGGGGAGAAATAGAAGAAAAGAGATGGTCTGTGATAGAGCGGAAGGCCGCAGAGATGAAACAACCCGGAGACGGGGGATGATGGTGTAGGGCACAAGGAGATGAGAATGGTGGAACACCATTTCAACTGGCCTCCCATTATCACCTCCTTTTGTCTTGCACCACCATTTCAGATTTCCAGCATCCACAGTATATTCCTTTTCGAATTATCTCTGGACACGCCCATTGGCAGAAATTCGACCTTGTGGCTTTCACAAGTTCAGGCACCTCAGGATCTGAAATTCCAGTCCAGGCCACAATGAAACCCTCACCAGGAGACGGGAAAGCAGGCCAGAATCAGATCACCCTCAATTCTCCCACCTGTCTCTGATCTGGCCAATGCTGAGTGAGGGTTCCTCTGCATGACTCTTCCATTGCAGTTTCTGTTCCGTCCCCAGATCAGCAAGGTGTTAGTTAGGAAGATTGTGGGCCCTTGCCCCCCACCCCCACAGCAGCAGATTCTGCTGTGAGCCAAGCTGACGAACCCCCTTACAGTACCTCCTGAAAAAACAAAGGGAGCAGGAACACGAAACATGCGGGCTCGGCTAAACATTGACAGCCAATCCCTTCAGACCCTTCCACAGGGCCCTGCTCCTCTACTTAGACTGTACAGGGTGCTGAGATCAAGAATATCTGATCTCACTCCTCCTCCCCCCCCCGCCCCCTCCCCACATCACCCTTCCAACTTTGGACACAATCCCCCCACTCCCCACCCCGCTGATCTACCCAACTGTTTCGATAATCCCATCCCCAGTAATTTGGACAATCTGCAAGAAATGGCTGTCTAATAGCTTTACAAAATCTTAAAAATTTAATTGCATCTTACAAAAATAGTTTTCTCTCTCTTAAGAAAGATGATATAGCAGACAGCCTGGACAGTGTAGGCCTGCTGTCTCTGCCCAGGACATTACTCTAGCACAGGCTCTGAATCAAGACATTCCTAAAGCTGATCAGATGGAGCCTCATCCCCTCTCTGGACAAGTGTCTGACAGAAATTTACTAATGATACCAAGCACGAGATAAGGTGAAAGATGAATTCGGGGGGCAGAGTGATGGCCGTGGGAGGCGTCTACTTTTAATGCCTGTTCCTAGATGATTGGTCAATTGGAATCAAACAAGTGATTGGCATAGGGTAAAATACCAGCCCCTAGAAATAAAGTATAATAACAGATGCTGAAGAGAGAAATCTTAATTCTTCTTCAGAAGGAAAAGAGTGGATCCATGCTGGCTTCGGCCTAACGCTTTAGTTAGCTCCAGAAGACTGAGGACCTCTAGGACCAAAGAGACCACCAACACCTCACCTGCCTCATTGGTCGGGGAGGCTGCCAACACAGTTCTGCTGCACAGTATGAACTGGGATCGGTAATTTGTTCAACCTGTTTCAGGTCATATCTCCTTTACGTCTATTTAGTTTATGCATCATCATATCTAATCTTTTGCGTCTTAATAAACTATTTTTAAATTACTTACAAGTTCTCGACATTGCGTAATCTGTGACTCCCGAACTTAAATCTTACAAAGGTCAACTGCATTCCCCAAGCAGACACTCCTCCATGGGCCCCACTCCCCTCTCCTGAAGGTGCTGACTCTCGCTGGGAGACAGTTCCATGGAGTCCACTCCCCTCTCCTGAAGGTGCTGACTCTCACTGAGATAAAAGGTGAAGTCACACGGGATCAGAGGTGAGCTGGCAAGATGGATACAGAACTGGCTTTGTCAAACAAGACCAAGGGTAGCAGTGGAAGGGTGCTTTTCTGAATGGAGGGCTGTGACTAGTGGTGTTCCGCAGGGATCAGTGCTGGGACCTTTGCTGTTTGTAGTATATATAAATGATTTGGAGGAAAATGTAGCTGGTCTGATTCGTAAGTTTGCAGACGACACAAAGGTTGGTGGAGTTGCGGATAGTGATGAGGATTGTCAGAGGATACAGCAGGATATAAATCGGTTGGAGACTTGGGCTGAGAAATGGCAGATGGAGTTTAATCCGGACAATTGTGAGGTAATGCATTTTGGAAGGTCTAATGCAGGTGGGAGGTATACAGCAAATGGCAGAACCCTTAGGAGTATTGACAGGCAGAGAGATCTGGGCGTACAGGTCCACAGATCACTGAAAGTTTCAACACATGTGGATAAGGTAGTCAAGAAGGCATACAGCATGCTTGCCTTCATCGGTCGGGGCATAGAGTATAAAAATTGGCAAGTCATGCTGCAGCTGTACAGAACCTTAGTTAGGCCACACTTGGAATATTGCGTGCAATTCTGGTCGCCACACTACCAGAAGGAGGCTTTGGAGAGGGTACAGAAGAGGTTTACCAGGATGTTACCTGGTCTGGAGGGCATTAGCTATGAGGAGAGGTTGGATAAACTCAGATTGTTTTCACTGGAACGACAGAGGTGGAGGGGCGACATGATAGAGGTTTACAAAGTTATGAGCGGCATGGACAGAGTGGATAGTCAGAAGCTTTTTCCCAGGGTGGAAGAGTCATTTACTAGGGGACATCAGTTTAAGGTGAGAGGGGCAAAGTTTAGAGGGGATGTGCGAGGCAAGTTCTTTACACAGAGGGTGGTGAGTGCCTGGAACTTGTTGCCGGGTGAGGTGGTGGAAGCAGGTACCATAGAGACGTTTCAGAGGCATCTTGACAAATACATGAATAGGAAGGGAATAGAGGGATACGGACCCCGGAAGTGCAGAAGGTTTTAGTTTAGACAGGCATCATGATCGGCGCAGGCTTGGAGGGCCGAATGGCCTGTTCCTGTGCTGTACTGTTCTTTGTTCTTTGAGATACAGTCTCACTCACACCAACGGAACTGCAGTCCAATGGCATTGTGATTACTTTTCATGTGTGAGCTGTGTGTGTTGGTTAGACATTGAACAATGGGTGGGGTGGGGGGGGGGGGGAAAGCATCTGCCTCTCTCCCAATAACCAAATATCTGCAATTTGCAGCAGGGGTACACTGGACCAATCAGGAATAGACATCTGGCTCACTTTGTCCACCTCTTCCCTCAAGGGTACTGAGGCTCCGACATTCACCGAGAAGACGATCAAGTATGCTGATGTTCGAATTGAGCTTACCTGCCTCCTGTCACCATTTCCTCTGGTCTCCTTCCTAGAGTGGGTGCAACGAAGATTCAAGAGATTAACTTCAGAGAGGGTTGTCCTTTGATTTCGGAGAGGGTTGTCCTGTGTGGAGGGATTGAAAGGAATGGGTCTGTATTCTCTGGAATTTAGGAAAATGAAAGGAGATCACATTGAAATGTATGTGATGTATATGAGCACTTGACGGGGTAGATGCTGAGAGCTTGTTTCCCCCTGGCTGGGGAATCTAGAACATGTTACACAATCTCAGGATAAGGGGTCTGCCATTTTGGACTGAGCTGAGGAGAAATCTCTTCACTCAGAGTGTAGTGAATCTCTGGAATTCTCTACCCCAGAAGGTGGATCCTCTGTCAATGGGTATGTTCAAGGCTGAACTCGATGGATGTTTGGGCACTAAGGGTAAAAGGGATGCGGCAGGAAACAAGAGTTGATGTCGAAGATCAGCCCCATCCTTATTAAATGGCAGAGCTGGCTCGATGGACCATGTGATCTACTGTTGTTATATGTCAACCAGCAAGGATCTCCAGTAATCCCAGCACAGACGAGGTGGAGGGACAGGCTGACGTTCACGTGACCAGATTGTGATGCGTTCACACGGGAGCTGCAGACGCCTCAAAGATTATGGAATAGTACCGCACAGGAGGAGGCTCATAGGACCATCATGTCTGCCCTGGCTCTATGGAAGAGTTAGAAATGTAATCCCACTCTGCCGCTCTTGCCCCATAACCCTGGAGATTTTTTTCCCTTTCAAGTATTTATCTCTTTTTTTTTAGAGATACAGCACTGAAACAGGCCCTTCGGCCCACTGAGTCTGTGCCGACCATCAACCACCCATTTATACTAATCCTACACTAATCCCATATTCCTACCACATCCCCACCTGTCCCTATATTTCCCTACCACCTACCTATACTAGGGGCAATTTATAATGGCCAATTAACCTACCAACCTGCAAGTCTTTTTGGCTGTGGGAGGAAACCGGAGCACCCGGAGAAAACCCACGCAGACACAGGCAGAACTTGCAAACTCCACACAGGCAGTACCCAGAATTGAACCCAGGTTGCTGGAGCTGTGAGGCTGCGGTGCTAACCACTGCGCCACTGTGCCGATTCCAATGGGAATTAGAAAATTCCCATTTTCTAAGTTTTAAAGAACAGGAGAGGAACAATCTAAAAGCAGGGCCCATTGAAACTGATAATGGTGAGCAATTGCCTGGCAGTTGATCCTGTTTTCACAGTACATGTATAGTGGCTAAGGGGCTAGTGGCTGCATTTTGAATGGACATTCACTGTTTCTTATCCACAATGTAGTGTTTACCGAGCACAATCTACACTTGAACACAAGTCTGGCTCACAATTTCCAAGAAGATCCGAAAAGTGTCTTTTGTGTTTGAATGGTGTATTGCTGAGTTCCAAGTGTGCGTGCGTATAGTGTGTGTGTGCGCGTGTATAGAATGCGTGTAGAGTGTGTGTACAGTGAATGTGTGTAGAGTGTGTGCATTGCTGCAGTGCATCTTGTAGATGGTACACACTGCTGCCACTGTGCGTCGGTGGTGGAGGGAGTGAATATTTGTAGATGCGGTACCAATCAAGCAGGCTGCTTTGTCCTGGATGGTGTCGAGTGGAGAATATTCCATCACACTCCTTACTTGTGCCTTGTAGATGGTGGACAGGCTTTGGGGAGTCAGGAGGTGAGTTACTCGCTGCAGGATTCCTAACCTCTGACCAGCTCTTGTAGCCACGGTATTTATATGGCTACTCCAGTTCAGTTTCTGGTCAATGGTAGCCCCTAGGATCTTGATAGTGGGGGATTCAGTGATGGCAATGCTGTTGAATGTCAAGGGGAGATGGTTAGATTCTCTCTTGTTGGAGATGGTCATTGCCTGGCACTTGTGTGGCGCGAATGTTACTTGCCACTTCTCAGCCCAAGCCTGGATATTGTCCAAGTCTTGCTGCATTTCTACACGGACTGCTTCAGTATCTGAGGAGTCACGAATGGTGCTGAACATTGTGCAATCAGCAAACATCCCCATTTCTGACCTTATGATTGAAGGAAGGTCATTGATGAAGCAGCTGAAGATGGTTGGGCCTAGGACACTACCCTGAGGAACTCCTGCAGTGATGTCCTGGAGCTGAGATGATTGACCTCCAACAACCACAACTATCTTCCTTTGCTCTAGGTATGACTCCAGCCAGGGGAGGGTTTCCCCCACCCCCCGATTCCCATTGACCTCGGTCAAATGCTGCCTTGATGTCAAGGGCAGTCACTCTCACCTCACCTCTTGAGTTCAGCTCTTTTGTCCATGTTTGAACCAAGGCTGTAATGAGGTCAGGAGCTGTGTGGCCCTGGCGGAACCCAAACTGAGCGTCACTGAGCAGGTTATTGCTAAGCAAGTGCTGCTTGATGGCACTGTTGATGACACCTGCCATCACATCTTTATCGGCCTACTGCTGAAACCTTTGATCTTGGCAGCGGGGTTATACACATGGCATCTGATGGACATGTGTGTGTGTGTGTGTGTGTGTGTGTATATAGAGTGAGTGGGTGTATAAAGTGAGTGTGTGTAAAGTGTGTGTGTGTGTAAAGTGTGTAGAGTGAGTGTGCGTGTGTAGAGTGAGCGTGCTTGTGTGTAGGGTACGTGTGTGTAGGGTGCGTATGTGTGTATGGTGAGTGTGTGTGCATGTAGAGAGCGTGGGTATGTACAGTGCGTGTGTAGAGTGTGCGTGTAAATGAAGTATGTGTAGAGTGGGTAGTGTGTGTCGATTGCATGTAGAGTGTGTATGTGTGCAGTGTGTGTAGGTTGTGTGCAGAGTGTGTGTGTATAGAGAGTGTGTATGTGTAGAGTGTGCGTACAGTGAATGTCTGTACAGTGTGTGTCTGTAGAGTGTGTGTGTCTGTAGCTTGTGTGCGCGTGCAGAGAGTGTGGGCATGTAGAGAGTGAGTGTGTAGAGTGCGTGCGGGTGTATAGAGTGCGTGAAAGTGTATAGAGTGTGTGTGTATCGAGTGCATGCGTGTGTATCGAGTGCATGCGTGTGTATCGAGTGCAGGCGTGTGTATCGAGTGCATGCGCGTGCAGAGTCCGTGCATGTGTAGAGAGTGCATAGAGTATGTATGCGTAGAGTGTGCGCATGTGTAGAGTGTCTGTAGAGTGCGTGCGTCCAGAGTGTGAGTACAGTGAATGTGTATAGTGTGTGTGTGTAGTGAGGGTGACTATTGAGTTCATGTGTGTGCCGAGTGCGTGTGTATAGAGTGTGCATACAGTGCTTGTGTGCAGAGAGTGTGCGTGTGTAGACAGTGCACATAGAATGTTTGTGCGTAGAGTGTGTAATTTGTGTGCATGTGTAGAATTTCTGTGCGTAGAGTATGTGTACAGTGAATTTGTGTGGAGTGTGTGTGCGTGTAGTGTGTGTGTGGGTGTAGGGTGTAGAAACATGGCAAATAGGAGCAGGAGTAGGCCATTCAGCCCTTCGAGCTTGCTCCGCCATTCATTATGATCATGGCTGATCATCCAACTCAGTAACCTGTACCCGCTTTCACCCCATACCCTTTGATCCCTTTGGACCCAAGAGCTATATCTAACTCCTTCTTGAAAACATACAACGTTTTGGCCTCAACTTGTTTGCACTGGAATGCTGACTTGGGTCGCATTGGAGTGCTATAGTGGAAGTTTGGTAACTGAGAATAATTAATGGTTAATTTTATCTTAAGTCTAGTCTGTCTTTTATTTAGCAGATTAACTGTGGAAGGCTGGGTTAGTAAGTTTGCCGATGACACAAAGGTTGCTGGAGTTGTGGATAGTGTAGAAGGCTGTTGTAGGTTGCAACGGGACATTGACAGGATGCAGAGCTTGGCTGAGAAGTGGCAGATGGAGTTCAACCTGGAAAAGTGTGAAGTGATTCATTTTGGAAGGTCGAATTTGAATGCAGAATACAGGCTTAAAGACAGGATTCTTGGTAGTGTGCAGGAACAGAGGGATCTTGGGGTCCATGTCCATAGATTGCTCAAAGTTGCCACCCAAGTTGATAGGGTTGTTAAGAAGGCGTATGGTGTGTTGACTTTCATTAACAGGGGGATTGAGTTTAAGAGCCGCGAGGTTATGCTGCAGCTCTATAAGGCCCTGGTTCGACCACACTTGGAATATTGTGTTCAGTTCTGGTCTCCTCATTATAGGAAGCATGTGGAAGCTTTAGAGAGGGTGCAGAGGAGATTTACCAGGATGCTGCCTGGACTGGAGGGCATGTCTTACGAAGAAAGATTGAGGGAGTTAGGGCTTTTCTCATTGGAGCGAAGAAGGATGAGAGGTGACTTGATAGAGGGGTACAAGATGATGAGAGGCATAGATAGAGTGGATAGTCAGAGACTTTTTCCCAGGGTGGAAAGGGCTATCACCAGGGGGCATAATTTTAAGGTGATTGGAGGAAGGTTTCGGGGAGATGTCAGAGGTAGGTTCTTTACACAGAGAGTGGTGGGTGCATGGAATGCACTGCCAGCAGTGGTAGTAGAAGCAGATACGTTAGGGGCATTTCAGCGACTCTTGGATAGGTACATGGATGATAGTGGAATGAAGGGTAGGTAGCTAGTTTGATCTTAGAGTAGGTTAAATGTTCGCCACAACATCGTGGGCCGAAGGGCCTGTACTGTGCTATACTGTTCTATGTTCTATGTTCTTAACTTAGCACTTGCTGTTCGGGTTGGAGAAGGTGAGTTTTAGACCAGTTTTAAACAGGGTTCACTCAGGCTCTGCTTGCAGCTGCACTTTGTTAATTAGAGAATTGGCTTAAACCAGTTTTCAGGGGCTAGAGTCAGTCAGTATAAAAGTGGGCCATCTTACAGTGCTGACCTTGTTTACACTGAAGTGCTGACTTGGGTTGCATTAAAGAGCTAAAGTGGAAGTTTGGTGACTGAGGAAGTTCGGGGAGGAGGGAGCGAGGAGCTCCTTTCATTTCCTACCTGTCCTCAGAGTGAGGGGAGCTGAGAGTTTCCACAGAGCACAGCTGACTGGTGAGTCAGTCCTGGTGGGTATTTTTCAAACTGGATTGAATTGTAAGTCATTGTTTTTGCAAGACTTAGTTGTTTTTTTAATTATAATCTTCTATAGTTTTACATTAAAAGGGTTTAGTCATGGCAGGAGAGCTTGAAGCTGTGGTTTGCTCCTCTTGCTGCATGTGGGAATCCGGGAACATTTCCAGTGCCCAGGACCAGCATGTGTGCAGGAAGTGTGTCCAGCTGCAGCTCCTGGAAGCTCGGGTTTCAGAGCTGGAACGGCGGCTGGAAACACTGTGGAGCATCCATGAGTCTGAGAGCATCGTGGATAGCACGTATAGAGAGGTGGTCACACCACAGCTGAAGGGACTTGAGGAAGGAAGGGAATGGGTGACCATCAGGCAGTCCAAGAGAATCAGGCAGGTAGTTCAGGAGTCCCCTGGGGTCCCGCTTGCAAATCGGTATTCCATTTTGGAGGCTGATGAGGCTGGTTCCTCCAGGGAGTGCAGACAGAGCCAAGCTTCTGGCACCGCAAGCAGCCTGTCTGTACAGGAAGGGGGAAAGAGAGGAAGAGCAATAGTAATAGGGGATTCTATAGTCAGGGGAACAGATAGGCGCTACTGTAGCCGTCAACGTGACTCCAGGATGGTGTGTTGCCTCCCTGGTGCCAGGGTCCAGGATGTCACTGAACGGCTGCAGGGCATCCTGAAGGGGGAGGGTGATGAGGCAGAGGTCATGGTACATGTTGGTACCAATGACATAGGTAGAAAGAGGGATGAGGTCTTGCATCAAGAATTCAGGGAGTTAGGCAGTAGACTAAAAAGCAGGACCTCTCGGGTTGTAATCTCTGGATTACTCCCAGTGCCACGTGCGAGCGAGTACAGAAATAGGAGAATAGCACAGATGAACGCATGGCTTAAGAGTTGGTGCAGGAGGGAGGGTTTTAGATTTCTGGACCACTGGGACCGTTTCTGGTGAAGGTGGGACCTGTACAAGCGGGACGGTCTACATCTGAACCAGAGGGGGACTAACATCCTTGCTGGCGGGTTTGCTAGTGCTGTTGGAAAGAGTTTAAACTAATTTGGCTGGGGGAGGGGATGCAGACTCCTAGCAGAATAGGGACACAGCTAAACACAGGAAAGCGAACAAGTCAGAGGGAATACAGCGGAAGTAAGTTTCAAGGTAGTAAGACCAGGATGGAAGGCCTCTACTTTAATGCCATGAGTATTGCAGATAAAACGGATGAGTTAAGGGCAAGGATTGACACGTGGAATTGTGATATAGTAGCCATCATGGAGACATGG
The DNA here is from genome assembly GCF_036365525.1 of Heterodontus francisci. Taxonomy (NCBI): domain Eukaryota; kingdom Metazoa; phylum Chordata; class Chondrichthyes; order Heterodontiformes; family Heterodontidae; genus Heterodontus; species Heterodontus francisci. The sequence continues at coordinate 128,733,247 of NC_090378.1, read as the reverse complement.
TTGAGGGAGGGGCAGGATTGGCAGCGCAATATCCCTGGATATAGAATCTTCAGGCGAGACAGAGGAGGGGGTAAAAGAAGAGGGGGCATTGCAATATTAGTTAAGGAGTCAGTTAAGGCACTAAGGAGAGATGATTTCTTGGAGGGGGCATCAAATGAAGCTTTATGGGTAGAGTTTAGGACTAAAAAAGGAACAGCCACATTGCTAGGTGTTTATTATAGACCCCCAGATAGTCAGCGGGGAAATTGAGGAGCAAATATGTGCACAATTTGCAGAGGTGTGTAAAAATAATAGGGTAATTATATTAGGTGATTTCAACTTTCCCAACATTAATTGGGATAGTCATCGTGTTAAGGGCTTAGATGGAGTGGAGTTCTTAAAATGGTTACAGGAGAACTTTTTAGCCCAATATGTAGAGGATCCAACAAGGGAGGGTGCAGTGCTGGACCTAATTCTGGGGAATGAAGCCAGACAAGTGGTTGATGTGTTGGTGGGGGAGCATTTTGGTGATCGCGACCACAACATGGTACAATTTAAGCTTGTTATGGAGAAAGAAATAGACAAGTTGCAAAAAAAGGTTTTGGATTGGGGGAGAGCGAATTTTATTAAAATAAGGCAGGATCTGGCCAAGGTAGACTGGAAAGAGTTAGTTGTCAGGAAATCTACAGAAGAGCAGTGGGGGGCATTCAAAAAGGAAATGGGGAGGGTACAGGCCCAACATGTTCCCTCTAGGGTAATAGGTAGGAGCAACAAACCCAGAGAACCATGGATGACCAGAAACATTCAGGGTACGATGAGAAGGAAAAGAGAGGCTTTTAGCAAATACAAGGAGAGCAAATCAATGGAAGCATTAGTGGAGTACAAAAAGTGGAGGATGGAGCTTAAGAAAGCAATTCGGAGAGCAAAGAGGGAATATGAGAAAGCTCTGGCTGGTAAAAGTAGGGAAAATCCCAAGATATTCTATAGGTATATCAACAGGAAGAGGATAACCAGGGAAAGAGTAGGACCTATTAGGGACCAAGGGGGAAATTTGTGGGTGGAGCTAGAGGACATTGGTAGGGTGTTGAACAAATACTTCACATCTGTCTTCACTCAAGAGAATGAGGCTGTTGATATGGAACTTAGAGAGAGAGACTGTGAGGTTCATGAGCAAATTGTCATAGGGAGTGACAAGGTATTGGAGGTTTTGGAAGGCTTAAAAGTGGACAAATCTCCAGGTCTGGACAATTTGTGTCCCAGGATGCTGTGGGAGGCGAGGGTGGAGATTGCAGGGGCTCTGACCCTAGTTTTTAATTCCTCTCTGGCCACAGGGGAGGTGCCAGAGGACTGGAGAACAGCTAATGTGGTCCCACTATTTAAGAAAGGTTGTAGAGATAAGCCAGGGAACTACAGACCAGTGAGTCTCACGTCAGTGGTAGGGAAACTATTGGAGAATATTCTGAAGGAGAGAATCTATCTCCACTTGGAGAGGCAAAATTTGATTAGGAATAGTCAGCATGGCTTTGTCAGAGGGAGGTCATGCCGAACAAATTTGATTGATTTTTTTGAGCATGTGACCAGGTGTGTAGATGAGGGTAGTGCAGTTGATGTAGTTTACATGGATTTCAGCAAAGCCTTTGACAAGGTCCCACATGGGAGACTTATCAAGAAAGCAAATGCACATGGGATACAAGGTAACTTGATAATGTGGATTCTAAATTGGCTTAGCTGTAGGAGACAGAGAGTGATGACAGACAGCTGTTTTAGTGACTGGAAGCCAGTGTCCAGTGGCGTACCACAGGGATCTGTGCTGGGTCCCCTATTGTTTGTCATTTATATAAACGACATAGATGACTATGTGGGGGGTAGGATCAGTAAGTTCGCGGATGACACAAAGATTGGCCGAGTGGTTAACAGTGAGGTGGAATGTCTAAGGTTACAGGAAGATATAGACGGGATGGTCAAATGGGCAGAAAAGTGGCAGATGGAATTTAACCCTGAAAAGTGTGAGGTGATACACTTTGGAAGGAGTAATGTGACACGGAAGTATTCAATGAATGGCCTGACAATGGGAAGTTCCGAGGAACAAAGGGACCTTGGCGTGTTTGTCCATCGATCTCTGAAGGCAGAAGGGCAGGTTAACAGGGTGGTGAAAAAGGCATATGGGACACTTGCCTTTATTAATCAAGGCATAGATTACAATAGCAGGGAGGTCATGTTGGAGTTGTACAGAACTTTGGTAAGGCCACAGCTGGAGTACTGTGTGCAATTCTGGTCGCCACATTATAGGAAGGATGTGATTGCATTGGAGGGGATGCAGAGACGATTCACCGGGATGTTGCCTGGGATGGAACATTTAAGCTATGAAGAGAGGTTGGATAGGCTTGGGTTGTTTTCACTGGAGCAGAGAAGACTGAGGGGTGACCGAATCGAGGTGTACAAGATTATGAGGGGCATGGACAGGGTGGATAGGGAGCAGCTGTTCCCCTTAGCTGAAGGGTCAGTTACGAGGGGTCACAAGTTTAAGGTGAGGGGCAGGAGGTTTAAGGGGGATTTGAGGAAGAACTTTTTTTACCCAGAGGGTGGTGACGATCTGGAATACCCTGCCTGGGAGGGTGGTAGATACAGGTTGCCTCAGATCCTTTAAAAAGTACCTGGATGAGCACTTGGCACGTCATAACATTCAAGGCTACGGGCCAAGTGCTGACAAATGGGATTAGGTAGACAGGTCAGGGGTTTTAATGCATCAGTGCAGACTCGATGGGCTCAAGGGCCTCTTCTGCACTGTATTATTCTGTGATTCTGTGATTGTGTGCGTGTGTGGCATGTGTGCGCGTGTGTAGAGTTTTTTTTATTCATTCATGGGATGTGAGCATTGGTGGCTAGGCAAGGGAAGCAAGAGTGTGTGTGTGTCGAGTGTTTGCATAGTGTGAGTATGTATAGAGTGTGTGCAGAGTGTGTATAAGGTGCATGTAGAGTGCGTGTGTGTATAGATTGGGCGTGTCTTTAGAATGTGCATGTGTGCAGAGTGTGCGTGTGTGTCGAGTGTGCATGGGGGGTGGTGGCGTAGTGGTATTAGCACTGGACCCAGAGACCCAGGGTATTGATCTGGAGACATGGGTTTGAATCCCACCACAGCAGAAGGTGGAATTTGAATTCAATTAATAAATCTGGAATTAAATGCTAGTCTAATGATGGCCATAAAACCATTGTCGATTGTTGTAAAATCCCATCTGGTTCACGAATGTCCTTTAGGGAAGATAATCTGCTGTCCTTCCCTGGTCTGGCCTACATGTGACTCCAGACCCACAGATAAATCTTACATGCCCTCTGAAATGACCTAACAAGCCACTCAGTTGTACCTAACCGCTACAAAGTCAATAAAAAGGAATGAAACCGGACGGACCACCCGATATCGACCGAGGCACCGGAAACGACAAAGAACAAAGAACAGTGCAGCACAGGAACAGGCCATTCGGCCCTCCAAGCCTGCGCCGATCTTGTTGCCTGCCTAAACTTAAAACCTTCTGCACTTCCGGGGACCGTATCCCTCTATTCCCATCCTATTCATGTATTTGTCAGGATGCCTCTTAAATGTCTCTATGGTACCTGCTTCCACCACCTCCCCTGGCAACAAGTTCCAGGCACTCACCACCCTCTGTGTAAAGAACTTGCCTCACACAATTCCTCTAAAATTTGCCCCTCTCACCTTAAACCTATGTCCCCTAGTAACTGACTATTCCACCTTGGGAAAAAGCTTCTGACTATCCACTCTGTCCATGCCGCTTATAACTTTGTAAACCTCTAACATGTCGCCCCTCCACCTCCGTCGTTCCAGTGAAAACAATCCGAGTTTATCCAACCTCTCCTCATAGCTAATGCCCTCCAGACCAGGCAACATCCTGGTAAACCTCTTCTGTACCCTCTCCAAAGCCTCAAAGACAACGGCAAACCCAGCCCTGTCGACCCTGCAAAGTCCTCCTTACTAACATCTCGGGGCTTGTGCCAAAGTTGGGAGAGCTGTCCCACAGACTAGTCAAGCAACAGCCTGACATAGTCATACTGACGGAATCATACCTTACAGACAATGTCCCAGACACTGCAATCACCATCCCTGGGTATGTCCTGTCCCACCAGCAGGACAGACCCACCAGAGGTGGCGGGACAGTGGTCTACAGGATGGAAGGAATTGCCCTGGGAGTCCTCAACATCAACTCCGGACCCCACGAAGTCTCATGGCATCAGGTCAAACATGGGCAAGGTAACCTCCTACTGATTACCAACTACTGCCCTCTCTCAGCTGATGACTCAGTACTCCTCCATGTTGAACACCACTTGGAGGAAGCACTGAGGGTGGCAAGGACACAAAATGTGCTCTGGGTGGGGGACTTCAATGTCCATCACCAAGAGTGGCTCGGCAGCACCACTACTGACCGAGCTGGCCGACTACTAAAGGACATAGCTACTAGACTGGGTCTTAAGCAGGTGGTGAGGGAACCAACACGAGGGAGAAACATACTCGACCTCTTCCTCACCAATCTGCCTGCTGCAGATGCTTCTGTCCATGACTGTATTGGTAGGAGTGACCACCGCACAGTCCTTGTGGAGACGAAGTCCCGCCGTCACTTTGAGGATACCGCCCATCGTGTTGTGTGGCACGATCGCTGTGATAAATGGGATAGATTTCGAACAGATCTAGCAATGCAAAACTGGGCATCCAGGAGGCGCTGTGGGCCATCAGCAGCAGCAGAATTGTACTCAACCACAAACTGTAACCTCATGGCTGGGCATATCTCCCACTCTACCATTACTATCAAGCCAGGAGACCAACCCTGGTTCAATGAAGAGTGCAAAAGGGCATGCCAGGGGTAGCACCAGGCATACCTCAAAATGAGGTGTCAACCTGGTGAAACTACAACCCAGGACTACTTGCATGCCAAACTGCATAAGCAGCATGCGATAGACAGAGCTAAGCGATCCCATAACCAACGGATCAGATCTAAGCTCTGCAGTCCTGCCACATCCAGCCGTGAATGGTGGTGGACAATTAAACAACTAACTGGTGGAGGTGGCTCTCCAAATATCCCCATCCTCAATGATGGGGGAGCCCAGCACATCAGTGCGAAAGATAAGGCAGAAGCATTTGTAACAATCTTCAGCTAGAAGTGCCAAGTCGATGATCCATCTCGGCCTCCTCCTGAAGTCCCCAGCATCACAGATGCCAGACTTCAGCCAATTTGATTCACTCCGCGTGATATCAAGAAACGACTGAAGGCACTGGATACTGCAAAGGCAAAGGCACAGTGGTGCAGTGGTTAGCACTGCAGCCTCACAGCTCCAGCGACCTGGGTTCAATTCTGGGTACTGCCTGTGTGGAGTTTGCAAGTTCTGCCTGTGTCTGCGTGGGTTTCCTCCGGGTGCTCCGGTTTCCTCCCACATGCCAAAGACTTGCAGGTTGATAGGTTAATTGGCCATTATAAATTGCTCCTAGTATAGGTAGGTGGTGGGGAAATATAGGGACAGGTGGGGATGTGGTAGGGATATGGGATTAGTGTAGGATTAGTATGAATGGGTGGTTGATGGTCGGCACAGACTCGGTGGGCCGAAGGGCCTGTTTCAGTGCTGTATCTCTAAAACTAAAAACTAAAACTAAAAACTAAAGACCTGTGCTCCAGAACTTGCCGCACCCCTAGCCAAGCTGTTACAGTATAGCTACAACACTGGCATCTACCCAGCAATGTGGAAAATTGCCCAGGTATGTCCTGTACACTAAAAGCAGGACAAATCCAACCCGGCCAATTACTGCCCCATCAGTCTACTCTCAATCATCAGCAAAGTGATGGAAGGGGTCATCAACAGTGCCATCAAGCAACACTTGCTTAGCAATAACCTGCTCAGTGACGCTCAGTTTGGGTTCCAACAGGGCCACTTACCACCTGACCTCATTACAGCCTTGGTTCAACCATGGACAAAAGAGCTGAACTCAAGAGGTGAGGTGTGATTGAGTGCCCTTGACATCAAGGCAGCATTTGACCGAGTATGGCATCAAGGAGCCCAAGCAAAACTGGAGTCAGTGAGAATCGGGAAAAATCTCTGCAGGTTAGAGTCATACCTGGCACAAAGGAAGATGGCTGTGGTTGTTGGAGGTCAGCCAACTGAGCTCCAGGACATAACTGCAGGAGTTCCTCAGGATAGTGTCCTCGGCCAAACCATCTTCAGCTGCTTCATCAAAGACCTTCCTTCAATCATAAGGTCAGAAGTGGCGATATTCGCTGATGATTGCACAATGTTCAGCACCATTCGTAACTCCTCAAATACTGAAGCAGTCCTGCAGAAATGCAGCAAGACCTGGACAATATCCAGGCTTGGGCTGATAAGTGGCAAGTAACATTTGCGCCACACAAGTGCCAGGCAATAACCATCTCCAACAAGAGAGAATCTAACCATCTCCCCATGACATTCAATGGTATTACCATCGCTGAATTCCCCACTATCAACATCCTGGAGGCTACCATTGACCAGAAACTTAATTGGAGTAGCCATACCATGGCTACAAGAGCAGGTCAGAGGCTAGAAATCCTGCGGCGAGTAACTCACCTCCTGACTCCCCAAAGCCTGTCCACCATCTACAAGGCACAAGTCAGGAGTGTGATGGAATACTCTCCACTTGCCTGGATGGGTGCAGCTCCAACAACACTCAAGAAGCCCGACACCATCCAGGACAAAGCAGCGCACACCATCTACAAACATTCAATCCCTCCACACAGTGGCAGCAGTGTGTACCATCTACAAGATGCACTGCAGCAATACACCAAGGCTCCTTAGACAGCACCTTCCAAACCCGCGACCTCTACTACCTCGAAGGACAAGAGCAGCAGATGCATGGGAACTTCACCACCTGCAAGTTCCCCTCCAAGTCACACACCATCCTGACTTGGAACTATATCGCCGTTCCTTCACTGTCGCTGGGTCAAAATCCTGGAACTCCCTTCCTAACAGCACTGTGGGTATACCTACCCCACATGGACTGCAGCGGTTCAAGAAGGCAGCTCACCACCACCTTCTCAAGGGCAATTAGGGATGGGCAATAAATGCTGGCCTGGCCAGTGAAGCCCAGATCCCATGTCTGAATTTTAAAAATATGTGCGCGTGTGTGTAGAGTGTGTGCGTGTGTGGTGAGTAAATGTATGTGTGTATAGTGAATGTGTGTATAGCGAATTTGTGTATAGTGAATGTATGCAGAGTGATTGTGTAGAGTGAGTGTGTGTAGAGACCGTGTCTTTAGAGTGTGCATGTATGTAGAGTGTGCGTGTCTGTATAGAGTGTGTGTCTGTGTCTGTGTCTGTGTCTGTGTGTGTGTGTGTTTGAGAGTGTGTGCAGATCGCGCGCATGTTTGGATTGCGCGCGTGTGGAGTGCGCGCGTGTGTAGATGTGTAGAGTGTGTGTGTGTAGGGTGCATGTTTGTGTGTAGTGTCTGTATGTGTAGATTGTGTATCTGTGTCGAGTGTGTGTGTGTAGGGTGCATGTTTGTAGAGTGTGTGTGTATATAGAGCGTGTGAGTAGTGTGCACCTGTGCAGAGTGTCTGCGTTTGTGTATAGTGTGTGCATAGAGTGTGTATATAGTGAGTGTGCAGATTGTGTATCTGTGTAGTGTGTGTGTGTAGGGTGCATGTTTGTAGAGTGTGTGCACATGTGTAGTATGCGCATGTGCATAGTGTGTGCGTTTGTGTATAGGGTATGTGCATAGAGTGTGTGTCGTGTGTTTGTGTAGAGTGAGTGTGTGCACAGTGTGCGTGCAAAGAGTGTATATATAGTGAATGTGTGTCGAGTGCTTGTGCCGAGTGTGTGTGTGCAGAGTGTATGTGTGTGCGCGCGCATGTGTAGATTGTGTATCTGTGTAGTGTGCGCGCATGTGTAGTGTGTGACTGTGCAGAGTGTGCGCGTATGTATAGTGTCTGCGTTTGTGTAGAGTGTGTGTACATAGAGTGGGTAGAGTGTGTCTGTGTGTAGAGTATGTCTGTGTGTAGAGTGTGTATGTGTGTGTAGCATGCGTGAGTATACAGTGCGTGTGTGTGTGTAGTGTGTGTGGGTGTGTGTAGAGTGTGTGTATAGTAAGTGAGTGAAGATTGTGTGCGTATAGAGTCTGTGTAGAGTGAATGCGTGTGTGTAGAGTCTGTGTAGATTGTGTGCATGTGTAAAGTCTGTATTTGTGTAGATTGTGTGTATAGTGGATGTGTGTAGAGTGTTTACGTAGAATGTGTGTAGACTGTGTTGAGTGTGTGCGTGTGCGCAGAGAGTGTGTATAGTGAATGTGTTTAGAGTGTTAGTGTAGAGTGTGTGCAGAGTGTTTGTGTTGTGTGTGTGTGTGTATAGTGTGCGTGTGTGTAGAGTGAATGTGTGTGTATATAGTGCGCGCCTGTGCAGGGTGTCTGCATTTGTGTAGAGTGTGTGTACATAGAGTGTGTGTGTGTGTAGTGTGTGTGTGTAGCATGCGTGAGTATACAGTGCGTGTGTGTGTGGGTGTGTATAGAGTGTGTGTAGAGTGAATGTGTGTGTGTAGAGTCTGTGTAAAGTGTGTGTAGAGTGAGTGTGTGTAGATTGTGTGTATAGTGGATGTGTGTAGAGTGTTTGTGCAGCATGTGTGTAGACTGTGTGTTGAGTGTGTGCGTGTGCGTAGAGAGTGTGTATAGTGAATGTGTTTAGAGTGTTAGTGTAGAGTGTGTGTAGAGTGTGTGTAGAGTGTGTGTAGAGTGTGTGTAGAGTGTGTGTAGAGTGTGTGTAGAGTGTGTGTAGAGTGTGTGCGTGTGTAGAATGTGTGCGTGTGTAGAGTGTGTGCGTGTGTAGAATGTGTGCGTGGGTGTAGAGTGTGTAGAGAGTGTATGTGTGCGTGTGTGTAGAGTTTGTGTGTGTGTGTGTATAGAGTGTGTGTGTAGAGTGTTTGTGTATATATAGAGTGTGTGTGTGGTAGTGTTTATATACAGTGTGTGTGTGTGTATATATAGAGTGTGTGTGTGTGTGTAGTGTGCGTGTGTAGAGTGTGCGTGTGTAGAGTGTGTGTGTGTATATAGTGAATGTGTGCAGAGTGTTTGTGTAGAGTGAGTGTGTGTAAATTGTGTGTGAGTGTTTGTAATCTGCGTGTGTAGAGAGTGTGTGTGTGTGTGTGTGTGTGTGTATATATATATATATATATATATATATATATATATATAGAGAGAGTGTGTTTGTGTGTGTACTTGCTCTCTCCCACAGGTAAGATTCAATTTGAGTTTTTTTCTTCACTTTATTTCTTGTTTTTTTTTTGGTCAATACACATTTCATAACTTTTTCCGTGTCAGCTGTGTCTCAGTGGATAGATTCTTGCCTCTCAGTCAGGAAGTCGTGGATTCACATCGCACTCCAGAGGATAAAGCACAAAAGTCCAGGCTGACACTCCTGGTGCAGTACTGAAGGAGTGCTGCACTGTTGGAGATGCTGCCTTTTGGATGCAAATTGACTGTCATTACAACATCACAACAGTGACAGCACTTCTAAAGTACTTCATTGGCTGTAATGCTATTTGGGATGTCCTGAGGTTGTGAAAGGCTCGATATAAATGCAAGTCTTTCTTTTCCCTTTGGAATTATATAGTGACAGAGCGCAGAATTCCATCTTGCCTGTGCTAGCTCTTTGGAAAAGCTTTCCAATTCATCCCACTCCCCTGCTCTCTCCCCGTAGCCTGCATTTCCTTTTCCTTTTCCAGTATTGATGCAACTCTCTGGCTCTTCTACTAAACACTTCTACAAAATTTCCTCTTAAACTTCTCTGCTCTATTAGGGAGCAACCCCCGATTCTCCATGGAACTGAAGTCCCTCATCCCTGGAACCATTCTAGTAAATCTCGTCTGCACCCTCTCCAAGCTCCTCACATCCTTCCTAAAGTGTGATGCCCAGCAGTAGCCACAATACTCCAGCTGTGGACTACCCAGTGTTTTATAACGGTTCAGCATAACTTCTTTTCTTCTTGTAATCTCTGCCTCTATTTATAAAGTCAAGGCTCCAGTATGCTTTTTAAAAGCTGTACTAACTTGTCCTGTAACCTTTGAAAATCTGTATATGTGAACCCTTCTGTTTGCCCCCCACCCCCTTCTTTAACATTGCACTATTTAGGATATGTTGCCTCTCCACATTCTTCTATCAGTAATTCCAATCCTTCCTGTCATATATCAGTTACTCTGCTCGAACCTGTTATCTTGCTTTGTTCTGCATCTTCAGCTGGCTGTCAAATGTTGCTTGATAAGTCCCTGTAAGGCGGCTTGGAACATTTTGCTGCATTAAGGGTGTCGCGTAAATGCAGGTTGTTGTTAAAATCATCCTACGGTGTCTCGTCTAAAGCAACAGCTTCAGTCTCGTTTCATCTCCGGTCTGTCACATAGACTTTGCTCTGGTTAAAGGAAAATTAAATATTCTGATTAGTGAAGCCAGCAGCAAAGAACAATTCATTTTAATTTAATTATCCTCAGCTGAATAAAGTAAAGTTCCTAAAATACCGGGTGTCAAATCTCCTGTTGTTTATTATTAAATTACTATTATTGAGATAATCTAAATACACATCATTTGTTTAGAAGCAAAATACTGCGGAAGCTGGAAATCTGAAATAAAAACAGAAATACTCAGCAGGTCTGGTATCTCTCTATCTGCTATCTATCTATCTTCTATCTAATCCCTATCTTCCTCTCCTCTATTAATCTATTATCTATCTATCTATCTTCTAACTATCTGTCCTCTACCTATCCTCTATCTCTCTCTATCCTTTTTCTCTGCATCCTCTATCTCTCTACCCTCTGTCTATCTGACCTCCATCTCTCTATTCTCTGTCTCTCTCTCTCTCCTTGATCTATCCTTTAGCACTCTATCATCCATTTCTCTATCTTCTATCTTTCCTCTATCTATCTATCCTCTACCTCTCCATACATCTTCTATCTATTCACAGTCTCTCCATCCTCTATCTATCTAGGAACATGGGAAATAAGAACAGGAGTTGGCCATTGGGCCCCTTGAGCCTTCTCTGCCTTTCAACTAGATCATGGCTGATCTTCTACATCAACACCATTTTCCTGCACTATCCCCATAGCCCTTAATCTATCCACTATCTATCCTCGATCATCTATCTCTCTATACTTTATTAATTCTATATCTTCCATCCTCTGTCTATCTCTCTGTGTTATCTTTCTGTCCTCCATCTCTCTATCTTCTATCTGTTTTTTTTAAAGAGGTTTACAAAGTTATAAGCGGCATGGACAGAGTGGATAGTCAGAAGCTTTTTCCCAGGGTGGAAGAGTCAGTTACTAGGGGACATAGGTTTAAGGTGAGAGGGGCAAGGTTTAGAGGGGATGTGCGAGGCAAATTCTTTACACAGAGGGTGGTGAGTGCCTGGAACTTGCTGCCAGGGGAGGTGGTGGAAGCAGATACGATAGCGACGTTTAAGAGACATCTTGACAAATATATGAATAGGAAGGGAATAGAGGGATATGGGCCCCGGAAGTGCAGAAGGTGTTAGTTTCGGCAGGCATCAAGATCGGCGCAGGCTTGGAGGGCCGAATGGCCTGTTCCTGTGCTGTACTGTTCTTTGTTCTCTATCTCTCGATCTCCTTTCTGTCCTCTACCACATTATCCTTTATCTCTCTATTCCCTATCTATCCTCTACCTCTCTATCCCTTACCTATTCTCTACCAAACTAGCCTCTACCTCTCTATCCCCTATTAATCCTCACTCCCTCTATCCTCCATCTCTCTATCGCCGATCTCTCTATCCCCAATCTTCTGCCCTCATCTAACCTCTGCCCTCATCTATCCTCGATCAATCTATGCTCTATTTCTCCATTTCTATGTATCCTCTATCTCTCTATCCTTTTTATATCTATCCTCTATCTCTCCATCTCCTCTATCAGTCATCAATCTTTCCTCCATCTCTGCATTCTCTATCTCTCCATCCTCTATCTATCCTCTATCTCTCAATTCTCTGTCAGTCCCCTAGCTATCCATCTAGCTATCTCTCTATCTTTCAGAATATCTACCCACCCAACTATCATCTATCCATCTATTTATCTATCATCTAATTATCTACCTATTTATCTATCTACACATTGATCTAATATCTATCTATCTATATGTTTGTTTATCTACACTTTCCTCTCCAAGGTCCTTGAACATGTTGTTGCCTCCCAAATCTGACATCCAGTACTGAATAGGCAGAAATTTTCTCCAATGAAATATTGGAAAGACTGAAATCGTTGCCTTTGGTCCGCACCACAAACTCTGTTCTCCAGCTACCAACTCCATCCCTCTCCCAGGCAACTGTCTGAGGCTGAACCAGACTGCTCACAGCAGTAGTGTCATATTTGACCCCAGGATGACCTTCCAACCACACAGCCATGTCATCACTAAGACTGCCTCTTTCCACCTCTGTCACATCACCTGACTTTGCCCTGTGTCCGCTCGTCTGCCACTGAAACCCTCAGCCATGCCTTTGTTACTTCTAAATTTGACTATCCCAATGCTCTCTGGGCTGGCCTCCAATCTTTAACCATCCAAAACTGTAACTCAGCCAAATCTCTGCTGCCCATGTCCGAACTCACAACAAATCACATATCACCCCTGTGTTCACTGACTTCCCCTGGTTCCCAATCTGGCACGTCTTCATTTTAAAATTCTCATCCTTGTTTTCAAATCTGCATGGCCTCTCTATCTCTGTAATCTCCAGCCCTACAACCCTCCGAAATCTCTGCTCCCATTCGGGCCTTTTCCGCCTCCCTGGTTTTAATCGCTCCACAGTGGCGGCCGTGTTTTCAGCTGCTGAGGCCCTAAGTCCTGGAATTTCCTCCCTAACCCTCTCACCTCTCTGTCTCCGTTTTCTCCATCAAGATGTTCCTTAAAACGTTCCTTACCTCTTTGACCAAGCTTTAGGTCACCCATCCTAATAACTCCTTTCATGGCTCCATGTTAAAATTTCTTTGATAATCGCTCGGGATATTTTACCAAGTTAAAGGTGTTATATAAATAAGAGTGTAATTGTGCGTGTTCGTGTGTGCATTTTTGTATATGTGTGTCTGTGCACCTGTCTGTTTGTGCAAATTTGTGCACGTGTTTGTATGTATGCCTGTGTGTGTTTGTGCATATATAAATGTGTGTTTGTGTCCGTGCGTGTAAATGTGTGTGTCTGTGTCTACGTGTGTGTGTCTGTGTGTCTGCGTGCATAAATGTGTGTCTGTGTCAGCGTCTGTGTGTGTAAGTGTGTGTCTGTGTAAATATTTTTGTGTGTGTAAATGTGTGTGTATCTGTGCCTGTGTGTAAATGTGTGTGTGTGTGTGTGTGTGTGTGTGTGTGTGTGTGTGTGTGTGTGTGTGTGAGAGAGAAAGGGAGAGAAAGTGAAAGAGAGGCAAGGGTAACAAGACCTGATCTCTGTGAGATATGAGTGGATGTGTTTAAGTCGTCGTTCACTGCCCCCTCTGGTGCTTCTCTGTTTTGCCAGTGACTGAGAGCAAGTCCCTCACTCTTTCTGTCTCTCTCCCTCTCCAAGGAAGCTCACTTTAGAGAGCGCTTGGAGCTGACACCAGAAGTCCATGAAGCTCAGGTAAGTGTCTGTTGTATTTGATGTGTTGGTGACTGTGTGTGTGATTTTAAGCAGTTAGCAGTAGGATTTGAAGCCCAGCTGACTGTGAGCTGGGTCTCTCACAGACAGAAAGAGAAGCATTTGCACAAAGGCGATCAGTGTGAGATTATTAAGCAGTCTCAGCCTGCTCCTGCTCAATCTGTTTGTTGCTGGCAAACACTCGAGGAGTAGCGTTCAATTGAAAAATGCTTCACTGTGTCGGCCAGTCTTTCTAAACATTGAAGAGGCTCGGAGTCTTTGAAGAGATATTTTGGCCACATCTAACAAAATTTTTTCTTAGAAAGTGCCAAACTGCCAGATTAATCTTCCTTGAGTAGAACTTGCACTAGCTCTGACATCAGCTCGATTCTAGTTAACCATCAAGTAATAGGCAAGGCCACAGAAGAGAAGAGGAGAGACAGAAAGAGAGAGAAGCCACAGAAGAGAGCTCGAGCGTGTCAGCAGTCTTAGTTCATGCAAGTAATGGAAAGATCTGGGTGTGCTTCCAGCTCACTGACAGGGAGATGCAGAGGGTCAGCCCCATGTCCCTTGAGCCCTGCTCCAATACTGTCAGCAAGATCAGCAGGTTAATAGCACCTTGACAATAAGCTGGGCGACACTATAGCACTGTTCCTGTGGGATTCTTCTCAAAGCACAAACAGGATGACTCCTGATAAATTACTACCGATAATTCAAGCCACACTCTGATGGCGATTTTCCCTCCAGCTCAATGATAGGTGATTCCTCAGCAGTGTAACAGGTGTGAGAGAGAGTTCCCCAATGCAACTGGATGCTTGGCTCAAGTAGCATCATTTCCAGTGAATCTCTCCTTCAATGATATTCACTGGGGTAAAGTTAAAAATACACTCATGCTCATTTCCACAGGCACAGGCTCCCAAGTGCATACATTTAAAAAGACACTGATTCTCAATGGGGTACAGTTACCCAGAGACTGATTCTCAATGGGGTACAGTTACCCAGAGACTGATTCTCACTGGGATACAGTTACCCAGAGACTGATTCTCACTGGGATACAGTAATCCAGACACTGATTCTCACTGGGGTACAGTTACCCAGAGACTGATTCTCACTGGGGTACAGTTACCCAGAGACTGATTCTCACTGGGGTACAGTTACCCAGAGACTGATTCTCACTGGGGTACAGTAATCCAGACACTGATTCTCACTGGGGTACAGTAATCCAGACACTGATTCTCACTGGGGTACAGTTACCCAGAGACTGATTCTCACTGGGGTACAGTTACCCAGAGACTGATTCTCACTGGGGTACAGTAATCCAGACACTGATTCTCACTGGGGTACAGTTACCCAGAGACTGATTCTCACTGGGGTACAGTTACCCAGACACTGATTCTCACTGGGGTACAGTTATCCAGAGACTGATTCTCACTGGGGTACAGTTACCCAGAGACTGATTCTCACTGGGGTACAGTTACCCAGAGACTGATTCTCACTGGGGTACAGTAATCCAGACACTGATTCTCACTGGGGTACAGTTACCCAGAGACTGATTCTCACTGGGGTACAGTTACCCAGAGACTGATTCTCACTGGGGTACAGTAATCCAGACACTGATTCTCACTGGGGTACAGTTACCCAGAGACTGATTCTCACTGGGGTACAGTTACCCAGACACTGATTCTCACTGGGGTACAGTTACCCAGAGACTGATTCTCAATGGGGTACAGTTACCCAGAGACTGATTCTCAATGGGGTACAGTTACCCAGAGACTGATTCTCACTGGGATACAGTTACCCAGAGACTGATTCTCACTGGGATACAGTAATCCAGACACTGATTCTCACTGGGGTACAGTTACCCAGAGACTGATTCTCACTGGGGTACAGTTACCCAGAGACTGATTCTCACTGGGGTACAGTTACCCAGATACTGAATCTCACTGGGGTACAGTTATCCAGAGACTGATTCTCAATGGGGTACAGTTACCCAGATACTGATTCTCAATGGGGTACAGTTATCCAGAGACTGATTCTCACCGGGGTACAGTTACCAAGACACTGATTCACACCGGGGTACAGTTCCACAGACACTGACACTCACTGGGGTACAGTTCCACAGACACTGACTCTCACTGGGGTACAGTTCCACAGACACTGACACTCACTGGGGTACAGTTCCACAGACACTGACACTCACTGGGGTACAGTTCCACAGACACTGACACTCACTGGGGTACAGTTCCACAGATACTGACTCTCACCGTGGTACAGTTCCACAGACACTGACTCTCACTGGGGTACAGGTTCCACAGACACTGACTCTCACTGGGGTACAGTTCCACAGACACTGACACTCACTGGGGTACAGTTCCACAGACACTGACACTCACTGGGATCCAGTTGCAGAGACACAGAATCTCAATGCGGTATAGTTCCATAGGCATCGACAATAACTAGGTTATGGGTTCCACAGATACTGACTCTCACCGTGGTACAGTTCCACAGACACGGACTCTCACTGGGGTACAGTTCCACAGACACGGACTCTCACTGGGGTACAGTTCCACAGACACTGACACTCACTGGGGTACAGTTCCACAGACACGGACTCTCACTGGGGTACAGTTCCACAGACACCGACTCTCACTGGGGTATAGTTCCACAGACACGGACTCTCACTGGGGTACAGTTCCACAGACAACGTCTCTCAATGTGATACCATTCCACCGACGGTGACTGTCACAGGGATACAGTTACTCAGACACTGTGCCTCACTGTGGTAGAATGACCAAGCAGCTGACACTGACAATGCACAATTCCAATGAAACTGACTCTCACTGGGGTACAGTTCCAATGACACTGATACTCACAGGGGTACAGTTCCACACACACTGACTCTCACTGGAGTACAGTTCCACACACACTGACTCTCACTGGGGTACAGTTCCACAGACACTGACACTCACTGGGGTACAGTTACCCAGACACTGACTCTCACTGAGGAACAGTTCCACAGACACTGACTCTCATTGGGGTACAGTTACCCAGACACTGACACTCATTGGGGTACAGTTATCCAGACACTGATTCTCACTGGGGTACAGTTATCCAGACACTGATTCGCAATGGGGTACAGTTATCCAGACACTGATTCTCAATGGGGTACAGTTATCCAGACACTGATTCTCACTGGGGTACAGTTACCCAGACACTGATTCTCACTGGGGTACAGTTATCCAGACACTGATTCTCACTGGGGTACAGTTACCCAGAGACTGAATCTCACTGCGGTACAGTTATCCAGAGACTGATTCTCAATGGGATACAGTTACCCAGATACTGATTCTCAATGGGGTACAGTTATCCAGAGACTGATTCTCACCGGGGTACAGTTACCAATACACTGATTCACACCGGGGTACAGTTCCACAGACACTGACTCTCACTGGGGTACAGTTCCACAGACACTAACACTCACTGGGGTACAGTTCCACACACATTGACTCTCACTGGGGTACAGTTCCACGGTCAGTGACTCTCACTGGGGAACAGTTCCACGGACACTGACTCTCACTGGGGTACAGTTCCACAGACACTGACTCTCACTCGGGTGCAGTTGCACAGGCACTGACTCTCACTAGGGTGCAGTTGCACAGGCACTGACTCTCACTAGGGTGCAGTTGCACAGACACGAACTCTCACTGGGGCACAGTTCCACAGGCACTGACTGGCACTCGGGTACAGTTCCACAGGCACTGACTGTCACGTGCATTCAGTTCCACAGGCACTGATGCTCACTGGGGTACAGTTCCACAGGCACTGACTCTCACTGGGGTACAGTTCCACAGACACTGACTCTCACTGGGCTACAGTTCCACACACACTGACTCTCACTGGTGGAATGTTCCACAGACACTGACTCTCACTGGGGTACTTTCCACAGACACTGGGTTGCAGTCTGACATGCACTGACTCTCTCAATGTACAGTTCTACAGCAACTGACTGTCACTAGGGTACAGTTCCAGAGACTTTGACCCTCACTGACGTACTGTTCGCCAGATTGACACTCACAATATACAGTACGACAGACACTGGTTCTTACTGGGCTACAGTTCTACAGGCAATCGCTCTCACTGGGGTTCTGTTCCATAGAAAGTGACCCACACTAGGTAACATTCCACAGACACAGTCTCTCACTTGGGTACAGTTCCACAGACATTGACTCTCACTCGGGTACAGTTCCAGACACTGACTCTCATACCTGTACTGTTCCACAGGCAGTGACTCGAACTGGGGGACAGTTCCACAGACACTGGCTCTCACTGGAGTACAGTTCCACAGACACTGGCTCTCACTGGGGATCAGTTACACAGGTACTGACGCTCACTGAGGTACAGTTCCACAGACACTGACTCTCACTGGGGTACACTTGCATAGGCACTGACGCTCACTGGGGTACAGTTCCACAGACACTGACTCTCACTGGGATACACTTGCATAGGCACTGACGCTCACTGGGGTACAGTTCCACAGACACTGACTGTCACGTGCATTCAGTTCCACAGGCACTGATGCTCACTGGGATACAGTTCCACAGACACTGACTCTCACTGGGGTTCAGTTCCACAGACACTGACTCTCACTGGGGTTCAGTTCCACAGAGACTGACTCTCACTCGAGCACAGTTCTACAGACACTGGCTCTCACTGGGGTTCAGTTCCACAGACACTGACCCTCACTGGGATACAGTTCCACAGACACTGACCCTCACTGGGATACAGTTCCACAGAGACTGACTCTCACTCGAGCACAGTTCTACAGACACTGGCTCTCACTGAGGTACAGTTACACAGGTACTGACTCTCACTAGGGTACAGTTTAACACAGACGCTGACTCTCACTCGGATACAGTTCCACAGGCACTGATGCTCACTGGGATACAGTTCCACAGACACTGACTCTCACTGGGGTTCAGTTCCACAGACACTGACTCTCACTGGGGTTCAGTTCCACAGACACTGACCCTCACTGGGATACAGTTCCACAGACACTGACCCTCACTGGGATACAGTTCCACAGAGACTGACTCTCACTCGAGCACAGTTCTACAGACACTGGCTCTCACTGAGGTACAGTTACACAGGTACTGACTCTCACTCGGCTATAGTTCCACAGGCAGTGACTCTTACTGGCGGACAGTTCCACAGGTACTGACTCTCACTCGGCTATAGTTCCACAGGCAGTGACTCTTACTTGCGGACAGTTCCACAGACACTGGCTCTCACTGGAGTACAGTTCCACAGACACTGGCTCTCACTGGAGTACAGTTCCACAGACACTGGCTCTCACTGGAGTACAGTTCCACAGACACTGGCTCTCACTGGAGTACAGTTCCACAGACACTGACTCTTACTGGGGTACAGTTCCACAGACACTGGCTGTCACTGGGATACATTTCCACAGATACTGACTTTCATAGATTCATAGAGTTATACAGTACAGAAACAGGCCTTTCGGCCCATCGTGTCCGTGCCGACCATCAAGCACCGAACTATTCTAATTGCATTTTCCAGCACTTGGCCTGTGGCCTTGTATGCTATGGCATTTCAAGTGCTCCTCTAAATGCTTCTTAAATGTTGTGAGGGTTCCTGCCTCAACCACCCCTTTCAGACAGTGCGTTCCAGATTCCAATCAACCTCTGGGTGAAAAAATTTTCCTCAAATCCCCTCTAAACCTCCTGCCCCTTACCTGAAATCTATGCCCCCTGGTTATTGACCCCTCCACTAAGGGAAAAGGTTTCTTCCTATCGAACCTATCAATGCCCCCCATAATTTTGTAAACCTCAATCATGTCCCCCCTCAGCCTTCTCTGCTCGAAGGAAAACAACCCGAGCCTTTTCAGTCTCTCTTCGTAGCTGCAATGCTCCAGCCCAGGCAACATCCTAGTGAATCTCCTCTGCACCCTCTCCAGTGCAATAACATCCTTTCACTGGGGTACAATGACCCAGACACTGATTCTCACTATATACATTTCCACAGACACTGTCTGTCACTGGGGTACAGGTCCACACAAACTGACTCTAACTAGTGTACATCTGCCAGACACTGACTCTCACTGGGGTCATTTTCCACTGACACTGACTGTCAATGGGCTACAGTTCGACACAAACCTACTCTCACTGGGGGACCTTTCTGCAGTCACAGACTCTCACTGGGGTACAGTTCTAGACTAACTGACTGTCACTGGGACAGTTCGAGAGACACTGACTCTCACAGTGTTACTGCTCCCCAGACACTGAGTCTCATGTACATTTTGACATACACTGACTTTCAGCGGGGCACAGTTCCACAGATACTGACTGTAACTAGAGTACTGGATGCACTTAGGAGCATGCAGGTGGCGGAAAGCATCATAGACAGGAGTTTTAGAGAAGTGGTTACACCCAAGGTGCAGGCAAATAGATGGGTGACCGGTAGAAGGGGCAGGCAGTCAGTGCTGGAATCCCCTGTGGCTATCCCCCTCTCTAACAAGGATACCGTTCTGGATACTGTTGGGGGGGATGGCCTATCAGGGGAAAACAACAGCAGCCAGAGCAGTGACACCACGGCTGGCACTGTTGTTCAGCAGGGAGGGACAAAGTGCAGAAGAGCAATAGTTATCGGGGACTCTATAGTCAGGGGCACAGATAGGCGCTTCTGTGGATGTGAAAGAGACTCCAGGATGGTATGTTGTCTCCCTGGTGCCAGGGTCAAGGATATCTCTGAACGGACAGAGGGCATTCTGAAGGGGGAGGGTGAACAGCCAGAGGTTGTGGTACACATCGATACCAATGACATAGGCAGGAAGAGTGATGAGGTCCTGCAGGGGGAGTTTAGGGAGTTAGGCAGTAAGTTTAAAAACAGGACCTCTAGGGTTGTAATCTCGGGATTACTCCCTGTGCCACATGCCAGTGAGGCTAGAAATAGGAAGATAGTGCAGCGAAACACGTGGCTGAACAGCTGGTGTAGAAGGGAGGGTTTCAGATAACTGGACCATTGGGCTCTCTTCAGGGACAGATGGGACCTGGACAAGAAGGACGGGTTGCATCTAAACTGGAGGGGCACTAATATCCTGGCTGCAAGGTTTGCTAGCGTCACTCGGGAGGGTTTAAACTCGTGTGGCAGGGGGGTGGGAACCAGAGCAGTAGGACAGCTAGTGAAATAAATGAGGGGGACCTAGTAAATAAGGCCAGTAAGACTAAGAGGAAGAGCAGGCAGGGAGATGTTGCTGAGCACAGCGGGACTGGTGGTCTGAAGTGCATTTGTTTCAATGCGAGAAGTATAACTGGTAAGGCAGATGAACTTAGAGCTTGGATTAGTAATTGGAACGATGATGTTGTTGCTATTACAGAGACTTGGTTGAGGGAAGGACGGGATTGGCAGATAAATGTTCCAGGATTTAGAAGCTTCAGGCGGGATAGAGGGGGATGTAAAGGGTGGGGGAGTTGCATTACTGGTTCAGGAGAATATCACAGCTGTACTGCGGGAGGACACCTCGGAGGGGTTGTGCAGCGAGGCAATCTGGGTGGAGCTCAGGAATAGGAAGGGTGCAGTCACGATGTTGGGGGTTTACGACAGGCCTCCCAACAGCCAGCGGGAGGTAGAGGAGCAGATATGTAGATGGATTTTGGAAAGATGTAAAGGTAACAGGGTGGTGGTGGTGGGTGATTTTAACTTCCCCTATATTGACTGGGACTCACTTAGTGCTCGGGGCTTGGATGGGGCAGAATTTGTGAGGAGCATCCAGGAGGGATTCTTGAAACAGTATGTAGATAGTCCAACTAGGGATGGGGCCGTACTGGATCTGGTATTGGGGAATGAGCCCGGCCAGGTGGTCGAAGTTTCAGTAGGGGAGCATTTCGGGAGCAGTGACCATAATTCCATAAGTTTAAAGGTACTTGTGGATAAGGATAAGAGTAGTCCTCGGGTGAAGGTGCTAAATTGGGGGAAGATTAATTATAACAATATTAGGCAGGAACTGAAGAATTAAGATTGGGGGCGGCTGTTTGAGGGTAAATCAACATCTGACATGTGGGAGTCTTTCAAACGTCAACTGATTAGAATCCAGGACCAGCATGTTCCTGTGAGGAAGAAAGACAAGTTTGGCAAGTTTCGGGAAGCTTGGATAACGCGGGATATTGTGAGCCTAGTCAAAAAGATAAAGGAAGCATTTGTTTGGGCTGGAAGGCTAGGAACAGACGAAGCACTTGAGGAATATAAATACAGTAGGAAGGAGCTTAAGCAAGGAGTTAGGAGGGCTAAAAGGGGTCATGAAAAGTCATTGGCAAACAGGGTTAAGGAAAATCCCAAGGCTTTTTATACGTATATAAAGAGCAAGAGGGTAACCAGAGAAAGGGTTGGCCCACTCAAGGACAGAGATGGGAATCTATGTGTGGAGCCAGAGGAAATGGGCGAGGTGCAAAATGAGTACTTTGCATCAGTATTCACCAAAGAGAAGGACTTGGTGGATGATGAGCCTAGGGAAGGGAATGCAGATAGTCTCAGTCATCTCATTATCAAAAAGGAGGTGGTGTTGGGTGTCTTGCAAACATTAAGGTAAATAAGTCCCCAGGGCCTGATGGGATCTACTCCAGAATACTGAGGGAGGCAAGAGAGGAAATTGCTGGGGCCTTGACAGAAAGCTTTGCATCCTCATTGGCTACAGGTGAGGTCCCAGAGGACTGGAGACTCAAGGACAGAGATGGGAATCTATGTGTGGAGCCAGAGGAAATGGGCGAGGTGCAAAATGAGTACTTTGCATCAGTATTCACCAAAGAGAAGGACTTGGTGGATGATGAGCCTAGGGAAGGGAATGCAGATAGTCTCAGTCATCTCATTATCAAAAAGGAGGTGGTGTTGGGTGTCTTGCAAACATTAAGGTAAATAAGTCCCCAGGGCCTGATGGGATCTACTCCAGAATACTGAGGGAGGCAAGAGAGGAAATTGCTGGGGCCTTGACAGAAAGCTTTGCATCCTCATTGGCTACAGGTGAGGTCCCAGAGGACTGGAGAATAGCCAATGTTGTTCCTTTGTTTCAGAAGGGTGGCAAGGATAATCCAGGAAATTATAGGCCGGTGAGCCTTACATCAGTGGTAGGGAAATTATTAGAGAGGATTCTTCGGGACCGGATTTACTCCCATTTGGAAACAAACAAACTTATTAGCGAGAGACAGCATGGTTTTGTGAAGGGGAGGTCGTGTCTTACTAATTTGAATGAACAAAGAACAAAGAACAAAGAAAAGTACAGCACAGGAACAGGCCCTTCGGCCCTCCAAGCCTACGCCGATCCAGATCCTCTATCTAAACCTGTTGCCTATTTTCTAAGGGTCTGTATCTCTTTACTTTCTGCCCATTCATGTATCTGTCTAGATACATCTTAAAAGACGCTATCGTGCCCGCGTCTACCACCTCCGCTGGCAACGCGTTCCAGGAACCCACCACCCTCTGCGTAAAGAACTTTCCACGCCTATCCCCCCTAAGCTTTTCCCCTTTCACTTTGAACACGTGTCCCCTTGTAATTGAATCCCCCACTCTGGGAAAAAGCTTCTTGCTATCCACCCTGTCTATACCTCTCATGATTTTGTACACCTCAATCAGGTCCCCGTCTTTCTAATGAAAATAATCCTAATCTACTCAACCTCTCTTCATAGCTAGTGCCCTCCATACCAGGCAACATCCTGGTGAACCTCCTCTGCACCCTCTCCAAAGCATCCACATCCTTTTGGTAATGTGGCGACCAGAACTGCACGCAGTATTCCAAATGTGGCCGAACCAAAGTCCTATACAACTGTAACATGACCTGCCAACTCTTGTACTCAATACCCCGTCTGATGAAGGAAGCATGCCGTATGCCTTCTTGACCACTCTATTGACCTGCGTTGCCACCTTCAGGGAACAATGGACCTGAACACCCAAATCTCTCTGTACATCAATTTTCCCCAGGACTTTTCCATTTACTGTATAGTTCACTCTTGAATTGGATCTTCCAAAATGCATCACCTCGCATTTACCCTGATTGAACTCCATCTGCCATTTCTCTGCCCAACTCTCCAATCTATCTATATTCTGCTGTATTCTCTGACAGTCCCCTTCACTATCTGCTACTCCACCCATCTTAGTGTCATCTGCAAACTTGCTAATCAGACCACCTATACTTTTCTCCAAATCATTTATGTATTGAGTTTTTTGAGGAAGTGATGAAGATGATTGATGAAGGAAGGGCAGTGGATGTTTTCTGTATGGACTTCAGTAAAGCCTTTGACAAGGTCCCGCATGGCAGACTGGTACAAAAGGTGAAGTCACACGGGATCAGAGGTGAGCTGGCAAGATGGATACAGAACTGGCTCGGTCATAGAAGGCAGAGGGTATCAGTGAATGGGTGTTTTTCTGAATGGAGGGATGTGACTAGTGGTGTTCCGCAGGGATCAGTGCTGGGACCTTTGCTGTTTGTAGTATATATAAATGATTTGGAGGAAAATGTAGCTGGTCTGATTAGTAAGTTTGCGGACGACACAAAGGTTGGTGGAGTTGCGGATAGTGATGAGGATTGTCAGAGGATACAGCAGGATATAGATCGGTTGGAGACTTGGGCGGAGATTTGGCAGATGGAGTTTAATCCAGACAAATGTGAGGTAATGCATTTTGGAAGGTCTAATGCCGGTGGGAGGTATACAGTAAATGGCAGAACCCTTAGGAGTATTGACAGTCAGAGAGATCTGGGCGTACAGGTCCACAGGTCACTGAAAGTGGCAACGCAGGTGGATAAGGTAGTCAAGAAGGCATTCGGCATGCTTGCCTTCATCGGTCGGGGCATGGAGTATAAAAATTGGCAAGTCATGCTGCAGCTGTACAGAACCTTAGTTAGGCCACACTTAGAATATTGCGTGTAATTCTGGTCACCACACTACCAGAAGGATGTGGAAGTTTTGGAGAGGGTACAGAGGAGGTTTACCAGGATGTTGCCTGGTCTGGAGGGCATTAGCTATGAGGAGAGGTTGGAAAAACTCGGATTGTTTTCACTGGAATGACGGAGGTGGAGGGGCGACATGATAGAGGTTTACAAAGTTATGAGTGGCATGGACAGAGTGGATAGTCAGAAGCTTTTTCCCAGGGTGGAAGAGTCAGTTACTAGGGGACATAGGTTTAAGGTGAGAGGGGCAAAGTTTAGAGGGGATGTGCGAGGCAAGTTCTTTACACAGAGGGTGGTGAGTGCCTGGAACTTGCTGCCAGGGGAGGTGGTGGAAGCAGATACGATAGCGACATTTAAGAGACATCTTGACAAATACATGAATAGGAAGGGAATAGAGGGATATGGGCCCTGGAAGTGCAGAAGGTGTTAGTTTAGGCAGGCATCAAGATCGGCGCAGACTTGGAGGGCCGAATGGCCTGTTCCTGTGCTGTACTGTTCTTTGCTCTTTGTACTGATGAATGGTCACTGACCTGAATCATTAACTTTGCTTCTCTCTCCATAAATGCAGCAAGACCTGCTGAGTATTTCCAGAATTTGTTGCTTTTATTTCAGATTTCCAGCATCAGCAGTATTTTGCTTTTATTTATGTATCTTCAGTACTGTTCCCTAGAAACTGACTTTCGCTCAGTTACAGTTCCACAGTCACTGACTCTCAGTGGGGTACAGTTCCACACACACTGACTCTCACTGGGGTACAGTTCCACAGTCACTGACTCTCACTGGGGTACAGTTCCACAGACACTGACCCTCACTGAGGTACAGTTCCACAGACACTGACCCTCACTGGGGTACAGTTCCACACACACTGACCCTCACTGGGGTACAGTTCCACACACACTGACCCTCACTGGGGTACAGTTCCACACACACTGACTCTCACTGGGGTACAGTTCCACAGACACTGACTCTCACTGGGGTACAGTTCCACAGACACTGACTCTCACTGGGGTACAGTTCCACACACACTGACTCTCACTGGGGTACAGTTCCACAGACACTGACTCTCACTGGGGTACAGTTCCACACACACTGACTCTCACTGGGGTAGAGTTCCACAGACACTGACTCTCACTGGGGTACAGTTCCACACACACTGACTCTCACTGGTGTACAGTTGCACACACACTGACTCTCACTGGGGTACAGTTCCAAACACACTGACTCTCACTGGGGTACAGTTCCACAGTCACTGACTCTCACTGGGGTACAGTTCCACAGACACTGACTCTCACTGGGGTACAGTTCCACAGACACTGACTCTCACTGGGGTACAGTTCCACACACACTGACTCTCACTGGAGTACAGTTCCAGTCGCTGACTCTCACTTGGGTACAGTTCCACACACACTGACCCTCACTTGGGTACAGTTCCACACACACTGACTCTCACTGGGGTACAGTTCCACAGTCAGTGACTCTCACTGGGGTACAGTTCCACACACACTGACCCTCACTTGGGTACAGTTCCACACACACTGACTCTCACTGGGGTACAGTTCCACACACACTGACCCTCACTTGGGTACAGTTCCACACACACTGACCCTCACTTGGATACAGTTCCACACACACTGACTCTCACTGGGGTACAGTTCCACACACACTGACCCTCACTGGGGTACAGTTCCACACACACTGACCCTCACTGGGGTACAGTTCCACACACACTGACCCTCACTGGGGTACAGTTCCACACACACTGACCCTCACTGGGGTACAGTTCCACACACACTGACTCTCACTGGGGTACAGTTCCACACACACTGACCCTCACTGGGGTACAGTTCCACACACACTGACCCTCACTGGGGTACAGTTCCACACACACTGACTCTCACTGGGGTACAGTTCCACAGACACTGACTCTCACTGGGGTACAGTTCCACACACACTGACTCTCACTGGGGTAGAGTTCCACAGACACTGACTCTCACTGGGGTACAGTTCCACACACACTGACTCTCACTGGTGTACAGTTGCACACACACTGACTCTCACTGGGGTACAGTTCCAAACACACTGACTCTCACTGGGGTACAGTTCCACAGTCACTGACTCTCACTGGGGTACAGTTCCACAGACACTGACTCTCACTGGGGTACAGTTCCACAGACACTGACTCTCACTGGGGTACAGTTCCACACACACTGACTCTCACTGGGGTACAGTTCCAGTCGCTGACTCTCACTTGGGTACAGTTCCACAGACACTGACCCTCACTTGGGTACAGTTCCACACACACTGACTCTCACTGGGGTACAGTTCCACAGTCAGTGACTCTCACTGGGGTACAGTTCCACACACACTGACCCTCACTTGGGTACAGTTCCACACACACTGACTCTCACTGGGGTACAGTTCCAGTCGCTGACTCTCACTTGGGTACAGTTCCACAGACACTGACCCTCACTTGGGTACAGTTCCACACACACTGACCCTCACTTGGGTACAGTTCCACACACACTGACTCTCACTGGGGTACAGTTCCACAGTCAGTGACTCTCACTGGGGTACAGTTCCACACACACTGACCCTCACTTGGGTACAGTTCCACACACACTGACTCTCACTGGGGTACAGTTCCACACACACTGACCCTCACTGGGGTACAGTTCCACACACACTGACCCTCACTTGGATACAGTTCCACACACACTGACTCTCACTGGGGTACAGTTCCACACACACTGACTCTCACTGGGGTACAGTTCCACAGTCACAGACTCTCACTTGGGTACAGTTCCACAGACACTGACCCTCACTTGGGTACAGTTCCACACACACTGACTCTCACTTGGGTACAGTTCCACAGTCACTGACTCTCACTGGGGTACAGTTCCACACACACTGACCCTCACTTGGGTACAGTTCCACACACACTGACTCTCACTGGCTTACAGTTCCACACACACTGACCCTCACTTGGGTACAGTTCCACACACACTGACTCTCACTGGGGTACAGTTCCACACACACTGACTCTCACTGGGGTACAGTTCCACACACACTGACCCTCACTGGGGTCCAGTTCTACACACACTGACTCTCACTGGGGTACAGTTCCACACACACTGACCCTCACTTGGGTACAGTTCCACACACACTGACTCTCACTGGGGTACAGTTCCACACACACTGACTCTCACTGGGGTACAGTTCCACAGTCACTGACTCTCACTTGGGTACAGTTCCACAGACACTGACCCTCACTTGGGTACAGTTCCACACACACTGACTCTCACTTGGGTACAGTTCCACAGTCACTGACTCTCACTGGGGTACAGTTCCACACACACTGACCCTCACTTGGGTACAGTTCCACACACACTGACTCTCACTGGCTTACAGTTCCACACACACTAACCCTCACTTGGGTACAGTTCCACACACACTGACTCTCACTGGGGTACAGTTCCACACACACTGACTCTCACTGGGGTACAGTTCCACACACACTGACCCTCACTTGGGTACAGTTCCACACACACTGACCCTCACTTGGGTCCAGTTCTACACACACTGACTCTCACTGGGGTCCAGTTCTACACACACTGACTCTCACTGACCGTTTCACCCTCCTGTGATCAGTCTCATTATGCACTTTCCTGCTGCCTGCCTAATACTGTTATGGATGGATTTTTAATCCTCTTTCAGCATTGCTCTCAATATCCTCGAACTTTACTTGGTTCACCAACCCGAAGTCTGCGCTCGCCGGACCGGATTTATACTGCCGATATCCCGAATCCTTGTGTCTGGATTTCTGGAGTTTTACTACAGCTGCCTCTAAAATCCTGCAGTTTTCTGCTCTTCTCCTTCAGGTCAGCTTCTTTAACTTCTTTCAAATTCTTCTTCTGGGTGCAGCCTGGAAGGAAACTCATTGGTCTTGATCTCATCACTCATCATCATATTGTATGTTGGTTTGGTACACTGCCACCTCAGTTAGTCTAACTGAGAGCGATACTTTAGTCTGGGTTATGTAGAACATTGATATTTATTATATGAGACCAATATAGAGCTTCACACCAGACGGTGTGAAGCCACCAAATGACACTGCATCCAGCCTTGAGTCTCTCTTCCAGACATGATCTCATACGTCATCCTGGCAGGAGGTATTCATTACATGGTATCAAGATTAATCCTTTCAGACTCTTATACTACAAGTTCCACACACACTGACTCTCACTGGGGTACAGATCCACACACACTGACTCTCACTGGGGTACAGTTCCACACACACTGACTCTCACTGGGGTAGAGTTCCACACACACTGACTCTCACTGGGGTACAGTTCCACACACACTGACTCTCACTGGGGTACAGTTCCACACACACTGACTCTCACTGGGGTAGAGTTCCACACACACTGACTCTCACTGGGGTACAGATCCACACACACTGACTCTCACTGGGGTACAGTTCCACACACACTGACTCTCACTGGGGTACAGATCCACACACACTGACTCTCACTGGGGTACAGTTCCACACACACTGACTCTCACTGGGGTAGAGTTCCACACACACTGACTCTCACTGGGGTACAGATCCACACACACTGACTCTCACTGGGGTACAGTTCCACACACACTGACCCTCACTGGGGTACAGATCCACACACACTGACTCTCACTGGGGTACAGTTCCACACACACTGACTCTCACTGGGGTACAGATCCACACACACTGACTCTCACTGGGGTACAGATCCACACACACTGACTCTCACTGGAGTACAGTTCCATAGACACTGATCCTCACTGGGATACAGTTCCCCAGGCACTATCTCCCACTGGTGTATACGAATATACGAATCCGGAGCACGAGTAGACCACTCAGCCCTTCGAGTCTGCTCCTCCATTCAATAAGTTCATGGCTGAACTCGAAACATAGAAACACAGAAAAAAGGAGCAGGAGGAGGCCCTTCAGCTCTTCGGGCCTGCTCTGCCATTCAAAAAACATCATGGCTAATCGTCTAATTCAGTACCCTGTTCCCACTTTGTCCCCATATCCCTTGATCCCTTTGGCATTAAGAAATATATCTTGCTTGAATATAGTTAATGACTTGACCTCCACTGCCTTCTGCGGTAGAGAATTCCACAGGATCACTACCTTCTGAGTGAAGAAATTTCTCCTCCTCTCGGTTCTAAATGCCATACCCCGTATCCTGAGACTGTGACCACTGGTTCTGGACTCCCCAGCCATTGGGAACATCCTCCCTGTCTAGTCCTGTTAGAATTTATAGGTTTCTGTGAGATCCCCTCTCATTCTTTTAAACTCTAGTGAATATAGGCCTAGTCGACCCAATCTCTCCTCATACATCAATCCTGCCATCCCAGGAATCAGCCGAGTAAATCTTCATTGCACTCCCTCCATGGCAAGAACATCCTTCCTCAGGTAGGGAGACCAAAACTGCACACAATACTCCAGATGTGGTCTCACCAGGGCTCTGTATAACTGCAGTAAGACATCCCTGCTCCTGTACTCAAATCCTCTTGCAATGAAGGCCAACATACCATTCGCCTTCCTAACTGCTTGCTGCACCTGAATGCTTGCTTTCAGCGACTGGTGTACAAGGATACCCAGGTCTTCGTTGCACCTCCCCCTTTCCCTATCTACCATTCAGATAATCTGCCCTTCTGTTTTTGCCACCTCACATTTATCCACATTATGCTACATCTGCCATGCACTTTCCCACTCACCCAACTTGTCCAAATCACATTGGAGCCTCTTTGCATCCTCCTCACAGCTCACATTCCCCCCCAGCTTTGTGTTGTCTGCAAACTTGGAAATGTTGCATTTAGTTCCCTCACCCAAGTCATTAATAAATATTGTAAATAGCTGGGGCCCAAGCACTGATTCCTGCAGTACCCCACTAATCACTGCCTGACACCCGGAAAAATACCTGTTTATTCCTCCTCTCTGTTTCCTGTCTGTCAACCAATTCTCAATCCATGCCAGTAGATTACCCCCCAATCCCATGTGCTTTAATTTTGCACACTAACCTCTGATGTGGGACCTTATCAAAAGCCTTCTGAAAGTATTCCAAATACACCACATTCACTGGTTCTCCCTTATCTATTCAACTAGTTACATCCTCAAAAAACTCCAGTAGATTTGTTAAGCATGATTTCCCTTTCGTAAACCCATGCTGACTTTGCCCAATCCCATTTATGCTTTCTAGGTGTTCTGCTATCACATCCTTTATAATAGACTCTAGCATTTTCCTCACTAATGATGTAAGGCGAACTGGTCTGTAGTTCCCTGTTTTTTCTATTCCTCCTTTTTTAAATAGTGGGGTTACATTTGCCACCCTCCAATCTGTAGGAATTGCTCCAGAGTCTATAGAAGTTTGGAAGATGACCACCAATGTATCCACTATTTCCAGGGCCATTCCTTTAGTACTGTGGGATGTAGATTATCAGGCCTTGAGGATTTGTCATCCTTTAACCCCATTAATTTCCCAGCACTATTTTTTGTACGAATACTGATTTCCTTCAGTTCCTCCCTCACATTAGACCCTTGGTTCCCAAACATTTCTGGGAGGTTTTTTGTGTCCTCGTTTGTGAAGACAGAACCAAAGTATGTGTTTAATTGTTCTGCCATTTCTTTGTTCCCCATTATTTATTTATTTTATTTAGAGATACAGCACTGAAACAGGCCCTTCAGCCCACCAAGTCTGTGCTGACCAACAACCACCCATTTATACTAATCATACATTAACCCCATATTCTCTACCACATCCCCACCATTCTCCTACCACCTACCTACACGAGGGGCAATTTACAATGGCCAATTTACCTATCAACCTGCAAGTCTTTGGCTGTGGGAGGAAACCAGAGCACCCGGCGTTCACATGGAGAACTTGCAAACTCCGCACAGGCAGTACCCAGAATTGAACCCAGGTCACTGGAGCTGTGAGGCTGCGGTGCTAACCACTGCGCCACTGTGCCATAATTTCCCCTTTCCTGACTGTGAGGAATCTACATTTGTCTTCACAAATTTTTTTTCTTCACATATTTATAGAAGCTTTTACAGTCAGTTTTTATGTTCCCCGCAAGGTTACTCTCATACTTTATTTCCCCCGCTTTATCAACCTCTTTGTCCTCCTTTGCTGAATTCTAAACTGCTCCCAATCCTCAGACTTGCTGCTTTTTCTGGCAATTTTATATGCCTCCTCTTTGGATTTAATACTATCCCTAATTTCTTTTGTAAGCCACGGTTGAGCCACCTTTCTGGTTTTATTTTTGCGCCAGACAGGAATTAATAATTGTTGTAATTCATAAACATGTTCTTTAAATATTATCCATTGCCTCTCCATCATCAACCCTTTTCGTAAAGTTCCTCAATCTACCAGAGCCAACTCCACATTTTCACCTACCCCCGATAACCTTCCACCCCCTGCTTCTCAAGAATCTATCTACCTCTGACTTAAAAATATAGAGGAGTCGATAAGGAAAATAAAGGAAGCTAGTGGCAGATTCAGAGTGCTGAAAACAGTGGCGCAGTGGTTAGCACAGCAGTCTCACAGCTCCAGGGACCCGGGTTCAATTCTGGGTACTGCCTGTGTGGTATTTGCAAGTTCTCCCTGTGTCTGCGTGGGTTTTCGTCGGGTGCTCCGGTTTCCTCCCACTGCCAAAGACTTGCAGGTGATAAGTAAATTGGCCATTATAAATTGTCCCTAGTGTAGGTCGGTGGTAGGGAATATGGGATTACTGTAGGGTTAGTATAAATGGATGGTTCTTGGTCAGCACAGACTCAGTGTGCCGAAGGGCGTGTTTCAGTGCTTTATCTCTAAATAAATAAATAAAATAAATAAATAGTGGAGGCACTAGAGGAGTATAGAAAGTGTAGTGGGGTACTTAAAGTAATTAGGAGAGCAAAGAGGGGACATGAAAAAACACTGGCAGGCAAGATAAAGGAAAATGCTAAGGAATTTTACAAGTATATTAAGAGCAAGAGGATAACCAGGGAAAGAGTAGGGCCCTTTAGGGACCAAAGTAGCAATCTGTGTCTGGAGCCGGAGGACATAGATGAGGTTTTAAATGATTACTTTTCATCTGTGTTCACTTTGGAGAAGGACGATGTAGGTGTAGAGATCAGGGAGGGGGATTGTGATATACTTGAACATATTAGCATTGAAAGGGAGGAAGTATTAGCTGTTTTAGCGGGCTTAAAAGTGGATAAATCCCCAGGCCCAGATGAGATGTATCCCAGGCTGTTATTTGAGGCAAAGAAGGAGATAGATCTGACACAAATTTTCAAATCCCCTCTGGCCATAGGAGAGGTACCAGAGGACTGGAGGACAGCGAATGTGGTACCATTATTCAAGAAGGGTAGCAGGAATAAACCAGGTAATTACAGGCCGGTGAGTCGAACATCAGTGGTTGGGAAACCATTGAAAAAGATTCTGAGGGACAGGATTAATCGCCACTTGGAGAGGCAGGGATTAATCAATCATAGTCAGCATGGCTTTGTCAGGGGGAGATTGTGTCTAACTAACTTGATTGAATTTTTTGAGGTGGTGACTAGATGTGTAGATGAGGGTAAAGCAGTTGATGTAGTCTACATGGACTTCAATAAGGCTTTTGATAAGGTCCCGCATGGGAGATTGGTTAAGAAGGTAAGAGCCCATGGAATCTAGGGCAAATTGGATCCAAAATTGGCTTACTGGCAGGAGGCAGAGGGTAATGGTCAAGGGTTGTTTTTGCGAGTG
Source organism: Heterodontus francisci (assembly GCF_036365525.1). NCBI lineage: Eukaryota > Metazoa > Chordata > Chondrichthyes > Heterodontiformes > Heterodontidae > Heterodontus > Heterodontus francisci. The sequence continues at coordinate 128,699,939 of NC_090378.1, read as the reverse complement.
GAAGCCTGTGACCAGTGGTGTACCACAGGGATCGGTGCTGGGACCCTTGCTGTTTGTAGTGTACATTAATGATTTAGACGTGAATATAGGAGGTATGATAAGTAAGTTCGCAGATGACATGAAAATTGGTGGTGTTGTAAATAGTGAGGAGGAAAGCCTTAGATTACAGGATGATATAGATGGGCTGGTAAGATGGGCGGAGCAGTGGCAAATGGAATTTAATCCTAAGAAGTGTGAGGTGATGCATTTTGGGAGGACTAACAAGGCAAGGGAATATACAATGGATCGTAGGGCCCTAGGAAGTACAGAGGGTCGGAGGGACCTTGGTGTACTTGTCCATAGATCACTGAAGGCAGCAGCAAAGGTAGATAAGATGATTAGGAAGGCATATGGGATACTTGATTTTATTAGCCGAGGCATAGGAAAGAATAGCAGGGAGGTTATGATGGAGCTGTATAAAACGCTAGTTTGGCCACAGCTGGAGTACTGTGTACAGTTCTGGGCACCACACTATAGTAAGGATGTGATTGCACTGGAGAGGGTGCAGAGGAGATTTACCAGGATGTTGCCTGGGTTGGAGCATTTCAGCTATGAAGAGAGACTGAAAAGGCTAGAGTTGTTTTCCTTAGAGCAGAGAAGGCTGAGGGGGGACATGATAGAGGTATACAAAATTATGAGGGGCATTGATAGGTTAGATAGGCAGAAACATTTTCTCTTAGTGGAGGGGTCAATAACCAGGGGGCATAGATTTAAGGGAAGGACAGGAGGTTTAGAGGGGATTTGCGGAAACATGTTTTTACCCAGAGGGTGGTTGGAATCTGGAACGCACTGCCTGAAGAGGTGGTAGAAGCAGGAACCCTCACAACATTTAAGAAGTATTTAGATGAGCACTTGAAATCTCATAGCATACAAGACTACAGGCCAAGTGCTGGAAAATGGGATTAGAATAGTTAGGTGCTTGATGGCCAGCACAGACACGATGGGCCGAAGTGCCTGTTTCTGTGCTGTATAACTCTATGACCCTGTCAAGACCTTTCAGGATCTTATGTGCTCAATCAAGTCGCCTCTTACTCCTCTAAATTCCAGCGGATGCAAGCCTAGCCTGTCCAATCTTTCCTCGTAAAACAGCCTGCTCATTCTAGGTATTAGTCTAGTAAACCTTCTCTGTACTGCCTCCAATGCATTTACATCCTTCCTTAAATAAGGAGACCGGTGCTGTACACAGTACTCCAGATGTGGTCTCACAAATGCCCTGTCTAGTTGTAGCACAACCTCCCTACTTTTGTATTCAATTCTCCTCGCGATAAACGATAACGTTCTCTTAGTTTTCCTAATTACGTGCTGTACCTGCATACTAACCTTTTGTGATTCATGCACTAGGACACCCAGATCCCTCTGCATCTCAGAGCTCTGCAATCTCTCACCATTTAGATAATATGTTTCTTTTTTATTATTCCTGCCAAAAATGGACAATTTCACACTTTCCCACATTATACTCCATTTACCACTCGCTTAGCCTATCTATATCCCTTTGTACCCCCCTTATGTCCTCTTCACAAGTTACTTTCCTGCCTATCTTTATGTCATCAGCAAATTTAACAACCATACCTTCAGTCCCTTCATCTAAGTCATTTATAAAAATTGTAAAAAGTTGAGGCCCCCAGCACAGATCCCTGTGGCACACCACTCGTTACATCTTGCCAACGAGAAAATGACCCATTTATGCCTGCTCTCTGTTTCCTGTTAGCTCGCCAATCTTCTATCCATGCCAATATGTTACCCCCTACACCATGAGCTTTTATTTTCTGCAATAACCTTTGATGTGGCACCCTATCAAAGTCCTTCTGGAAATCTAAGTACAATACATCCACCAGTTCCCCTTTATCCACAGCACATGTAACTCCCTCAAAGAACTCCAATAAATTGCTTAAACATGATTTCCCTTTCACAAAACCATGTTGACTCTGCCTGATTACCTTGAATTTTTCTAAATGCCCTGCAATAACGTCTTTAATAATAGCTTCTAACATTTTCCCGAAGACAGATGATAAGCCTACTGGCCTGTAGTTTCCTGCTTTCTGTCTCCCTCCCTTTTTGAATAAAGGAGTTATATTTGCAATTTTCCAATCTACCGGAAACTTCCCCGAATCTAGACTTGGAACTATATTGCCATTCCTTCACTGTCGCTGAGTCAAAATCTTGGAACTCCCTTCCTAACAGCACTGTGGGTGTACCTACCCCACATGGACTGCAGCGGTTCAAGAAGGCAGCTCACCACCACCTTCTGCCCTATGTAGGTGAGATTCTTGCCAGTGTGGGTGAACCAAGATCTGGCTGTTGATGGGCTCTCCTGCAATCATATACTGGGGAGGTTCCAAGCCCGGCTGTGCTGTAGTTATCCAGATTTATTGACTCTGATAGCTCCACCAACTCTCTGAATCTCGGGCAGTGACTCCTATGTTCCTATCTCTACTGATTGACTCTGCACATCTCACTATTCTCTGGGAAAAGGAAAAGTCACAATGCTGCAGTAAGGGACAGTCTACTGCTCCTCTTGTATCATTCAATACCTGACCTTTGAATGCACTCGGCTCCCTGTATTAAGGCGAAGACTCCCTGCATAGAGGTCAAATCTATCTACCTTTATAAAGGGCAAAACTCCCTGTATAATGGTCAATACTTCCTGCTTTCAGGTCAAATTCATTATATAAAGGTCAAATTTCTTTGTATAAATGTCTAAACACCTTGTATAAAGGCCAAAACTCCCTATTTAGAGATAAACGCATTTTGTATAAAGTCAAACCTCCTTGCATAAAGGCCAAAGTTCCCTTTATAGAGGTCAACATTCATAGTATAAAAGGTCAAAAAACCGTGTATAAATATCAAAACTCCCTGTACAAAGATCAAAACTCCTGGTGTGGTGGTCAAAATTAATCATATAAAGGCCAAAACTCCCTGTATAGAGGTCAATTCTCCCCGTATAAAGGTCAAAACTCCTTGTACAAAGGCCAATACTCACTGTATCTAGGTCATAAGTTCCCGTATAAAGATGAAAGTTCCCTGTATGGAGGTCAAAACTCCCTATATCAAGGTCAAAACACCTTGTATAAAAGGTCAAACCTCCTTGCATAAATGTCAAAACTCCCTGTAAAGAGATCAATACTCTGTATAAAAGGTCAAAACTCCTGGTTTCATGGTCAAAATTCCCCGTACAAAAGTCAAAACGCCCTGGATAAAAGTCCAGACACCCTTTATAGAGGTGAATAATCTGTCTATAAAGAGGATCCCAATGGTAGGACTTTGTACCTAATAAGGTTCCTAATAATCTGACTCCTTCATAAAGCAGGTCCTGATGCTTAGATTCCCATTGATTATAATAATCTCAAACAACATATTATAACATAAAAAAAGATTATATTGAGAACAAGTCATTATGGCTTTCAACCCTGCTTCTTCAATATATCCTATAGAATATTAATCATCAAGGACTCTATCCACTCATTTAAACTCCTTCCACATATCATACTTCTTCTCAGTCATCTAATCTATTCCATCCTTTTTAAATATATTCATTTTCAGGATGTAGGTGTCGCTGGCAAGGCCAGAATTTGTTGCCCTTGCCTAATTGCCCTTGAGAAGGTGCCTGTGAGCCGCCTTCTTGAACTGCTGATGTAGGTACGCCCACAGTGCTGTTAGGGAGAGAGTTCCAGGATTTTGATCTAGTGACAGTGAAGGAATGGCGATATAGTTCCAAGTCAGGATGGTGTGTGACTTGTAGGTGCTGGTGTTCTCATGCATCTGCTGCCCTTGTCCTTCAAGGTGGTAGGGGGTCACACGTTTGGGAAGTGCTGTTTGTGAAGTCTTGAGGAGTTGCTGCAGTGTACACTGTAGCCCTCATGGTGAACAAATGGTGAAGGTAGTGGGAAAATAATCCAGTGATAGGGCAGCAATCATGCAACCTGTTCTCCTGCATTGTGTCGACAAGCTGGATTACATGTCCAGGTCTCTGCAGAGGGACTTGAACCCACAACCTTCTGCTTCAAAGGTGAGTCAGCTTGTACTGAGGCACAGCTCAGGTGAGTGACATCAGCTGTGACAGGAAGGTGTTAAAGTTCTCACAGTGCTATTTCAGAGATGAGCGGGGAGTTCTTCCCTGGTCAATATTTATCCCGCAATGGACATCACTAAAACAGGTTATCTGGGGTCATTTTCACATTGCTACTTGTGGGATCTTACTGTGTGCAAATTGACTGCAGCTCTTCCTATCTTCCAACAGTGACTACACTTCAATAGTATTTCATTGTATGTAAAGTGCTTTGGGACATCATGAGGTTGTCAAAGGGTGAAATAAATGGGAGTTTTTTCTATCCTTGATTACATCACACACTTGACTTGAGACCTAGAGATGGGACGGAAGCTTTGCGAGTTCAGGGGGTGAACTAGCCATCGCAGAGTGCCCAACCTCTGCCCTACTGCTGTAGCCAGGGTATTGATAGGGCTGGTCTAGTTAAGGTTCTGGTCATAGGAGCCCTGAGGTGTTGATGGGAGGAATTCCTCATGGAGGTGTCATTGAAGGTCAAGGGGAGGTGACGGGGCTCACTTCTGGTGGACGTGGTCATTATCTGGCACTTATGTGGCATGAATCTTCCCTGCCACTTCTCAGCCCCAACCTGTATGGTATCTGTGGGCTACTACAGATCGTACAGTCTGGTTCTTTGAGTGAGTTTTTGAAGAAGTCACTAGGTTAGTAGACTTTAATCAGTTAGCTTGAATTATACAAATATAGATTGAGATAATGTAAGAGTAAGGGTGGGGAGGAGTTTCTGACCTTCCTTGACCAGTATGTTCTCAGTCCAACTAGGAAGGATGCATTGCTGGATTTAGTGCTTGGGAATGACATGGGCCAAGTGGGAGAACAGTTGGATCAGAGTGATCATTGTATCATAAGGTTTAGATTAGTAATGGGGAAGAGCAAGGAACAATCTAAAGTAGAACTTCAATGGGATGAGAAGGGATCTAGCCAGGGTAAAATGAAACCAAGACTGACAGGAAAAAGTTTAACGGAGCAATGGGTGATCGTTAAGGACGAGATGTTTCAGGTACAGACTAGGGACATTCCAACAAAAGCAAAATGTAAGGGAACCAAAGCCAGGGCTCCTTGGATGACAAGGGAGATAGAGAATACGATGAAACAAAAAAAGAGGGTGTGTGATGCATGTCAGGTGAATTCTTAATCCCCCAAATACAGTAAGGTGAGAGGGGAAGTGAAGAAGAAAATAAGACTGGCAAAGAGAGAATATGAGCATAGAAACATAGAAAAATAGGAGCAGGAGTAGGCCTTTTGTCCCTTCGAGCCTGCACAGTCATTCAATACGATCATGGCTGATCGTCCAAACTCAGTAACCTGTTCCTGCTTTCTCCCCGTATCCCTTGATCTCATTAACTCTGGAACTATATCTAACTCTTTCTTGAATATATTTAATGATTTGACCTCAATTGCTTTCCATGGCAGAGAATTCCACAGGTTCACCACTCTCTGGGTGAAGAAATCCCTCCTCATCTCAGTCCTAAATGGTTTACCCCTTATCATTAGAACCCTGGTTCTGGACTCTCCAGCCATCAGGAACATCCTTCCTGCATTTAACCTGTCCAATCCTGTAAGAATTTTGTAAGTTTCTATGAGATCCCCTCTCATTCTTCTAAACTCTAGTGAATACAAGCCTAATTGACCCAATCTCTCCTCATATGTTAGTCCTGCCACCCCAGGAATCAGTCTGGTGAACCTTCGCTGCACTCCCTCCATAGCAAGAACATCCTTCCTCAGATAAGGAGACCAAAACTGCGCACAATATTCCAGGTGTGGTCTTACCAAGGCCCTGTATAATTGCAGCAAGAATTCCCTGCTCCTGTACTCAAATCCTCTCGCTATGAAGGCCAACATACCATTTGCCTTCTTAACTGCCTGCTGCACCTGTATGTTTACTTTCAGCACCTGGTGCACAAGGATACCCAGGTCTCTCTGCACCTCCCCTTTCCCAATCTATCACTGTTCAGATAATAATCTTCCTTTCTGTTTTTGCCAACAAAGTGGATAACCTCACATTTATCCACATTATACTACATCTGCCATGTATTTGCCCACTCATTCAACCTGTCTAAATCGCACTGGAGCTTCTCTCCATCCTCCTCACAGATCACACTCTCACCCAGCTTTGTGTCGTCTGCAAACTTGGATATATTACATTTAATTCCCTCATCTATATCATTCATTTATATTGTGAATAGCTGGGGTCCTAGCACTGATCCCTGCAGTACCCCACTAGTCACTGCCTGCCACTCAGAAAAAGACCCGTTTATTCCTACTCTTTGTTTCCTATCTGCCAACCAGTTCTCTATCCATGTCAATACCTTACCCCCAATCCCATGTGCTTTAATTTTGCACACTAATCTCTTGTGTGGGACCTTATCAGAAGCCGTCTGAAAGTCCAAATACGCCACATCCACATCCACTGGTTCTCCCTTATCTCTTCTACCAGTTACATCCTCAAAAAATTCCAGTAGATTTATATATTTTTTAAGAGATACAGCATTGAAACAGGCCCTTCAGCCTACCGAGTCTGTACCGACCATCAACCACCCATTTATACTAATCCTGTACTAATTCCATATTCCTACCACATCCCCACCTGTCCCTATATTTTCCCTACCACCTCCCTATACTAGGGGTAATTTATAATGGCCAATTTACCTATCAACCTGCAAGTCTTTAGCATGTGGGAGGAAACTGGAGCACCCGGAGAAAACCCACGCAGACACAAGGAGAACTTGCAAACTCCGCACAGACAGTACCCAGAATTGAACCCGGGTCGCTGGAGCTGTGAGGCTGCGGTGTTAACCACTGCGCCACTGTGCCGCCCCAGTGCCAGTCAACATAAAAGGCAACCCAAAAATCTTTTACCGGCATGTAAATGGTGAGCGGGTATTAAGAGGTGAGGTTGGGCCTATTAGGGACAAAAGTTCAGCGTTATGCATGTGGGCAGGGTGAAGATGGAACATAGATACATCCTTCAGGAAAAAGCACTAAAACAGGTGGAGAAAGAGAGAGATCTAGGTGTTGTAATGCATAAATCTCTAAAAGTTCACACTCAAAGCTAGAGCCAAATTTTGACAGTGTTCTTGTTACTAGTTCAGATGGATAATTAATTATAACACAAAGCATATCATTTTCTCCTTCTCCAAGGCCTTGGTCAGGTCTCAGTCAGAATACTGCAGACAGTTTTAGTCCTGTCACAGGGTGGGTGATATTTAGCCTTTGGAAAGCAGATGGAGGAGGGCCATTAGAATGGAGCTGACAGTCCTGACCTAATAACAGAGGGAAGGTCATTGATGAAGCAGTTGAAGAGAGTTGGCTAATTTCCCGATGATAGACTCTGTGGAAACATTTCCTGTTCATAAAAGGCAATCAAATAAAAAAGTCCAATAATATTCATCCACTCACCATTCCCCATTCCAAAATTTTCCCAATCCTCCCACGTTCCGCAGACGGCATGTTCCCGAACCACAGCAGCCTCTAAACCTTAATAATAAAAGCAAAATACTGCGGATGCTGGAAATCTGAAGTAAAAACAAGAAATGCTGGAACCACTCAGCAGGTCTGGCAGCATCTGTGGAAAGAGAAGCAGAGTTAACGTTTCGGGTCAGCGACCCTTCATCGGAACTGACAAATATTAGAAAAGTCACAGGTTATAAGCAAGTGAGGTGGGGGTGGGGCAAGAGATAACAAAGGAGGTCTAGATTGGACCAGGCCACATAGCTGACAAAAAGGTCACAGAGCAAAGGCAAACAATATGTTAATGGTGTGTTGAAAGACAAAGCATTAGTACAGATTAGGTGCAAATACACTGAATATTGAACAGCAGCAAGTGCAAACCTGAAAAAAAACAATGGGTAAGCAAACTGAACAAACTAAGATGAAATGAAATAAATGCAAAAAAAAAAGGATTGTAAAAAATGTAAAAAAGAATGTAATAAAAAAAGGAAGAAAAAATAACTAAAAATGAAAGTAAAATGGGGGGCTGTCATGCTCTGAAATGATTGAACTCAATGTTTAGTCCGGCAGGCTGTAGTGTGCCTAATCGGTAGATGAGATGCTGTTCCTCGAGCTTGCATTGATGGTCACTGGAACACTGCGTCAATCCCAGGACAGAGATGTGAGCATCAGAGCAGGAGGGGGGGGGGGGGAGTGTTGAAATGGCAAGCAACCGGAAGCTCAGGGTCCTGCTTGCGGACCGAGTGGAGATGTTCCGCAAAGCGGTCACCCAGTCTGCGCTTGGTCTCCCCAATGTAGAGGAGACCACACTGTGAGCAGCGAATACCGTATACTACATTGAAAGAGGTACAAGTAAATCGCTGCTTCACCTGAAAGGAGTGTTTGGGGCCTGGGATAGTGAGGAGAGAGGAGGTAAATGGGCAGGTATTACACCTCCTGCGATTGCAGGGGAAGGTGCCCTGGGATGGAGACGAGGTGGTGGGGGTAATGGAGGAGTGGACCAGGGTGTCACGGAGGGAACGATCCCTTCGGAATGCTGATAGGGGAAGGGAGGGGAAGATGTGTTTGGTAGTGGCATCACGCTGGAGGTGGCGGAAATGGCGGAGGATGATCCTTTGGATATGGAGGCTGGTGGGGTGAAAAGTGAGGACAAGGGGAACCCTGTCACGGTTCTGGGAGGGAGGGGAAGGGGTGAGGGTAGAGGTGCGGGGAATGGGTCGGACACGGTTGAGGGCCCTGTCAACCACTGAGGGGGGGAATCCTCGGTTGAGGAAAAAGGAGGACATATCAGAAGCACCGTCATGGAAGGTAGCATCATCAGAGCAGATGCGTCGGAGACGGAGAAACTGGGAGAATGGAATGGAGTCCTTACAGGAGGTCGGGTGTGAAGAAGTGTAGTCGAGGTAGCTGTGGGGGTCGGTGGGCTTATAATGGATGTTAGTAGACAACCTATCCCCAGAGATGGAGACAGAGAAGTCGAGCAAGGGAAGGGAAGTGTCAGAGATCTCTAATCCTTTGTGCCTTCAAAGCTCTCAATTTGCTCCTATCTTTATATCCTTTCATCTTATTGCCAACTCTTTATTCAGATCTGTTTTGAAAGAATTAATCATCACTATATTTTCAGGGGGTCTCCTTTATGCCTCTAGGTTGGATTTTGATGAGATTTTACAAAGATTTAACAGCCACCATTGGCTTGATTTATAAAATACACTTAATACCTAATTTCCAGTGACTAACATGAGGTAAACAACAGTTTCAAATATTATGCATGGGAACACCACCACCTACAAGCTCCCCTCCAAGTTACACACCATCCTGACTTGGAACTATATCGCCGTTCCTTCACTGTCGCTGGGTCAAAATCCTGGAACTCCCTCCCTAACAGCACTGTGGGTGTACCTACCCCACATGGACTGCAGCATCAGGGGCAATTATGGATGGGTAACAAATACTGGCTTTTCCAGTGATGTCACATCCCCAGAATGAATAAAGAAAAAAGAGTTTGGAGATGTCGCACGTGTTGTGTTGGCTTAGATTCTTGCTGATTGTCACCTGGCAGATTGCAGTCAAGTTAGAGAATAGGAAGGACCAAAATCAGGACTTCGCTTTAAATTCATTGAAAACCTCAAGGACTGACCAATAGCTTTAGCTTATGAGACAAAATTCCTTTTAAAAACTCGATCAATGGGAAGGAAGGAGAATTGATATGAGGAAGAGAGAGAGGGTAGGAGAGGGGAGGGGTGGGGAGGAGAGGAGAGAAGAGGAGAAGGGGGAAGGAAAGGGAGAGGATGAGAAGGGGAGGAGAGGGGATGAGAGGGGAGGAGAGGAGATGGGAGGGTAGGGGTAAAAAGGCAGGACAGGGGAGGAGGGAAGGGGTGAGGAGGAGAGAGGAGAGGGAATGAGAGGGGGAAGGCATGGTGTGGGGAGGGGAGGGTGAAGAGATAAGGGGAGGGGAAGAGAGTAGAGGGCAAGATAATGGAGGAGAAAGAAGGAGAGGGGAGGGGAAGGATGGAGAGGGAAGGGGAGAAGGGGATAGGAGGGGGAAAGAGGGACGGTGAGGGAAGGAGAGGGGAGGTATGTAGAGGGGAGGGAAGAAGTGGAGGGGGGAGAAGAGGGGAGGAGATGAGAGTGGAGAGGAGAAGAGGGGAGGAGATGAGAGTGGAGAGGAGAAGAGGGGAGGAGATGAGAGGAGGGGAGGGGACGAGATGAGGGTGGAGAGGAGGGGAGGAGAAGGGAGATAAAGGGAAGAGAGAGAGGGGGATTTTGCAAGGCTATGATTTAAAGCCTCAGAGGGAGAGCTGGTGCAGCTCCACATGTCACTCCTTCAGTGTCCAGTTTTATGCCTTGCACCAGTTTCTCGACAGCTCACTCAAAAAAGAGTAAAAAGTGTCCGGGGGTGGGGGGGCAGAAATTCCGGTGATTTGATGCCAATGTTTCACATCACTCCCTGTCGCCTGGGAAAGAGACAAACAATTTCAATAGTGACACATTCAGAAGGACATTGACAGGCTGGTGGAACGGGGAGACACATGGCAGATGAAATTGAATACAGAGAAGTGTGAAGTGATACATGTTGGAAGGAAACATGAGGAAAGACAACATAAATGAAATGCTTTAATTTGAAAGTGACTGCAGAGGGCCGGAGATTGTCTGCACACAATTCTTTGAAGGCAGCAATACAAATTGAGAAGGCTGTTAAAAAATTAGACAGGATCCTGGCTTTATTGTTAGAGGCATAGAGCACAAAAGCAAGGAAGTCATGTTAAGTGTTTATAAAAAGCTGGTTAGTCCACAGATTATCATACCTAGGAATCACATTGGTGAGAACAGCAAGGGATAGAGATAAATGGAAAAGGCATGAAGAGGGTTACATCCTATAGTGGATGAACACAGCCTGAATGATGGTGATGAATGATTATAGTCCACAGCTGGAGTATTGTGTACTATTCTGGGAACCACACTTTCAGAAGGATGACAAAGCCTTGGAGAGTATGCGGAGATTTACTAGAATGGTCCCAGGGATGTGGAACGTCAATTAAATGGAGAGACAAAAAGTTGGGGCTGTTCTCTTTAGAGACTGAACAGGCATAATGGGCTGAATGGCCTCCTTTGGTGATTTAAGATTCTTTGATTGGACGAATACTGTCAGAGTCACAGTTAAAATATAAACTAACTATAAAGTCTGCTTAACATGACTTAGCAGAAGATTTCTGTGAAAGGAGCTGGACGTATTGAGTGAAAATATTTTGCATTCAAGCCTTGAATTCTCTTCCACTCTTAATTGCATCAAATTGTTATTGCCTCTGGAACAACCTTTGGGTTTAGTCAAGTCAACACAATGGGCACCTTATAAATTGTTCTCACCCACCCAACCTTCATGATTCATTTTTGCATCACTTTCAAAGCTCAAAATAACCATTGTTGCATTGACAACAGCAGAATATCCTGCTGATCATTCCGGTTTTACAAGTGACTGCAGTTCAATAAACCCCTGCCTACTGCCGCAGCCCCTTGGTAGAAATCCCATTTGCCTGTCCTGCCCCCAGCCCCTCGTGTCATGCATACATTCCCTCTCACAGATGTCAGAGGTGTATATGTAGCACCAAGTCACTTTCCAGCACTGTACAATTCTCCAATCTAAGCACAGGATCTGTTGCAGCAGCCCACACCTTCTCACACCTCGTTCCTGATCTCAAACTACTGCCCACCACTCAGTTACAGAGCTGTACTGAAGAGCAGGGCTAAAGAGACTGTTCTGTGTTTGGTGGGATGCAGAAACATCGGAACAGAAGGAGACCACTGAGACCTGTTCTGCCTGAGTCTGAGTCTGCTCTGCCATGTAATTAGACCAGGGCTGATCTGTACCTCAGCTTCATTTACCCACTTTTGGTCTATATCCCTTGATAGCTTTATCTTTGACTAGTAGTGTCCCCCAGGGATCTGTTCTGGAGCCTCAGTGTTAAAGGAGGGAAGAGAGTTAGAGAGGCAGAAAAGTTTAGCGAGGGAATTCCAGAGCCCAAGTTTGCATATGGCACTAAGTTAGGAAGTACAATAAGTAATGTAGATCGGAACAGGACGTCATCAAGGGACATTGATAAATTAAGTGAGTGGGCAAAGTGGGGAAGTGTGAGGCTTCCCGAGGAGCAGCAAGGGGATTTGGGAGCCCAAGTAGACCCTTCACTAAAAGTTAGTGGCCAGCTACAAAAGAGAATACTGAATTCCAGTGTAGGATGCCATTGGGATATATAAAAAAAAACATAAAGGTTAACGGAATGTTACCCTTTATCTCCAGGTCTGGAATACAAAGCGAAGGAATTTACATTAAGTTGTACCCAAAGCTTTGGTCAGACCCCATCTGTGCTCAGTTCTGGACACTGTATAATGGTCTTGGAGTGGGTACAGGCACAGATTCACCAGCATGACTGGGCTTGAAGGGTTAAATTATGAGAACAGGTTGCATAGATTAGGTTTGTAATTTTGAGTAAAGATGATGAAGGGGTTATCTGATGGAGTTATTTAAAATGCTAAAAGGATTTGAGAGGAACATAGCAGCAGGAGTAGGCCATTCAGCCCATCAAGCCTGCTCCGCCATTCAATATGATCATGGCTGATAATCCACTTCAATGCCTTTTTCCCCACACTATCCTCATATCCCCTTATGTCATTTGTATTTAGAAATCTGTCAATCTCTGCTTAAAACATACTCAATGACTGAGCTTCCACAGCCCTCGGGGGAAGAGAATTCCAAAGATTCACAACCCTCTGAGTAAAGAAGTTTCTCCTCATCTCTGTCCTAAGTGCCTTCCCATTTATTTTGAAATTGTGTCCCCTGGTTCTAGACTCCCCAACCAGAGGAAACATCTTAGCTGCATCTACCCTGTCTATCCCTTTAAGTATTTTGTAGGTTTCAATGAGATCACCTCTCATTCTATGGAATGCTAGAGAATACAGGCCCAGTTTCCCCAATCTCTCTTCATAGAACAATCCCACCATTTCCTCTGTTTGGGAGAGTCCAGAACAAGGTGGCATAATCTTAAAATTCAAGCCAGGCCGTTCAGGGGTGGAGTCGGGAAGCACTTCTTTCCACACAGGATAGTGGAAATCTGGAACTCTCTCCTTCAAAAAGCTGTGGGTGCAGGGGGAACAACTGGAGCTTTCAAGACTCGGATAGATTTTGTTGGGTAAGGGTATCGAGGGATATGGAGTTAAGACGAGTAAAAGCTTTGAGGGTTCAGGGGTGAGCCAGCCATTGCAGAGTGCCCAGCCTCTGCCCTACTGTTGTAGCCATGGTGTTGATAGGGCTGGTCCAGTTAAGGTTCTGGTCACAGGAGCCATGAGGCGTTGATGGGAGAGATTCCTGATGATGGTGTTATTTAAGATCAAGGGGAGGTAACAGGGCTCACTTTTGGTGAAGATGGTCATGAATCTTCCCTGCCACTTCTCAGCCCCAAGCTAGATGGTAGCTGTGGGTTTCTGCAGCTCGTATGGGCTTGTTCTTGGATTGAGGTGTTTGAGTTAGTACATGAGAGTAATCTGGTAGATATTGTCTACCTGGACCTTCAGAAAGCTTTTGATAATGTACCGTACAATGGGGTAATGTACAAGATAGAATGTCCCAAAATTAGTGGCAATCTGCTCAGTGGAAGCAGTAGTGAGGGGCACTGGCTGAAGTGAGGGGCACTGGCAGGTGAGAGGGACACTGGCAGGAGAGGGTGACACTGGCGGGAGAGGGTGCACTGGCGGGAGAGGGGACACTGACGGGAGAAGGGGCACTGACGGGAGAGGGGACACTGACGGGAGAGGGGACACTGACGGGAGAGGGGACACTGACGGGAGAGGGGACACTGGCAGGAGAGGGGACACTGGCAGGAGAGGGGGTACTGACAGGAGAGGGGGTACTGACAGGAGAGGGGACACTGACAGGAGAGGGGGCACTGACAGGAGAGGGGACACTGACAGGAGAGGGGACACTGACAGGAGAGGGGGTCACCAGCAGTAGTGAGAGACACTGACAGGAGAAGTAGCTCTGATGGAAGTCTTTGTGAAGGCAGCAGGTGACTGAAATAGAAAGGTAATAACAGAAAATGGGCAGCAATTGAAACTGCAACTTCCGTCCCACAGCCTCGTGTGGGTTTAACAAGCACTTAGAATCGCTCCCTGCTTAGTGTGATCCCAGTCCTTTCTTTGATATAAATGCCTGGCCTTTGAGGTGCCAATCGCTGTGTCACATGGCAGATGAATTCATTTGACGTGCTGACTCAGAATCATTTAATCATTGAGACATGACACGCCTTGCCTCGGTGAGCTGCTTATGGATGGAAAATACATTCCTTTGATTTCTTCTACCCATGTATATTGAATTACATGGAACATACAGCACAGAAACAGGCCATCCTGTTGAACTCATTCTATGCTGGTGTTTATGCTCCACATGGGCCTCCTCCCACTTCTCTTCACCTCATCCCATCAACATATCCCACTATTCCCTTCACCCTCATGAACAACAACAACTTAGATTTATATAGTGCCTTTAATCTCATAAAACATCCCAATGCACTATACAGGAGCATTGTAAAGCAAAGTATGACAGCAAGCTACAAAAGCAGATATTAGGTCAGGTGACCAAAAGCTTGGTCAAACAGGTAGGTTTTACTGAGTGTCTTAAAGGAGGAAAGCGAGGTGGCGAGGCGGAGAGGTGTAGAAGTTTATTCCAGAGTTTGGGGCCTAGGCAACTGAAGGCGCAGCCATCAATTGGAGTGATTAAAATCGGGGATGCACAAGAGGCCAGAATTAGAGGAGCACATATATCTCGGGGGTTTGTGGGTTTGGAGGAGATTACAGAGATAGGGAGGGGGTGAGGCCATGAAGGGATTTGAAAACAAGGATGAGAATTTTAAAATCAAGATGTTGTTTGACCAGGAGCCAGTGTAGGTCAGCGAGAACAGGGGTGACAGGGGAACAGGACTTGGTGTGAGTTAACACACTGGCAGCAGAGTTTTGGATAACCTGAAATTTACAGAGTAGAATGTGGGAGACCAGCCAGGAGTGTGTTGGAATAGTCAAGTCTAGAGGTAACGAAAGCATGAATGAGGGTTTCAGAGGCAGATGAGCTGAGACAGGGACGAAGTTGGGCGATGTTATGGAGGTGGAAATAGGCGGTCTTAGTGATGGCACAAATATGAGGTCAGAAGTTCATTTTGGGGTCAAATGTGACACCAAGGTTGCAAAACAGACTGGCTTAATCTCACTCTTGCCAGGGAGAGGGATGGATTCGGTAGCTAGGGAATAGAGTTTCGAGCGGGCACCGAAAACAATGGCTTCAGTTTCCCAATATTTAATTGGAGGAAATTTCTGCTCATCCAGTACTGGATGTTGGATAAGCAGTCTGATAATTTAACAACAGTGGAGGAGTGGAGAGAAATGGTGGTGAGGTAGAGCTGAGTGTCGTCAGCATACATGTGAAAATTAACACCGTGCTTTTGGATGATGTCGCTGAGGGGCAGCATGTGGATGGGAAACAGGACGGGACCGAAGATAAGAACATAAGACCATAAAAAATAGGAGCAGGAGTAGGCCATTCAGCCCGTCGAGCCTTCTCCACCATTCAACGAGATCAGCGCTGATCTTCTACTTCAACACTTCCTGCACTATCCCCCGAACCCTTGACGTTTTTAACATGTAGAAATCTATCAGACTCAGTCTTGAACATACTCAGTGACTGAGCCTCCACAGCCCTCTGGGGCAGAGATCCTAGAGGGACACCAGAGGTAACTTATTTATTTATCTAGCTCCTTGTTTAAATGGATCTATGTTTTTCACATCAACTACTCCTTGCAGTAGTGAGTTCCACATTCTCACCACTCCCTGGGTGAAGAAGTTTCTCCTGAATTCTTGAAAGGATTTTTCAGTGACCATCTTATATTTACGGCTCCTGGTTTTGGATTCCGCACAAGCAGAAACTTTTTTTCTTCTTCAATCAAACCCCTTCATCATTTTAAAGATCTCGGAGGTCAGCCCTCCGCATTCTCTTCTCCAGGGAAAGGAGCCCCAGCCTACGCAAGAAATAGGAACATAGGAAATGGAGGAGGCCATTCAGCCCCTCCAGCCAGTTCCGCCATTCAATGAGATCATGTCTGATCTGCGACCTATCTCCTCCTGGGGGGTGGAGGTTTGAGGGGAGGCACAAGGGAAGGGGTAGGTGGGAAATGGGAGTGAGGGCTGGGAGAGGGGAGGGGAGGGAGGGGAGGGGAGGGAAGCGTGGGAAATGGAGATGGGAGGGTAGAGGACAGGGAAAAGGGAGGGGAAATTGGCAGAACATGAAAGGGGGGAAGGGGAGGGGAGAGGGTAAGGGGAGGGGTTGGTGATGGTTGGAGAAAGACAGGGCAGGGGAAAGGCTGACGTAAGGATGGACGGATGAGAGAAGGGGAGAGGATAAGGAGGAGGTGGGTGGGGGATGGGCTGAGGCCAGAGGAGGGGAGAGGACAGAAGTAGGGATGCTGCGGGTTGGGTTGAAGGGAGCAGAAGCGAGAGGATGGTGGCTGTTGGGTTGAGGTGACAGGAGGGGAAGGCGGGAGGAATGGGTAGTGTAGAAATGGAGCGAGGGGAGGGGAAGGGCTGAGGGGAGGGGATACGGAGAAGGGAGGAGAAGGGTGAAGTGAGGGGAGGAGAGGATGGAAGTTGGGGTGAGGGGAAGGGATAGTGGGGGATGGGTTCAGTTTGAAGGGAGGGCTGGGGCTGGAGTGAGAGGGGGAGGAGGTGAAGGCAGTGAGGGGAGAAGATGGTGAGGATTGGGTTTGGGATGAGTGGGAGGGTTGGTGTTTAGGGGAGGGTGAGGTGGGCAGGGGCGGGATATGTGTATGGATTAGGGAAGTCGTGCTGATGGAAGCTGACACTGGGGAGCTCCTTCCCTCTTGGCGTTCCTGATCAGTACGTTTGTTATTATTTGCTTTTTCCATCTTTCCAGAAAGGGACGAGGGTAAAAATCCTGAGGCCCCTTCAGTGGAACACAACCAGTCATTCACCCCCCTCACACCCCACGTCCTGTACCCCACCCCCTGTACCCCATCACAACCCCTGCACCCCCCCACACCTCCTGCACCGCACCCCCTGCACCTCCTCACACCTTGTACCCCCTCACACCCCCTGCACCCCACCCCCTGTACCCCATCACAACCCCTGCACCCCCCCACACCTCCTGCACCGCACCCCCTGCACCTCCTCACACCTTGTACCCCCTCACACCCCCTGCACCCCACCCCCTGTACCCCCTCACACCCCCTGTACCCCCCACACCCTCTGCACCCTCACACCCCCTGCACCCCACCCCCCCGTGCCCCCCACACTACCTGCACCTCCTCACACCTTGTACCCCCCACACCTCCTCACACCTTGTACCCCCTCACACCCCCTGCACCCCACCCCCTGCACATCCTCACACCTTGTACCCCCCACACCCCCTGCACATTCCACACCCCCTGTACCCCCTCACACCCCCTGTACCCCCCCACACCACCTGCACCCCCCCACACCTCCTCACACCTTGCGCCCCTCACACCCCCTGCACCCTACCCCTGCACACCATGCCCTGTACCCCCTCACACCCCCTATACCCCCTGCACCCCACCCCCTGTACCTCCTCACACCCCCTGTACCCCCCCCACCCTCTGCACCCCCTCACACCCCCTGTACACCCCAAACCACCTGCACCTCCTCACACCTTGTACCCCCTCACACCCCCTGTACCCCACACACCCCCTGCACCCCCCTCACACCCCTGCACCCAACCCCCTGCACCTCCTCACAGCTTGTACCCGCCACACCCCCTGTACCCCCCCACACCCCCTGTACACCCCCCACATCACCTGCACCCCCCCACACCCCCTTCACCACACCCCTGCACCCCCCACACCCCCTGCTCCCCTTGCACCCCCTGCACCCCACACCCTGTACCCCTTACACCTCCTGTACCCCACCTGTACCCTCCGCTCCCACCCTGCACTACCCACATCCACACCCCCCACCCCCTGTACCCTTCTACAAACACCCCATACCTCCCCACAGCACCCCACACCCTCCCTGCAAACCCCCACCCTGCCCCCCTTCAACCCCCCCAACCCCCACAACATTCCCTCCACACCCCCACACCCCCCCTTTCACACCCCCTCCACACCTCCCATATCCCCAACCCCCCCTCCCGTAGCCTCCCCACACCCACCCGCACCTCCTGCAACACCCCCAATATCCCACAACACCCTGCACCCTCCCTGCAACCCCTCCTCCACCCCCCCCCACAACCTCCCCACGCCCACCTGCACCTCCCACAACACCTCCACAATCTCGTTAAACCTCCCCCTTGCACCCAGCCTCCACAACTCCCGCACCCCCTTGCTCTCCCCCAGAAACCCCAA
Source organism: Heterodontus francisci (assembly GCF_036365525.1). Taxonomy (NCBI): domain Eukaryota; kingdom Metazoa; phylum Chordata; class Chondrichthyes; order Heterodontiformes; family Heterodontidae; genus Heterodontus; species Heterodontus francisci. The sequence goes on along the minus strand of NC_090378.1, from coordinate 128,681,483 downwards.
ACCCCTGCAACAACACCCCCCCCCCCCCCGCCCCCATGTAAGCATTCTGTTACTGCCTCAGGTGTAAATGTGCTCTTAACAGTGTGATCCAGAGTAGGAACCTCCGTACTGGAGCTAAAAGGACTACATTATAAGGACAGGTTGCATGGACTAGATTTGCATTCCCTTGAGTTTAGAAGATTAAGGGTAAACTAATTGAGTTGTAAGATGATTAAAGGAGTTGATATACTAGAGAGAAACTATTTCCTCTGGTGGAGAGTGCAGAACAAGGGGACAGAACATTAAAATTAGAGCTAGGCCGTTCAGGCGTGATGTCGGGAAGCACTGTTCACACAAAGGGGAGTGGAAATTTGGAACTCTCTCTCCCCAAAATCCGCTGTGGCTGGGGGTGAATTGAAAATTTCAAAACAGAAATGACGAGACTTTTGTTAGGAAAAGAGTGTTAAAGGTTATGGAACCAAGTGATATGACGAAGGTGGGAGTAATGCACTGTTAATTTAGTCCCACTACTCCACAAGTCACAACATATCAATAAAGTTTCCCACCTACTGAAAAAATAGCCAAATTAGACCCTCTATTTGTTCCCCAGAATAAAAAAACCTGGTTTGGTGTGCTCTAAACAATAACATTAACTATTTATTAGAAAAGAAATAATAAATCTTAACTACTAATGAGATCAATCTATATCTATGAAAAGCTGCTTAGTTCCTTAGCCCTCATGAACACACACAGACATTAAAAAAGACAGTTAACCGGGGAAAAAGGATTTTGCTTTCAAGCTGTTTCTTAGGAATAGAAGGAATAGTAAAAATAAATCAATTTGTCACGTTCCAGTAGGACCTATTTAGTTGGGGGAGGTGTTCCAGAGTTGAATAGTCAGATGCCACTCGACGTCTCTCCAGGCGAGGTTGATGAACAGTCTTTCATGGGAAGGCATTCAAGGCAATTCGACGACAGCAGATATCACACAGGTCTTTCAGCAGAGGTGTAGCAACAGGTCTACTCATGACTCACAGCAGCAACAGAGCAGTAGAAGCTTTCTGCAGGTTCGAGGATTTCCCAAAACACAGGATGAAACAGGAATCACACTGGATGCTGGAATTCTTCAGAGACAGGAGGCGATAGGAATCTGCCACCTTTCTTTTTAAGAGATGCAAGTCTCCTTTACAGAGAGAGGCCCTTTACGGAGTCTTCAGGCAGGTCATAAAACAGATTTCAAAAGCCTGCTCATTGCCCAACTCACCGGGTTTTTAAACGTCCAAAGTGAAAGTAAAAGCCTTCCTGAGCTGATCACATGACCAGACACAGTGTCTCCTTTTTCATTCAAAGTGATGCTCTGAGGAGGTCAAAAACCCCTGGCTGGCTTCCTTGAAATGGCTTACTTTCCTATTCTTGTATACAAAGTTAATATGCAAAAATTTCAGCTGGTGTCCATGTCCACTGAAAATCCTTTCTTCAGTTTTTTTAAGACTCACAGAATTCTAAGATTTTAGTACAAAAATTAAACCTCTTCTGACACAAGGCAGGCAAATGAAGTCGGGATAGAGATCAACCACAATCAAATTAAGTGGAGGAACTGGCTTTGAGGGACTGAATAGTCTCCACCCATTCCCATCTTCATTGTCCAGGAGCCTTACAGAGATTTCCCACCATACATGAGCACTGTCTATCAACTGAAGGATCTTTCCAAAGGAACAACTTCACTCAGTAATCAATGTCAGATTTTGCGACAAAGAATGACCTGAAATAGACCCATTGGCCCATCCACTTTGTGTTGTGATTCACCCTCCACACAAGCAGTAATCCTAATCCTATGTACCCAGCCTTTTCCCATATCCCTTTATCATCATTTTCCCTCAGCTACTGGTCTAAACTTTTCCTAAATGTTGACACAGTCTCTGCCTCATTGAAACCCGATCTGTTCAAAGAACCAATTTCCCCCCAGAAGTGCAGGGGAGATCTTCAGTGGACTATATTGCGAAGATGAACAGTGTTGGGTGGGTGACAGCACTCCTGCCGGTGGAATTGTGTAGCTATTCCTGGTGGGCGCCGAGAGCTGGTGGAGATGCCTGAGCCACCTTGCTGCTGTGGTTCCCACCGGCACTCTGCGAAGGATAATCCATTGCTCTGGGATTGCGGGTGCCAACTTTGATTGGAAGCATTCCTGGAGATTGCAACAACAAAAGCAACAACTTGTATTTATATAGTGCCTTTAACATAGCAAAACATCCCAATTTGCTTCACACGTGATCAGAGGGGAGCTGGAAAGCTGGATACAGAACTGGCTCGGTCATAGAAGACAGAGGGTAGCAGTGGAAGGGTGCTTTTCTGAATGGAGGGATGTGACTAGTGGTGTTCTGCAGGGATCAGTGCTGGGACCTTTGCTCTTTGTAGTATATATAAATGATTTGGAGGAAAATGTAGCTGGTCTTATCAGTAAGTTTGCGGACGACACAAAGGTTGGTGGAGTTGCGGATAATGATGAGGATTGTCAGAGGATACAGCAGGATATAGATCGGTTGGAGACTTGGGCGGAGAAATGGCAGATGGAGTTTAATCCGGGCAAATGTGAGGTAATGCATTTTGGAAGGTCTAATACAGGTGGGAGGTATACAGCAAATGGCAGAACGCTTAGGAGTATTGACAGGCAGAGAGATCTGGGTGTACAGGTCCACAGGTCACTGAAAGTGGCAACGCAGGTGGATAAGGTAGTCAAGAAGGCATACAGCATGCTTGCCTTCATCGGTCGGGGCACAGAGTATAAAAATTGGCAAGTCATGTTGCAGTTGTACAGAACCTTAGTTAGGCCACACTTAGAATATTGCGTACAATTCTGGTCACCACACTACCAGAAGGATGTGGACGTTTTGGAGAGGGTACAGAAGAGGTTTACCAGGATGTTGCCTGGTCTGGAGGGCATTAGCAATGAGGAGAGGTTGGATAAATTCAGATTGTTTTCACTGGAACGACGGAGGTGGAGGGGCGACCTGATAGAGGTTTACAAAGTTATGAGCGGCATGGACAGAGTGGATAGTCAGAAGCTTTTTCCCAGGGTGGAAGAGTCAGTTACTAGGGGACATAGGTTTAAGGTGAGAGGGGATGTGCGAGGCAAGTTCTTTACACAGAGGGTGGTGAGTGCCTGGAACTTGCAGCCAGGGGAGGTGGTGGAAGCAGATACGATAGCGACGTTTAAGAGACATCTTGACAAATACATGAATAGGATGGGAATAGAGGGATACGGTCCCCGGAAGTGCAGAAGGTTTTAGTTTAGACAGGTATCAAGATCGGCGCAGGCTTGGAGGGCCGAATGGCCTGTTCCTGTGCTGTACTGTTCTTTGTTTCGCAGAAATGTAAATGTAAATCAGGCACGTTTGACACCAAACCACAGAGAGACATTAGGTCAGGTGACCAAAAGCTTTGTCAGAGGTAGGTTTTAAGGAGCACCTTAAAGGAGGAAATTGAGGTGAAGAGGGGAGAGGTTTCGGGAGGTGATTTGAGGCCTGAGAGTTTTGGCAGCTGAGGGCATGGCCGCTAACGGTGGAGCGATTAAAATCGAAGATAATCCAGAGGCCAGGATTAGTTGAGCGTAGATATCTCGGAGGGTTGTAGGACTGGCAAAGGTTACAAAGATCGAGAGGGGCGAAGCCATGGAGGGATTTAAAAACAAGGATAAATATTTTCAAACCAAAGATGTTGTTTAACCAGAAAGCAGATCAGAGAGAACAGGGGTGATGGGGAACAGGATTACCTACGAGTTAGGACATGGGCAGCCAAGTTTGGACAAACACAAATTTACGGAGCATGGAAGATGGCAGACCAGCCAGGAGTTCACTGGAATATTCAAGTCTAGAGGTAACATTGTCAAGGATAAGGGTTTCAATAGCAGATGAGCTGAAGCAGGCCAAGTCTGGTGATGTTACAGAGGTACATGAAAGTAGTATTGATGATGGTGGAGATATGCATATGTAACGTTAGTGCAGGGTCAAATATGCCACCAATGGCTACGGAGGAACAGAAAATGTGATTCAGGACATGTTGGAGGGAAGAATGTAAGCAGAGATCATAATGCTTAAAATGGGCCAAGTTGGCACAATTTGTTTATAGCCCATAGGAGTGAGGGGGCAGGAGGGACTGTTCAGGGTTAATATTCTGAGGGAGTGAGGGGGCAGGAGGGAGTGTTCAGGGTTAATACTCTGAGGGAGTGAGGGGGCAGCAGGGACTGTTCAGGGTTAATATTCTGAGGGAGTGAGGGGGCAGCAGGGACTGTTCAGGGTTAATACTCTGAGGGAGTGAGGGGGCAGCAGGGACTGTTCAGGGTTAATACTCTGAGGGAGTGAGGGGGCAGCAGGGAGTGTTCAGGGTTAATACTCTGAGGGAGTGAGGGGGCAGCAGGGACTGTTCAGGGTTAATACTCTGAGGGAGTGAGGGGGCAGCAGGGACTGTTCAGGGTTAATATTCTGAGGGAGTGAGGGGGCAGCAGGGAGTGTTCAGGGTTAATACTCTGAGGGAGTGAGGGGGCAGCAGGGAGTGTTCAGGGTTAATACTCTGAGGGAGTGAGGGGGCAGGAGGGAGTGTTCAGGGTTAATATTCTGAGGGAGTGAGGGGGCAGCAGGGACTGTTCAGGGTTAATACTCTGAGGGAGTGAGTGGGCAGCAGGGAGTGTTCAGGGTTAATACTCTGAGGGAGTGAGGGGGCAGGAGGGAGTGTTCAGGGTTAATATTCTGAGGGAGTGAGGGGGCAGCAGGGAGTGTTCAGGGTTAATACTCTGAGGGAGTGAGGGGGCAGGAGGGACTGTTCAGGGTTAATACTCTGAGGGAGTGAGGGGGCAGGAGGGACTGTTCAGGGTTAATATTCTGAGGGAGTGAGGGGGCAGCAGGGACTGTTCAGGGTTAATACTCTGAGGGAGTGAGGGGGCAGCAGGGAGTGTTCAGGGTTAATATTCTGAGGGAGTGAGGGGGCAGCAGGGAGTGTTCAGGGTTAATACTCTGAGGGAGTGAGGGGGCAGCAGGGACTGTTCAGGGTTAATACTCTGAGGGAGTGAGGGGGCAGCAGGGAGTGTTCAGGGTTAATACTCTGAGGGAGTGAGGGGGCAGGAGGGACTGTTCAGGGTTAATACTCTGAGGGAGTGAGGGGGCAGGAGGGACTGTTCAGGGTTAATATTCTGAGGGAGTGAGGGGGCAGCAGGGAGTGTTCAGGGTTAATATTCTGAGGGAGTGAGGGGGCAGCAGGGAGTGTTCAGGGTTAATACTCTGAGGGAGTGAGGGGGCAGCAGGGACTGTTCAGGGTTAATACTCTGAGGGAGTGAGGGGGCAGCAGGGAGTGTTCAGGGTTAATACTCTGAGGGAGTGAGGGGGCAGCAGGGACTGTTCAGGGTTAATACTCTGAGGGAGTGAGGGGGCAGCAGGGAGTGTTCAGGGTTAATATTCTGAGGGAGTGAGGGGGCAGGAGGGAGTGTTCAGGGTTAATACTCTGAGGGAGTGAGGGGGCAGCAGGGACTGTTCAGGGTTAATACTCTGAGGGAGTGAGGGGGCAGGAGGGACTGTTCAGGGTTAATACTCTGAGGGAGTGAGGGGGCAGCAGGGAGTGTTCAGGGTTAATATTCTGAGGGAGTGAGGGGGCAGGAGGGACTGTTCAGGGTTAATACTCTGAGGGAGTGAGGGGGCAGCAGGGAGTGTTCAGGGTTAATATTCTGAGGGGGTGAGGGGGCAGCAGGGAGTGTTCAGGGTTAATACTCTGAGGGAGTGAGGGGGCAGCAGGGACTGTTCAGGGTTAATACTCTGAGGGAGTGAGGGGGCAGGAGGGACTGTTCAGGGTTAATACTCTGAGGGAGTGAGGGGGCAGCAGGGAGTGTTCAGGGTTAATATTCTGAGGGGGTGAGGGGGCAGCAGGGAGTGTTCAGGGTTAATACTCTGAGGGAGTGAGGGGGCAGCAGGGACTGTTCAGGGTTAATACTCTGAGGGAGTGAGGGGCAGCAGGGAGTGTTCAGGGTTAATACTCTGAGGGAGTGAGTGGGCAGGAGGGTCTGTGTAGGGTTAATATTCTGAGGGAGTGAGGGAGCAGGAGGGTCTGTGTAGGGTTAACAGTCTGAGGAGTGAGGGGGCAGGAGGGACAGTGTAGGGTTGTCTAAGGAAAGCATCATTAGAAAGGCTGAATTCAGAGAGAATGACTGTGCTGTGTTGTCTCTGTCCCTGCATGATTTGGTGGTTTGAAACCTTGGCCACAGTTTGGCTCCTCTCCTTCTCCCCAGGAGGTATCTCACAGCCTCTTGGTACATGTGGTGACACTCTCAGAGTCTTTATTTATAGAGGCAGCAGTGACACGTCAGACTACTGCTCCTTGTTACTCACTGATGAGTTACCTCCTCTCTCACTCTCAGTATGAATTTTCAGACCATCAGTGCAAGTCTGCTGCCTTGGTGTTTAGAGTAGCTGCCCATAGTCACCCTTTGCCCATCAGCCCATTCATCATGCCAAGAGTTGACTGGGCTATTCGACTTCAGGAGGCATCACAACTTCACCATCATGTGCATCTCCTGCATGATGTTCAGGAGCAAGGGACATTGGCTGACCTCTTGCCTCCCCAGCCCTGGGGTCACAGAGACCCATCAGCAGCTTCTGAACCTGCCATCAGTGGCCAAGTTAGTTGTGACATAGGACTGGACTGAAGACAGAGGGTAAAGAGTTAGGGCAGCAACATGAGAGTCACAGAGAACAAGGGAGCAAACCAGCAGAGATGTGGATAAAGGGACAAAGCAAGGAAGAGAGATGAAAGAAGAAAGAGGGAGCAAAATGTGGGGATCGGGAGAGCACAAGGGAGAGAAGGAAGGGAGCGGGGCATCTCAGCTGGGGAGAGTGGGTCCAACGCCACCACCTCCAACGCCCCACAGCTCCCAATCCCAGTGAGGAAGGTGCTGGAAAACATTCCAGGCATCCCACAAACCAAATAACAAGAGGTATTCGGGAGTAAAGTGGACCCTGATAATGGGCAACTGTTGGCCATTAACAGAGAGAAAGACGCACAGTTCATCTGTTTTAGTGATCAGTTGAGGGAGAAGTAATAGTCTAAGACATTGAAGAGAATTACCCTGCTCTTTGAAATAGGGCAGGCCAATCTTTTACATCTTGCTGAGAGCGAACGGTGGGCTATAGTTTCGTATCTCATCTGAAAGCGGCACAGTGCTCCGGTTTCCTCCCACAGCCAAAGACTTGCAGGTTGATAGGTGAATTGGCCATTGTAAATTGCCCCTAGTATAGGTAGTTGATAGGAGAATGGTGGGGATGTGGTTGAGAATATGGGGTTAATATAGGACTAGTATAAATGGGTGGTTGTTGGTCGGCACAGACTCGGTGGGCCGAAGGGCCTGTTTCAGTGCTGTATCTCTAAATAAATAAATAAAACATAGCGCCAACAAAACTTCAGAACAGCCCCTCCAACAGTGCAGCTCTCCCTCAGTACTGCCCCTCCAACAGTGCAGCTCTCCCTCAGTACTGCCCCTCCAACAGTGCAGCTCTCCCTCAGTACTGCCCCTCCAACAGTGCAGCTCTCCCTCAATACTGTCCCTCCAACAGTGCAGCTCTCCCTCAATACTGCCCCTCCAACAGTGCAGCTCTCCCTCAGTACTGCCCCTCCAACAGTGCAGCTCTCCCTCAATACTGCCCCTCCAACAGTGCAGCTCTCCCTCAATACTGCCCCTCCAACAGTGCAGCTCTCCCTCAATACTGCCCCTCCAACAGTGCAGCGCTCCCTCAATACTCACCCTCCAACAGTGCAGCTCTCCCTCAATACTGCCCCTCCAACAGTGCAGCGCTCCCTCAATACTCACCCTCCAACAGTGCAGCTCTCCCTCAATACTCACCCTCCAACAGTGCAGCGCTCCCTCAATACTCACCCTTCAACAGTGCAGCTCTCCCTCAGTACTCACCCTCCAACAGTGCAGCTCTCCCTCAGTACTCACCCTCCAACAGTGCAGCTCTCCCTCAGTACTCACCCTCCAACAGTGCAGCTCTCCCTCAGTACTCACCCTCCAACAGTGCAGCTCTCCCTCAGTACTGCCCCTCCAACAGTGCAGCTCTCCCTCAATACTGTCCCTCCAACAGTGCAGCTCTCCCTCAATACTGGCCCTCCAACAGTGCAGCTCTCCCTCAATACTGCCCCTCCAACAGTGCAGCTCTCTCAGTACTGCCCCTCCAACAGTGCAGCGCTCCCTCAATACTCACCCTCCAACAGTGCAGCTCTCCCTCAGTACTGCCCCTCCAACAGTGCAGCGCTCCCTCAATACTCACCCTTCAACAGTGCAGCTCTCCCTCAGTACTCACCCTCCAACAGTGCAGCTCTCCCTCAGTACTCACCCTCCAACAGTGCAGCTCTCCCTCAGTACTCACCCTCCAACAGTGCAGCTCTCCCTCAGTACTGCCCCTCCAACAGTGCAGCGCTCCCTCAGTACTGCCCCTCCAACAGTGCAGCGCTCCCTCAGTACTGCTCCTCCAACAGTGCAGCTCTCCCTCAATACTGCCCCTCCAACAGTGAAACTCTCCCTCAATACTGACCCTCCAACAATGCAGCACTCCCTCAGTAGGGAAATAGGTCTGGGCCAGTGCAGGTGCAGAAGGCAGAGAGCATAAGGGCCATCCTGTCACAACACAACCCCACAGAGCACTTCTCCTCCTTTTACACAACACACTGCAAGAGAATCAAGGAGAGTGAGTGAGGAAGGAAAAGATTGGTAAAAAACATGAGCGTAAAGACAGAGAGAGAGAGAGAGCAAATGAGGCATTTCCCCCCCCTCGAGGTGTAATATTGGGGAAACAGCACCTTGGGATCCCAGCCAGTTTAGGCTGGCAGTATTTGCTGGGTATCACTGGGGAGGTCCCAGTGACCCTGGATAGAGGGAGAGTTAGAGAGACAGAGAGAGACAGAGACTTCATTTCCATTTCACTCCTACTCTCCCCAGCCCACCAATCATCTGCTGAAGCTCTTGCTTGCAGCGAAGGTCTTCAGTGGAAAATGTCTTGAAATAGAATTGCATTTATGTAGTGCCTTTCACAACCACAGGACTTCTCAAAGTGCTTTTCAGTCAATGAAGTGTAGTCACTGTTGTAATGGAGGAAAATGCAGCAGTCAATCTGTGCACAGCAAGAACCCACAAGTGACCAGATAACCAGAGGGTTAGCTCAGACGCGGCTCAGATGCAGCATTCTCGCTTGAAGGTCGTGTGTTCCAGACCCACTCCAGATACTTGAGCACATACTCCAGCTGATGTTGCTGTGCAGTACAGAGGGTGTGCTGCACTGTCGGAGGAGCAGTACTGAGGGAGCGATGCACTATCAGAAATACCGTCTTTTGGATGTCATTTTAAACTGCGCGCTCAAGACGACAGAAAAAATTCCCACTGCACTCTTCGATGAAAAGTAAGCAGTCCTGCTAATAACTATCCCTCAATCAACATCACTGAAACAGATTTACTTGGCATTATCACATTGCTGTTTGTGGCATCCCTGTGCACCATATTTCCTACATTACAGGAGTGACTACATTTTAAAAGTAGTTGAATGTCTCTAAAGCACTTTGGGACAACCTGAGGTTGTGAAAACTGCTGTCGAGATGGGAGTCTTTCTTTTTAGGAATCAGTTTAGGTGTCAGCTCTGTCTCAGAAGAGAAAGTGTTACATACTGAGCCACAGCTGACACCGATCTCCTGATGATTGTGGCACAGTCCTTCACTTGCGTTCTACTGCAACCCTGAGATGTGGTTGGGAACATTTACTGCCGTAAAGGTCACTGTATAAATCTAACTGTTGCCTGCTCACTTCAAAGCACAAATGAAACATTTTTCATTTCGACTTATAAAAAAAGAGCTTTCAGAGTCCCCGACAGACATTCACCCCATCGCGCACAGTCACCCCATCGCGCACAGTCACCCCATCGCGCACAGTCACTCCAACGCATGTTTTTAAAAATTCATTCATGGGATGTGGGCGTCGCTGGCTAGACCAGCATTTATTGCCCAATCCTAATTGCCCTTGAGAAGGTGGTGGTGAGCTGCCTTCTTGAACCACTGTAGTCCATTTGGGGTAGGTACACCCACAGTGCTGTTAGGAAGGGAGTTCCAGGATTTTGACCCAGCAACAGTGAAGTAACGGCGATATAGTTCCAAGTCAGGATGGTGTGTGATTTGGAGGGGAACTTGCAGGTGGTGATGTTCCCATGCATCTGCTGCCCTTGTCCTTCTAGTCGGTAGAGGTCGTGGGTTTGGAAGGTGCTGTCTAAGGAGCCTTGGTGCATTAAAGCAGTGCATCATGAAGATGGTACACACTGCTGCGTCGGTGGTGGAGGGAGTGAATGTTTGTAGATGGGATGCCAATCAAGCGGGCTGCTTTGTCTTGGATGGTGTTGAGCTTTTTGAGTGTTGTTGGAGCTGCCCCCATCCAGGCAAGTGGAGAGTATTCCATCACACTCCTGACTTGTGCCTTGTAGATGGTGGACAGGCTTTGGGGAGTCAGGAGGTGAGTTACTCACCACAGGATTCCTAGCTTCTGACCAGCTCTTGTAGCCACGGTATTTATATGACTACTCCAGTTCAGTTTTTGGTCAATGGTAACCCCTAGGATGTTGATAGCGGGGGATTCAGCGATGGTAATGCCATTGAATGTCAAGGGGGGATAGTTAGATTCTTTCTTGTTGGACAGTGTGGCGCGAATATTACTTGCCACTTATCAGCCCAAGCCTGGATATTGTCCAGGTCTTGCTGCATTTCTACACCGACTGCTTCAGTATCTGAGGAGTCGTGGATGGTGCTGAACATTGTGCAATCATCAGCGAACATCCCCACTTCTGACCTTATTACTGAAGGAAGGTCATTGATAAAGCAGCTGAAGATGGTTGGACCCAGGGCGCTACCCTGAGGAACTCCTGCAGTGATGTCCTGAAGCTCAGATGATTGACCGCCAACTGGATTGGACTGTTAAACACTTGGCTGTATTTACAGGAACCGTCACGATAACTCTGACAATGGGACATATTCCAACGAGATTATTGATAGACGGGAGAATTAAAGAAAGGACAGTTTCCAGCCCGACTGTGAGGAGATGGACTTCCTGGGGAGTTCTGGGAGGGAGGGGAAGGAGTGAGGGTAGAGGTGCGGGAAATGGGCCGGACACGGTCGAGGCCCCTGTCAATCACAGTGGGGGGGGAATCCTCAGTTGAGGAAAAAGGAAGACATATCAGAAGCGCTGTTGTAGAAGATTACATCATCTGAGCAGGTGTGTTGGAGACGGAGAAACTGAGAGAATGGAATGGAGTCCTTACAGGAAGCAGGGTGTGAGGAAATTATTCAAGGTAGCTGTAGGAATCGGTGGGCTTATAATTAATATTAGTAGACAGCATATCCCCAGAGATGGAGACAGAGAAGTCAAGGAAGGGAAGGGAAGTGTTGGAGATGGACCATGCAAAGGTGAGAGAAGAGTGGAAATTGGAAGCAAAGTTGATAAAGTTTTCCAGTTCGGTGCGGGAGCAGGAAACGGCACCAATACAGTCATCAATGTACCGGAAAAAGAGTTGGAGGAGGGAGCCTGAGTAGGACTGGAACAAGGAATGTTCGACATACCCCGCAAAAAGACAGACATAACTAAGACCCATGCAGGTATCCATAGCAACACCTTTTAATTGAAGGAAGTGAGTGGAGTTGAAGGAGAAGTTGTTCAACGTGAGAACAAGTTCAGCCAGGCGGAGGAGGGTGGTGGTGGATGGGGACTGGTTGGGCCTCCGTTCAAGGAAGAAGCAGAGAGCCCTCAAACTGTCCTGGTGGGGGATGGAGGTGTAGAGAGATTGGACTACCATTGTGAAGAGGAGGCGGTTGGGGCCAGGAAACTGGAAATTGTCAAAATAATGTAGGGCATCAGGAGAGTCACGGATGTGGGTGGGAAGAGACTGGACCAGGGAGAAAAGATAGAGTCAATATAGGAAGAAATATGTTCAGTGGGGCAGGAACAGGCTGAAACTATGGGAGCTATTCCATCGGGATGGGCTTCACTTGATATTGAAAGAATATTGATATCAGTCGAAAAAAAGTATTGGAGAAACTCAAGGGTCTAAAATATGACAAGTCCCCAGGACCAGATGGCTTACATTCTAGGATTCTAAAAGAGATAACTGCAGAGATGGTGAATTGCTGGCAATGATTTTCCAGAATTTCGTAGATTCAGGAATGGTCCCATCAGATTGGAAGTTGGAAAATGTTACAATGCTTTTCAAGAAAGGAGATATAGAGTAAACAAGGATTTACAGACCAGTTATCCTAACATTAGTTTTTGGGAAGATGCTGGAAAGTATTATTAAAAGAAGTTTTAACATTGCACTTGGAAAAGCAGAATATGATTAGAACAAGTCAGTATGGTTTTACTAAAGAGAGATCCTGTTTGACAAATTTATTAGAGTTTTTTGAGGATGTAACTAGAAAAGTAGATAAAGGGGAACCAGTAGATCTAGTATACCTGGATTTTCAAAAGGCATTCGATAAGGTGCCACGTAACAGATTAATAAGCAAGATAAGGGCTCATGGTGTTGAGAGTAATATATTAGCATGGATAGAGGATTGGTTAACAGGCAGGAAGCAGAGAGTGGGCAAAAATGGGGAATTTTCAAGTTGGCAGGCAGTGAATAGTGGAGTGCCGCAAGGGTCAGTGTTGGGTCCTCAGCTATTTACAATCTATATTAATGACTTGGATGAAGAAACAGAGAGTAATGTAACAAAGTTTGCTGATGATACAAAGCTCAGTGGAAAGGTAAGCTGTGGGGAGGATGTCGAGAGGATGCAAACAGATATAGATAGGATAAATGAGTGGGCAACAAGATGGCAAATGGAGTATAATGTAGGGGCGTGTGAGGTTGTTTACATTGGTCATAAAAATAGAAAAGCAGAATTTTTAATACGTAAGTGGTAACTGGTAAGTATTGATGTTTAGAGAGAGTTGGGGGTAGTCATACAAGGAACGCACAAAGTTAACATGCAGGTGCAGCAGGCTATTAGGAAGGATCCCCTTTATTGCAAGGGGATTGCAGTGCAGGAATAAAGAAGTCTTACTAAAATTGGACAGGGCTTTGGTGAGACCGGACCTGGAATACAGTGTGCAGTTTTGGTCTCCACATTTCAGAAAGGATATACTTGCACTGGAGGCAGTGCAGTGAAGATTTACTAAATTCCTCCCTGGGATGAGGGGGTTGCCCTATGTTGAGAGGCTGAGTAAATTGGGCTTATATTCTCTGGAGTTTAGAAGAATGAGAGGCGATCTAATTGAGACATACAAGATTCTGAAAGGGCTTGATAGGGTAGAAGCTGAGAGATTGTTCCCACTGGTCAGGGAATCTAGAACACGGGGACACAGTCTCAGGGGTAAGGGGTCAATCATTCAGGACTGAGATGAGGAGAAATTACGACAGTCAAAGGGTTGTGAATCTTTGGAATTCTCTACCCCAGAGGGTTGTGGATGCTCCATCATTGAAGACATTTAAGGCTGGAATGGACAGATTTTTGGTCATGCAGGGCATCAAGAGATATGGGGAGTGGGCAGGAAAGTGGAATTGAAGCCCAAGACCAGCCATGATCGTATTGAATGTGGAGCAGGTTCGATGGGCCATATGGGCTACATCTGCTCCTATTTCTTGTGTTCTTGTGTCTCCCAGGACAGTCCTGTTTGTGGATTTTAAAAAAGGAGGGAGAAGTGGGCTGTCCAGGGTTGTGAGACTATGAGGTTGGAAGCTGTAGAGGGAAGATCTCCAGAAGAGATGAGGTCAGTGACAAGTCCTTTAGACATGAGCTTGCTGTTCGGTGGTGGGGCCATCGTCCATCATGGCAAGGGGGTCAGATCGGAAGGGATGGGTTTAGAGGGAAGTGAAGGGGAAGGAGGATTCTGGAGGGGCTGAAGCTTGCATTCCTTAATACCCGAAAGGAAGAAAAAAAGATTTTTGTTAATGCGTCGGATAAGACGAAGGATGAAATGAAACAGCAGAGCAAAACTCCTCCCAATTTTGACTTAAACTTCTTAAATCTTGCAACAATTCCACATCTTGGGATCATAAATAGCTCATTAACAAATGAAGGTGGTTTGATGCGGAAAATGCAGGCTTACCAGCATCGTCAGATTGGTAAATGAGTTTTGCACCAAAGAAACAGCTTTTGGAATTCTCATTTCGAAGAGATGTGGGCGTCCACCCAGATATACTGAAAACCACAGCTCATTCACTTCTAAGTGCCATTGACAGTTGCTACAGCAGTTCAATGGTTGAGATAAGTCACTTGAATCTGGATAGATGGATATCGCAGTGTGGTCTGATGGCAGCAGCTATCCCATGACTCGTGTATTCATGAAGTCACTCCATTGTGTGCTGTTGCTTTTAAGCTCCCAGTTTGTTTAAAGAGCTCAGTTAAAAGTCCTGTTTGTTCCTGGGATATGAAACTTGGCCCATTTCTGGCGATTGTCATTGGACAAGAAGCATTAACGGTCCAGCTGCTTGATCCTTTAATGTCAGTTTACTTGAAGTTAAATGCGTTCTTGCTGCAGGACTGCCTACAATACATAACACACTGTGTCAATGAGCATAACACTCCTGTACAGAAAACACACACTGCAGATCATGCTTCACAAATCAAATTGAATTTTTTGATGCAGTAACAGAGAAGGTTGCTGAAGAGAATGCAGTGGATTTTGTTTATATGGATTTTAAGAAAGCATTGGAAAAGGTCGCACATAAAAGGCTAGTGAACAAAACTGAAGCTCATGGAATAGGAGGGTCAGTGTCCAATTGGGTAAAAAAATTGGCTTGTTGTCAGAAAACAGCGAGTTGTCACAAATAGTTGCTTTTCAGACTGGAGGATGGTAGACAGTGGTGTTCCCCAATGGTCAGTGCTGGGACCACTGCTTTTTTTGATTAATATAAATGATTTGGATCTCGCAGAATACAGAATAGAAATTCAAAATTTGCTGACGACACCAAACTTGGAGGTGCGGCAAACCGTGAGGATATGAACTACCTACAACTGGTCATAGATAGGCTAGCAGAATGGGCAGAGAGTTGGCAGATGGAATTTAATACAGACAAGGTGAGGCATTTTGGCAGAAGAAATGGGGAGAAGCAATATAGACAAAGTGGTACAGTTCTAAAGAGTGTGCAGGAGCAGAGGGACCTGGGGGTGTATGTGCATCGATATTTGAAGGTGGCAGAACATATTGAGAGAGTGGTTAGCAAAGCACAT
This sequence comes from Heterodontus francisci, assembly GCF_036365525.1. Classification (NCBI taxonomy): domain Eukaryota; kingdom Metazoa; phylum Chordata; class Chondrichthyes; order Heterodontiformes; family Heterodontidae; genus Heterodontus; species Heterodontus francisci. The sequence continues at coordinate 128,666,237 of NC_090378.1, read as the reverse complement.
GGGATCTTGGGTTTCATAAATAGAGGCATTGGGTACAAAAGCAGGGAGATTGTGCTGAACCTTTATTAGGCTCAGGTTCAGCCCCAACTGGAGTATTGTATCCAGTTCTGGTCACCACAATTCAGTAGGGAATGTGAGGCTCCTTGAGAGGGTGCAAAGGAGATATACTAGAATGGTCCCAGGGATGAGGGATTTTAGTTACAAAGTGAGGTTGGAAAAGCTGGGGTTGTTTTGCGTATAACAAAGGAGACTGAGGGGAGATTTAATAGAACTGTACAAGATTATACAGGCTTAGATAAGTTAGACAAGGAAAAACTGTTCCCATTAACTGACTGGGTATAACACTCCGACATATTTAACACACACTTTATCACTAGGTATAACACTCCTGCATATTTAACACACATTTTATCACTGTGTATAACACTCCTGCATATTTAACACACACCTTTCCACTGGGTGTAACACTCCTGCATATTCAACACACACTTTATCACTGGGTATAACACTCCTGAATATTTAATACACACTTGATCACTGTGTATAACACTCACCTTTCCACTGGGTATAACACTCCTGCATATTCATCACAAACTTTATCACTGGGTATAATACTCCTGCATATTTAACACACACTTTATCACTGGGTATAACACTCCTGCATATTCAGCACACACTTTATCACTGGGTATAACACTCCTGCATATTTAATACACGCTTTATCACCTGGTATAACACTCCTGCATATTTAATACACACTTTATCACTGTGTATAACACTCCTGCATATTTAACACACACTTTATCACCTGGTATAACACTCCTCCATATTTAATACACACTTTATCACTGGGTATAACACTCCTGCATATTTAATACACACTTTATCACTGTGTATAACACTCCTGAATATTCATCACAAACTTTATCACTGGGTATAACACTCCTGCATATTCAACACACACTTTATCACTGGGTATAACACTCCTGCATATTTAATACACACTTTATCACTGTGTATAACACTCCTGCATATTTAATACACACTTTATCACTGTAATAACACTCCTGCATATTTAATACACACTTTATCACTGGGTATAACACTCCTGCATATTTAATACACACTTTAGCACTGGGTATAACACTCCTGCATATTTAATACACACTTTATCACTGTGTATAACACTCCTATATATTTAATACACACTTTATCACTGTGTATAACACTCCTGCATATTTAATACACACTTTATCACTGGGTATAACACTCCTGCATATTTAACACACACTTTATCACTGTGTATAACACTCCTATATATTTAATACACACTTTATCACTGTGTATAACACTCCTGCATATTTAATACACACTTTATCACTGTAATAACACTCCTGCATATTTAATACACACTTTATCACTGTAATAACACTCCTGCATATTTAATACACACTTTATCACTGGGTATAACACTCCTGCATATTTAATACACACTTTAGCACTGGGTATAACACTCCTGCATATTCAACACACACTTTATCACTGGGTATAACACTCCTGCATATTTAACACACACTTTATCACCGGCTATAACACTCCTGCATATTTAACACACACTTTATCACCGGGTATAACACTCCTGCATATTTAACACACACTTTATCACTGGGTATAACACTCCTGCATATTTAATACACACTATATCACTGGGTATAACACTCCTGCATATTTAATACACACTTTATCATCTGGTCTAACATTCCTACTTTTTTAACACACACTTTATCACTGGGTATAACACTCCTGCATATTTAACACACACTTTATCACTGGGTATAACACTCCTGCATATCTAATACACACTTTATCATTGGGTATAACACTCGTGCATATTTAACACACACTTTATCACCGGCTATAACACTCCTGCATATTTAACACACACTTTATCACCGGGTATAACACTCCTGCATATTTAACACACACTTTATCCCTGGGTATAACACTCCTGCATATTTAACACACACTTTATCACTGTGTATAACACTCCTGCATATTCAACACACACTTTATCACTGGGTATAACACTCCTGCATATTTAACACACACTTTATCACTGGGTATAACACTCGTGCATGTTTAACACACACTTTATCACCGGCTATAACACTCCTGCATATTTAACACACACTTTATCACCGGGTATAACACTCCTGCATATTTAATACACACTTTATCACCGGCTATAACACTCCTGCATATTCAACACACACTTTATCACTGGGTATAACACTCGTGCATATTTAACACACACTTTATCACCGGCTATAACACTCCTGCATATTTAACACACACTTTATCACCGGGTATAACACTCCTGCATATTTAATACACACTTTATCACCGGCTATAACACTCCTGCATATTTAATACACACTTTATCACTGGCTATAACACTCCTGCATATTTAACACACACTTTATCACTGGGTATAACACTCGTGCATATTTAACACACACTTTATCACCGGCTATAACACTCCTGCATATTCAACACACACTTTATCCCTGGGTATAACACTCCTGCATATTCAACACACACTTTATCCCTGGGTATAACACTCCTGCATATTTAACACACGCTTTATCACCGGGTATAACACTCCTGCATATTTAACACACACTTTATCACTGGGTATAACACTCCTGCATATTTAACACACGCTTTATCACCGGGTATAACACTCCTGCATATTTAACACACGCTTTATCACCGGGTATAACACTCCTGCATATTTAACACACACTTTATCACTGGGTATAACACTCCTGCATATTTAACACACACTTTATCACCGGGTATAACACTCCTGCATATTTAACACACGCTTTATCACCGGGTATAACACTCCTGCATATTTAACACACACTTTATCACTGGGTATAACACTCCTGCATATTTAACACACACTTTATCACTGGCTATAACACTCCGGCATATTTAATACACACTTTATCACTGGGTATAACACTCCTGCATATTCAACACACACTTTATCCCTGGGTATAACACTCCTGCATATTTAACACACGCTTTATCACCGGGTATAACACTCCTGCATATTTAACACACGCTTTATCACTGGGTATAACACTCCTGCATATTCAACACACACTTTATCCCTGGGTATAACACTCCTGCATATTTAACACACACTTTATCACCGGCTATAACACTCCTGCATATTTAACACACGCTTTATCACTGGGTATAACACTCCTGCATATTTAACACACACTTTATCACTGGGTATAACACTCCTGCATATTTAACACACATTTTATCACCGGGTATAACACTCCTGCATATTTAATACACACATTATCACCTGGTATAACACTCCTGCATATTTAATACACACTTTATCACTGTGTATAACACTCCTGCATATCTAATACACACTTTATCACTGTGTATAACACTCCTGCATATTTAACACACACTTTATCACTGGGTATAACACTCCTGCATATTTAACACACACTTTATCACTGGGTATAACACTCCTGCATATTTAACACACACTTTATCACTGGGTATAACACTCCTGCATATTTAACACACACTTTATCACCGGGTATAACACTCCTGCATATTTAACACACACTTTATCACTGGGTATAACACTCCTGCATATTTAACACACACTTTATCACCGGGTATAACACTCCTGCATATTTAATACACACTTTATCACTGGGTATAACACTCCTGCATATTTAATACACACTTTATCACTGTGTATAACACTCCTGCATATTTAACACACACTTTATCACTGGGTATAACACTCCTGCATATTTAACACACACTTTATCACTGGGTATAACACTCCTGCATATTTAACACACACTTTATCCCTGGGTATAACACTCCTGCATATTTAACACACACTTTATCCCTGGGTATAACACTCCTGCATATTCAATACACACTTTATCACTGTGTATAACACTCCTGCATATTCAACACACACTTTATCACTGGGTATAACACTCGTGCATATTTAACACACACTTTATCACCGGCTATAACACTCCTGCATATTTAACACACACTTTATCACCGGGTATAACACTCCTGCATATTTAACACACACTTTATCCCTGGGTATAACACTCCTGCATATTTAACACACACTTTATCCCTGGGTATAACACTCCTGCATATTTAACACACACTTTATCACTGGGTATAACACTCCTGCATATTTAATACACACTTTATCACCGGGTATAACACTCCTGCATATTTAACACACACTTTATCACTGGGTATAACACTCCTGCATATTTAACACACACTTTATCACTGGGTATAACACTCCTGCATATTTAACACACACTTTATCACTGGGTATAACACTCCTGCATATTTAACACACACTTTATCACTGGGTATAACACTCCTGCATATTTAATACACACTTTATCACCGGCTATAACACTCCTGCATATTTAATACACACTTTATCACCGGGTATAACACTCCTGCATATTTAACACACACTTTATCACTGGGTATAACACTCCTGCATATTTAACACACACTTTATCACTGGGTATAACACTCCTGCATATTTAACACACACTTTATCACTGGGTATAACACTCCTGCATATTTAATACACACTTTATCACCGGCTATAACACTCCTGCATATTTAATACACACTTTATCACCGGGTATAACACTCCTGCATATTTAATACACACTTTATCACCGGCTATAACACTCCTGCATATTTAACACACACTTTATCCCTGGGTATAACACTCCTGCATATTTAACACACACTTTATCCCTGGGTATAACACTCCTGCATATTTAATACACACTTTATCACTGTGTATAACACTCCTGCATATTTAATACACACTTTATCACCGGGTATAACACTCCTGCATATTTAACACACACTTTATCACTGGGTATAACACTCCTGCATATTTAACACACACTTTATCACTGGGTATAACACTCCTGCATATTTAACACACACTTTATCACTGGGTATAACACTCCTGCATATTTAACACACACTTTATCACTGGGTATAACACTCCTGCATATTTAATACACACTTTATCACCGGCTATAACACTCCTGCATATTTAATACACACTTTATCACCGGGTATAACACTCCTGCATATTTAACACACACTTTATCACTGGGTATAACACTCCTGCATATTTAACACACACTTTATCACTGGGTATAACACTCCTGCATATTTAACACACACTTTATCACTGGGTATAACACTCCATCATATTTAACACACACTTTATCACCGGGTATAACACTCCTGCATATTTAACACACACTTTATCACTGGGTATAACACTCCTGAATATTTAATACACACTTTATCACTGGGTATAACACTCCTGCATATTTAACACACACTTTATCACTGGGTATAACACTCCTGCATATTTAACACACACTTTATCACTGGGTAAAACAACCCGAGAAATATAACACACGCTGTGTCACTGGGTAAAACACCACTATAAATATAACACACGCTGTGTCACTGGGTAAAACATCACTATAAATATAACACACGCTGTGTCTCTGGGTAAAACACCCCTATAAATATAACACACACTGTGTCACTGGGTAAATCACCCCTATAAATATAACACACGCTGTGTCACTGGGTAAAACACCCCTATAAATATAACACACGCTGTGTCACTCGGTGTAACACTCCTAAATATATAACACACACTGTGTCACTGGGTAAAAGACCCCTATAAGTATAACACACGCTGTGTCACTGGGTAAAACACCCCTATAAATATAACACACGCTGTGTCACTGGGTAAAACACCCCTATAAGTATAACACACGCTGTGTCACTGGGTAAAACACCCCTATAAATATAACACACGCCGTGTCACTGGGCAAAACACCCCTATAAATATAACACACGCTGTGTCACTGGGTAAAAGACCCCTATAAGTATAACACACGCTGTGTCACTGGGTAAAACACCCCTATAAATATAACACACACTGTGTCACTGGGCAAAACACCCCTATAAGTATAACACACGCTGTGTCACTGGGTAAAACACCCCTATAAATATAACACATGCTGTGTCAGTGGGTAAAACACCCCTATAAATATAACACACGCTGTGTCACTGGGTAAAACACCCCTATAAATATAACACATGCTGTGTCACTGGGTAAAACACGCCTATAAATATAACACACGCTGTGTCACTGGGTAAAACACCCCTATAAATATAACACATGCTGTGTCACTGGGTAAAACACCCCTATAAATATAACAAACGCTGTGTCACTGGGTAAAACACCCCTATAAATATAACACACGCTGTGTCACTGGGCAAAACACCCCTGTAAATATAACACACGCTGTGTCACTGGGTAAAACACCCCTATAAATATAACACACGCTGTGTCACTGGGTAAAACACCCCTATAAATATAATACACACTGTGCCACTGGGTAAAACACCTCTATAAATATAGGACACACTGTGCCACTGGGTATTACACCCCTATAAATATAATACACACTGTGCCACTGGGTAAAACACCTCTATAAATATAGGACACACTGTGTCACTGGGTATTACACCCCTATAAATATCACACACACTGTGCCACTGGGTAAAACACCCCTATAAATATAACACACGCTGTGTCACTGGGTAAAACACCCCTATAAATATAACACACGCTGTGCCACTGGGTAAAACACCCCTATAAATATACACACGCTGTGTCACTGGGTAAAACACCCCTATAAATATAACACACGCTGTGTCGCTGGGTATTACACCACTATAAATATAATACACACTGTGCCACTGGGTAAAGCACCCCTATAAATATACACACACTGTGTCACTGGGTAAAACACTCCGAAATATAACACACAATGTGGCACTGGGTAAAACACCCCTATAAATATAACACACAATGTGCCACTGGGTAAAACACCCCTATAAATATAACACACACTGTGTCACTGGGTATAAAACCCCTATAAATATACACACACTGTGTCACTGGGTAAAACACTCCGAAATATAACACACGCTGTGTCACTGGGTATAAAACCCCTATAAATATACACACACTGTGTCACTGGGTAAAACACTCCTATAAATATAACACACACTGTGTCACTGGGTATAAAACCCCTATAAATATACACACACTGTGTCACTGGGTAAAACACTCCTATAAATATAACACACAATGTGTCACTGGGTAAAACACTCCGAAATATAACACACAATGTGGCACTGGGTAAAACACCCCTATAAATATACACACACTGTGTCACTGGGTAAAACACTCCGAAATATAACACACAATGTGGCACTGGGTAAAACACCCCTATAAATATAACACACAATGTGCCACTGGGTAAAACACCCCTATAAATATAACACACACTGTGTCACTGGGTATAAAACCCCTATAAATATACACACACTGTGTCACTGGGTAAAACACTCCGAAATATAACACACGCTGTGTCACTGGGTATAAAACCCCTATAAATATACACACACTGTGTCACTGGGTAAAACACTCCTATAAATATAACACACACTGTGTCACTGGGTATAAAACCCCTATAAATATACACACACTGTGTCACTGGGTAAAACACTCCTATAAATATAACACACAATGTGCCACTGGGTAAAACACTCCGAAATATAACACACGCTGTGTCACTGGGTATAAAACCCCTATAAATATACACACACTGTGTCACTGGGTAAAACACTCCTATAAATATAACACACACTGTGTCACTGGGTATAAAACCCCTATAAATATACACACACTGTGTCACTGGGTAAAACACTCCTATAAATATAACACACAATGTGCCACTGGGTATATCACCCCTATAAATATAACACACACTGTGTCACTGGGTATAAAACCCCTATAAATATACACACACTGTGTCACTGGGTAAAACACTCCTATAAATATAACACACAATGTGCCACTGGGTATATCACCCCTATAAATATAACACACACTGTGTCACTGGGTATAAAACCCCTATAAATGTAACACACTGTGTCACTGGGTAAAAGACCCCTATAAATATAATACACACTGTGCCACTGGGTAAAACACCCCTATAAATATAACACACACTGAATCACTGGGTAAAAGACCCCTATAAATATAACACATGCTGTGCCACTGGGTATAAAACCCCTATAAATGTAACACACTGTGTCACTGGGTGTTGCACTCCTGAATGTACCACACACACTCTGCCACTGGCTCTAACGCTCCTGAATGTATCACACATGTTGTGCCATTGGGTGTAGCAGCCCTACAAATATAACACACACTGTGTCACACGGTGTAACACTTCTGAATATATAAAACACACTGTGCCACTGGGTGCAACACTCCTAAATACATAACACACACTGTGTCACTGGGTGTAACACTCCTAAATATATAACACACACTGTGTCACTGGGTGTAGTACTCCTGAAGGTATCACAAACACTGTGCCACTACGTATAACATTGACGAATATATGGCACACTGTGTCACTGGGTGTTGCACTCCTGAATGTATCACACATGTTTTGCCATTGGGTGTAACAGCCCTACTAATATAACACACACTGTGTCACCCGGTGTAAGACTCCTAAATATATAACACACACTGTGCCACTGTGTGTAACACTCCTAAATATATAACACACACTGTGCCACTGGGTGTAAGACTCCTAAATATATAACACACACTGTGCCACTGGGTGTAAGACTCCTAAATATATAACACACACTGTGCCACTGGGTGTAAGACTCCTAAATATATAACACACACTGTGCCACTGGGTGTAAGACTCCTAAATATATAACACACACTGTGCCACTGGGTGTAACACTCCTAAATATACAACACACACTGTGCCACTGGGTGTAAGACTCCTAAATATATAACACACACTGTGCCACTGGGTGTAAGACTCCTAAATATATAACACACACTGTGCCACTGGGTGTAACACTCCTAAATATATAACACACACTGTGCCACTGGGTGTAAGACTCCTAAATATATAACACACACTGTGTCACTGGGTGTTGCACTCCTGAATGTATCACACACACTGTGCCACTGGCTTTAACGCTCCTGAATGTATCACACATGTTTTGCCATTGGGTGTAACAGCCCTACTAATATAACACACACTGTGTCACCCGGTGTAACACTCCTAAATATATAACACACACTGTGCCACTGGGTGTAACAGTCCTGAATATATAACACACACTGTGCCACTGGGTGTAACACTCCTAAATACATAACACACACTGTGCCACTGGGTGTAAGACTCCTAAATACATAACACACACTGTGCCACTGGGTGTAACACTCCTAAATATACAACACACACTGTGCCACTGGGTGTAATACTCCTAAATATACAACACACACTGTGCCACTGGGTGTAAGACTCCTAAATATACAACACACACTGTGCCACTGGGTGTAACCCTTCTGAAAATATAACACACACTGTGCCACTGGGTGTAACACTCCTGATTATATAACACACACTGTGCTACTGGGTGTAACACTCCAACATATATAACACACACTGTGCCACTGGGTGTAACCCTTCTGAATATATAACACACACTGTGCCACTGGGTGTAACACTCCTGAATATATAACACACACTGTGCCACTGTGTGTAACACTCCTGAAAATATAACACACAATGTGCCACTGAGTGTAACACTCCTGAAAATATAACACACACTGTGTCACTGGGTGTAACACTACAGAATATATAACAAGCACTGTGCCACTGAGTGTAACACTCCTGAAAATATAACACATAATGTGCCACTGAGTGTAACACTCCTGAATATATAACACACACTGTGCCACTGTGTGTAACACTCCTGAAAATATAACACACAATGTGCCACTGAGTGTAACACTCCTGAAAATATAACACACACTGTGCCACTGGGTGTAACACTCCTGAATATATAACACACACTGTGTCACTGGGTGTAACACTCCTGAATATATAACACACACTGTGTCACTGGGTAAAACACTCCTAAATATATAACACACACTGTGTCACTGGGAGAACACCCCTATAAATATAACACACGCCGTGTCACTGGGTAAAACACCCCTACAAATATAACACACACTGTGTCACTCGGTGTAACACTCCTAAATATATAACACACACTGTGTCACTGGGTAAAACACCCCTATAAATATAACACACACTGTGTCACTGGGTAAAACACCCCTATAAATATAACACACACTGTGTCACTGGGTAAAACACCCCAATAAATATAACACACACTGTGTCACTGGGTAAAACACCCCTATAAATATAACACACACTGTGTCACTGGGTAAAACACCCCCATAAATATAACACACGCTGTGTCACTGGGTAAAACACCCCAATAAATATAACACACGCTGTGTCACTGGGTAAAACACCCCTATAAATATAACACACACTGTGTCACTGGGTAAAACACCCCTATAAATATAACACTCGCTGTGTCACTGGGTAAAACACCCCGATAAATATAACACACACTGTGTCACTGGGTAAAACAACCCTATAAATATAACACACGCTGTGTCACTGGGTAAAAGACCCCTATAAATATAACACACACAGTGTCACTGGGTAAAACACCACTATAAATATAACACACACTGTGTCACTGGGCAAAACACCCCTATAAATATAACACACGCTGTGTCACTAGGTAAAACACCCCTATAAATATAACACACACAGTGTCACTCGGTAAAACACCCCTATAAATATAACACACGCTGTGTCACTGGGTAAAACACCCTTACAAATATAACACACGCTGTGTCAGTGGGTAAAACACCCCGATAAATATAACACACGCTGTGTCACTGGGTAAAACACCCTTACAAATATAACACACGCTGTGTCACTCGGTAAAACACCCCTATAAATATAACACACGCTGTGTCACTGGGTAAAACACCCTTACAAATATAACACACGCTGTGTCAGTGGGTAAAACACCCCGATAAATATAACACACGCTGTGTCAGTGGGTAAAACACCCCTACAAATATAACACACGCTGTGTCACTGGGTAAAACACCCCTATAAATATAACACACGCTGTGTCACTGGGTAAAACACCCCTATAAATATAACACACACTGTGTCACTGGGTAAAACACCTCTATAAATATAACACACACTGTGTCACTGGGTAAAACACCACTTTAAATACAACACACACTGTGTCACTCGGTGTAACACTCCTGAATATATAACAAACACTGTGTCACTGGGTAAAATACCCCTCTAAATATAACACACACTGTGTCACTGGGTAAAACACCCCTATAAATATAACACACGCTGTGTCACTGGGTAAAACACCCTTACAAATACAACACACGCTGTGTCACTGGGTAAAACACCCTTACAAATAATACACACGCTGTGGCAGTGGGTAAAACACCCCTATAAATATAACACACGCTGTGTCACTGGGTAAAACACCCTTACAAATATAACACACGCTGTGTCAGTGGGTAAAACACCCCTATAAATATAACACACACTGTGTCACTGGGTAAAACACCCCTATAAATATAACACACGCTGTGTCACTGGGTAAAACACCCTTACAAATATAACACACGCTGTGTCACTGGGTAAAACACCCTTACAAATATAACACATGCTGTGTCAGTGGGTAAAACACCCCTATAAATATACCACACGATTTGTCAGTGGGTAAAACACCCCTATAAATATAACACACGCTGTGTCACTGGGTAAAACACCCCTACAAATATAACACACACTGTGTCACTGGGTAAAACACCTCTATAAATATAACACACGCTGTGTCACTGGGTAAAACACCCCTATAAATATAACACACGCTGTGTCACTGGGTAAAACACCACTTTAAATATAACACACACTGTGTCACTGGGTAAAACACCCCTATAAATATAACACACACTGTGTCACTCGGTGTAACACTCCTGAATATATAACACACGCTGTGTCACTGGGTAAAACACCACTTTAAATATAACACACGCTGTGTCACTGGGTAAAACACCCCTATAAATATAACACACACTGTGTCACTTTGTGTCACAGTCCTGAATAGATAACACACACTGTGTCACCCGGTGTAACACTCCTGAATATATAACACACACTGCGTCACTTGGTGTAACACTTCTGAATATATAACACACACTGTGCCACTGGGTGTAACACTCCTGAATATATAACACACACTGTGGCACTGGGTGTAACATTCCTGAATATATAACACACACTGTGTCACTGGGTGTAACACTCCTGAATATATAACACACACTGTGTCACTTGGTGTAACAGTCCTGAATATATAACACACACTGTGCCACTGGGTGTAACAGTCCTGAATATATAACACACACTGTGCCACTGGGTGTAACACTCCTGAATATATAACACACACTGTGGCACTGGGTGTAACACTCCTGAATATATAACACACACTGTGTCACTGGGTGTAACACTCCTAAATATATAACACACACTGTGCCACTGGGTGTAACAGTCCTGAATATATGACACATACTGTGTCACTGTGTGTAACAGTCCTAAATATATAATACACACTGTGCCATTGGGTGTAACAGTCCTGAATATATAAAACACACTGTGCCACTGGGTGTAACACTCCTAAATATATAACACACGCTGTGTCACTTGGTGTAACAGTTTTGAATATATAACACACACTGTGTCACTGGGTGTAACACTCCTAAATATATAACTCACACTGTGCCTCTGGGTGTAACAGTCCTGAATATATAACACACACTGTGCCTCTGGGTGTAACAGTCCTGAATATATAACACACACTGTGCCACTGGGTGTAACACTCCTAAATATATAACTCACACTGTGCCTCTGGGTGTAACAGTCCTGAATATATAACACACACTGTGTCACTTGGTGTAACAGTTTTGAATATATAACACACACTGTGTCACTGGGTGTAACACTCCTAAATATATAACACACACTGTGCCACTGGGTGTAACAGTCCTAAATAAATAACACACACTGTGTCACTTGGTGTAACAGGACTGAATATATAACACACACTGTGCCACTGGGTGCAACAGTCCTGAATATATAACACACACTGTGTCACTTGGTGTAACAGTTTTGAATATATAACACACACTGTGTCACTGGGTGTAACACTCCTAAATATATAACACACACTGTGTCACTTGGTGTAACAGGACTGAATATATAACACACACTGTGCCACTGGGTGCAACAGTCCTGAATATATAACACACACTGTGCCACTGGGTGCAACACTTCTGAATATGTAACACACACTGTGCCACTGGGTGCAACACTCCTGAATATATAACACACACTGTGCCACTTGGTGTAACAGTCCTGAATATATAACACATACTGTGTCACTTGGTGTAACACTCCTGAATATATAACACACACTGTGCCACTGGGCGTAACAGTCCTGAATATATAACACACACTGTGTCACTGGGTGTAACACTCCTGAATATATAACACACACTGTGTCACTTGGTGTAACAGTCCTAAATATATAACACACACTGTGTCACTTGGTGTAACACTCCTGAATATATAACACACACTGTGCCACTGGGCGTAACACTCCTGAATATATAACACACACTGTGTCACTTGGTGTAACAGTCCTAAATATATAACACACACTGTGCCACTGGGTGTAACACTCCTGAATATATAACACACACTGTGCCACTGGGTGTAACACTCCTGAATATATAACACACACTGTGTCACTTGGTGTAACAGTCCTAAATATATAACACACACTGTGCCACTGGGTGTAACACTCCTGAATATATAACACACACTGTGTCACTTGGTGTAACAGTCCTAAATATATAACACACACTGTGTCACTTGGTGTAACAGTCCTAAATATATAACACACACTGTGCCACTGGGCGTAACAGTCCTAAATATATAACACACACTGTGCCACTGGGTGTAACACTCCTGAATATATAACACACACTGTGTCACTTGGTGTAACAGTCCTAAATATATAACACACACTGTGCCACTGGGTGTAACACTCCTGAATATATAACACACACTGTGTCACTTGGTGTAACAGTCCTGAATATATAACACACACTGTGTCACTGGGTGTAACACTCCTGAATATATAACACACACTGTGTCACTTGGTGTAACAGTCCTAAATATATAACACACACTGTGTCACTGGGTGTAACACTCCTGAATATATAACACACACTGTGTCACTTGGTGTAAGAGTCCTAAATATATAACACACACTGTGCCACTGGGTGTAACACTCCTGAATATATAACACACACTGTGCCACTGGGCGTAACACTCCTGAATATATAACACACACTGTGTCACTTGGTGTAACAGTCCTAAATATATAACACACACTGTGCCACTGGGTGTAACACTCCTGAATATATAACACACACTGTGCCACTGGGTGTAACACTCCTGAATATATAACACACACTGTGTCACTTGGTGTAACAGTCCTAAATATATAACACACACTGTGCCACTGGGCGTAACAGTCCTAAATATATAACACACACTGTGCCACTGGGTGTAACACTCCTGAATATATAACACACACTGTGTCACTTGGTGTAACAGTCCTAAATATATAACACACACTGTGCCACTGGGTGTAACACTCCTGAATATATAACACACACTGTGTCACTTGGTGTAACAGTCCTAAATATATAACACACACTGTGCCACTGGGTGTAACACTCCTGAATATATAACACACACTGTGTCACTTGGTGTAACAGTCCTAAATATATAACACACACTGTGCCACTGGGTGTAACACTCCTGAATATATAACACACACTGTGTCACTTGGTGTAACAGTCCTAAATATATAACACACACTGTGCCACTTGGTGTAACAGTCCTGAATATATAACACATACTGTGCCACTGGGTGTAACAGTCCTAAATATATAACACATACTGTGCCACTGGGTGTAACAGTCCTAAATATATAACACACACTGTGCCACTGGGTGTAACACTCCTGAATATATAACACACACTGTGTCACTTGGTGTAACAGTCCTAAATATATAACACACACTGTGCCACTGGGTGTAACACTCCTGAATATATAACACACACTGTGTCACTTGGTGTAACAGTCCTAAATATATAACACACACTGTGCCACTGGGTGTAACACTCCTGAATATATAACACACACTGTGTCACTTGGTGTAACAGTCCTAAATATATAACACACACTGTGCCACTGGGTGTAACACTCCTGAATATATAACACACACTGTGTCACTTGGTGTAACAGTCCTAAATATATAACACACACTGTGCCACTTGGTGTAACAGTCCTAAATATATAACACACACTGTGCCACTGGGTGTAACAGTCCTGAATATATAACACACACTGTGCCACTGGGCGTAACAGTCCTAAATATATAACACACACTGTGCCACTGGGCGTAACAGTCCTAAATATATAACACACACTGTGTCACTGGGTGTAACACTCCTGAATATATAACACACACTGTGTCACTTGGTGTAACAGTCCTAAATATATAACACACACTGTGCCACTGGGTGTAACACTCCTGAATATATAACACACACTGTGTCACTTGGTGTAACAGTCCTAAATATATAACACACACTGTGCCACTTGGTGTAACAGTCCTGAATATATAACACATACTGTGCCACTGGGTGTAACAGTCCTGAATATATAACACACACTGTGCCACTTGGTGTAACAGTCCTAAATATATAACACACACTGTGCCACTGGGCGTAACACTCCTGAATATATAACACACACTGTGCCACTGGGTGTAACACTCCTAAATATATAACACATACTGTGCCACTGGGTGTAACAGTCCTGAATATATAACACATACTGTGCCACTGGGTGTAACAGTCCTGAATATATAACACATACTGTGCCACTGGGTGTAACAGTCCTAAATATATAACACACACTGAGCCACTGGGTGTAACAGTCCTGAATATATAACACATACTGTGCCACTGGGTGTAACAGTCCTGAATATATAACACACACTGTGCCACTTGGTGTAACAGTCCTAAATATATAACACACACTGTGCCACTGGGTGTAACACTCCTAAATATATAACACACACTGTGTCACTGGGTGTAACACTCCTGAACATATAACACACTGTGCCACTGGGTGTAACACTCCTAAATATATAACACACACTGTGTCACTGGGTGTAACACTCCTGAATATATAACACACTGTGCCACTGGGTGTAACACTCCTAAATATATAACACACACTGTGCCACTGGGCGTAACACTCCTGAATATATAACACACTGTGCCACTGGGTGTAACACTCCTAAATATATAACACACACTGTGTCACTGGGTGTAACAGTCCTGAATATATAACACATACTGTGCCACTGGGTGTAACAGTCCTGAATATATAACACACACTGTGCCACTGGGTGTAACAGTCCTAAATATATAACACACACTGTGCCACTGGGTGTAACAGTCCTGAATATATAACACATACTGTGCCACTGGGTGTAACAGTCCTGAATATATAACACATACTGTGCCACTGGGTGTAACAGTCCTAAATATATAACACACACTGTGCCACTGGGTGTAACAGTCCTGAATATATAACACATACTGTGCCACTGGGTGTAACAGTCCTGAATATATAACACATACTGTGCCACTGGGTGTAACAGTCCTAAATATATAACACACACTGTGCCACTGGGTGTAACAGTCCTGAATATATAACACATACTGTGCCACTGGGTGTAACAGTCCTGAATATATAACACATACTGTGCCACTGGGTGTAACAGTCCTAAATATATAACACACACTGTGCCACTGGGTGTAACAGTCCTGAATATATAACACATACTGTGCCACTGGGTGTAACAGTCCTGAATATATAACACATACTGTGCCACTGGGTGTAACAGTCCTAAATATATAACACACACTGTGCCACTGGGTGTAACAGTCCTGAATATATAACACATACTGTGCCACTGGGTGTAACAGTCCTGAATATATAACACACACTGTGCCACTTGGTGTAACAGTCCTAAATATATAACACACACTGTGCCACTGGGTGTAACACTCCTGAATATATAACACACACTGTGCCACTGGGTGTAACAGTCCTGAATATATAACACACACTGTGCCACTGGGTGTAACAGTCCTGAATATGTAACACACACTGTGCCACTGGGTGTAACACTCCTGAATATATAACACATACTGTGCCACTGGGTGTAACAGTCCTGAATATATAACACACACTGTGCCACTGGGTGTAACACTCCTGAATATATAACACACACTGTGCCACTGGGCGTAACACTCCTGAATATATAACACACACTGTGCCACTGGGTGTAACACTCCTGAATATATAACACATACTGTGCCACTGGGTGTAACAGTCCTGAATATGTAACACACACTGTGCCACTGGGTGTAACACTCCTGAATATATAACACATACTGTGCCACTGGGTGTAACAGTCCTGAATATATAACACACACTGTGCCACTGGGCGTAACACTCCTGAATATATAACACACACTGTGGCACTGGGTGTAACAGTCCTGAATATATAACACACACTGTGCCACTGGGCGTAACACTCCTAAATATATAACACACACTGTGGCACTGGGTGTAACAGTCCTGAATATATAACACACACTGTGCCACTGGGCGTAACACTCCTGAATATATAACACACACTGTGGCACTGGGTGTAACAGTCCTGAATATATAACACACACTGTGCCACTGGGCGTAACACTCCTGAATATATAACACACACTGTGGCACTGGGTGTAACACTCCTGAATATATAACACACACTGTGTCACTTGGTGTAACACTCCTAAATATATAACACACACTGTGCCACTGGGTGTAACAGTCCTGAATATATAACACATACTGTGCCACTGGGTGTAACACTCCTGAATATATAACACACACTGTGCCACTGGGTGTAACACTCCTAAATATATAACGCACACTGTGTCACTGGGTGTAACACTCCTGAATATATAACACACACTGTGCCACTGGGTGTAACACTCCTGAATATATAACACACACTGTGTCACTTGGTGTAACAGTCCTGAATATATAACACACACTGTGCCACTGGGTGTAACAGTCCTGAATATATAACACACACTGTGCCACTGGGTGTAACACTCCTGAATATATAACACACACTGTGGCACTGGGTGTAACACTCCTGAATATATAACACACTGTGTCACTTGGTGCAACATTCCTGAATATATAACACACACTGTGCCACTGGGTGTAACACTCCTGAATATATAACACACTGTGTCACTTGGTGCAACATTCCTGAATATATAACACACACTGTGCCACTGGGTGTAACACTCCTGAATATATAACACACACTGTGGCACTGGGTGTAACACTCCTGAATATATAACACACTGTGTCACTTGGTGCAACATTCCTGAATATATAACACACACTGTGGCACTGGGTGCAACACTCCTGAATATATAACACACACTGTGGCACTGGGTGTAACACTCCTGAATATATAACACACTGTGTCACTTGGTGCAACATTCCTGAATATATAACACACACTGTGCCACTGGGTGTAACACTCCTGAATATATAACACACACTGTGGCACTGGGTGTAACACTCCTGAATATATAACACACACTGTGGCACTGGGTGTAACACTCCTGAATATATAACACACTGTGTCACTTGGTGCAACACTCCTGAATATATAACACACACTGTGTCACTTGGTTTAACATTCCTGAATATATAACACACAATGTGCCACTGGGTGTAACAGTCCTGAATATATAACACACACTGTGGCACTGGGTGTAACACTCTTGAATATATAACACACAATGTGCCACTGGGTGTAACAGTCCTGAATATATAACACACACTGTGTCACTTGGTGTAACACTCCTAAATATATAACACACACTGTGCCACTGGGTGTAACAGTCCTGAATATATAACACACACTGTGTCACTTGGTGTAACACTCCTGAATATATAACACACACTGTGCCACTGGGTGTAACAGTCCTGAATATATAACACACACTGTGGCACTGGGTGTAACACTCCTGAATATATAACACACAATGTGCCACTGGGTGTAACAGTCCTGAATATATAACACACACTGTGTCACTTGGTGTAACACTCCTGAATATATAACACACACTGTGCCACTGGGTGTAACAGTCCTGAATATATAACACACACTGTGCCACTGGGTGTAACAGTCCTGAATATATAAGACACACTGTGTCACTTGGTGTAACAGTTCTGAATATATAACACACACTGTGCCACTGGGTGTAACAGTCTGAATATATAACACACACTGTGCCACTGGGTCTAACAGTCCTGAATATATAACACACACTGTGTCACTTGGTGTAACAGTCCTGAATATATAACACACACTGTGCCACTGGGTGTAACACTCCTAAATATATAACACACACTGTGCCACTGGATGTAACAGTCCTGAATATATAACACACACTGTGCCACTGGGCAAACACTCCTAAATATATAACACACACTGTGCCACTGGGTGTAACAGTCCTGAATATATAAGACACACTGTGTCACTTGGTGTAACAGTTCTGAATATATAACACACACTGTGCCACTGGGTGTAACAGTCCTGAATATATAACACACACTGTGCCACTGGGTGTAACACTCCTAAATATATGACACACACTGTGCCACTGGGTGTAACAGTCCTGAATATATAACACACACTGTGTCATTTGGTGTAACACTCCTAAATATATAACACACACTGTGCCACTGGGTGTCACAGTCCTGAATATATAACACACACTGTGTCACTTGCTGTAACACTCCTAAATACATAACACACACTGAGCCACTGGGTGTAACAGTCCTGAATATATAACACACACTGTGTCACCCGGTGTAACAGTCCTGAATATATAACACATACTGTGCCACTGGGTGTAACACTCCTAAATATATAACACACTGTGCCACTGGGTGTAACACTCCTGAATATATAACACACACTGTGCCACTGGGTGTAACAGTCCTGAATATATAACACACACTGTGTCACTTGCTGTAACAGTCCTGAATATATAACACACACTGTGTCACCCGGTGTAACAGTCCTGAATATATAACACACACTGTGCCACTGGGTGTAACAGTCCTGAATATATAACACACACTGTGTCACTGTGTGTAACACTCCTAAATATATAACACACTGTGCCACTGGGTGTAACAGTCCTGAATATATAACAATTACTGTGCCACTGGGTGTAACACTCCTGAATATATAACACACACTGTGTCACTGTGTGTAACACTCCTAAATATATAACACACTGTGCCACTGGGTGTAACAGTCCTGAATATATAACACACACTGTGGCACTTGCTGTAACAGTCCTGAATATATATCACACACTGTGCCACTGGGTGTAACAGTCCTGAATATATAACACATACTGTGCCACTGGGTGTAACACTCCTAAATACATAACACACACTGAGCCACTGGGTGTAACAGTCCTGAATATATAACACACACTGTGTCACCCGGTGTAACAGTCCTGAATATATAACACATACTGTGCCACTGGGTGTAACACTCCTAAATATATAACACACACTGTGTCACCGAGTGTAACAGTCCTAAATATATAACACACACTGTGCCACTGGGTGTAACACTCCTGAACATATAACACACACTGTGCCACTGGGTGGAACACTCCTAAATATATAACACACACTGTGGCACTGGGTGTAACACTCCTGAATATATAACACACACTGTGGCACTGGATGTAACACTCCTGAATATATAACACACACTGTGCCACTGGGTGTAACACTCCTGAATATATAACACACACTGTGGCACTGGGTGTAACACTCCTGAATATATAACACACACTGTGCCACTGGGTGTAACACTCCTGAATATATAACACACACTGTGGCACTGGATGTAACACTCCTGAATATATAACACACACTGTGCCACTGGATGTAACACTCCTGAATATATAACACACACTGTGTCACTTGGTGCAACATTCCTGAATATATAACACACACTGTGCCACTGGGTGTAACACTCCTGAATATATAACACACACTGTGGCACTGGGTGCAACACTCCTGAATATATAACACACACTGTGCCACTGGGTGTAACACTCCTGAATATATAACACACACTGTGTCACTTGGTTTAACATTCCTGAATATATAACACACAATGTGCCACTGGGTGTAACAGTCCTGAATATATAACACACACTGTGGCACTGGGTGTAACACTCCTGAATATATAACACACAATGTGCCACTGGGTGTAACAGTCCTGAATATATAACACACACTGTGCCACTGGGCAAACACTCCTAAATATATAACACACACTGTGCCACTGGGTGTAACAGTCCTGAATATATAAGACACACTGTGTCACTTGGTGAAACAGTTCTGAATATATAACACACACTGTGTCACTGGGTGTAACAGTCCTGAATATATAACACACACTGCGCCACTGGGTGTAACAGTCCTGAATATATAACACACACTGTGTCACTTGGTGTAACAGTCCTGAATATATAACACACACTGTGCCACTGGGTGTAACAGTCCTGAATATATAACACACACTGTGCCACTGGGTGTAACACACCTAAATATATCACACACACTGTGCCACTGGGTGTAACAGTCCTGAATATATAACACACACTGTGTCATTTGGTGTAACACTCCTAAATATATAACACACACTGTGCCACTGGGTGTCACAGTCCTGAATATATCACACACACTGTGTCACTTGCTGTAAAAGTCCTGAATATATATCACACACTGTGCCACTGGGTGTAACAGTCCTGAATATATAACACACACTGTGTCATTTGGTGTAACACTCCTAAATATATAACACACACTGTGCCACTGGGTGTAACAGTCCTGAATATATAACACACACTGTGCCACTGGGTGTAACAGTCCTGAATATATAACACACACTGTGTCACTTGCTGTAACAGTCCTGAATATATATCACACACTGTGCCACTGGGTGTAACAGTCCTGAATATATAACACATACTGTGCCACTGGGTGTAACACTCCTAAATACATAACACACACTGAGCCACTGGGTGTAACAGTCCTGAATATATAACACACACTGTGTCACCCGGTGTAACAGTCCTGAATATATAACACATACTGTGCCACTGGGTGTAACACTCCTAAATATATAACACACACTGTGCCACTGGGTGTAACAGTCCTGAATATATAACACACACTGTGTCACCGAGTGTAACAGTCCTAAATATATAACACACACTGTGCCACTGGGTGTAACAGTCCTGAATATATAACACACACTGTGCCACTGGGTGTAACAGTCCTAAATATATAACGCACACTGTGTCACTGGGTGTAACACTCCTGAATACATAACACACACTGTGGCACTGGATGTAACACTCCTAAATATATAACACACACTGTGCCACTGGGTTTAACACTCCTAAATATATAACTGACACACTGTGCCACTGCGTGTAACACTCCTGAATATATAACACACACGGTGCCACTGGGTGTAACACTCCTGAACATATAACACACACTGTGTCACTGGGTGGAACACTCCTAAATATATAACACACACGGTGCCACTGGGTGTAACAATCCTGAATATCTAACACACACTGCGCCACTGGGCGTAACACTCCTAAATATATAACACACACTGTGCCACTGGGTGTAACACTCCTAAATATATAACACACACTGTGCCACTGCGTGTAACACTCCTGAATACATAACACACACTGTGGCACTGGATGTAACACTCCTAAATATATAACACACACTGTGCCACTGGGTGTAACAGTCCTGAATATATAACACACACTGTGTCACTTGGTGTAACAGTCCTGAATATATAACAGACACTGTGTCACTGGGTGTAACACTCCTAAATATATAACACACACTGTGCCACTGGGTGTAACAGTCCTGAATATATAACACACACTGTGCCACTGGGTGTAACAGTCCTGAATATATAACACACACTGTGCCACTGGGTGTAACACTTCTGAATATATAACACACACTGTGGCACTGGGTGTAACACTCCTAAATATATAACACACACTGTGCCACTGTGTGTAACAGTCCTGAATATATAACACACACTGTGTCACTGGATGTAACACTCCTAAATATATAACACACACTGTGCCACTGCGTGTAACACTCCTAAATATATAACACACACAGTGCCACTGGATGTAACACTCCTGAATATATAACACACACTGTGTCACTCGGTGTTCCACTCCTGAATATATAACACACACAGTGCCACTTGGTGTAACAGTCCTGAATATATAACACACACTGTGGCACTGGGTGTAACACTCCTAAATATATAACACACACTGTGTCACTGGATGTAACACTCCTAAATATATAACACACACTGTGCCACTGCGTCTAACACCCCTGAATATATAACACACAGGGTGCCACTGGGTGTAACACTCCTGAATATATAACACACACTATGTCACTGTGTGTAACACTCCTGAATATATAACACACACTTTGTCACTGGGCGTAACACTCCTGAATATATAACACACACTTTGTCACTTGGTGTAACAGTCCTGAATATATAACACACACTGTGCCACTGGATGTAACATTCCTGAATATATAACACACACTGTGGCACTGAGTGTAACATTCCTGAATATATAACACACACTGTGGCACTGGGTGTAACATTCCTGAATATATAACAAACACTGTGTCACTGAGTGTAACACTCCTAAATATATAACACACACTGTGCCACTTGGTGTAACATTCCTGAATATATAACACACACTGTGCCACTGAGTGTAACATTCCTGAATATATAACACACACTGTGCCACTTGGTGTAACATTCCTGAATATATAACACACACTGTGCCACTGGGTGTAACAGTCCTGAATATATAACACACACTGTGGCACTGGGTGTAACACTCCTGAATATATAACACACAATGTGCCACTGGGTGTAACAGTCCTGAATATATAACACACACTGTGTCACTTGGTGTAACAGGACTGAATATATAACACACACTGTGTCACTGGGTGTAACAGTCCTGAATATATAACACACACGGTGCCACTGGGTGTAACACTCCTAAATATATAACACACACTGTGCCACTGGGCAAACACTCCTAAATATATAACACACACTGTGCCACTGGGTGTAACAGTCCTGAATATATAAGACACACTGTGTCACTTGGTGTAACAGTTCTGAATATATAACACACACTGTGTCACTGGGTGTAACAGTCCTGAATATATAACACACACTGTGCCACTGGGTGTAACAGTCCTGAATATATAACACACACTGTGTCATTTGGTGTAACAGTCCTGAATATATAACACACACTGTGCCACTGGGTGTAACAGTCCTGAATATATAACACACACTGTGTCACTTGCTGTAACAGTCCTGAATATATATCACACACTGTGCCACTGGGTGTAACAGTCCTGAATATATAACACATACTGTGCCACTGGGTGTAACACTCCTAAATACATAACACACACTGAGCCACTGGGTGTAACAGTCCTGAATATATAACACACACTGTGTCACCCGGTGTAACAGTCCTGAATATATAACACATACTGTGCCACTGGGTGTAACACTCCTAAATATATAACACACACTGTGCCACTGGGTGTAACAGTCCTGAATATATAACACACACTGTGTCACCGAGTGTAACAGTCCTAAATATATAACACACACTGTGCCACTGGGTGTAACAGTCCTGAATATATAACACACACTGTGCCACTGGGTGTAACAGTCCTAAATATATAACGCACACTGTGTCACTGGGTGTAACACTCCTAAATATATAACACACACTGTGCCACTGCGTGTAACACTCCTGAATATATAACACACACGGTGCCACTGGGTGTAACACTCCTGAATATATAACACACACTGTATCACTGGGTGGAACACTCCTAAATATATAACACACACTGTGCCACTGCGTGTAACACTCCTGAATATATAACACACACGGTGCCACTGGGTGTACAACTCCTGAATATATAACACACACTATGTCACTGTGTGTAACACTCCTAAATATATAACACACACTGTGCCACTGGGTGTAACAGTCCTGAATATATAACACACACTGTGCCACTGCGTGTAACACTCCTGAATAGATAACACACACTGTGGCACTGGATGTAACACTCCTAAATATATAACACACACTGTGCCACTGGGTTTAACACTCCTAAATATATAACTGACACACTGTGCCACTGCATGTAACACTCCTGAATATATAACACACACGGTGCCACTGGGTGTAACACTCCTAAATATATAACACACACTGTGCCACTGGGTGTAACACTCCTGAATATATAACACACACTGTGCCACTGGGTGTAACACTCCTGAATATATAACACACACTGTGCCACTGGGTGTAACAGTCCTGAATATATAACACACACTGTGCCACTGCGTGTAACACTCCTGAATACATAACACACACTGTGGCACTGGATGTAACACTCCTAAATATATAACTGACACACTGTGCCACTGCGTGTAACACTCCTGAATATATAACACACACTGTGCCACTGGGTGTAACACTCCTGAACATATAACACACACTGCGCCACTGGGTGTAACACTCCTGAATATATAACACACACTGTGGCACTGGATGTAACACTCCTAAATATATAACACACACTGTGCCACTGCGTGTAGCACTCCTGAATACATAACACACACTGTGGCACTGGATGTAACACTCCTAAATATATAACACACACTGTGCCACTGGGTTTAACACTCCTAAATATATAACACACACTGTGCCGCTGGGTGTATCAGTCCTGAATATATAACACACACTGTGCCACTTGGTGTAACACTCCTAAATATATAACACACACTGTGCCACTGCGTGTAACACTCCTGAATACATAACACACACTGTGGCACTGCGTGTAACACTCCTGAATATATAACACACACTGTGCCACTGGGTGTAACACTCCTGAACATATAACACACACTGCGCCACTGGGTGTAACACTCCTGAATATATAACACACACTGTGGCACTGGATGTAACACTCCTAAATATATAACACACACTGTGCCACTGCGTGTAACACTCCTGAATACATAACACACACTGTGGCACTGGATGTAACACTCCTAAATATATAACACACACTGTGCCACTGGGTTTAACACTCCTAAATATATAACACACACTGTGCCGCTGGGTGTATCAGTCCTGAATATATAACACACACTGTGCCACTTGGTGTAACAGACCTGAATATATAACAGACACTGTGTCACTGGGTGTAACACTTCTGAATATATAACACACACTGTGGCACTGGGTGTAACACTCCTAAATATATAACACACACAGTGCCACTTGGTGTAACAGTCCTGAATATATAACACACACTGTGTCACTGGGTGTAACACTCCTGAATATATAACACACACTGTGGCACTGGGTGTAACACTCCTAAATATATAACACACACAGTGCCACTTGGTGTAACAGTCCTGAATATATAACACACACTGTGTCACTGGGTGTAACACTCCTAAATATATAACACACACTGTGCCACTGGGTGTAACACTTCTGAATATATAACACACACTGTGGCACTGGGTGTAACACTCCTAAATATATAACACACACAGTGCCACTTGGTGTAACAGTCCTGAATATATAACACACACTGTGTCACTGGGTGTAACAGTCCTGAATATATAACACACACTGTGTCACTCGGTGTTCCAATCCTGAATATATAACACACACAGTGCCACTGTGTGTAACAGTCCTGAATATATAACACACACTGTGTCACTCGGTGTAACACTCCTAAATATATAACACACACTGTGTCACTGGGTGTAACACTCCTGAATATATAACGCACACTGTGTCACTGGGTGTAACAGTCCTAAATATATAACACATACTGTGCCACTGGATGTAACACTCCTAAATATATAACACACAGTGCCAATTGGTGTAACAGTCCTAAATATATAACACACACTGTGTCACTGGGTGTAACACTCCTGAATATATAACGCACACTGTGTCACTGGGTGTAACACTCCTATATATATAACACACACTGTGCCACTGCGTGTAACACTCCTGAATATATAACACACACGGTGCCACTGGGTGTAACACTCCTGAATATATGACACACACTGTGTCACTGGGTGTAACACTCCTAAATATATAACACACACTGTGCCACTGCGTGTAACACCCCTGAATATATAACACACACTGTGCCACTGGGTGTAACAGTTCTGAATATATAACAAACACTGTGCCACTGCGTGGAACACTCCTAAATATATAACACACACTGTGGCACTGGGTGTAACACTCCTGAATATATAACACACACTGTGTCACTTGGTGTAACAGTCCTGAATATATAACACACACTGTGTCACTTGGTGTAACAGTTCTGAATATATAACACACACTGTGCCACTGGGTGTAACAGTCCTGAATATATAACACACACTGTGCCACTGGGTGTAACAGTCCTGAATATATAACACACACTGTGCCACTGGGTGTAACAGTCCTGAATATATAACACACACTGTGTCACTTGGTGTAACAGTTCTGAATATATAACACACACTGTGCCACTGGGTGTAACAGTCCTGAATATATAACACACACTGTGTCACTTGGTGTAACAGTCCTGAATATATAACACACACTGTGTCACTTGGTGTAACAGTCCTGAATATATAACACACACTGTGTCACAGGGTGTAACACTCCTAAATATATAACACACACTGTGGCACTGGGTGTAACAGTCCTGAAAAGATAACACACACTGTGTCACTTGGTGTAACAGTCCTGAATATATAACACACACTGTGCCACTGGGTGTAACAGTCCTGAATATATGACACACACTGTGTCACTGGGTGTAACACTCCTAAATATATAACACACACTGTGCCACTGGGTGTAACAGTCCTGAATATATAACACACACTGTGTCACTTGGTGTCACAGTCCTGAATATATAACACACACTGTGTCACTGGGTGTAACACTCCTAAATATATAACACACACTGTGCCACTGCGTGTAACACCCCTGAATATATAACACACACTGTGCCACTGCATGTAACACCCCTGAATATATAACACACACTGTGCCACTGCGTGTAACACCCCTGAATATATAACACACACGGTGCCACTGGGTGTAACACTCCTGAATATATAACACACACTGTGTCACAGGGTGTAACACTCCTAAATATATAACACACACTGTGCCACTGGGTGTCACAGTCCTGAATATATAACACACACTGTGCCACTGGGTGTAACTCTCCTAAATATATAACACACACTGTGCCACTGGGTGTAACAGTCCTGAATATATAACACACACTGTGTCACTTGGTGTAACAGTCCTGAATATATGACACACACTGTGTCACTGGGTGTAACACTCCTAAATATATAACACACACTGTGCCACTGGGTGTAACAGTCCTGAATATATAACACACACTGTGTCACTTGGTGTAACAGTCCTGAATATATAACACACACTGTGTCACTGGGTGTAACACTCCTAAATATATAACACACACTGTGCCACTGCGTGTAACACCCCTGAATATATAACACACACTGTGCCACTGGGTGTAACACTCCTAAATATATAACACACACTGTGCGACTGCATGTAACTCTCCTAAATATATAACACACACTGTGCCACTGCGTGTAACACTCCTAAATATATAACACACGCTGTGCCACTGGGTAAAACACCCCTATAAATATAACACACGCTGTGTCACAGGGTAAAACACCCCCACAAATATAACACACGCTGTGTCACTGGGTAAAACACCCCTATAAATATAACACACGCTGTGTCACTGGGTAAAACACCCCTATAAATATAACACACGCTGTGTCACAGGGTAAAACACCCCCACAAATATAACACACTCTGTGTCACTGGGTAAAACACCCCTATAAATATAACACACACTGTGTCACTGGGTAAAACACCCCTATAAATATAACACACGCTGTGTCACTGGGTAAAACACCCCTATAAATATAACACACGCTGTGTCACTGGGTAAAACACCCCCACAAATATAACACACGCTGTGTCACTGGGTGTAACAGTCCTGAATATATAACACACACTGTGCCACTGGGTGTAACACTCCTAAATATATAACACACACTGTGCCACTGGGTGTAACAGTCCTGAATATATAACACACACTGTGCCACTGGGTGTAACACTCCTGAATATATAACACACACTTTGTCACTTGGTGTAACAGTCCTGAATATATAACACACACTGTGTCACTTGGTGTAACAGTTCTGAATATATAACACACACTGTGGCACTGGGTGTAACACTCCTGAATATATAACACACATTTTGTCACTTGGTGTAACAGTCCTGAATATATAACACACACTGTGTCACTTGGTGTAACAGTTCTGAATATATAACACACACTGTGTCACTTGGTGTAACAGTTCTGAATATATAACACACACTGTGCCACTGGGTGTAACAGTCCTGAATATATAACACACACTGTGCCATTGGGTGTAACAGTCCTGAATATATAACACACACTGTGGCACTGGGTGTAACACTCCTGAATATATAACACACACTTTGTCACTTGGTGTAACAGTCCTGAATATATAACACACACTGTGTCACTTGGTGTAACAGTTCTGAATATATAACACACACTGTGCCACTGGGTGTAACAGTCCTGAATATATAACACACACTGTGGCACTGGGTGTAACACTCCTGAATATATAACACACACTTTGTCACTTGGTGTAACAGTCCTGAATATATAACACACACTGTGTCACTTGGTGTAACAGTCCTGAATATATAACACACACTGTGTCACTTGGTGTAACACTCCTGAATATATAACACACACTTTGTCACTTGGTGTAACAGTCCTGAATATATAACACACACTGTGTCACTTGGTGCAACAGTCCTGAATATATAACACACACTGTGGCACTGGGTGTAACACTCCTGAATATATAACACACACTTTGTCACTTGGTGTAACAGTCCTGAATATATAACACACACTGTGCCACTGGGTGTAACAGTTCTGAATATATATCACACACTGTGCCACTGGGTGTAACAGTGCTGAATATATAACACACACTGTGCACTGGGTGTAACAGTCCTGAATATATAACACACACTGTGCCACTGGGTGTAACACTCCTGAATATATAACACACACTGTGTCACTGGGTGTAACAGTTCTGAATATATATCACACACTGTGCCACTGGGTGTAACAGTGCTGAATATATAACACACACTGTGCCACTGGGTGTAACAGTCCTGAATATATAACACACACTGTGCCACTGGGTGTAACAGTCCTGAATATATAACACACACTGTGGCACTGGGTGTAACACTCCTGAATATATAACACACACTTTGTCACTTGGTGTAACAGTCCTGAATATATAACACACACTGTGGCACTGGGTGTAACACTCCTGAATATATAACACACACTTTGTCACTTGGTGTAACAGTCCTGAATATATAACACACACTGTGTCACTGGGTGTAACAGTCCTGAATATATAACACACACTGTGTCACTTGGTGTAACAGTCCTGAATATATAACACACACTGTGTCACTTGGTGTAACAGTCCTGAATATATAACACACACTGTGTCACTTGGTGTAACACTCCTGAATATATAACACACACTTTGTCACTTGGTGTAACAGTCCTGAATAGATAACACACACTGTGTCACTTGGTGTAACAGTCCTGAATATATAACACACACTGTGCCACTGGGTGTAACAGTCCTGAATATATAACACACACTGTGGCACTGGGTGTAACACTCCTGAATATATAACACACACTATGTCACTGGGTGTAACACTCCTAAATATATAACACACACTGTGCCACTGGGCGTAACACTCCTGAATATATAACACACACTGTGTCACTGGGTGTAACAGTTCTGAATATATATCACACACTGTGCCACTGGGTGTAACAGTGCTGAATATATAACACACACTGTGCCACTGGGTGTAACAGTTCTGAATATATAACAAACACTGTGCCACTGCGTGGAACACTCCTAAATATATAACACACACTGTGGCACTGGGTGTAACACTCCTGAATATATAACACACACTGTGCCACTGAGTGTAACAGTCCTGAATATATAACACACACTGTGTCACTTGGTGTAACAGTCCTAAATATATAACACACACTGAGCCACTGGGTGTAACAGTCCTGAATATATAACACACACTGTGTTATTTGGTGTAACAGTCCTGAATATATAACACATACTGTGCCACTGGGTGTAACAGTCCTAAATATATAACACACACTGTGCCACTGGGTGTAACAGTCCTGAATATATAACACACACTGTGTTATTTGGTGTAACAGTCCTGAATATATAACACACACTGTGTCACCGAGTGTAACAGTCCTGAATATATAACACACACTGTGCCACTGGGTATAACAGTCCTGAATATATAACACACACTGTGCCACTGGGTGTAACACTCCTAAATATATAACACACACCGTGTCACCGAGTGTAACAGTCCTGAATATATAACACACACTGTGCCACTGGGTGTAACACTCCTGAATATATAACACACACGGTGCCACTGGGTGTAACAGTCCTGAATATATAACACACACTATGTCACTGGGTGTAACAGTCCTGAATATATAACACACACTGTGCCACTGGGTGTAACAGTCCTGAATATATAACACACACTGTGCCACTGGGTGTAACACTCCTGAATATATAACACACACTATGTCACTGGGTGTAACAGTCCTGAATATATAACACACACTATGTCACTGTGTGTAACACTCCTAAATATATAACACACACTATGTCACTGTGTGTAACACTCCTAAATATATAACACACACTGTGCCACTGGGTGTAACAGTCCTGAATATATAACACACACTATGTCACTGTGTGTAACACTCCTAAATATATAACACACACTGTGCCACTGCGTGTAACACTCCTGAATATATAACACACACTATGTCACTGTGTGTAACACTCCTAAATATATAACACACACTGTGCCACTGGGTGTAACAGTCCTGAATATATAACACACACTGTGCCACTGGGTGTAACACTCCTAAATATATAACACACACGGTGCCACTGGGTGTAACACTCCTGAATATATAACACACACTGTGGCACTGGATGTAACACTCCTAAATATATAACACACACTGTGCCACTGGGTTTAACACTCCTAAATATATAACTGACACACTGTGCCACTGCGTGTAACACTCCTGAATATATAACACACAATGTGTCACTGGGTGTAACACTCCTGAATATATAACACACATTGTGCCACTGCGTTTAACACTCCTGAATACATAACACACACTGTGTCACTGGGTGGAACACTCCTAAATATATAACACACACTGTGCCACTGCGTGTAACACTCCTGAATACATAACACACACTGTGTCACTGGGTGGAACACTCCTAAATATATAACACACACTGTGCCACTGCGTGTAACACTCCTGAATATATAACACACACGGTGCCACTGGGTGTAACACTCCTAAATATATAACAGACACTGTGCCACTGCGTGTAACACTCCTAAATATATAACACACACTGTGCCACTGCGTGTAACACTCCTGAATATATAACACACACTGTGGCACTGGATGTAACACTCCTAAATATATAACACACACTGTGCCACTGGGTTTAACACTCCTAAATATATAACACACACTGTGCCACTGGGTGTAACAGTCCTGAATATATAACACACAATGTGCCACTGGGTTTAACACTCCTAAATATATAACACACACTGTGCCACTGGGTGTAACAGTCCTGAATATATAACACACACTGTGTCACTTGGTGTAACAGTCCTGAATATATAACAGACACTGTGTCACTGGGTGTAACACTCCTGAATATATAACAAACACTGTGTCACTGGGTGTAACAGTCCTGAATATATAACACACACTGTGGCACTGGGTGTAACACTCCTAAATATATAACACACAGTATGTTACTGAGTATAACTCTCCAATATATAAAACACACAGTATGTTACTGAGTATAACTCTCCAATATATAAAACACACAGTATGTTACTGAGTATAACTCTCCAATATATAAAACACACAGTATGTTACTGAGTATAACTCTCCAATATATAAAACACACAGTATGTTACTGAGTATAACTCTCCAATATATAAAACACACAGTATGTTACTGAGTATAACTCTCCAATATATAAAACACACAGTGTGTTACTGAGTATAACTCTCCAATATATAAAACACACAGTATGTTACTGAGTATAACGCTCCTATATATAAAACACACAGTATGTTACTGAGTATAACTCTCCAATATATAAAACACACAGTATGTTACTGAGTATAACTCTCCAATATATAAAACACACAGTATGTTACTGAGTATAACTCTCCAATATATAAAACACACAGTATGTTACTGAGTATAACTCTCCAATATATAAAACACACAGTATGTTACTGAGTATAACTCTCCAATATATAAAACACACAGTATGTTACTGAGTATAACTCTCCAATATATAAAACACACAGTGTGTTACTGAGTATAACTCTCCAATATATAAAACACACAGTGTGTTACTGACTATAACTCTCCTATATATAAAACACACAGTATGTTACTGAGTATAACTCTCCAATATATAAAACACACAGTATGTTACTGAGTATAACTCTCCAATATATAAAACACACAGTGTGTTACTGACTATAACTCTCCTATATATAAAACACACAGTATGTTACTGAGTATAACTCTCCAATATATAAAACACACAGTGTGTTACTGAGTATAACTCTCCAATATATAAAACACACAGTATGTTACTGAGTATAACTCTCCAATATATAAAACACACAGTGTGTTACTGACTATAACTCTCCTATATATAAAACACACAGTATGTTACTGAGTATAACTCTCCAATATATAAAACACACAGTATGTTACTGAGTATAACTCTCCAATATATAAAACACACAGTGTGTTACTGACTATAACTCTCCAATATATATAAAACACACAGAGTGTTACTGAGTATAACTCTCCAATATATAAAACACACAGTGTGTTACTGACTATAACTCTCCTATATATAAAACACACAGTATGTTACTGAGTATAACTCTCCAATATATAAAACACACAGTATGTTACTGAGTATAACTCTCCAATATATAAAACACACAGTATGTTACTGAGTATAACTCTCCAATATATAAAACACACAGTGTGTTACTGAGTATAACTCTCCAATATATAAAACACACAGTGTGTTACTGAGTATAACTCTCCAATATATAAAACACACAGTGTGTTACTGACTATAACTCTCCTATATATAAAACACACAGTATGTTACTGAGTATAACTCTCCAATATATAAAACACACAGTATGTTACTGAGTATAACTCTCCAATATATAAAACACACAGTGTGTTACTGACTATAACATGGCTTGGCCATGTGAGCCGCATGGAAGATGGCAGGATCCCCAAAGACACATTGTACAGCGAGCTCGCCACTGGTATCAGACCCACCGGCCGTCCATGTCTCCGTTATAAAGACGTCTGCAAACGCGACATGAAATCGTGTGACATTGATCACAAGTCGTGGGAGTCAGTTGCCAGCATTCGCCAGAGCTGGCGGGCAGCCATAAAGACAGGGCTAAATTGTGGCGAGTCGAAGAGACTTAGTAGTTGGCAGGAAAAAAGACAGAGGCGCAAGGGGAGAGCCACCTGTCCAACAGCCCCAACAAACAAATTTCTCTGCAGCACCTGTGGAAGAGCCTGTTACTCCAGAATTGGCCTTTATAGCCACTCCAGGCGCTGCTTCACAAACCACTGACCACCTCCAGGCGCGTATCCATTGTCTCTCGAGATAAGGAGGCCCAAAAGAATAACTCTCCTATATATAAAACATACAGTATGTTACTGAGTATAACTCTCCTATATATAAAACACACAGTATGTTACTGAGTATAACTCTCCAATATATAAAACACTCAGTATGTTACTGAGTATAACTCTCCTATATATAAAACACACAGTATGTTACTGAGCATAACTCTCCTATATATAAAACACACAGTATGTTACTGAGTATAACTCTCCAATTTATAAAACACACAGTATGTAACTGAGTATAACTCTCCTATAGATAAAACACACAGCATGTTACTGAGTATAACTCTCCTATATATAAAACACACAGTATGTTACTGAGTATAACTCTCCTATATATAAAATACACAGTTTGTTACTGAGTATAACTCTCCTATATATAAAACACACAGCATGTTACTGAGTATAACTCTCCAATATATATAACGCACCGTATGTTACTGAGTATAACTCTCCAATATATAAAAGACACAGTATGTTACTGAGTATAACTCTCCAATATATATAACGCACCGTATGTTACTGAGTATAACTCTCCTATATATAAAACACACAGTATGTTACTGAGTATAACTCTCCAATATATAAAACACACAGTATGTTACTGAGTATAACTCTCCAATATATAAAACACACAGTATGTTACTGAGTATAACTCTCCAATATATAAAACACACAGTATGTTACTGAGTATAACTCTCCAATATATAAAACACACAGTATGTTACTGAGTATAACTCTCCTATATATAAAACACACAGTATGTTACTGAGCATAACTCTCCTATATATAAAACACACAGTATGTTACTGAGTATAACTCTCCAATTTATAAAACACACAGTATGTAACTGAGTATAACTCTCCTATAGATAAAACACACAGCATGTTACTGAGTATAACTCTCCTATATATAAAACACACAGTATGTTACTGAGTATAACTCTCCTATATATAAAAGACACAGTTTGTTACTGAGTATAACTCTCCTATATATAAAACACTCAGCATGTTACTGAGTATAACTCTCCAATATATATAACGCACCATATGTTACTGAGTATAACTCTCCAATATATAAAAGACACAGTATGTTACTGAGTATAACTCTCCAATATATATAACGCACCGTATGTTACTGAGTATAACTCTCCTATATATAAAACACACAGTATGTTACTGAGTATAACTCTCCAATATATAAAACACACAGTATGTTACTGAGTATAACTCTCCAATATATAAAACACACAGTATGTTACTGAGTATAACTCTCCAATATATAAAACACACAGTATGTTACTGAGTATAACTCTCCTATATATAAAACACACAGTATGTTACTGAGTATAACTCTCCAATATATAAAACACACAGTATGTTACTGAGTATAACTCTCCAATATATAAAACACACAGCATGTTACTGAGTATAACTCTCCAATAGAGTAGTAGGGGCGTGGAACGCCCTGCCTGCAACAGTAGTAGACTCGCCAACTTTAAGGGCATTAAAGTGGTCATTGGATAGACATATGGATGTAAATGGAATAGTGTAGGTCAGATGATCGGCGCAACATCGAGGGCCGAAGGGCCTGTACTGCGCTGTAATATTCTAATTCTAATATATATAACGCACCGTATGTTACTGAGTATAACTCTCCAATATATAAAACACACAGTATGTTACTGAGTATAACTCTCCTATATATAAAACACACAGTATGTTAAAGAGTATAACTCTCCTATATATATAACACACCGTATGTTACTGAGTATAACTCTCCAATATATATAACGCACCATATGTTACTGAGTAGAACTCTCCAATATATAAAACACACAGTATGTTACTGAGTATAACTCTCCTATATATAAAACACACAGTATGTTAAAGAGTATAACGCTCCTATATATATAACACACCGTATGTTACTGAGTATAACTCTCCAATATATAAAAGACACAGTATGTTACTGAGTATAACTCTCCAATATATAAAACACACAGTATGTTACTGAGTATAACTCCCCTATATATAAAACACACAGTATGTTAAAGAGTATAACTCTCCTATATATATATAACACACCGTATGTTACTGAGTATAACTCTCCAATATATAAAAGACACAGTATGTTACTCAGTATATCTCTCCAATATATATAACGCACCGTATGTTACTGAGTATAACTCTCCAATATATAAAACACACAGTATGTTACTGAGTATAACTCTCCAATATATATAACACACAGTATGTTACTGAGTATAACTCTCCAATATATAAAACACACAGCATGTTACTGAGTATAACTCTCCAATATATATAACGCACCGTATGTTACTGAGTATAACTCTCCAATATATATAACACACAGTATGTTACTGAGTATAACTCTCCAATATATATAACGCACCGTATGTTACTGAGTATAACTCTCCAATATATATAACGCACCGTATGTTACTGAGTATAACTCTCCAATATATAAAACACACAGTATGTTACTGAGTATAACTCTCCAATATATATAACACACAGTATGTTACTGAGTATAACTCTCCAATATATAAAACACACAGCATGTTACTGAGTATAACTCTCCAATATATATAACGCACCGTATGTTACTGAGTATAACTCTCCAATATATAAAACACACAGTATGTTACTGAGTATAACTCTCCAATATATAAAACACACAGTATGTTACTGAGTATAACTCTCCAATATATAAAACACACAGTATGTTACTGAGTATAACTCTCCAATATATAAAACACACAGTATGTTACTGAGTATAACTCTCCTATATATATAACACACAGTATGTTACTGAGTATAACTCTCCAATATATAAAACACACAGCATGTTACTGAGTATAACTCTCCAATATATATAACGCACCGTATGTTACTGAGTATAACTGTCCAATATATAAAACACACAGTATGTTAATGAGTATAACTCTCCAATATATAAAACACACAGCATGTTACTGAGTATAACTCTCCAATATATATAACGCACCGTATGTTACAGAGTATAACTCTCCAATATATAAAACACACAGTATGTTACTGAGTATAACTCTCCAATATATAAAACACACAGTATGTTACTGAGTATAACTCTCCAATATATAAAACACACAGTATGTTACTGAGTATAACTCTCCAATATATAAAACACACAGTATGTTACTGAGTATAACTCTCCTATATATATAACACACAGTATGTTACTGAGTATAACTCTCCAATATATAAAACACACAGCATGTTACTGAGTATAACTCTCCAATATATATAACGCACCGTATGTTACTGAGTATAACTCTCCAATATATAAAACACACAGTATGTTACTGAGTATAACTCTCCAATATATAAAACACACAGTATGTTACTGAGTATAACTCTCCAATATATAAAACACACAGTATGTTACTGAGTATAACTCTGCAATATATAAAACACACAGTATGTTACTGAGTATATCTCTCCAATATATAAAACACACAGTATGTTACTGAGTATAACTCTCCAATATATAAAACACACAGTATGTTACTGAGTATAACTCTCCAATATATAAAACACACAGTGTGTTACTGAGTATAACTCTCCAATATATAAAACACACAGTATGTTACTGAGTATAACTCTCCAATATATAAAACACACAGTATGTTACTGAGTATAACTCTCCTAGATATAAAACACACAGTATGTTACTGAGTATAACTCTCCAATTTATAAAACACACAGTGTGTTACTGAGTATAACTCTCCAATATATAAAACACACAGTATGTTACTGAGTATAACTCTCCTATATATAAAACTCACAGTATGTTACTGAGTATAACTCTCCTAGATATAAAACACACAGTGTGTTACTGAGTATAACTCTCCAATATATAAAACACACAGTATGTTACTGAGTATAACTCTCCAATATATAAAACACACAGTATGTGACTGAGTATAACTCTCCTATATATAAAACACACAGTATGTTACTGAGTATAACTCTCCTAGATATAAAATACACAGTATGTTAATGAGTATAACTCTCCAATATATAAAACACACAGTGTGTTACTGAGTATAACTCTCCAATATATAAAACACACAGTATGTTACTGAGTATAACTCTCCTATATATAAAACACACAGTATGATACTGAGTATAACTCTCCAATATATAAAACACACAGTATGTTACTGAGTATAACTCTCCAATATATAAAACACACAGTATGTTACTGAGTATAACTCTCCAATATATAAAACACACAGTATGTTAATGAGTATAACTCTCCAATATATAAAACACACAGTATGTTACTGAATATAACTCTCCAATATATAAAACACACAGTGTGTTACTGAGTATAACTCTCCAATATATAAAACACACAGTATGTTACTGAGTATAACTCTCCAATATATAAAACACACAGTATGTTACTGAGTATAACTCTCCAATATATAAAACACACAGTGTGTTACTGAGTATAACTCTCCAATATATAAAACACACAGTGTGTTACTGACTATAACTCTCCTATATATAAAACACACAGTATGTTACTGAGTATAACTCTCCAATATATAAAACACACAGTATGTTACTGAGTATAACTCTCCAATATATAAAACACACAGTGTGTTACTGACTATAACTCTCCTATATATAAAACACACAGTATGTTACTGAGTATAACTCTCCAATATATAAAACACACAGTATGTTACTGAGTATAACTCTCCAATATATAAAACACACAGTGTGTTACTGACTATAACTCTCCTATATATAAAACACACAGTATGTTACTGAGTATAACTCTCCAATATATAAAACACACAGTATGTTACTGAGTATAACTCTCCTATATATAAAACACACAGTATGTTACTGAGTATAACTCTCCAATATATAAAACACTCAGTATGTTACTGAGTATAACTCTCCTATATATAAAACATACGGTATGTTACTGAGTATAACTCTCCAATATATAAAACACACAGTATGTTACTGAGTATAACTCTCCAATATGTAAAACACACAGTATGTTACTGAGTATAACTCTCCTATATATAAAACACACAGTATGTTACTGAGTATAACTCTCCTATATATAAAACACACAGTATGTTACTGAGTATAACTCTCCTATATATAAAACACACAGTATGTTACTGAGTATAACTCTCCAATATATAAAACACACAGTATGTTACTGAGTATAACTCTCCAATATATAAAACACACAGTATGTTACTGAGTATAACTCTCCTATATATAAAACACACAGTATGTTACTGAGTATAACTCTCCTATATATAAAACACACAGTATGTTACTGAGTATAACTCTCCTATATATAAAACACACAGTATGTTACTGAGCATAACTCTCCTATATATAAAACACACAGTATGTTACTGAGTATAACTCTCCAATTTATAAAACACACAGTATGTAACTGAGTATAACTCTCCTATAGATAAAACACACAGCATGTTACTGAGTATAACTCTCCTATATATAAAACACACAGTATGTTACTGAGTATAACTCTCCTATATATAAAAGACACAGTTTGTTACTGAGTATAACTCTCCTATATATAAAACACACAGCATGTTACTGAGTATAACTCTCCAATATATATAACGCACCGTATGTTACTGAGTATAACTCTCCAATATATAAAAGACACAGTATGTTACTGAGTATAACTCTCCAATATATATAACGCACCGTATGTTACTGAGTATAACTCTCCTATATATAAAACACACAGTATGTTACTGAGTATAACTCTCCAATATATAAAACACACAGTATGTTACTGAGTATAACTCTCCAATATATAAAACACACAGTATGTTACTGAGTATAACTCTCCAATATATAAAACACACAGTATGTTAATGAGTATAACTCTCCTATATATAAAACACACAGTATGTTACTGAGTATAACTCTCCAATATATAAAACACACAGTATGTTACTGAGTATAACTCTCCAATATATAAAACACACAGCATGTTACTGAGTACAACTCTCCAATAGAGTAGTAGGGGCGTGGAACGCCCTGCCTGCAACAGTAGTAGACTCGCCAACTTTAAGGGCATTTAAGTGGTCATTGGATAGACATATGGATGTAAATGGAATAGTGTAGGTCAGATGATCGGCGCAACATCGAGGGCCGAAGGGCCTGTACTGCGCTGTAATATTCTAATTCTAATATATATAACGCACCGTATGTTACTGAGTATAACTCTCCAATATATAAAACACACAGTATGTTACTGAGTATAACTCTCCTATATATAAAACACACAGTATGTTAAAGAGTATAACTCTCCTATATATATAACACACCGTATGTTACTGAGTATAACTCTCCAATATATATAACGCACCGTATGTTACT
Source organism: Heterodontus francisci (assembly GCF_036365525.1). Taxonomy (NCBI): domain Eukaryota; kingdom Metazoa; phylum Chordata; class Chondrichthyes; order Heterodontiformes; family Heterodontidae; genus Heterodontus; species Heterodontus francisci. The sequence continues at coordinate 128,624,124 of NC_090378.1, read as the reverse complement.
GAATATAACTCTCCAATATATAAAACACACAGTATGTTACTGAGTATAACTCTCCTATATATAAAACACACAGTATGTTAAAGAGTATAACGCTCCTATATATGTAACACACCGTATGTTACTGAGTATAACTCTCCAATACATAAAAGACACAGTATGTTACTGAGTATAACTCTCCAATATATAAAACACACAGTATGTTACTGAGTATAACTCTCCAATATATAAAACACACAGTATGTTACTGAGTATAACTCCCCTATATATAAAACACACAGTATGTTAAAGAGTATAACTCTCCTATATATATAACACACCGTATGTTACTGAGTATAACTCTCCAATATATAAAAGACACAGTATGTTACTGAGTATAACTCTCCAATATATATAACGCACCGTATGTTACTGAGTATAACTCTCCAATATATAAAACACACAGTATGTTACTGAGTATAACTCTCCAATATATAAAACACACAGTATGTTACTGAGTATAACTCTCCTATATATATAACACACAGTATGTTACTGAGTATCACTCTCCAATATATAAAACACACAGCATGTTACTGTGTATAACTCTCCAATATATATAACGCACCGTATGTTACTGAGTATAACTCTCCAATATATAAAACACACAGTATGTTACTGAGTATAACTCTCCAATATATAAAACACACAGTATGTTACTGAGTATAACTCTCCAATATATAAAACACACAGTATGTTACTGAGTATAACTCTCCAATATATAAAACACACAGTATGTTACTGAGTATAACTCTCCTATATATAAAACATACAGTATGTAACTGAGTATAACTCTCCTATATATAAAACATACAGTATGTTACTGAGTATAACTCTCCAATATATAAAAGACACAGTATGTTACTGAGTATAACTCTCCAATATATATAACGCACCGTATGTTACTGAGTATAACTCACCTATATATAAAACACACAGTATGTTACTGAGTATAACTCTCCTATATATAAAACATACAGTATGTAACTGAGTATAACTCTCCTATTTGTAAAACACACAGTATGTTGCTGAGTATAACTCTCCAATATATAAAACACACAGTATGTTACTGAGTATAACTCTCCTATATATAAAACATACAGTATGTAACTGAGTATAACTCTCCAATATACAAAACACACAGTATGTTACTGAGTATAACTCTCCTATATATAAAACACACAGTATGTTAAAGAGTATAACGCTCCTATATATATAACACACCGTATGTTACTGAGTATAACTCTCCAATATATAAAAGACACAGTATGTTACTGAGTATAACTCTCCAATATATAAAACACACAGTATGTTACTGAGTATAACTCTCCAATATATAAAACACACAGTATGTTACTGAGTATAACTCCCCTATATATAAAACACACAGTATGTTAAAGAGTATAACTCTCCTATATATATAACACACCGTATGTTACTGAGTATAACTCTCCAATATATAAAAGACACAGTATGTTACTGAGTATAACTCTCCAATATATATAACGCACCGTATGTTACTGAGTATAACTCTCCAATATATAAAACACACAGTATGTTACTGAGTATAACTCTCCAATATATAAAACACACAGTATGTTACTGAGTATAACTCTCCTATATATATAACACACAGTATGTTACTGAGTATCACTCTCCAATATATAAAACACACAGCATGTTACTGTGTATAACTCTCCAATATATATAACGCACCGTATGTTACTGAGTATAACTCTCCAATATATAAAACACACAGTATGTTACTGAGTATAACTCTCCAATATATAAAACACACAGTATGTTACTGAGTATAACTCTCCAATATATAAAACACACAGTATGTTACTGAGTATAACTCTCCAATATATAAAACACACAGTATGTTACTGAGTATAACTCTCCTATATATAAAACATACAGTATGTAACTGAGTATAACTCTCCTATATATAAAACATACAGTATGTTACTGAGTATAACTCTCCAATATATAAAAGACACAGTATGTTACTGAGTATAACTCTCCAATATATATAACGCACCGTATGTTACTGAGTATAACTCACCTATATATAAAACACACAGTATGTTACTGAGTATAACTCTCCTATATATAAAACATACAGTATGTAACTGAGTATAACTCTCCTATTTGTAAAACACACAGTATGTTGCTGAGTATAACTCTCCAATATATAAAACACACAGTATGTTACTGAGTATAACTCTCCTATATATAAAACATACAGTATGTAACTGAGTATAACTCTCCAATATACAAAACACACAGTATGTTACTGAGTATAACTCTCCTATATATAAAACACACAGTCTGTTCCTGAGTATAACTCTCCAATATATAAAACACACAGTGTGTTACTGACTATAACTCTCCTATATATATAACACACCGTATGTTACTGAGTATAACTCTCCAATATATATAACGCACCGTATGTTACTGAATATAACTCTCCAATATATAAAACACACAGTATGTTACTGAGTATAACTCTCCTATATATAAAACACACAGTATGTTAAAGAGTATAACGCTCCTATATATATAACACACCGTATGTTACTGAGTATAACTCTCCAATATATAAAAGACACAGTATGTTACTGAGTATAACTCTCCAATATATAAAACACACAGTATGTTACTGAGTATAACTCTCCAATATATAAAACACACAGTATGTTACTGAGTATAACTCCCCTATATATAAAACACACAGTATGTTAAAGAGTATAACTCTCCTATATATATAACACACCGTATGTTACTGAGTATAACTCTCCAATATATAAAAGACACAGTATGTTACTGAGTATAACTCTCCAATATATATAACGCACCGTATGTTACTGAGTATAACTCTCCAATATATAAAACACACAGTATGTTACTGAGTATAACTCTCCAATATATAAAACACACAGTATGTTACTGAGTATAACTCTCCTATATATATAACACACAGTATGTTACTGAGTATCACTCTCCAATATATAAAACACACAGCATGTTACTGTGTATAACTCTCCAATATATATAACGCACCGTATGTTACTGAGTATAACTCTCCAATATATAAAACACACAGTATGTTACTGAGTATAACTCTCCAATATATAAAACACACAGTATGTTACTGAGTATAACTCTCCAATATATAAAACACACAGTATGTTACTGAGTATAACTCTCCAATATATAAAACACACAGTATGTTACTGAGTATAACTCTCCTATATATAAAACATACAGTATGTAACTGAGTATAACTCTCCTATATATAAAACATACAGTATGTTACTGAGTATAACTCTCCAATATATAAAAGACACAGTATGTTACTGAGTATAACTCTCCAATATATATAACGCACCGTATGTTACTGAGTATAACTCACCTATATATAAAACACACAGTATGTTACTGAGTATAACTCTCCTATATATAAAACATACAGTATGTAACTGAGTATAACTCTCCTATTTGTAAAACACACAGTATGTTGCTGAGTATAACTCTCCAATATATAAAACACACAGTATGTTACTGAGTATAACTCTCCTATATATAAAACATACAGTATGTAACTGAGTATAACTCTCCAATATACAAAACACACAGTATGTTACTGAGTATAACTCTCCTATATATAAAACACACAGTCTGTTCCTGAGTATAACTCTCCAATATATAAAACACACAGTGTGTTACTGACTATAACTCTCCTATATATAAAACACACAGTATGTTACTGAGTATAACTCTCCAATATATAAAACACACAGTATGTTACTGAGTATAATTCTCCAATATATAAAACACACAGTATGTTACTGAGTATAACTCTCCTATATATAAAACATACAGTATGTTACTGAGTATAACTCTCCTATATATAAAACACACAGTATGTTACTGAGTATAACTCTCCAATATATAAAACACTCAGTATGTTACTGAGTATAACTCTCCTATATATAAAACATACAGTATGTTACTGAGTATAACTCTCCTATATATAAAACACACAGTATGTTACTGAGTATAACTCTCCTATATATAAAACACACAGTATGTTACTGAGCATAACTCTCCTATATATAAAACACACAGTATGTTACTGAGTATAACTCTCCAATTTATAAAACACACAGTATGTAACTGAGTATAACTCTCCTATAGATAAAACACACAGCATGTTACTGAGTATAACTCTCCAATATATAAAACACACAGTATGTTACTGAGTATAACTCTCCTATATATAAAACATACAGTATGTTACTGAGTATAACTCTCCAATATATAAAAGACACAGTATGTTACTGAGTATAACTCTCCAATATATATAACGCACCGTATGTTACTGAGTATAACTCACCTATATATAAAACATACAGTATGTTACTGAGTATAACTCTCCTATATACAAAACACACAGTATGTTACTGAGTATAACTCTCCAATATATAAAACACTCAGTATGTTACTGAGTATAACTCTCCTATATATAAAACATACGGTATGTTACTGAGTATAACTCTCCAATATATAAAACACACAGTATGTTACTGAGTATAACTCTCCAATATATAAAACACACAGTATGTTACTGAGTATAACTCTCCTATATATAAAACATACGGTATGTTACTGAGTATAACTCTCCAATATGTAAAACACACAGTATGTTACTGAGTATAACTCTCCTATATATAAAACATACAGTATGTTACTGAGTATAACTCTCCTATATATAAAACACACAGTATGTTACTGAGTATAACTCTCCTATATATAAAACACACAGTATGTTACTGAGTATAACTCTCCTATATATAAAACACACAGTATGTTACTGAGTATAACTCTCCTATATATAAAACACACAGTATGTTACTGAGCATAACTCTCCTATATATAAAACACACAGTATGTTACTGAGTATAACTCTCCAATTTATAAAACACACAGTATGTAACTGAGTATAACTCTCCTATAGATAAAACACACAGCATGTTACTGAGTATAACTCTCCTATATATAAAACACACAGTATGTTACTGAGTATAACTCTCCTATATATAAAAGACACAGTTTGTTACTGAGTATAACTCTCCTATATATAAAACACACAGCATGTTACTGAGTATAACTCTCCAATATATATAACGCACCGTATGTTACTGAGTATAACTCTCCAATATATAAAACACACAGCATGTTACTGAGTATAACTCTCCAATATATATAACGCACCGTATGTTACTGAGTATAACTCTCCTATATATAAAACACACAGCATGTTACTGAGTATAACTCTCCAATATATATAACGCACCGTATGTTACTGAGTATAACTCTCCTATATATAAAACACACAGTATGTTACTGAGTATAACTCTCCAATATATAAAACACACAGTATGTTACTGAGTATAACTCTCCTATATATAAAACACACAGTATGTTACTGAGTATAACTCTCCAATATATAAAACACACAGTATGTTACTGAGTATAACTCTCCAATATATAAAACACACAGCATGTTACTGAGTATAACTCTCCAATAGAGTAGTAGGGGCGTGGAACGCCCTGCCTGCAACAGTAGTAGACTCGCCAACTTTAAGGGCATTTAAGTGGTCATTGGATAGACATATGGATGTAAATGGAATAGTGTAGGTCAGATGATCGGCGCAACATCGAGGGCCGAAGGGCCTGTACTGCGCTGTAATATTCTAATTCTAATATATATAACGCACCGTATGTTACTGAGTATAACTCTCCAATATATAAAACACACAGTATGTTACTGAGTATAACTCTCCTATATATAAAACACACAGTATGTTAAAGAGTATAACTCTCCTATATATATAACACACCGTATGTTACTGAGTATAACTCTCCAATATATATAACGCACCGTATGTTACTGAGTATAACTCTCCAATATATAAAACACACAGTATGTTACTGAGTATAACTCTCCTATATATAAAAGACACAGTATGTTAAAGAGTATAACGCTCCTATATATATAACACACCGTATGTTACTGAGTATAACTCTCCAATATATAAAAGACACAGTATGTTACTGAGTATAACTCACCAATATATAAAACACACAGTATGTTACTGAGTATAACTCCCCTATATATAAAACACACAGTATGTTAAAGAGTATAACTCTCCTATATATATAACACACCGTATGTTACTGAGTATAACTCTCCAATATATAAAAGACACAGTATGTTACTGAGTATAACTCTCCAATATATATAACGCACAGTATGTTACTGAGTATAACTCTCCTATATATAAAACACACAGTATGTTACTGAGTATAACTCTCCAATATATAAAACACTCAGTATGTTACTGAGTATAACTCTCCAATATATAAAACACACAGTATGTTACTGAGTATAACTCTCCTATATATAAAACACACAGTATGTTCCTGAGTATAACTCTCCAATATATAAAACACACAGTATGTTACTGAGTATAACTCTCCAATATATAAAACACACAGTATGTTACTGAGTATAACTCTCCTATATATAAAACACACAGTATGTTCCTGAGTATAACTCTCCAATATATAAAACACACAGTATGTTACTGAGTATAACTCTCCAATATATAAAACACACAGTATGTTACTGAGTATAACTCTCCTATATATATAACACACAGTATGTTACTGAGTATAACTCTCCAATATATAAAACACACAGTATGTTACTGAGTATAACTCTCCAATATATAAAACACACAGTATGTTACTGAGTATAACTCTCCTATATATAAAACACACAGTATGTTCCTGAGTATAACTCTCCAATATATAAAACACACAGTATGTTACTGAGTATAACTCTCCAATATATAAAACACACAGTATGTTACTGAGTATAACTCTCCAATATATAAAACACACAGTATGTTACTGAGTATAACTCTCCTATATATAAAACACACAGTATGTTCCTGAGTATAACTCTCCAATATATAAAACACACAGTATGTTACTGAGTATAACTCTCCTATATATAAAACATACAGTATGTTACTGAGTATAACTCTCCAATATATAAAACACACAGTATGTTACTGAGTATAACTCTCCAATATATATAACGCACCGTATGTTACTGAGTATAACTCACCTATATATAAAACATACAGTATGTTACTGAGTATAACTCTCCTATATATAAAACGCACCGTATGTTACTGAGTATAACTCACCTATATATAAAACATACAGTATGTTACTGAGTATAACTCTCCTATATATAAAACACACAGTATGTTACTGAGAATAACTCTCCAATATATAAAATACACAGTATGTTACTGAGTATAACTCTCCTATATATAAAACACACAGTATGTTACTGAGTATAACTCTCCAATATATATAACACACAGTATTTTACTGAGTATAACTCTCCTATATATATATATCACACAGTATTTTACTGAGAATAACTCTCCAAAATATAAAACACACAGTATGTTACTGAATATAACTCTCCTATATATAAAACACACAGTATGTTACTGAGTATAACTCTCCAATATAGAAAACACAGAGCATGTTCCTGAGTATAACTCTCCTATATATATAACACACAGTATGTTACTGAGTATAACTCTCCTATATATAAAACACACAGTATGTTACTGAATATAACTCTCCAATATATATAACACACAGTATGTTACTGAGTATAACTCTCCTATATATATATCACACAGTATGTTACTGAGAATAACTCTCCAAAATATAAAACACACAGCATGTTCCTGAGTTTAACTCTCCTATATATAAAACACACAGTATGTTACTGACTATAACTCTCCAAAATATATAACACACAGTATGTTACTGAGTATAACTCTCCTATATATAAAACACACAGTATATTACTGAGTATAACTATCCTGTATATATATCACACAGTATGTTACTGACTATAACTCTCCTATATATAAAACACACAGTATGTTACTGACTATAACTCTCCAATATATAAAACACACAGTATGTTACTGAGTATAACTCTCCTATATATAAAACACACAGTATGTTACTGACTATAACTCTCCTATATATAAAACACACAGTATGTTACTGACTGTAACTCTCCAATATATAAAACACACAGCATGTTACTGAGTATAACTCTCCTATATATAAAACACACAGTATGTTACTGACGATAACTCTCCAATATATATAACACACAGTATGTTACTGAGTATAACTCTCCTATAGATAAAACACACAGTTTGTTACTGAGTATAACTCTCCTATATATAAAACACACAGTATGTTACTGACTATAACTCTCCAATATATATAACACACAGTATTTTACTGAGTATAACTCTCCTATATATATATATCACACAGTATTTTACTGAGAATAACTCTCCAAAATATAAAACACACAGTATGTTACTGAATATAACTCTCCTATATATAAAACACACAGTATGTTACTGAGTATAACTCTCCAATATAGAAAACACAGAGCATGTTCCTGAGTATAACTCTCCTATATATATAACACACAGTATGTTACTGAGTATAACTCTCCTATATATAAAACACACAGTATGTTACTGAATATAACTCTCCAATATATATAACACACAGTATGTTACTGAGTATAACTCTCCTATATATATATCACACAGTATGTTACTGAGAATAACTCTCCAAAATATAAAACACACAGCATGTTCCTGAGTTTAACTCTCCTATATATAAAACACACAGTATGTTACTGACTATAACTCTCCAAAATATATAACACACAGTATGTTACTGAGTATAACTCTCCTATATATAAAACACACAGTATATTACTGAGTATAACTATCCTGTATATATATCACACAGTATGTTACTGACTATAACTCTCCTATATATAAAACACACAGTATGTTACTGACTATAACTCTCCAATATATAAAACACACAGTATGTTACTGAGTATAACTCTCCTATATATAAAACACACAGTATGTTACTGACTGTAACTCTCCTATATATAAAACACACAGTATGTTACTGACTGTAACTCTCCAATATATAAAACACACAGCATGTTACTGAGTATAACTCTCCTATATATAAAACACACAGTATGTTACTGACGATAACTCTCCAATATATATAACACACAGTATGTTACTGAGTATAACTCTCCTATAGATAAAACACACAGTTTGTTACTGAGTATAACTCTCCTATATATAAAACACACAGTATGTTACTGACTATAACTCTCCAATATATAAAACACACAGTATGTTACTGAGTATAACTCTCCTATATATAAAACACACAGTATGTTACTGACTGTAACTCTCCAATATATAAAACACACAGCATGTTACTGAGTATAACTCTCCTATATATAAAACACACAGTATGTTACTGACGATAACTCTCCAATATATATAACACACAGTATGTTACTGAGTATAACTCTCCTATAGATAAAACACACAGTATGTTACTGACTATAACTCTCCAATATATAAAACACACAGTATGTTACTGAGTATAACTCTCCTATATATAAAACACACAGTATGTTACTGACTGTAACTCTCCAATATATAAAACACACAGCATGTTACTGAGTATAACTCTCCTATATATAAAACACACAGTATGTTACTGACGATAACTCTCCAATATATATAACACACAGTATGTTACTGACTATAACTCTCCCATATATAAAACACACAGTATGTTACTGAGTATAACTCTCCAAAATATATAACACACAGTATGTTACTGAGTATAACTCTCCTAAATATAAAACACACAGTATGTTACTGACTATAACTCTCCTATATATAAAACACACAGTATGTTACTGTGTATAACTCTCCAATAGATATATCACACAGTATGTTACTGAGAATAACTCTCCAAAATATAAAATACACAGCATGTTCCTGAGTATAACTCTCCTAGATATAAAACACACAGCATGTTACTGAGTATAACTCTCCTATATATAAACACACACAGTATGTTTCTGACTATAACTCTCCAATATATATAACTCACAGTATGTTCCTGAGTATAACTCTCCTACATATAAAACACACAGCATGTTACTGAGTATAACTCTCCTATATATAAAACACACAGTATGTTACTGAGTATAACTCTCCTATATATAAAACACACAGTATGTTACTGAGTATAACTCTCCTATATATAAAACACACAGTATGTTACTGAGTATAACTCTCCTATATATAAAACACACAGTATGTTACTGAGTATAACTCTCCAATATATAAAACACACAGTATGTTACTGAGTATAACTCTCCTATATATAAAACACACAGTATGTTACTGACTATAACTCTCCAATATATAAAACACACAGTATGTTTCTGACTATAACTCTCCAATATATATAACACACAGTATGTTACTGAGTATAACTCTCCAATATATAAAACACACAGTATGTTACTGACTATAACTCTCCAATATATAAAACACACAGCATGTTTCTGACTATAACTCTCCAATATATATAACACACAGTATGTTACTGAGTATAACTCTCCTATATATATAACACACAGTTTGTTACTGAGTATAACTCTCCTATATATAAAACACACAATATGTTTCTGACTATAACTCTCCAATATATATAACACACAGTATGTTACTGAGTATAACTCTCCTATATATATAACACACAGTATGTTACTGAGTATAACTCTCCGATATATAAAACACACAGTATGTTACTGACTATAACTCTCCTATATATAAAACACACAGTATGTTACTGAGTATAACTCTCCAAAATATATAACACACAGTATGTTACTGAGTATAAGTCTCCTATATATAAAACACACAGTATGTTACTGAGTATAACTCTCCAAAATATATAACACACAGTATGTTACTGAGTATAACTCTCCTATATATAAAACACACAGTATGTTACTGAGTATAACTCTCCAATATATATAACACACAGTATGTTACTGACTATAACTCTCCAATATATAAAACACACAGTATGTTACTGACTATAACTCTCCAATATATAAAACACACAGTATGTTACTGAGTATAACTCTCCTATATATAAAACACACAGTATGTGACTGACTATAACTCTCCAATATATAAAACACACAGTATGTTACTGACTATAACTCTCCAATATATAAAACACACAGCTTGTTACTGAATATAACTCTCCAATATATAAAACACACAGTATGTTACTGAGTATAACTCTCCTATATATAAAACACACAGTATGTTTCTGACTATAACTCTCCAATATATATAACACACAGTATGTTACTGAGTATAACTCTCCTATATATAAAACACACAGTATGTTACTGACTATAACTCTCATATATAAAACACACAGTATGTTACTGAGTATAACTCTCCAAAATATATAACACACAGTATGTTACTGAGTATAACTCTCCTATATATAAAACACACAGTATGTTACTGACTATAACTCTCCTATATATATAACACACTGTATGTTACTGAGTATAACTCTCCTAAATATAAAACACACAGTATGTTACTGAGTATAACTCTCCTATATATAAAACACACAGTATGTTACTGACTATAACTCGCCAATATATAAAACACACAGTATGTTACTGAGTATAACTCTCCTATATATAAAACACACAGTATGTTACTGAGTATAATTCTCCAATATATAAAACACACAGTATGTTAATGAGTATAACTCTGCTATATATAAAACACACAGTATGTTACTGAGTATAACTCTCCAATATATAAAACACAGTATGTTACTGAGTATAACTCTCCACTATAGTAAACACACAGTTTGTTACTGAGTATAACTCTCCAATATATAAAACACACAGTATGTTACTGAGTATAACTCTCCAATATATAAAACACACAGTATGTTACTGAGTATAACTCTCCTATATATAAAACACACAGTATGTTACTGAGTATAACTCTCCTAGATATAAAACACACAGTTTGTTACTGAGTATAACTCTCCAATATATAAAACACACAGTATGTTACTGAGTATAACTCTCCAATATATAAAACACACAGTATGTTACTGAGTATAACTCTCCAAAATATATAACACACAGTATGTTACTGAGTATAACTCTCCTATATATAAAACACACAGTATGTTACTGAGTATAACTCTCCTATATATAAAACACACAGTATGTTACTGAGTATAACTCTCCAATATATAAAACACACAGTATGTTACTGAGTATAACTCTCCAATATATAAAACACACAGTATGTTACTGAGTATAACTCTCCTACATATAAAACACACAGTATGTTAATGAGTATAACTCTCCTATATATAAAACACACAGTATGTTACTGAGTATAACTCTCCAATATATAAAAAACACAGTATGTTACTGAGTATAACTCTCCAATATATAAAACGCACAGTATGTTACTGAGTATAACTCTCCTATATATAAAGCACACAGTATGTTACTGAGCATAACTCTCCAATATATAAAACACGCAGTATGTTACTGAGTATAACTCTGCAATATATAAAACACACAGCATGTTACTGAGTATAACTCTCCAAAATATAAAACACACAGGATGTTACTGAGTATAACTCTCACATATATAAAACACACAGTTTGTTACTGAGTATAACTCTCCTATATATAAAACACACAGTATGTTACTGATTATAACTCTCCCATATATAAAATACACAGTTTGTTACTGAGTATAACTCTCCTATAGATAAAACACACAGTATGTTACTGAGTATAACTCTCCAAAATATAAAACACACAGTATGTTACTGAGTATAACTCTCCCATATATAAAACACACAGTATGTTACTGAGTATAACTCTCCCACATATAAAACACACAGTTTGTTACTGAGTATAACTCTCCAATAGATAAAACACACAGTATGTTACTGAGTATAACTCTCCTATATATAAAACACACAGTATGTTACTGAGTATAACTCTCCTATATATAAAACACACAGTATGTTACTGATTATAACTCTCCTATATATAAAACACACCGTATGTTACTGAGTATAACTCTCCCATATATAAAACACACAGTTTGTTACTGAGTATAACTCTCCCATATATAAAACACAAGCTTTGTGACTGAGTATAACTCTCCTATATATAAAACACACAGTATGTTACTGAGCATAACTCTCCAAAATATATAACACACAGTATGTTACTGAGTATAACTCTCCTATATATAAAACACACAGTATGTTACTGACTATAACTCTCCTATATATATAACACACTGTATGTTACTGAGTATAACTCTCCTAAATATAAAACACACAGTATGTTACTGAGTATAACTCTCCTATATATAAAACACACAGTATGTTACTGACTATAACTCGCCAATATATAAAACACACAGTATGTTACTGAGTATAACTCTCCTATATATAAAACACACAGTATGTTACTGAGTATAATTCTCCAATATATAAAACACACAGTATGTTACTGAGTATAACTCGCCAATATATATAACACACAGTATGTTACTGAGTATAACTCTCCTATATATAAAACACACAGTATGTTACTGACTATAACTCTCCTATATATATAACACACTGTATGTTACTGAGTATAACTCTCCTAAATATAAAACACACAGTATGTTACTGAGTATAACTCTCCTATATATAAAACACACAGTATGTTACTGACTATAACTCGCCAATATATAAAACACACAGTATGTTACTGAGTATAACTCTCCTATATATAAAACACACAGTATGTTACTGAGTATAATTCTCCAATATATAAAACACACAGTATGTTAATGAGTATAACTCTGCTATATATAAAACACACAGTATGTTACTGAGTATAACTCTCCTATATATAAAACACACAGTATGTTACTGAGTATAACTCTCCTATATATATAACACACAGTATGTTACTGAGTATAATCTCCTATATATAAAACACACAGTATGTTACTGAGTATAACTCTCCTATATATAAAACACACAGTATGTTACTGAGTATAACTCTCCAATATATAAAACACACAGTATGTTACTGAGTATAACTCTCCAATATATAAAACACACAGTTTGTTACTGAGTATAACTCTCCAATATATAAAACACACAGTATGTTACTGAGTATAACTCTCCAATATATATAACACACAGTATGTTACTGAGTATAACTCTCCAATATATAACACACAGTATGTTACTGAGTATAACTCTCCAATATATATAACACACAGTATGTTACTGAGTATAACTCTCCTAGATATAAAACACACAGTTTGTTACTGAGTATAACTCTCCAATATATAAAACACACAGTATGTTAATGAGTATAACTCTGCAATATATAAAACACACAGTATGTTAATGAGTATAACTCTCCAATATATAAAACACACAGTATCAGGTGGCAGGACTATTTCTCCAACACAGAAGTCCTTGAAGCGGCCAACACCCCCAGCTTATACACACTACTGAGTCAGCGGCGCTTGAGATGGCTTGGCCATGTGAACCTCATGGAAGATGGCAGGAACCCCAAAGACACATTGTACAGCGAGCTCGCCACTGGTATCAGACCCACCGGCCGTCCATGTCTCCGTTATAAAGACGTCTGCAAACGCGACATGAAATCGTGTGACATTGATCACAAGTCGTGGGAGTCAGTTGCCAGCATTCGCCAGAGCTGGCGGGCAGCCATTAAGACAGGGCAAAATTGTGGCGAGTCGAAGAGACTTAGTAGTTGGCAGGAAAAAAGACAGAGGCGCAAGGGGAGTGCCAACTGTGCAACAGCCCCAACAAACAAATTTCTCTGCAGCACCTGTGGAAGAGCCTGTCACTCCAGAATTGGCCTTTATAGCCACTCCAGGCGCTGCTTCACAAACCACTGACCACCTCCAGGCGCGTATCCATTGTCTCTCGAGATAAGGAGGCCCAAAAGAAGAATAACTCTCCTATATATAAAACACACAGTATGTTACTGAGTATAACTCTCCTATATATATAACACACAGTATGTTACTGAGTATAACTCTCCAATATATAAAACACACAGTATGTTACTGAGTATAACTCTCCAATATATATAACACACTGTATGTTACTGAGTATAACTCTCCAATATATAAAACACACAGTATGTTAGTGAGTATAACTCTCCTATATATATAACACACAGTATGTTACTGAGTATAACTCTCCAATATATAAAACACACAGTATGTTAATGAGTATAACTCTCCTATATATAAAACACACAGTATGTTAATGAGTATAACTCTCCAATATATAAAACACACAGTATGTTATTGAGTATAACTCTCCAATATATAAAACACACAGTATGTTAATGAGTATAACTCTCCTATATATAAAACACACAGTATGTTAATGAGTATAACTCTCCAATATATAAAACACACAGTATGTTACTGAGTATAACTCTCCAATATATAAAACACACAGTATGTTAATGAGTATAACTCTCCTATATATAAAACACGCAGTATGTTACTGAGTATAACGCTCCAATATATTTAACACACAGTATGTTACTGAGTATAACTCTCCAATATATAAAACACACCGTATGTTACTGAGTATAACTCTCCAATATATAAAACACACAGTACGTTACTGAGTATAACTCTCCAATATATAAAACACACAGTATGTTACTGAGTATAACTCTCCTATATATAAAACACACAGTATGTTACTGAGTATAACTCTCCAATATATAAAACACACAGTACGTTACTGAGTATAACTCTCCAATATATAAAACACACAGTTTGTTACTGAGTATAACTCTCCAATATATAAAACACACAGTATGTTACTGAGTATAACTCTCCTATATATAAAACACACAGTATGTTACTGAGTATAACTCTCCAATATATAAAACACACAGTATGTTACTGAGTATAACTCTCCAATATATAAAACACACAGTATGTTACTGAGTATAACTCTCCTATATATATAACACACAGTATGTTACTGAGTATAACTCTCCTATATATAAAACACACAGTATGTTACTGAGTATAACTCTCCAATATATATAACACACAGTATGTTAATGAGTATAACTCTCCAATAAAAAAACACACAGTATGTTACTGAGTATAACTCTCCTATATATAAAACACACAGTTTGTTACTGAGTATAACTCTCCTATATATAAAACACACAGTATGTTACTGAGTATAACTCTCCCATAAATAAAACACACAGTTTGTTACTGAGTATAACTCTCCCATATATAAAACACAAGCTTTGTGACTGAGTATAACTCTCCTATATATCAAACACACAGTATGTTACTGAGCATAAATCTCCTTTATGTAAAACACACAGTATGTTACTGAGTATAACTCTCCAATATATAAAACACACAGTATGTTACTGAGTATCACTCTCCAATATATAAAACACACAGTATGTTTTTGAGTATAACTCTCCTATATATAAAACACACAGTCTGTTTTTGAGTATAACTCTCCAATATATAAAACACACAGCATGTTACTGAGTATAACTCTCCTATATATAAAACACACAGTATGTTACTGAGTATAACTCTCCAATATATAAAACACACAGTATGTTACTGAGTATAACTCTCCTATATATAAAACACACAGTATGTTACTGAGTATAACTCTCCTATATATATAACACACAGTATGTTACTGAGTATAACTCTCCAATATATAAAACACACAGTATGTTACTGAGTATAACTCTCCTATATATAAAACACACAGTTTGTTACTGAGTATAACTCTCCAATATATAAAACACACAGTATGTTACTGAGTATAACTCTCCAATATATAAAACACACAGTATGTTACTGAGTATAACTCTGCAATATATAAAACACACAGCATGTTACTGAGTATAACTCTCCAAAATATAAAACACACAGTATGTTACTGAGTATAACTCTCCAAAATATAAATCACACAGTATGTTACTGAGTATAACTCTCCCATATATAAAACACACAGTTTGTTACTGAGTATAACTCTCCTATATATAAAACATACAGTATTTTACTGAGTATAACTCTCCCATATATAAAACACACAGTTTGTTACTGAGTATAACTCTCCTATAGATAAAATACACAGTATGTTACTGAGTATAACTCTTCCATATATAAAACACACAGTTTGTTACTGAGTATAACTCTCCTATATATAAAACTCACAGTTTGTTACTGAGTATAACTCTCCTAGATATAAAACACACAGTATGTTACTGAGTATAACTCTTCCATATATAAAACACACAGTTTGTTACTGAGTATAACTCTCCTATATATAAAACACACAGTATGTTACTGAGTATAACTCTCCAATATATAAAACACACAGTATGTTACTGTGTATAACTCTCCCATATATAAAACACACAGTTTGTTAATGAGTATAACTCTCCAATATATAAAACACACAGTATGTTACTGAGTATAACTCTCCAATATATAAAACACACAGTATGTTACTGAGTATAACTCTCCAATATATAAAACACACAGTATGTTACTGAGTATAACTCTCCAATATATATAACACACAGTATGTTACTGAGTATAATCTCCTATATATAAAACACACAGTATGTTACTGAGTATAACTCTCCTATATATAAAACACACAGTATGTTACTGAGTATAACTCTCCAATATATAAAACACACAGTATGTTACTGAGTATAACTCTCCTATATATAAAACACACAGTATGTTACTGAGTATAACTCTCCTATATATAAAACACACAGTATGTTACTGAGTATAACTCTCCTATATATAAAACAAACAGTATGTTACTGAGTATAACTCTCCAATATATAAAACACACAGTATGTTACTGAGTATAACTCTCCTATATATAAAACACACAGTATGTTACTGAGTATAACTCTCCTATATATATAACACACAGTATGTTACTGAGTATAATCTCCTATATATAAAACACACAGTATGTTACTGAGTATAACTCTCCTATATATAAAACACACAGTATGTTACTGAGTATAACTCTCCAATATATAAAACACACAGTATGTTAATGAGTATAACTCTGCAATATATAAAACACACAGTATGTTAATGAGTATAACTCTCCTATATATAAAACACACAGTATGTTACTGAGTATAACTCTGCAATATATAAAACACACAGTATGTTAATGAGTATAACTCTCCAATATATAAAAAACACAGTATCAGGTGGCAGGACTATTTCTCCAACACAGAAGTCCTTGAAGCGGCCAACA
This sequence comes from Heterodontus francisci, assembly GCF_036365525.1. NCBI lineage: Eukaryota > Metazoa > Chordata > Chondrichthyes > Heterodontiformes > Heterodontidae > Heterodontus > Heterodontus francisci. The sequence goes on along the minus strand of NC_090378.1, from coordinate 128,605,626 downwards.
CCCCCAGCTTATACACACTACTGAGTCAGCGGTGCTTGAGATGGCTTGGCCATGTGAGCCGCATGGAAGATGGCAGGAACCCCAAAGACACATTGTACAGCGAGCTCGCCACTGGTATCAGACCCACCGGCCGTCCATGTCTCCGTTATAAAGACGTCTGCAAACGCGACATGAAATCGTGTGACATTGATCACAAGTCGTGGGAGTCAGTTGCCAGCATTTGCCAGAGCTGGCGGGCAGCCATAAAGACAGGGCAAAATTGTTGCGAGTCGAAGAGACTTAGTAGTTGGCAGGAAAAAAGACAGAGGCGCAAGGGGAGAGCCAACTGTGCAACAGCCCCAACAAACAAATTTCTCTGCAGCACCTGTGGAAGAGCCTGTCACTCCAGAATTGGCCTTTATAGCCACTCCAGGCGCTGCTTCACAAACCACTGACCACCTCCAGGCGCGTATCCATTGTCTCTCGAGATAAGGAGGCCCAAAAGAAGAATAACTCTCCTATATATAAAACACACAGTATGTTACTGAGTATAACTCTCCAATATATATAACACACTGTATGTTACTGAGTATAACTCTCCAATATATAAAACACACTGTATGTTACTGAGTATAACTCTCCAATATATAAAACACACAGTATGTTACTGAGTATAACTCTCCAATATATAAAACACACAGTATGTTAATGAGTATAACTCTCCTATACATAAAACACACAGTATGTTACTGAGTATAACTCTCCAATATATAAAACACACAGTTTGTGACTGAGTATAACTCTCCAATATATAAAACACACAGTATGTTACTGAGTATAACTCTCCAATATATAAAACACACAGTATGTTAATGAGTATAACTCTCCTATACATAAAACACACAGTATGTTACTGAGTATAACTCTCCTATACATAAAACACACAGTATGTTACTGAGTATAACTCTCCACTATATATAACACACAGTATGTTACTGAGTATAACTCTCCAATATATAAAACACACAGTTTGTGACTGAGTATAACTCTCCAATATATAAAATACACAGTATGTTACTGAGTATAACTCTCCAATATATAAAACACACAGTATGTTAATGAGTATAACTCTCCTGTATATAAAACACACAGTATGTTACTGAGTATAACTCTCCAATATATAAAACACACAGTATGTTACTGAGTATAACTCTCCACTATATATAACACACAGTATGTTACTGAGTATAACTCTCCAATATATAAAACACACAGTTTGTGACTGAGTATAACTCTCCAATATATAAAACACACAGTATGTTACTGAGTATAACTCTCCAATATATAAAACACACAGTATGTTAATGAGTATAACTCTCCTGTATATAAAACACACAGTATGTTACTGAGTATAACTCTCCAATATATAAAACACACAGTATGTTACTGAGTATAACTCTCCAATATATATAACACACAGTATGTTACTGAGTATAACTCTCCTATTTTTAAAACACAGTTTGTTACTGAGTATAACTCTCCAATATATAAAACACACAGTATGTTACTGAGTATAACTCTCCACTATATATAACACACAGTATGTTACTGAGTATAACTCTCCAATATATAAAACACACAGTTTGTGACTGAGTATAACTCTCCAATATATAAAACACACAGTATGTTACTGAGTATAACTCTCCAATATATAAAACACACAGTATGTTAATGAGTATAACTCTCCTGTATATAAAACACACAGTATGTTACTGAGTATAACTCTCCAATATATAAAACACACAGTTTGTTACTGAGTATAACTCTCCTATATATAAAACACACAGTATGTTACTGAGTATAACTCTCCAATATATAAAACACACAGTATGTTACTGAGTATAACTCTCCAATATATAAGACACACAGTATGTTAATGAGTATAACTCTCCAATATATAAAACACACAGTATGTTACTGATTATAACTCTCCAATATATAAGACACACAGTATGTTAATGTGTATAACTCTACAATATATATAACACACAGTATGTTACTGAGTATAACTCTCCTATTTTTAAAACACAGTTTGTTACTGAGTATAACTCTCCTATATATAAAACACTCTTTTTGTTACTGAGTGTATTTACTTAGCCTGTCACTCCAGAATTGGCCTTTATAGCCACTCCAGGCGCTGCTTCACAAACCACTGACCACCTCCAGGCGCGTATCCATTGTCCCTCGAGATATGGAGGCCCAAAAGAAAAAAAAAGAAAGAATAACTCTCCTATATATAAAACACACAGTATGTTACTGAGTATAACTCTCCAAAATATAAACACACAGTATGTTACTGAGTATAACTCATCTATATATAAAACACACAGTATGTTACTGAGTATAACTCTCCTATATATAAAACACACAGTATGTTAATGAGTATAACTCTCCTATATATAAAACAGACAGTTTGTTACTGAGTATAACTCTCCTATATATAAAACACACAGTATGTTACTGAGTATAACTCTCCTATATATAAAACACACAGTATGTTACTGAGTATAACTCTCCAATATATAAAACACACAGTTTGTTACTGAGTATAACTCTCCTATATATAAAACACACAGTATGATACTGAGAAGAACTCTCCTATATATAAAACACACAGTATGTTACTGAGTATAACTCTCCTATATATAAAACACACAGTTAGTTACTGAGTATAACTCTCCTATATTTACAACACACAGTATGTTACTGAGTATAACTCTCCTATACATAAAACACACAGTTTGTTACTGAGTATAACTCTCCCATATATAAAACACACAGTTTGTTACTTAGTATAACTCTCCTATTTTTAAAACACACAGTAGATTACTTAGTGTAACTCTCCAATATATAAAATACACAGTTTGTTAATTAGTATAACACTCCTATATATGAAACAGACAGTTTGTTACTGAGTGTAACACTCCTATATATAAAATACACAGTTAGTTACTGAGTATAACTCTCCGATATATAAAACACACAGTTTGTTACTTAGTATAACTCTCCTATATAAAAAACACTCTTTTTGTTACTGAGTATATTTTCTTAGCCTGTCACTCCAGAATTGGCCTTTATAGTCACGCCAGGTGCTGCTTCACAAACCACTGACCACCTCCAGGCGCGTATCCATTGTCTCTCGAGATAAGGAGGCCCAAAAGAATAAAAAAGATAGAATAACTCTCCTATATATAAAACACACAGTATGTTACTGAGTTTAACTCTCCAATATATAAAACACACAATATGTTACTTAGTATAACTCTCCTATATATAAAACACACAGTTTGTTACTTAGTATAACTCTCCTATATATAAAACACACAGTTTGTTACTTAGTATAAGTCTCCCATATATAAAACACACAGTTTGTTACTGAGTATAAGTCTCCCAAATATAAAACAGACAGGAGATTACTTAGTATAACTCTCCTATATCTGAAACACACAGTTTGTTACTGAGTGTAACTCTCCCAAAAATAAAACACACAGTTTGTTACTTAGTATAACTCTCCCATATATAAAACACACAGTTTGTTACTGAGTATAACTCTCCTATAAATAAAACACACAGTATGTTACTGAGTATAACTCTCCTATATATAAAACACACAGTTTGTTACTGAGTATAACTCTCCTATAAATAAAACACACAGTATGTTACTGAGTATAACTCTCCTATATATAAAACACACAGTATGTTACTGAGTATCACTCTCCAATATATAAAACACACATTATGTTACTGAGTATAACTCTCCAATATATATAACACACAGTATGTTACTGAGTGTAACTCTCCCAAAAATAAAACACACAGTATGTTACTGAGTATAACTCTCCTATATATAAAACACACAGTTTGTTACTGAGTATAACTCTCCTATAAATAAAACACACAGTATGTTACTGAGTATAACTCTCCTATATATAAAACACACAGTATGTTACTGAGTATCACTCTCCAATATATAAAACACACATTATGTTACTGAGTATAACTCTCCAATATATATAACACACAGTATGTTACTGAGTATAACTCTCCAATATATAAAACACACAGTATGTTACTGAGTATAACTCTCCAATATATATAACACACAGTCTGTTACTGAGTATAACTCTCCAATATATAAAACACACAGTATGTTACTGAGTATAACTCTCCAATATATAAAACACACAGTATGTTACTGAGTATAACTCTCCAATATATATAACACACAGTATGTTACTGAGTATAACTCTCCAATATATAAAACACACAGTATGTTACTGAGTATAACTCTCCAATATATATAACACACAGTCTGTTACTGAGTATAACTCTCCAATATATAAAACACACAGTATGTTACTGAGTATAACTCTCCTATATATAAAACACACAGTATGTTACTGAGTATAACTCTCCAATATATAAAACACACAGTATGTTACTGAGTATAACTCTCCAATATATAAAACACACAGTATGTTACTGAGTATAACTCTCCAATATATATAACACACAGTATGTTACTGAGTATAACTCTCCTATTTTTAAAACACAGTTTGTTACTGAGTATAACTCTCCTATACATAAAACACACAGTATGTTACTGAGTATAACTCTCCACTATATATAACACACAGTATGTTACTGAGTATAACTCTCCAATATATAAAACACACAGTATGTTACTGAGTATAACTCTCCTATATATAAAACACACAGTATGTTACTGAGTATAACTCTCCAATATATAAAACACACAGTATGTTACTGAGTATAACTCTCCTATATATAAAACACACAGTATGTTACTGAGTATTACTCTCCAATATATAAAACACACAGTATGTTACTGAGTATAACTCTCCAATATATAAAACACACAGTATGTTACTGAGTATAACTCTCCAATATATATAACATACAGTATGTTACTGAGTATAACTCTCCTATTTTTAAAACACAGTTTGTTACTGAGTATAACTCTCCTATACATAAAACACACAGTATGTTACTGAGTATAACTCTCCACTATATATAACACACAGTATGTTACTGAGTATAACTCTCCAATATATAAAACACACAGTTTGTGACTGAGTATAACTCTCCAATATATAAAACACACAGTATGTTACTGAGTATAACTCTCCAATATATAAAACACACAGTATGTTAATGAGTATAACTCTCCTATACATAAAACACACAGTATGTTACTGAGTATAACTCTCCAATATATAAAACACACAGTTTGTGACTGAGTATAACTCTCCAATATATAAAACACACAGTATGTTACTGAGTATAACTCTCCAATATATAAAACACACAGTATGTTAATGAGTATAACTCTCCTATACATAAAACACACAGTATGTTACTGAGTATAACTCTCCTATACATAAAACACACAGTATGTTACTGAGTATAACTCTCCACTATATATAACACACAGTATGTTACTGAGTATAACTCTCCAATATATAAAACACACAGTTTGTGACTGAGTATAACTCTCCAATATATAAAATACACAGTATGTTACTGAGTATAACTCTCCAATATATAAAACACACAGTATGTTAATGAGTATAACTCTCCTGTATATAAAACACACAGTATGTTACTGAGTATAACTCTCCAATATATAAAACACACAGTATGTTACTGAGTATAACTCTCCACTATATATAACACACAGTATGTTACTGAGTATAACTCTCCAATATATAAAACACACAGTTTGTGACTGAGTATAACTCTCCAATATATAAAACACACAGTATGTTACTGAGTATAACTCTCCAATATATAAAACACACAGTATGTTAATGAGTATAACTCTCCTGTATATAAAACACACAGTATGTTACTGAGTATAACTCTCCAATATATAAAACACACAGTATGTTACTGAGTATAACTCTCCAATATATATAACACACAGTATGTTACTGAGTATAACTCTCCTATTTTTAAAACACAGTTTGTTACTGAGTATAACTCTCCAATATATAAAACACACAGTATGTTACTGAGTATAACTCTCCACTATATATAACACACAGTATGTTACTGAGTATAACTCTCCAATATATAAAACACACAGTTTGTGACTGAGTATAACTCTCCAATATATATAACACACAGTATGTTACTGAGTATAACTCTCCACTATATATAACACACAGTATGTTACTGAGTATAACTCTCCAATATATTAAACACACAGTTTGTGACTGAGTATAACTCTCCAATATATAAAACACACAGTATGTTACTGAGTATAACTCTCCAATATATAAAACACACAGTATGTTAATGAGTATAACTCTCCTGTATATAAAACACACAGTATGTTACTGAGTATAACTCTCCAATATATAAAACACACAGTTTGTTACTGAGTATAACTCTCCTATATATAAAACACACAGTATGTTACTGAGTATAACTCTCCAATATATAAAACACACAGTATGTTACTGAGTATAACTCTCCAATATATAAGACACACAGTATGTTAATGAGTATAACTCTCCAATATATAAAACACACAGTATGTTACTGATTATAACTCTCCAATATATAAGACACACAGTATGTTAATGTGTATAACTCTACAATATATATAACACACAGTATGTTACTGAGTATAACTCTCCTATTTTTAAAACACAGTTTGTTACTGAGTATAACTCTCCTATATATAAAACACTCTTTTTGTTACTGAGTGTATTTACTTAGCCTGTCACTCCAGAATTGGCCTTTATAGCCACTCCAGGCGCTGCTTCACAAACCACTGACCACCTCCAGGCGCGTATCCATTGTCCCTCGAGATATGGAGGCCCAAAAGAAAAAAAAAGAAAGAATAACTCTCCTATATATAAAACACACAGTATGTTACTGAGTATAACTCTCCAAAATATAAACACACAGTATGTTACTGAGTATAACTCATCTATATATAAAACACACAGTATGTTACTGAGTATAACTCTCCTATATATAAAACACACAGTATGTTAATGAGTATAACTCTCCTATATATAAAACAGACAGTTTGTTACTGAGTATAACTCTCCTATATATAAAACACACAGTATGTTACTGAGTATAACTCTCCTATATATAAAACACACAGTATGTTACTGAGTATAACTCTCCAATATATAAAACACACAGTTTGTTACTGAGTATAACTCTCCTATATATAAAACACACAGTATGATACTGAGAAGAACTCTCCTATATATAAAACACACAGTATGTTACTGAGTATAACTCTCCTATATATAAAACACACAGTTAGTTACTGAGTATAACTCTCCTATATTTACAACACACAGTATGTTACTGAGTATAACTCTCCTATACATAAAACACACAGTTTGTTACTGAGTATAACTCTCCCATATATAAAACACACAGTTTGTTACTTAGTATAACTCTCCTATTTTTAAAACACACAGTAGATTACTTAGTGTAACTCTCCAATATATAAAATACACAGTTTGTTAATTAGTATAACACTCCTATATATGAAACAGACAGTTTGTTACTGAGTGTAACACTCCTATATATAAAATACACAGTTAGTTACTGAGTATAACTCTCCGATATATAAAACACACAGTTTGTTACTTAGTATAACTCTCCTATATAAAAAACACTCTTTTTGTTACTGAGTATATTTTCTTAGCCTGTCACTCCAGAATTGGCCTTTATAGTCACGCCAGGTGCTGCTTCACAAACCACTGACCACCTCCAGGCGCGTATCCATTGTCTCTCGAGATAAGGAGGCCCAAAAGAATAAAAAAGATAGAATAACTCTCCTATATATAAAACACACAGTATGTTACTGAGTTTAACTCTCCCATATATAAAACACACAGTTTGTTACTTAGTATAAAACTTCTATATGTAAAACACACAGTTTGTTACTTAGTAGAACTCTCCTATTTTTAAAACACACAGTATGTTACTGAGTATAACTCTCCTATATATAAAACACACAGTTTGTTACTTAGTATAACTCTCCCATATATAAAACACACAGTTTGTTACTTAGTATAACTCTCCCATATATAAAACACACAGTTTGTTACTTAGTATAACTCTCCCATATATAAAACACACAGTTTGTTACTCAGTATAACTCTCCCATATATAAAACACACAGTTTGTTACTTAGTATAACTCTCCCATATATAAAACACACAGTTTGTTACTTAGTATAACTCTCCCATATATAAAACACACAGTTTGTTACTTAGTATAACTCTCCTACATAGAAAACACACAGTTTGTTACTGAGTATAACTCTCCCATATATAAAACACTCAGTTTGTTACTTAGTATAACTCTCCTATATATAAAACACACAGTTTGTTACTTAGTACAACTCTCCTATTTTTAAAACATACAGTAGATTACTTAGTTTAACTCTCCTATATATAAAACACACAGTTTGTTACTGAGTATAACTCTCCGATATATAAAAAACACAGTTTGTTACTGAGTATAACTCTCCAATATATAAAACACACAGTATGTTACTGAGTATAACTCTGCTATATATAAAACACACAGTATGTCACTGAGTATAACTCTCCTATATATATATCACACAGTATGTTACTGAGTATAACTCTCCTATATATAAAACACACAGTATGTTACTGAGTATAACTCTCCAATATATATAACACACAGTCTGTTACTGAGTATAACTCTCCAATATATAAAACACACAGTATGTTACTGAGTATAACTCTCCAATATATAAAACACACAGTATGTTACTGAGTATAACTCTCCAATATATATAACACACAGTATGTTACTGAGTATAACTCTCCAATATATAAAACACACAGTATGTTACTGAGTATAACTCTCCAATATATATAACACACAGTCTGTTACTGAGTATAACTCTCCAATATATAAAACACACAGTATGTTACTGAGTATAACTCTCCAATATATAAAACACACAGTATGTTACTGAGTATAACTCTCCAATATATAAAACACACAGTATGTTACTGAGTATAACTCTCCAATATATATAACATACAGTCTGTTACTGAGTATAATTCTCCAATATATAAAACACACAGTATGTTACTGAGTATAACTCTCCAATATATATAACACACAGTATGTTACTGAGTATAACTCTCCTATTTTTAAAACACAGTTTGTTACTGAGTATAACTCTCCTTTACATAAAACACACAGTATGTTACTGACTATAACTCTCCAATATATAAAACACACAGCTTTTTACTGAGTATAAGTCTCCCATATATAAAATACACAGTTTGTTACTGAGTATAACACTCCCTTATATAAAACACACAGTTTGTTACTTAGTATTACTCTCCTAAAGATAAAACACACAGTTTGTTACTGAGTGTAACTCTCCCATATATAAAACACACAGTTTCTACTTAGCATAACTCTCCTATATATAAAACACACAGTTTGTTACTGAGTATAACTCCCCTATAAAAAAACACAGTTTGTTGCAAATTATAACTCTCCCATATATAAAACACAGTTTGTTACTTAGTATAAAACTTCTATATATAAAACACACAGTTTGTTACTTCGTAGAACTCTCCTATTTTTAAAACACACAGCAGATTACTTAGTATAACTCTCCTATATATAAAACACACAGTTTGTTACTTAGTATAACTCTCCCATATATAAAACACACAGTTTGTTACTTAGTATAACTCTCCTATATAAAAAACACTCTTTTTGTTACTGAGTATATTTTCTTAGCCTGTCACTCCAGAATTGGCCTTTATAGTCACTCCAGGTGCTGCTTCACAAACCACTGACCACCTCCAGGCGCGTCTCCATTGTCTCTCGAGATAAGGAGGCCCAAAAGAAAAAAAAAGATAGAATAACTCTTCTATATATAAAACACACAGTATGTTACTGAGTTTAACTCTCCAATATATAAAACAAACAATATGTTACTTAGTATAACTCTCCTATATATAAAACACACAGTATGTTACTGAGTATAACTCTCCAATATATAAAACACACAGTATGTTACTGAGTTTAACTCTCCAATATATAAAACACACAATATGTTACTTAGTATAACTCTCCCATATATAAAACACACAGTTTGTTACTGAGTATAACTCTCCCAAATATAAAACAGACAGGAGATTACTTAGTATAACTCTCCTATATCTCAAACACACAGTTTGTTACTGAGTGTAACTCTCCCATATATAAAACACACAGTTTGTTACTTAGTATAACTCTCCCATATATAAAACACACAGCTTCTACTTAGTATAACTCTCCTATATATAAAACACACAGTTTGTTACTGAGTATAACTCTCCTATAAAAAAACACACAGTTTGTTACTTAGTCTAACTCTCCCATATATAAAACACACAGTTTGTTACTTAGTATAAAACTTCTATATAAAACACACAGTTTGTTACTTAGTAGAACTCTCCTATTTTTAAAACACACAGTAGATTACTTAGTAATACTCTCCTAAATATAAAACACACAGTTTCTTACTTAGTATAACTCTCCCATATATAAAACACAGTTTGTTACTTAGTATAACTCTCCTATATATAAAACACACAGTTTGTTACTGAGTATAACTCTCCCATATATAAAACACACAGTTTGTTACTGAGTATAACTCTCCAATATATATAACACACAGTATGTTACTGACTATAACTCTCCAATATATAAAACACACAGTATGTTACTGAGTATAACTCTCCAATATATATAACACACAGTATGTTCCTGAGTATAACTCTCCAATATATAAAACACACAGTATGTTACTGAGTATAACTCTCCAATATATAAAACACACAGTATGTTACTGAGTATAACTCTCCAATATATATAACACACAGTATGTTACTGAGTATAAATCTCCAATATATATAACACACAGTATGTTACTGAGTATAACTCTCCAATATATATAACACACAGTATGTTACTGAGTATAACTCTCCAATATATAATACACACAGTATGTTACTGAGTATAACTCTCCAATATAGAAAACACACAGTATGTTACTGAGTATAACTCTCCTATATATAAAACATACAGTATGTTACTGAGTATAACTCTCCAATATATATAACACACAGTATGTTACTGAGTATAACTCTCCAATATATAAAACACACAGTTTGTTACTGAGTATAACTCTCCAATATATATAACACACAGTATGTTACTGAGTATAAATCTCCAATATATATAACACACAGTATGTTACTGAGTATAACTCTCCACTATATATAACACACAGTATGTTACTGAGTATAACTCTCCAATATATAAAACACACAGTTTGTGACTGAGTATAACTTTCCAATATATAAAACACACAGTATGTTACTGAGTTTAACTCTCCAATATATAAAAGACACAATATGTTACTTAGTATAACTCTCCTATATATAAAACACACAGTATGTTACTGAGTATAACTCTCCAATATATAAAACACACAGTTTGTTACTTAGTATAACTCTCCCATATATAAAACTCACAGTTTCTACTTAGTATAACTCTCCTATATATAAAACACACAGTTTGTTACTTAGTATAACTCTCCCATATATAAAACACACAGTTTGTTACTTAGTATAAAACTTCTATATAAAACACACAGTTTGTTACTTAGTAGAACTCTCCTATTTTTAAAACACACAGTAGATTACTTAGTAATACTCTCCTATATATAAAACACACAGTATGTTACTGAGTATAACTCTCCCATATATAAAACACACAGTTTGTTACTTAGTATAACTCTCCTATATATAAAACACACAGTTTGTTACTGAGTATAACTCTCCCATATATAAAACACACAGTTTGTTACTGAGTATAACTCTCCAATATATATAACACACAGTATGTTACTGAGTATAACTCTCCAATATATAAAACACACAGTATGTTAATGAGTATAACTCTGCAATATATAAAACACACAGTATGTTACTGAGTATAACTCTCCAAAATATAAACACACTGTATGTTACTGAGTATAACTCTTCTATATATAAAACACACATTATGTTACTGAGTATAACTCTCCTATATATACAACACACAGTATGTTACTGAGTATAACTCTCCTATACATAAAACACACAGTTTGTTACTGAGTATAACTCTCCGATATATAAAACACACAGTTTGTTACTTAGTATAACTCTCCTATTTTTAAAACACACAGTAGATTACTTATTGTAACTCTCCAATATATAAAATACACAGTTTGTTAATTAGTATAACACTCCTATATATGAAACACACAGTTTGTTACTGAGTGTAACTCTCCTATATATAAAACACACAGTTTGTTACTGAGTATAACTCTCCCATATATAAAACACACAGTTTGTTACTGAGTATAACTCTCCAATATATATAACACACAGTATGTTACTGAGTATAACTCTCCAATATATAAAACACACAGTATGTTAATGAGTATAACTCTGCAATATATAAAACACACAGTATGTTACTGAGTATAACTCTCCAAAATATAAACACACTGTATGTTACTGAGTATAACTCTTCTATATATAAAACACACATTATGTTACTGAGTATAACTCTCCTATATATACAACACACAGTATGTTACTGAGTATAACTCTCCTATACATAAAACACACAGTTTGTTACTGAGTATAACTCTCCGATATATAAAACACACAGTTTGTTACTTAGTATAACTCTCCTATTTTTAAAACACACAGTAGATTACTTATTGTAACTCTCCAATATATAAAATACACAGTTTGTTAATTAGTATAACACTCCTATATATGAAACACACAGTTTGTTACTGAGTGTAACTCTCCTATATATAAAATACACAGTTTGTTACTGAGTATAACTCTCCGATATATAAAACAAACAATTTGTTACTTAGTATAACTCTCATATATAAAAAACACTCTTTTTGTTACTGAGTATATTTTCTTAGCCTGTCACTCCAGAATTGGCCTTTATAGTCACGCCAGGTGCTGCTTCACAAACCACTGACAACCTCCAGGCGCGTATCCATTGTCTCTCGAGATAAGGAGGCCCAAAAGAATAAAAAAGATAGAATAACTCTCCTATATATAAAACACACAGTATGTTACTGAGTTTAACTCTCCAATATATAAAACACACAATATGTTACTTAGTATAACTCTCCTATATATAAAACACACAGTTTGTTACTTAGTATAACTCTCCTATATATAAAACACACAGTTTGTTACTTAGTATAAGTCTCCCATATATAAAACACACAGTTTGTTACTGAGTATAACTCTCCCAAATATAAAACAGACAGGAGATTACTTAGTATAACTCTCCTATATCTGAAACACACAGTTTGTTACTGAGTGTAACTCTCCCATATATAAAACACACAGTTTGTTACTTAGTATAACTCTCCCATATATAAAACACACAGTTTCTACTTAGCATAACTCTCCTATATATAAAACACACAGTTTGTTACTGAGTATAACTCTCCAATATATAAAACACACAGTTTGTTACTGAGTATAACTCTCCAATATATATAACACACAGTATGTTACTGAGTATAACTCTCCAATATATATAACACACAGTATGTTACTGAGTATAAGTCTCCACTATATATAACACACAGTATGTTACTGAGTATAACTCTCCAATTTTAAAACACACAGTTTGTGACTGAGTATAACTCTCCAATATATAAAACACACAGTATGTTACTGAGTATAACTCTCCAATATATAAAACACACAGTATGTTACTGAGTATAACTCTCCTATATATAAAACATACAGTATGTTACTGAGTATAACTCTCCAATATATATAACACACAGTATGTTACTGAGTATAACTCTCCAATATATAAAACACACAGTATGTTAATGAGTATAACTCTGCAATATATAAAACACACAGTATGTTACTGAGTATAACTCTCCAAAATATAAACACACTGTATGTTACTGAGTATAACTCTTCTATATATAAAACACACATTATGTTACTGAGTATAACTCTCCTATATATACAACACACATTATGTTACTGAGTATAACTCTCCAATATATATAACACACAGTATGTTACTGAGTATAAGTCTCCACTATATATAACACACAGTATGTTACTGAGTATAACTCTCCAATTTTAAAACACACAGTTTGTGACTGAGTATAACTCTCCAATATATAAAACACACAGTATGTTACTGAGTATAACTCTCCAATATATATAACACACAGTATGTTACTGAGTATAAGTCTCCACTATATATAACACACAGTATGTTACTGAGTATAACTCTCCAATTTTAAAACACACAGTTTGTGACTGAGTATAACTCTCCAATATATAAAACACACAGTATGTTACTGAGTATAACTCTCATATATAAAAAACACTCTTTTTGTTACTGAGTATATTTTCTTAGCCTGTCACTCCAGAATTGGCCTTTATAGTCACGCCAGGTGCTGCTTCACAAACCACTGACCACCTCCAGGCGCGTATCCATTGTCTCTCGACATAAGGAGGCCCAAAAGAATAAAAAAGATAGAATAACTCTCCTATATATAAAACACACAGTATGTTACAGAGTTTAACTCTCCAATATATAAAACACACAATATGTTACTTAGTATAACTCTCCTATATATAAAACACACAGTTTGTTACTTAGTATAACTCTCCTATATATAAAACACACAGTTTGTTACTTAGTATAAGTCTCCCATATATAAAACACACAGTTTGTTACTGAGTATAACTCTCCCAAATATAAAACAGACAGGAGATTACTTAGTATAACTCTCCTATATCTGAAACACACAGTTTGTTACTGAGTGTAACTCTCCCATATATAAAACACACAGTTTGTTACTTAGTATAACTCTCCCATATATAAAACACACAGTTTCTACTTAGCATAACTCTCCTATATATAAAACACACAGTTTGTTACTGAGTATAACTCTCCAATATATAAAACACACAGTTTGTTACTGAGTATAACTCTCCAATATATATAACACACAGTATGTTACTGAGTATAACTCTCCAATATATATAACACACAGTATGTTACTGAGTACAAGTCTCCACTATATATAACACACAGTATGTTACTGAGTATAACTCTCCAATTTTAAAACACACAGTTTGTGACTGAGTATAACTCTCCAATATATAAAACACACAGTATGTTACTGAGTATAACTCTCCAATATATAAAACACACAGTATGTTACTGAGTATAACTCTCCAATATATAAAACACACAGTTTGTTACTGAGTATAACTCTCCAATATATATAACACACAGTATGTTACTGAGTATAACTCTCCAATATATATAACACACAGTATGTTACTGAGTATAACTCTCCACTATATATAACACACAGTATGTTACTGAGTATAACTCTCCGATATATAAAAAACACAGTTTGTTACTGAGTATAACTCTCCTATACATAAAACACACAGTTTGTTACTGAGTATAACTCTCCAATATATAAAACACACAGTATGTTACTGAGTATAACTCTCCTATATATAAAACACATAGTATGTTACTGAGTATAACTCTCCTATATATATATCACACAGTATGTTACTGAGTATAACTCTCCTATATATAAAACACACAGTATGTTACTGAGTATAACTCTCCAATATATAAAACACACAGTATGTTAATGAGTATAACTCTCCAATATATATAACACACAGTATGTTACTGAGTATAACTCTCCAATATATAAAACACACAGTATGTTACTGAGTATAACTCTCCAATATATATAACACACAGTCTGTTACTGAATATAACTCTCCAAAATATAAAACACACAGTATGTTACTGAGTATAACTCTCCAATATATAAAACACACAGTATGTTACTGAGTATAACTCTCCAATATATATAACACACAGTATGTTACTGAGTATAACTCTCCTATTTTTAAAACACAGTTTGTTACTGAGTATAACTCTCCCATATATAAATCACTCTTTTTTTGTTACTGAGTATATTTACTTAGCCTTTCACTCCAGAATTGGCCTTTATAGCCACTCCAGGCGCTGCTTCACAAACCACTGACCACCTCCAGGCGCGTATCCATTGTCCCTCGAGATATGGAGGCCCAAAAGAAAAAAAAAGAAAGAATAACTCTCCTATATATAAAACGCACAGTATGTTACTGAGTTTAACTCTCCAAAATATAAAACACACGGTATGTTACTGAGTATAACTCTTCTATAGATAAAACACACAGTATGTTACTGAGTATAACTCTCCTATATATAAAACACACAGTATGTTAATGAGTATAACTCTCCTATATATAAAACACACAGTTTGTTACTGAGTATAACACTCCTATATATAAAACACACAGTATGTTACTGAGTATAACTCTCCTATATATAAAACACACAGTATGTTACTGAGTATAACTCTCCTATATATAAAACACACAGTATGTTACTGAGTATAACTCTCCTATATATAAAACACACAGTATGTTACTGAGTATAACTCTCCAATATATAAAACACACAGTTTGTTACTGAGTATAACTCTCCCATATATAAAACACACAGTTTGTTACTGAGTATAACTCTCCTATATATAAAACACACATTATGTTACTGAGAAGAACTCTCCTATATATAAAACACACAGTATGTTACTGAGTATAACTCTCCTATATATAAAACACACAGTATGTTACTGAGTATAACTCCCCTATATATAAAACACACAGTATGTTACTGAGTATAACTATCCTATTTTTAAAACACAGTTTGTTACTGAGTATAACTCTCCCATATATAAATCACTCTTTTTTTGTTACTGAGTATATTTACTTAGCCTGTCACTCCAGAATTGGCCTTTATAGCCACTCCAGGCGCTGCTTCACAAACCACTGACCACCTCCAGGCGCGTATCCATTGTCTCTCGAGATAAGGAGGCCCAAAAGAATAAAAAAGATAGAATAACTCTCCTAATTTTAAAACACACAGTATGTTACTGAGTTTAACTCTCCAATATAAAAAAACACACAATATGTTACTTAGTATAACTCTCCTATATATAAAACACACAGTTTGTTACTTAGTATAACTCTCCTATATATAAAACACACAGTTTGTTACTTAGTATAAGTCTCCCATATATAAAACACACAGTTTGTTACTGAGTATAACTCTCCTATATATAAAACACACAGTTTGTTACTGAGTATAACTCTCCTATACATAAAATACACAGTTTGTTACTGAGTATAACTCTCCCTTACATAAAACACACAGTTTGTTACTTAGTATTACTCTCCTATATATAAAACACACAGTCTGTTACTTAGTATAACTCTCCCATATATAAAACACACAGTTTGTTACTTAGTATAACTCTCCAAAATATAAAACACACAGTTTGTTACTGAGTATAACTCTCCCATATATAAAACACTCAGTTTGTGACTTAGTATAACTCTCCTATATATAAAACACACAGTTTGTTACTTAGTATAACTCTGCTATTTTTAAAACATACAGTAGATTACTTAGTATAACTTTCCTACATATAAAACACACAGTTTGTTCCTCAGTATAACTCTCCCATATATAAAACACTCAGTTTGTTACTTAGTATAACTCTCCTATATATAAAACACACAGTTTGTTACTTAGTATAACTCTGCTATTTTTAAAACATACAGTAGATTACTTAGTATAACTCTCCTATATATAAAACACACAGTATGTTACTGAGTATAACTCTCCTATATATAAAACACACAGTTTTTTATTGAGTATAACTCTCCAATATATGAAACACACAGTTTGTTACTGAGTATAACTCTCCCATTTATAAAACACACAGTTTGTTACTTAGTATAACTCTCCTAAATATAAAACACACAGTATGTTACTGAGTATAAGTCTCCCATATATAAAACACACTGTATGTTACTGAGTATAACTCTCCTAAATATAAAACACACAGTATGTTACTTAGTATAATTCTCCTATATAAGAAACACTCAGTTTGTTACTGAGTATAACTCCCCTATATATAAAACACACAGTTTGTTACTGAGTATAACTCTCCTATATATACACACAGTATGTTACTGAGTATAACTCTCCTATATATAAAACACACAGTTTTTTATTGAGTATAACTCTCCAATATATGAAACACACAGTTTGTTCCTGAGTATAACTCTCCCATATATAAAACACACAGTTTGTTACTTAGTATAACTCTCCTATATATAAAACACACAGTTTGTTACTTAGTATAACTCTCCTAAATATAAAACACACAGTATGTTACTGAGTATAAGTCTCCCATATATAAAACACACAGTTTGTTACTGAGTATAACTCTCCCATATATAAAACACACAGTAGATTACTTAGTTTCACTCTCCTATATATAAAACACACAGTTAGTTACTGAGTATAACTCTCCCATATATAAAACACACAGTTTGTTACTTAGTATAATTCTCCTATATAAGAAACACTCAGTTTGTTACTGAGTATAACTCCCCTATATATAAAACACACAGTTTGTTACTGAGTATAACACTGCCTTATATAAAACACACAGTTTGTTACTTAGTATAACTCTCCCATATATAAAACACACAGTTTGTTACTTAGTATAACTCTCCCATATATAAAACACACAGTATGTTACTTAGTATAACTCTCCTATATATCAAACACACAGTTTGTTACTTAGTATAACTCTCCCATATATAAAACACACAGTATGTTACTGAGTATAACTCTCCTAAAGATAAAACACACAGTTTGTTACTGAGTATAACTCTCCCATATATAAAACACTCAGTTTGTTACTTAGTATAACTCTCCTATATCTAAAACACACAGTTTGTTACTTAGTATAAGTCTCCTATTTTTAAAACATACAGTAGATTACTTAGTATAACTCTCCTATATATAAAACACACAGTTTGTTTCTGAGTATAACTCTCCTATATATAAAACACACAGTTTGTTACTTAGTATAACTCTCCGAAACATAAAACACACAGTATGTTACTGAGTATAACTCTCCTATATATAAAACACACAGTTTGTTGCTGAGTATAACTCTCCTATATATAAAACACACAGTTTGTTACTGAGTATAACTCTCCTATATGTAAAACACACAGTTTGTTACTGAGTATAACTCTCCTATATATAAAACACACAGTTTGTTACTGAGTATAACTCTCCTATATATAAAACACACAGTATGTTACTGAGTATAATTCTCCCATATATAAAAAACACAGTTTGTTACTGAGTATAACTCTCCCATATATAAAACACACAGTAGATTACTTAGTATAACTCTCCTATATATGAAACACACATTTTGTTACTGAGTATAACTCTCCCATATATAAAACACACAGTTTGTTACTTAGTATAACTCTCCTATATATGAAACACTCAGTTTGTTACTGAGTATAACTCTCCTATTTATAAAACACTCAGTTTGTTACTGAGTATAACTCTCCTATTTATAAAACACACAGTTTGTTACTGACTATAACTCTCCTATATATAAAACACACAGTTTGTTACTTAGTATAACTCTCCTATATATAAAACACACAGTTTGTTTCTGAGTATAACTCTCCCACATAGAAAACACACAGTTTCTTCCTGAGGATAACTCTCCTATATATAAAACACACAGTTTGTTACTTAGTATAACTCTCCTAAATATAAAACACACAGTTTGTTACTGAGTATAACTCTCCCATATATAAAACTCACAGTTTCTTACTTAGTATAACTCTCCTATATATAAAACACACAGTTTGTTACTGAGTATAACTCTCCTATATATAAAACACACAGTTTGTTACTGAGTGTAACTCTCCAATATATAAAACACACAGTTTGTTAATTAGTATAACTCTCCTATATATGAAACACACAGTTTGTTACTGAGTGTAACTCTCCTATAAATAAAATACACAGTTTGTTACTGAGTACAACTCTCCGATATATAAAACACACAGTTTGTTACTGAGTATATCTCTCCCATATATAAAACACTCAGTTTGTTACTTAGTGTAAAACTTCTATATATAAAACACACAGTTTGTTACTTAGTATAACTCTCCTATATATAAAACACACAGTTTGTTACTGAGTATAACTCTCCCATATATAAAACACTCAGTTTGTTACTTAGTGTAAAACTTCTATATATAAAACACACAGTTTGTTACTTAGTATAACTCTCCTATATATAAAACACACAGTTTGTTACTTAGTATAACTCTCCTATATATAAAACACACAGTTTGTTTCTGAGTATAACTCTCCTATATATAAAACACACAGTTTGTTACTTAGTATAACTCTCCGAAACATAAAACACACAGTTTGTTACTGAGTATAACTCTCCTATATATAAAACACACAGTTTGTTTCTGAGTGTAACTCTCCAATATATAAAACACACTGTTTGTTAATTAGTATAACTCTCCTATATATGAAACACACAGTTTGTTACTGAGTGTAACTCTCCTATATATAAAATACACAGTTTGTTACTGAGTATAACTCTCCGATATATAAAACACACAGTTTGTTACTTAGTATAAATCTCCTATATAAAAAACACCCTTTTTGTTACTGAGTATATTTTCTTAGCCTGTCACTCCAGAATTGGCCTTTATAGTCACTCCAGGTGCTGCTTCACAAACCACTGACCACCTCCAGGCGCGTATCCATTGTCTCTCGAGATAAGGAGGCCCAAAAGAATAAAAAAGATAGAATAACTCTCCTATGTATAAAACACACAGTATGTTACTGAGTTTAACTCTCCAATATAAAAAAACACACAATATGTTACTTAGTATAACTCTCCTATATATAAAACAAACAGTTTGTTACTTAGTATAACTCTCCTATATGTAAAACACACAGTTTGTTACTTAGTATAAGTCTCCCATATATAAAACACACAGTTTGTTACTGAGTATAACTCTCCGATATATAAAAAACACAGTTTGTTACTGAGTATAACTCTCCTATACATAAAATACACAGTTTGTTACTGAGTATAACTCTCCTATATATAAAACTCACAGTTTGCTACTTGGTATAACTCTCCTATATATAAAACACACAGTATGTTACTGAGTATAAGTCTCCCATATTTAAAACACACAGTTTGTTACTGAGTATAACTCTCCCATATATAAAACACACAGTAGATTACTTGGTATAACTCTCCTATATATAAAACACACAGTTTGTTACTGAGTATATCTCTCCCATATATAAAACACTCAGTTTGTTACTTAGTGTAAAACTTCTATATATAAAACACACAGTTTGTTACTTAGGATAACTCTCCTATTTTTAAAACACACAGTAGATTACTTAGTATAACTCTCCTATATATAAAACACACAGTTTGTTACTTAGTGTAAAACTTCTATATATAAAACACACAGTTTGTTACTGAGTATAACTCTCCTATATATAAAACACACAGTTTGTTACTTAGTGTAACTCTCCTATATATAAAACACACAGTTTGTTACTGAGTATAACTCTCCCATATACAAAACACACAGTTTGTTACTTAGTATAACTCTCCTATAGAAAAAACAGACAGTTTGTTACTGAGTATACCTCTCCCATATATAAGACACACAGTTTTTTACTTAGTATCACTCTCCTATATATAAAACACACAGTTTGTGACTGAGTATTACTCACCCATATATAAAACACTCAGTTTGTTACTTAGTATAACTCTCCTATATATAAAACACACAGTTTGGTAGTTAGTATAACTCTCCTATTTTTAAAACTTCCAGTAGATTACCTAGTATAACTCTCCTATATATAAAACACACAGTTTATTACTGAGTATAACTCTCCTATATATAAAACACACAGTTTGTTACTGAGTATAACTCTCCTATACATAAAATACACAGTTTGTTACTGAGTATAACTCTCCCTTACATAAAACACATAGTTTGTTACTTAGTATTACTCTCCTATATATAAAACACACAGTCTGTTACTTAGTATAACTCTCCCATATATAAAACACACAGTTTGTTACTTAGTATAACTCTCCTAAATATAAAACACACAGTTTGTTACTGAGTATAAGTCTCCCATATATAAAACACACAGTCTGTTACTTAGTATAACTCTCCTATATATAAAACACACAGTCTGTTACTTAGTATAACTCTCCTATATATAAAACACACAGTTTGTTACTTAGTATAACTCTGCTATTTTTAAAACATACAGTAGATTACTTAGTATAACTCTCCTACATATAAAACACACAGTTTGTTACTGAGTATAACTCTCCTATATATAAAACACACAGTATGTTACTGAGTATAACTCTCCTATATATAAAACACACAGTTTTTTATTGAGTATAACTCTCCAATATATGAAACACACAGTTTGTTACTGAGTATAACTCTCCCATATATAAAACACACAGTTTGTTACTTAGTATAACTCTCCTATATATAAAACACACAGTTTGTTACTTAGTATAACTCTCCCATATATAAAACACACAGTTTGTTACTGAGTATAACTCTCCCATATATAAAACACACAGTATGTTACTGAGTATAAGTCTCCCATATATAAAACACACAGTTTGTTACTGAGTATAACTCTCCCACATATAAAACACACAGTAGATGACTTAGTATAACTCTCCTATATATAAAACACACAGTTAGTTACTGAGTATAACTCTCCCATATATAAAACACACAGTTTGTTATTTAGTATAATTCTCCTATATAAGAAACACACAGTTTGTTACTGAGTATAACTCTCCTATATATAAAACACACAGTTTGTTACTGTGTATGACAGTCCCTTATATATAACACACACTTTGTTACTTAGTATAACTCTCCCATATATAAAACACACAGTTTGTTACTTAGTATAACTCTCCTAAAGATAAAACACACAGTTTGTCACTGAGTATAACTCTCCCATAGATAAAACACACAGTTTGTTACTTAGTATAACTCTCCCATATATAAAACACACAGTATGTTACTGAGTATAACTCTCCTAAAGATAAAACACACAGTTTGTTACTGAGTATAACTCTCCCATATATAAAACACTCAGTTTGTTACTTAGTATAACTCTCCTATATATAAAACACACAGTTTGTTACTTAGTATAAGTCTCCTATTTTTAAAACATACAGTAGATTACTTAGTATAACTCTCCTATATATAAAACACACAGTTTGTTTCTGAGTATAACTCTCCTATATATAAAACACACAGTTTGTTACTTAGTATAACTCTCCGAAACATAAAACACACAGTATGTTACTGAGTATAACTCTCCTATATATAAAACACACAGTTTGTTGCTGAGTATAACTCTCCTATATATAAAACACACAATTTGTTACTGAGTATAACTCTCCTATATATAAAACACACAGTATGTTACTGAGTATAATTCTCCCATATATAAAAAACACAGTTTGTTACTGAGTATAACTCTCCCATATATAAAACACACAGTAGATTACTTAGTATAACTCTCCTATATATGAAACACACATTTTGTTACTGAGTATAACTCTCCCATATATAAAACACACAGTTTGTTACTTAGTATAACTCTCCTATATATGAAACACTCAGTTTGTTACTGAGTATAACTCTCCTATTTATAAAACACTCAGTTTGTTACTGAGTATAACTCTCCTATTTATAAAACACACAGTTTGTTACTGAGTATAACTCTCCTATATATAAAACACACAGTTTGTTACTTAGTATAACTCTCCTATATATAAAACACACAGTTTGTTTCTGAGTATAACTCTCCCACATAGAAAACACACAGTTTCTTCCTGAGGATAACTCTCCTATATATAAAACACACAGTTTGTTACTTAGTATAACTCTCCTAAATATAAAACACACAGTTTGTTACTGAGTATAACTCTCCCATATATAAAACACACAGTTTCTTACTTAGTATAACTCTCCTATATATAAAACACACAGTTTGTTACTGAGTATAACTCTCCTATATATAAAACACACAGTTTGTTACTGAGTGTAACTCTCCAATATATAAAACACACAGTTTGTTAATTAGTATAACTCTCCTATATATGAAACACACAGTTTGTTACTGAGTGTAACTCTCCTATATATAAAATACACAGTTTGTTACTGAGTATAACTCTCCGATATATAAAACACACAGTTTGTTACTTAGTATAAATCTCCTATATAAAAAACACTCTTTTTGTTACTGAGTATATTTTCTTAGCCTGTCACTCCAGAATTGGCCTTTATAGTCACTCCAGGTGCTGCTTCACAAACCACTGACCACCTCCAGGCGCGTATCCATTGTCTCTCGAGATAAGGAGGCCCAAAAGAATAAAAAAGATAGAATAACTCTCCTATGTATAAAACACACAGTATGTTACTGAGTTTAACTCTCCAATATAAAAAAACACACAATATGTTACTTAGTATAACTCTCCTATATATAAAACAAACAGTTTGTTACTTAGTATAACTCTCCTATATGTAAAACACACAGTTTGTTACTTAGTATAAGTCTCCCATATATAAAACACACAGTTTGTTACTGAGTATAACTCTCCGATATATAAAAAACACAGTTTGTTACTGAGTATAACTCTCCTATACATAAAATACACAGTTTGTTACTGAGTATAACTCTCCTATATATAAAACTCACAGTTTGCTACTTGGTATAACTCTCCTATATATAAAACACAAAGTATGTTACTGAGTATAAGTCTCCCATATTTAAAACACACAGTTTGTTACTGAGTATAACTCTCCCATATATAAAACACACAGTAGATTACTTGGTATAACTCTCCTATATATAAAACACACAGTTTGTTACTGAGTATATCTCTCCCATATATAAAACACTCAGTTTGTTACTTAGTGTAAAACTTCTATATATAAAACACACAGTTTGTTACTTAGGATAACTCTCCTATTTTTAAAACACACAGTAGATTACTTAGTATAACTCTCCTATATATAAAACACACAGTTTGTTACTGAGTATAACTCTCCCATATATAAAACACTCAGTTTGTTACTTAGTGTAAAACTTCTATATATAAAACACACAGTATGTTACTTAGTATAACTCTCCTATATATAAAACACACAGTTTGTTACTTAGTGTAACTCTCCCATATATAAAACACACAGTTTGTTACTGAGTATAACTCTCCCATATACAAAACACACAGTTTGTTACTTAGTATAACTCTCCTATTGAAAAAACAGACAGTTTGTTACTGTTATAACTCTCCTATATATAAAACACACAGTTTGTTACTTAGTGTAACTCTCCCATATATAAAACACACAGTTTGTTACTGAGTATAACTCTCCCATATACAAAACACATAGTTTGTTACTTAGTATAACTCTCCTATTGAAAAAACAGACAGTTTGTTACTGAGTATACCTCTCACATATATAAGACACACAGTTTTTTACTTAGTATCACTCTCCTATATATAAAACACACAGTTTGTGACTGAGTATTACTCACCCATATATAAAACACTCAGTTTGTTACTTAGTATAACTCTCCTATATATAAAACACACAGTTTGGTAGTTAGTATAACTCTCCTATTTTTAAAACATCCAGTAGATTACCTAGTATTACTCACCCATATATAAAACACTCAGTTTGTTACTTAGTATAACTCTCCTATATATAAAACACACAGTTTGGTAGTTAGTATAACTCTCCTATTTTTAAAACATCCAGTAGATTACCTAGTATAACTCTCCTATATATAAAACACACAGTTTATTACTGAGTATAACTCTCCTATATATAAAACACACAGTTTGTTACTGAGTATAACTCTCCTATACATAAAATACACAGTTTGTTACTGAGTATAACTCTCCCTTACATAAAACACACAGTTTGTTACTTAGTATTACTCTCCTATATATAAAACACACAGTCTGTTACTTAGTATAACTCTCCCATATATAAAACACACAGTTTGTTACTTAGTATAACTCTCCTAAATATAAAACACACAGTTTGTTACTGAGTATAAGTCTCCCATATATAAAACACTCAGATTGTTACTTAGTATAACTCTGCTATTTTTAAAACATACAGTAGATTACTTAGTATAACTCTCCTACATATAAAACACACAGTTTGTTACTGAGTATAACTCTCCTATATATAAAACACACAGTATGTTACTGAGTATAACTCTCCTATATATAAAACACACAGTTTTTTATTGAGTATAACTCTCCAATATATGAAACACACAGTTTGTTACTGAGTATAACTCTCCCATATATAAAACACACAGTTTGTTACTTAGTATAACTCTCCTATATATAAAACACACAGTTTGTTACTTAGTATAACTCTCCTAAATATAAAACACACAGTATGTTACTGAGTATAAGTCTCCCATATATAAAACACACAGTTTGTTACTGAGTATAATTCTCCTATATAAGAAACACTCAGTTTGTTACTGAGTATAACTCCCCTATATATAAAACACAGTTTGTTACTGAGTATAACTCTCCTATATATAAAACACACAGTTTGTTTCTGAGTATAACTCTCCCACATAGAAAACACACAGTTTGTTACTGTGTATGACAGTCCCTTATATAAAACACACAGTTTGTTACTTAGTATTACTCTCCTATATATAAAACACACAGTTTGTTACTGAATATAACTCTCCCATATATAAAACACACAGTTTGTTACTTAGTATAACTCTCCTAAAGATAAAACACACAGTTTGTTACTGAGTATAACTCTCCCATATATAAAACACTCAGTTTGTTACTTAGTATAACTCTCCTATATATAAAACACACAGTTTGTTACTGAGTATAAGTCTCCTATTTTTAAAACATACAGTAGATTACTTAGTATAACTCTCCTATATATAAAACACACAGTTTGTTTCTGAGTATAACTCTCCTATATATAAAACACACAGTTTGTTACTTAGTATAACTCTCCGAAACATAAAACACACAGTTTGTTACTGAGTATAACTCTCCTATATGTAAAACACACAGTTTGTTTCTGAGTGTAACTCTCCAATATATAAAACACACTGTTTGTTAATTAGTATAACTCTCCTATATATGAAACACACAGTTTGTTACTGAGTGTAACTCTCCTATATATAAAATACACAGTTTGTTACTGAGTATAACTCTCCGATATATAAAACACACAGTTTGTTACTTAGTATAAATCTCCTATATAAAAAACACCCTTTTTGTTACTGAGTATATTTTCTTAGCCTGTCACTCCAGAATTGGCCTTTATAGTCACTCCAGGTGCTGCTTCACAAACCACTGACCACCTCCAGGCGCGTATCCATTGTCTCTCGAGATAAGGAGGCCCAAAAGAATAAAAAAGATAGAATAACTCTCCTATATATAAAACACACAGTATGTTACTGAGTTTAACTCTCCAATATAAAAAAACACACAATATGTTACTTAGTATAACTCTCCTATATATAAAACAAACAGTTTGTTACTTAGTATAACTCTCCTATATGTAAAACACACAGTTTGTTACTTAGTATAAGTCTCCCATATATAAAACACACAGTTTGTTACTGAGTATAACTCTCCGATATATAAAAAACAGTTTGTTACTGAGTATAACTCTCCTATACATAAAATACACAGTTTGTTACTGAGTATAACTCTCCTATATATAAAACTCACAGTTTGCTACTTGGTATAACTCTCCTATATATAAAACACACAGTATGTTACTGAGTATAAGTCTCCCATATTTAAAACACACAGTTTATTACTGAGTATAACTCTCCCATATATAAAACACACAGTAGATTACTTGGTATACCTCTCCTATATATAAAACACACAGTTTGTTACTGAGTATATCTCTCCCATATATAAAACACTCAGTTTGTTACTTAGTGTAAAACTTCTATATATAAAACACACAGTTTGTTACTTAGGATAACTCTCCTATTTTTAAAACACACAGTAGATTACTTAGTATACCTCTCCTATATATAAAACACACAGTTTGTTACTGAGTATAACTCTCCCATATATAAAACACTCAGTTTGTTACTTAGTGTAAAACTTCTATATATAAAACACACAGTTTGTTACTTAGTATAACTCTCCTATATATAAAACACACAGTTTGTTACTTAGTGTAACTCTCCTATATATAAAACACACAGTTTGTTACTGAGTATAACTCTCCCATATACAAAACACACAGTTTGTTACTTAGTATAACTCTCCTATAGAAAAAAACAGACAGTTTGTTACTGAGTATACCTCTCCCATATATAAGACACACAGTTTTTTACTTAGTATCACTCTCCTATATATAAAACACACAGTTTGTGACTGAGTATTACTCACCCATATATAAAACACTCAGTTTGTTACTTAGTATAACTCTCCTATATATAAAACACACAGTTTGGTAGTTAGTATAACTCTCCTATTTTTAAAACATCCAGTAGATTACCTAGTATAACTCTCCTATATATAAAACACACAGTTTATTACTGAGTATAACTCTCCCATATATAAAACACACAGTTTGTTACTGAGTATAACTCTCCTATACATAAAATACACAGTTTGTTACTGAGTATAACTCTCCCTTACATAAAACACATAGTTCGTTACTTAGTATTACTCTCCTATATATAAAACACACAGTCTGTTACTGAGTATAACTCTCCTATATATAAAACACACAGTTTGTTACTGAGTATAACTCTCCTATACATAAAATACACAGTTTGTTACTGAGTATAACTCTCCCTTACATAAAACACATAGTTTGTTACTTAGTATTACTCTCCTATATATAAAACACACAGTCTGTTACTTAGTATAACTCTCCCATATATAAAACACACAGTTTGTTACTTAGTATAACTCTCCTAAATATAAAACACACAGTTTGTTACTGAGTATAAGTCTCCCATATATAAAACACTCAGTTTGTTACTTAGTATAACTCTCCTATATATAAAACACACAGTTTGTTACTTAGTATAACTCTGCTATTTTTAAAACATACAGTAGATTACTTAGTATAACTCTCCTACATATAAAACACACAGTTTGTTACTGAGTATAACTCTCCTATATATAAAACACACAGTATGTTACTGAGTATAACTCTCCTATATATAAAACACACAGTTTTTTATTGAGTATAACTCTCCAATATATGAAACACACAGTTTGTTACTGAGTATAACTCTCCCATATATAAAACACACAGTTTGTTACTTAGTATAACTCTCCTATATATAAAACACACAGTTTATTACTGAGTATAACTCTCCCATATATAAAACACACAGTTTGTTACTGAGTATAACTCTCCTATACATAAAATACACAGTTTGTTACTGAGTATAACTCTCCCTTACATAAAACACATAGTTTGTTACTTAGTATTACTCTCCTATATATAAAACACACAGTCTGTTACTGAGTATAACTCTCCTATATATAAAACACACAGTTTGTTACTGAGTATAACTCTCCTATACATAAAATACACAGTTTGTTACTGAGTATAACTCTCCCTTACATAAAACACACAGTTTGTTACTTAGTATAACTCTCCTAAATATAAAACACACAGTTTGTTACTGAGTATAAGTCTCCCATATATAAAACACTCAGTTTGTTACTTAGTATAACTCTCCTATATATAAAACACACAGTTTGTTACTTAGAATAACTCTGCTATTTTTAAAACATACAGTAGATTACTTAGTATAACTCTCCTACATATAAAACACACAGTTTGTTACTGAGTATAACTCTCCTATATATAAAACACACAGTATGTTACTGAGTATAACTCTCCAATATATGAAACACACAGTTTTTTACTGAGTATAACTCTCCCATATATAAAACACACAGTTTGTTACTGAGTATAACTCTCCTATATATAAAACACACAGTATGTTACTGAGTATAACTCTCCAATATATGAAACACACAGTTTTTTACTGAGTATAACTCTCCCATATATAAAACACACAGTTTGTTACTTAGTATAACTCTCCTATATATAAAACACACAGTTTGTTACTTAGTATAACTCTCCTATATATAAAACACACAGTTTGTTTCTGAGTATAACTCTCCCACATAGAAAACACACAGTTTCTTCCTGAGGATAACTCTCCTATATATAAAACACACAGTTTGTTACTTAGTATAACTCTCCTAAATATAAAACACACAGTTTGTTACTGAGTATAACTCTCCCATATATAAAACACACAGATTCTTACTTAGTATAACTCTCCTATATATAAAACACACAGTTTGTTACTGAGTATAACTCTCCTATATATAAAACACACAGTTTGTTACTGAGTGGAACTCTCCAATATATAAAACACACAGTTTGTTAATTAGTATAACTCTCCTAAAAATGAAACACACAGTTTGTTACTGAGTGTAACTCTCCTATATATAAAATACACAGTTTGTTACTGAGTATAACTCTCCGATATATAAAACACACAGTTTGTTACTTAGTATAAATCTCCTATATAAAAAACACTCTTTTTGTTACTGAGTATATTTTCTTAGCCTGTCACTCCAGAATTGGCCTTTATAGTCACTCCAGGTGCTGCTTCACGAACCACTGACCACCTCCAGGCGCGTATCCATTGTCTCTCGAGATAAGGAGGCCCAAAAGAATAAAAAAGATAGAATAACTCTCCTATACATAAAACACACAGTATGTTACTGAGTTTAACTCTCCAATATAAAAAAACACACAATATGTTTCTTAGTATAACTCTCCTATATATAAAACAAACAGTTTGTTACTTAGTATAACTCTCCTATATGTAAAACACACAGTTTGTTACTTAGTATAAGTCTCCCATATATAAAACACACAGTTTGTTACTGAGTATAACTCTCCAATATATAAAAAACACAGTTTGTTACTGAGTATAACTCTCCTATACATAAAATACACAGTTTGTTACTGAGTATAACTCTCCTATATATAAAACTCACAGTTTGCTACTTGGTATAACTCTCCTATATATAAAACACAGAGTATGTTACTGAGTATAAGTCTCCCATATTTAAAACACACAGTTTGTTACTGAGTATAACTCTCCCATATATAAAACACACAGTAGATTACTTGGTATAACTCTCCTATATATAAAACACACAGTTTGTTACTGAGTATATCTCTCCCATATATAAAACACTCAGTTTGTTACTTAGTGTAAAACTTCTATATATAAAACACACAGTTTGTTACTTAGGATAACTCTCCTATTTTTAAAACACACAGCAGATTACTTAGTATAACTCTCCTATATATAAAACACACAGTTAGTTACTGAGTATAACTCTCCCATATATAAAACACTCAGTTTGTTACTTAGTGTAAAACTTCTATATATAAAACACACAGTTTGTTACTTAGTATAACTCTCCTATATATAAAACACACAGTTTGTTACGTAGTGTAACTCTCCTATATATAAAACACACAGTTTGTTACTGAGTATAACTCTTCCATATACAAAACACACAGTTTGTTACTTAGTATAACTCTCCTATATATAAAACAGACAGTTTGTTACTGAGTATACCTCTCCCATATATAAAACACACAGTTTTTTACTTAGTATCACTCTCCTATATATAAAACACACAGTTTGTGACTGAGTATTACTCACCCATATATAAAACACTCAGTTTGTTACTTAGTATAACTCTCCTATATATAAAACACACAGTTTGGTAGTTAGTATAACTCTCCTATTTTTAAAACATCCAGTAGATTACCTAGTATAACTCTCCTATATATAAAACACACAGTTTATTACTGAGTATAACTCTCCTATATATAAAACACACAGTTTGTTACTGAGTATAACTCTCCCTTACATAAAACACACAGTTTGTTACTTAGTATTACTCTCCTATATATAAAACACACAGTCTGTTACTTAGTATAACTCTCCCATATATAAAACACACAGTTTGTTACTTAGTATAACTCTCCTAAATATAAAACACACAGTTTGTTACTGAGTATAAGTCTCCCATATATAAAACACTCAGTTTGTTACTTAGTATAACTCTCCTACATATAAAACACACAGTTTGTTACTGAGTATAACTCTGCTATTTTTAAAACATACAGTAGATTACTTAGTATGACTCTCCTACATATAAAACACACAGTTTGTTACTGAGTATAACTCTCCTATATATAAAACACACAGTATGTTACTGAGTATAACTCTCCTATATATAAAACACACAGTTTTTTATTGAGTATAACTCTCCAATATATGAAACACACAGTTTGTTACTGAGTATAACTCTCCCATATATAAAACACACAGTTTGTTACTTAGTATAACTCTCCTATATATAAAACACACAGTTTGTTACTTAGTATAACTCTCCTAAATATAAAACACACAGTATGTTACTGAGTATAAGTCTCCCATATATAAAACACACAGTTTGTTACTGAGTATAACTCTCCCATATATAAAACACACAGTAGATTACTTAGTATAACTCTCCTATATATAAAACACACAGTTAGTTACTGAGTATAACTCTCCCATATATAAAACACACAGTTTGTTATTTAGTATAATTCTCCTATATAAGAAACACTCAGTTTGTTACTGAGTATAACTCCCCTAGATATAAAACACACTGTTTGTTACTGAGTATAACTCTCCTATATATAAAACACACAGTTTTTTTATTGAGTATAACTCTCCAATATATGAAACACACAGTTTGTTACTGAGTATAACTCTCCCATATATAAAACACACAGTTTGTTATTTAGTATAATTCTCCTATATAAGAAACACTCAGTTTGTTACTGAGTATAACTCCCCTAGATATAAAACACACAGTTTGTTACTGAGTATAACTCTCCTATATATAAAACACACAGTTTGTTACTGAGTATAACTCTCCCATATATAAAACACACAGTAGATTACTTAGTATAACTCTCCTATATATAAAACACACAGTTAGTTACTGAGTATAACTCTCCCATATATAAAACACACAGTTTGTTATTTAGTATAATTCTCCTATATAAGAAACACTCAGTTTGTTACTGAGTATAACTCCCCTAGATATAAAACACACAGTTTGTTACTGAGCATAACTCTCCTATATATAAAACACACAGTTTGTTTCCGAGTATAACTCTCCCACATAGAAAACACACAGTTTGTTACTTAGTATAACTCTCCGAAACATAAAACATACAGTTTGTTGCTGAGTATAACTCTCCTATATGTAAAACACACAGTTTGTTACTTAGTATAACTCTCCGAAACATAAAACATACAGTTTGTTACTGAGTATAACTCCCCTAGATATAAAACACACAGTTTGTTACTGAGTATAACTCTCCTATATATAAAACACACAGTTTGTTTCCGAGTATAACTCTCCCACATAGAAAACACACAGTTTGTTACTTAGTATTACTCTCCTATATATAAAACACACAGTTTGTTACTGAGTATAACTCTCCTATATATAAAACACACAGTTTGTTGCTGAGTATAACTCTCCTATATGTAAAACACACAGTTTGTTACTTAGTATAACTCTCCGAAACATAAAACACACAGTTTGTTACTGAGTATAACTCTCCTATATATAAAACACACAGTTTGTTGCTGAGTATAACTCTCCTAAATATAAAACACACAGTTTGTTACTGAGTATAACTCTCCTATATGTAAAACACACAGTTTGTTACTTAGTATAACTCTCCGAAACATAAAACACACAGTTTGTTACTGAGTATAACTCTCCTATATATAAAACACACAGTTTGTTGCTGAGTATAACTCTCCTAAATATAAAACACACAGTTTGTTACTGAGTATAACTCTCCTATATGTAAAACACACAGTTTGTTACTGAGTATAACTCTCCTATATATAAAACACACAGTTTGTTACTGAGTATAACTCTCCTATATATAAAACACACAGTTTGTTACTTAGTATAACTCTCCTATATATAAAACACACAGTATGTTACTGAGTATCACTCTCCTATATATAAAACACACAGTTTGGTAGTTAGTATAAGTCTCCTATTTTTAAAACATCCAGTAGATTACCTAGTATAACTCTCCTATATATAAACCACACAGTTTATTACTGAGTATAACTCTCCTATATATAAAACACACATTTTGTTACTGAGTATAACTCTCCTATACATAAAATACACAGTTTGTTACTGAATATAACTCTCCCTTACATAAAACACACAGTTTGTTACTTAGTATTACTCTTCTATATATAAAACACACAGTCTGTTACTTAGTATAACTCTCCCATATATAAAACACTCAGTTTGTTACTTAGTATAACTCTCCCATATATAAAACACACAGTTTGTTACTGAGTATAACTCTCCCATATATAAAACACACAGTATGTTACTGAGTATAACTCTCCCATATATAAAACACACAGTTTGTTATTTAGTATAATTCTCCTATATAAGAAACACTCAGTTTGTTACTGAGTATAACTCCCCTAGATATAAAACACACAGTTTGTTACTTAGTATAACTCTCCCATATATAAAACACACAGTTTGTTACTGAGTATAACTCTCCTATATATAAAACACACAGCATGTTACTGAGTATAACTCTCCCATATATATAACACACAGTTTGTTATTTAGTATAATTCTCCTATATAAGAAACACTCAGTTTGTTACTGAGTATAACTCCCCTAGATATAAAACACA
Source organism: Heterodontus francisci (assembly GCF_036365525.1). Lineage (NCBI taxonomy): Eukaryota > Metazoa > Chordata > Chondrichthyes > Heterodontiformes > Heterodontidae > Heterodontus > Heterodontus francisci. Next base: position 128,570,545 of record NC_090378.1, on the reverse strand, counting down.
CAGTTTGTTTCCGAGTATAACTCTCCCACATAGAAAACACACAGTTTGTTACTGTGTATGACAGTCCCTTATAGAAAACACACAGTTTGTTACTTAGTATTACTCTCCTATATATAAAACACACAGTTTGTTACTTACTATAACTCTCCCATATATAAAACACACAGTTTGTTACTTAGTATAACTCTCCTAAAGATAAAACACACAGTTTGTTACTGAGTATAACTCTCCCATATATAAAACACTCAGTTTGTTACTTAGTATAACTCTCCTATATATAAAACACACAGTTTGTTACTTAGTATAAGTCTCCTATTTTTAAAACATACAGTAGATTACTTAGTATAACTCTCCTATATATAAAACACACAGTTTGTTTCTGAGTATAACTCTCCTATATATAAAACACACAGTTTGTTACTTAGTATAACTCTCCGAAACATAAAACACACAGTTTGTTACTGAGTATAACTCTCCTATATATAAAACACACAGTTTGTTGCTGAGTATAACTCTCCTAAATATAAAACACACAGTTTGTTACTGAGTATAACTCTCCTATATGTAAAACACACAGTTTGTTACTGAGTATAACTCTCCTATATATAAAACACACAGTTTGTTACTGAGTATAACTCTCCTAGATATAAAACACACAGTTTGTTACTTAGTATAACTCTCCTATATATAAAACACACAGTATGTTACTGAGTATAACTTTCCTAGATATAAAACACACAGTTTGTTACTTAGTATAACTCTCCTATATATAAAACACACAGTATGTTACTGAGTATAACTCTCCTAGATATATAACACACAGTTTGTTACTGAGTATAACTCTCCTATATATAAAACACACAGTTTGTTACTGAGTATAACTCTCCTAAATATAAAACACACAGTTTGTTACTGAGTATAACTCTCCTATATGTAAAACACACAGTTTGTTACTGAGTATAACTCTCCTATATATAAAACACACAGTTTGTTACTGAGTATAACTCTCCTATATATAAAACACACAGTTTGTTACTTAGTATAACTCTCCTATATATAAAACACACAGTATGTTACTGAGTATCACTCTCCTATATATAAAACACACAGTTTGTTACTGAGTATAACTCTCCTATATATAAAACACACAGTTTGTTACTTAGTATAACTCTCCTATATATAAAACACACAGTATGTTACTGAGTATCACTCTCCTATATATAAAACACACAGTTTGTTACTGAGTATAACTCTCCTATATATAAAACACACAGTTTGTTACTTAGTATAACTCTCCTATATATAAAACACACAGTATGTTACTGAGTATCACTCTCCCATATATAAAACACTCAGTTTGTTACTTAGTATAACTCTCCTATATATAAAACACACAGTTTGGTAGTTAGTATAACTCTCCTATTTTTAAAACATCCAGTAGATTACCTAGTATAACTCTCCTATATATAAAACACACAGTTTGTTACTGAGTATAACTCTCCTATATATAAAGCACACAGTTTGTTACTGAGTATAACTCTCCTATACATAAAATACACAGTTTGTTACTGAGTATAAGTCTCCCATATATAAAACACTCAGTTTGTTACTGAGTATAACTCTCCTATATATAAAACACACAGTTTATTACTGAGTATAACTCTCCTATATATAAAACACACATTTTGTTACTGAGTATAACTCTCCTATATATAAAACACACAGTCTGTTACTGAGTATAACTCTCCTAAATATAAAACACACAGTTTGTTACTGAGTATAAGTCTCCCATATATAAAACACTCAGTTTGTTACTGAGTATAACTCTCCTATATATAAAACACACAGTTTATTACTGAGTATAACTCTCCTATATATAAAACACACAGTTTATTACTGAGTATAACTCTCCTATATATAAAACACACATTTTGTTACTGAGTATAACTCTCCTATACATAAAATACACAGTTTGTTACTGAATATAACTCTCCCTTACATAAAACACACAGTTTGTTACTTAGTATTACTCTCCTATATATAAAACACACAGTCTGTTACTTAGTATAACTCTCCCATATATAAAACACACAGTTTGTTACTTAGTATAACTCTCCTATATATAAAACACACAGTTTGTTACTTAGTATAACTCTGCTATTTATAAAACACACAGTTTGTTACTGAGTATAACTCTCCTATATGTAAAACACACAGTTTGTTACTGAGTATAACTCTCCCATATATAAAACACTCAGTTTGTTACTTAGTATAACTCTCCTATATATAAAACACACAGTTTGTTACTTAGTATAACTCTGCTATTTATAAAACACACAGTTTGTTACTGAGTATAACTCTCCTATATGTAAAACACACAGTTTGTTACTGAGTATAACTCTCCTATATATAAAACACACAGTTTGTTACTGAGTATAACTCTCCTATATATAAAACACACAGTTTGTTACTTAGTATAACTCTCCTATATATAAAACACACAGTATGTTACTGAGTATCACTCTCCTATATATAAAACACACAGTTTGTTACTGAGTATAACTCTCCTATATATAAAACACACAGTTTGTTACTTAGTATAACTCTCCTATATATAAAACACACAGTATGTTACTGAGTAACACTCTCCTATATATAAAACACACAGTTTGTTACTGAGTATAACTCTCCTATATATAAAACACACAGTTTGTTACTTAGTATAACTCTCCTATATATAAAACACACAGTTTGGTAGTTAGTATAACTCTCCTATTTTTAAAACATCCAGTAGATTACCTAGTATAACTCTCCTATATATAAAACACACAGTTTGTTACTGAGTATAACTCTCCTATATATAAAACACACAGTTTGTTACTGAGTATAACTCTCCTATACATAAAATACACAGTTTGTTACTGAGTATAAGTCTCCCATATATAAAACACTCAGTTTGTTACTGAGTATAACTCTCCTATATATAAAACACACAGTTTATTACTGAGTATAACTCTCCTATATATAAAACACACATTTTGTTACTGAGTATAACTCTCCTATACATAAAATACACAGTTTGTTACTGAATATAACTCTCCCTTACATAAAACACACAGTTTGTTACTTAGTATTACTCTCCTATATATAAAACACACAGTCTGTTACTTAGTATAACTCTCCCATATATAAAACACACAGTTTGTTACTTAGTATAACTCTCCTAAATATAAAACACACAGTTTGTTACTGAGTATAAGTCTCCCATATATAAAACACTCAGTTTGTTACTTAGTATAACTCTCCTATATATAAAACACACAGTTTGTTACTTAGTATAACTCTGCTATTTTTAAAACATACAGTAGATTACTTAGTATAACTCTCCTACATATAAAACACACAGTTTGTTACTGAGTATAACTCTCCTATATATAAAACACACAGTATGTTACTGAGTATAACTCTTCTATATATAAAACACACAGTTTTTTATTGAGTATAACTCTCCAATATATGAAACACACAGTTTGTTACTGAGTATAACTCTCCCATATATAAAACACACAGTTTGTTACTTAGTATAACTCTCCTATATATAAAACACACAGTTTGTTACTTAGTATAACTCTCCTAAATATAAAACACACAGTATGTTACTGAGTAAAAGTCTCCCATATATAAAACACACAGTTTGTTACTGAGTATAACTCTCCCATATATAAAACACACAGTAGATTACTTAGTATAACTCTCCAATATATAAAACACACAGTATGTTACTGAGTATAACTCTCCTATATCTAAAACACACAGTTTTTTACTGAGTATAACTCTCCCATATATAAAACACACAGTTTGTTATTTAGTATAATTCTCCTATATAAGAAACACTCAGTTTGTTACTGAGTATAACTCCCCTAGATATAAAACACACAGTTTGTTACTGAGTATAACTCTCCTATATATAAAACACACAGTTTGTTTCTGAGTATAACTCTCCCACATAGAAAACACACAGTTTGTTACTGTGTATGACAGTCCCTTATATAAAACACACAGTTTGTTACTTAGTATAACTCTCCCATATATAAAACACACAGTTTGTTACATAGAAAACTCTCCTATATATAAAACACACAGTTTGCTACTGAGTACAACTCTCCTATATATAAAACACACAGTTTGTTACTGAGTATAACTCTCCTATATCTAAAACACACAGTTTTTTACTGAGTATAACTCTCCCATATATAAAACACACAGTTTCTACTTAGTATAACTCTCCTATATATAAAACACACAGTTTGTTACTGAGTATAACTCTCCTATATATAAAACACACAGTTTGTTACTGAGTATAACTCTCCCATATATAAAACACACAGTTTCTACTTTGTATAACTCTCCCATATATAAAACACACAGTTTGTTACTTAGTATAACTCTCCCATATATAAAACACGCAGTTTGTTACTGAGTATAACTCTCCTATTTTTATAACATACAGTAGATTACTTAGTATAACTCTCCTATATATAAAACACACAGTTTGTTGCTCAGTATAACTCTCCCATATATAAAACACACAGTTTGTTACTGAGTATAACTCTCCCATATATAAAACACACAGTTTGTTACTGAGTATAACCCTCCAAAATATAAAACAAACAGTTTGTTACTTAGTATAACTCTCCCATATATAAAACACTCAGTTTGTTACTTAGTATAACTCTCCTATATATAAAACACACAGTTTGTTACTTAGTATAAGTCTCCTATTTTTAAAACATACAGTAGATTACTTAGTATAACTTTCCTATATATAAAACACACAGTTTGTTTCTGAGTATAACTCTCCTATATATAAAACACACAGTTTGTTACTTAGTATAACTCTCCGAAACATAAAACACACAGTTTGTTACTGAGTATAACTCTCCTATATATAAAACACACAGTTTGTTACTGAGTATAACTCTCCTATATGTAAAACACACAGTTTGTTACTGAGTATAACTCTCCTATATATAAAACACACAGTTTGTTACTGAGTATAACTCTCCTATATATAAAACACACAGTTTGTTACTTAGTATAACTCTCCTATATATAAAACACACAGTATGTTACTGAGTATAACTCTCCAATATATAAAACACACAGTTTGTTACTGAGTATAACTCTCCTATATGTAAAACACACAGTTTGTGACTGAGTATAACTCTCCTATATATAAAACACACAGTTTGTTACTGAGTATAACTCTCCTATATGTAAAACACACAGTTTGTTACTGAGTATAACTCTCCTATATATAAAACACACAGTATGTTACTGAGTATAACTCTCCAATATATAAAACACACAGTTTGTTACTTAGTAAAAGTCTCCTATTTTTAAAACATACAGTAGATTACTTAGTATAACTCTCCTATATATAAAACACACAGTTTGTTTCTGAGTATAACTCTCCTATATATAAAACACACAGTTTGTTACTTAGTATAACTCTCCGAAACATAAAACACACAGTTTGTTACTGAGTATAACTCACCTATATATAAAACACACAGTTTGTTGCTGAGTATAACTCTCCTATGTATAAAACACACAGTTTGTTACTTAGTATAACTCTCCTATATTTAAAACACACAGTTTGTTACTGAGTATAACTCTCCTATATATAAAACACACAGTTTGTTGCTGAGTATAACTCTCCTATATATAAAACACACAGTTTGTTACTTAGTATAACACTCCTATATATAAAACACACAGTATGTTACTGAGTATAACTCTCCCATATATAAAAAACACAGTATGTTACTGAGTATAACTCTCCCATATATAAAACACACAGTAGATTACTTAGTATAACTCTCCTATATATGAAACACACATTTTGTTACTGAGTATAACTCTCCCATATATAAAACACACAGTTTGTTACTTAGTATAACTCTCCTATATATGAAACACTCAGTTTGTTACTGAGTATAACTCTCCTATTTATAAAACACACAGTTTGTTACTGAGTATAACTCTCCTATATATAAAACACACAGTTTGTTTCTGAGTATAACTCTCCCACATAGAAAACACACAGTTTCTTCCTGAGGATAACTCTCCTATATATAAAACACACAGTTTGTTACTGAGTATAACTCTCCCATATATAAAACACACAGTTTCTTACTTAGTATAACTCTCCTATATATAAAACACACAGTTTGTTACTGAGTATAACTCTCCTATATATAAAACACACAGTTTGTTACTGAGTGTAACTCTCCTATACATAAAACACACAGTTTTTTACTGAGTATAACTCTCCCAAATATAAAACACACAGTTTCTACTTAGTATAACTCTCCTATGTATGAAACACTCAGTTTGTTACTGAGTATAACCCTCCAAAATATAAAACACACAGTTTGTTACTTAGTATAACTCTCCTACATATAAAACACACAGTTTGTTACTGAGTATAACTCTCCTATATCGAAAACACATAGTTTTTTACTGAGTATAACTCTCCCATATATAAAACACTCAGTTTGTTACTGAGTATAACTCTCCTATTTTTATAACATACAGTAGATTGCTTAGTATAACTCTCCTATATATAAAACACACAGTTTGTTACTCAGTATAACTCTCCCATATATAAAACACACAGTTTGTTACTTAGTATAACTCTCCTATATATAAAACACACAGTTTGTTACTTAGTATAACTCTCCTATATATAAAACACACAGTATGTTACTGTGTATAAGTCTCCCATATGTAAAACACACAATTTGTTACTGAGTATAACTCTCCCATATATAAAACACACAGTAGATTACTTAGTATAACTCTCCTATCTATAAAACACACAGTTTGTTCCTTAGTATAACTCTCCTATATATAAAACACGCAGTTTGTTACTGAGTATAACTCTCCCATATATAAAACACACAGTTTGTTACTTAGTATAACTCTCCTAAGTATAAAACACACTGTTTGTTACTGAGTATAACTCTCCTATATATAAAACACACAGTTTGTTACTGAGTATAACTCTCCTATATCTAAAACACACAGTTTTTTACTGAGTATAACTCTCCCATATATAAAACACACAGTTTGTTACTGAGTATAACCCTCCAAAATATAAAACACACAGTTTGTTACTTAGTTTTACTCTCCTGTATATAAAACACACAGTTTGTTACTGGGTATAACTCTCCTATATCTAAAACACACAGGTTTTTACTGAGTATAACTCTCCCATATATAAAACACGCAGTTTGTTACTTAGTATAACTCTCCTATATATAAAACACACAGTTTGTTCCTCAGTATAACTCTCCCATATATAAAACACACAGTTTGTTACTTAGTATAACTCTCCTATATATAAAACACACAGTTTGTTACTTAGTATAACTCTCCTATATATAAAACACACAGATTGTTACTGTGTATAAGTCTCCCATATGTAAAACACACAATTTGTTACTGAGTATAACACTCCCATATATAAAACACACAGTAGATTACTTAGTATAACTCTCCTATCTATAAAACACACAGTTTGTTCCTTAGTATAACTCTCCTATATCTAAAACACACAGTTTTTTACTGAGTATAACTCTCCCATATATAAAACACACAGTTTGTTACTTAGTATAACTCTCCTATATATAAAACACACAGTTTGTTACTTAGTATAACTCTCCTATATATAAAACATGCAGTTTGTTACTGAGTATAACTCTCCCATATATAAAACACACAGTTTGTTACATAGAAAACTCTCCTATATATAAAACACACAGTTTGCTACTGAGTACAACTCTCCTATATATAAAACACACAGTTTGTTACTGAGTATAACTCTCCTATATCTAAAACACACAGTTTTTTACTGAGTATAACTCTCCCATATATAAAACACAGAGTTTCTACTTAGTATAACTCTCCTATATATAAAACACACAGTTTGTTACTGAGTATAACTCTCCTATATATAAAACACACAGTTTGTTACTGAGTATAACTCTCCCATATATAAAACACACAGTTTCTACTTAGTATAACTCTCCCATATATAAAACACACAGTTTGTTACTTAGTATAACTCTCCCATATATAAAACACGCAGTTTGTTACTGAGTATAACTCTCCTATTTTTATAACATACAGTAGATTACTTAGTATAACTCTCCTATATATAAAACACACAGTTTGTTGCTCAGTATAACTCTCCCATATATAAAACACACAGTTTGTTACTGAGTATAACTCTCCCATATATAAAACACACAGTTTGTTACTGAGTATAACCCTCCAAAATATAAAACACACAGTTTGTTACTTAGTTTTACTCTCCTGTATATAAAACACACAGTTTGTTACTGGGTATAACTCTCCTATATCTAAAACACACAGTTTGTTACTGAGTATAACTCTCCCATATATAAAACACGCAGTTTGTTACTTAGTATAACTCTCCTATATATAAAACACACAGTTTGTTCCTCAGTATAACTCTCCCATATATAAAACACACAGTTTGTTACTTAGTATAACTCTCCTATATATAAAACACACAGTTTGTTACTTAGTATAACTCTCCTATATATAAAACACACAGTATGTTACTGTGTATAAGTCTCCCATATGTAAAACACACAATTTGTTACTGAGTATAACTCTCCCATATATAAAACACACAGTAGATTACTTAGTATAACTCTCCTATATATAAAACACACAGTTTGTTACTGAGTATAACTCTCCTATATGTAAAACACACAGTTTGTTACTGAGTATAACTCTCCTAAATGTAAAACACACAGTTTGTTTCTGAGTATAACTCTCCCACATCGAAAACACACAGTTTGTTACTGAGTATAACTCTCCCAAATCCAAAGATTTCAAGATGGCTCCTGGGCTGGAAGCTCCCTTGCTGTTCAACTCTATCCATGGCCATCTGCTCCCATCCCTAACGTTTTCTCCCCCAATCTGCCCTCTTAAACTGTTTAAATTCCCCTGGCTCTTTAAATCAGTTCATTTTAGCCCTATCTAAAAGTTAACAGTTAGTTTAGTGTATGTTACCTGGGCCAACTGCCCTCCCCCAGCCACACCTGCTCTTTGTTTTCTCAATGAAATTGATCCGGATGAAACTGACGAGAACAGCTGCCGATACTTTAATCTCCGATCCTGCTGTCTTCACAGTCCAGAGTGTCTGCAGCCACGGCATGCGGTAAGTCCATTGAGGTGAAGAAGGAGCTGCGGGACCCGAGAGAAGTCCTGTGAAAAGGTGCCCCGACACCCAAAAAATCCACGAACGGCCCCCCCGGCCGCAATTTCAAAGCGCCCGCGGGAGATGGCTCGGAGAGCATCTGCAGCGCACTGTCGGCAATGCTGCATGCCTTTATTTAAACCACTGCAAAAAAAAAAAAAACCCTTAGCAAATGTAACCACCTCTAAGTCTGCCAAATGATGCTTCACCTCCCGAAGGACGTAGATGAGCTTTCCGGACGTCGATGGTGGGCACTGAGGAAATGGCTTATTACCTGCACCAGATTCCACCCCCCCTCCCCCCACTTTACCCCCCTTCCACCCCCCCCCCCACCCCCGTCCCCTTCCCTGCTCCACCCTCTCAGCTCACCCCCTCACAACCCCGTCCCAGCCCTCCCCCCCCCCCCCCGCACCATCTTCACCCCGCACCCCCTTCCCCTGCACCCCCCCCCACCCCCTCCCTCTACCCCTCCCCCTTGCATCCCCTCCTCCCACCGGCACCATCCTACACCTGTGTAGGGGCCCCAACAACCCCACTGCCTTGTGGGCGTCTCGGGAGAGACCAAGGCTAAGGGAGTAAACCCTAACAGAAAATCCGGAGCGGAACCCCGTAGGCGGTCATGTGTCACCTTTGGCATGTTTCCGGCAGTTCCTGCAGCCATACTGGTGCCAAACGTCGTGTCCTGCACTCCTTTGGACCCCACCAGAAAGGCCGAGAGGGGGGTTTTGACGACTGGGCAACTCTCAACCTCCATAAATTTGCCCAGGCATGCGCCATGGAGAGGTCACTCCATAGTTGCCTCACAGCGACTGAAACAACACGGAAGGCAGCAGTTACGGGTTATAAGTCCAGATAAATTGGCGTAGAAACTGGGCGCCACGGGTTGCCTTTGTCGGTGGGAGAGGTCATTGCACCTCACTGGACAGCTACCGCCCGCCTCAAACCGGGCAGCCCCCGGTCAATAAGGTTCTGTCCCGCCACAGTCTGCCTGCTTCAATGGGTGCTTGGAGCTCAGGGTCATTGCCCGAAAGGTGGACTGATACACCGCACCAAACAACATGAAAAAAGGAAAGAAGGTACCAGCCCTTCGCTTCGCAAGCTGGAACGTCAGAACTATGTGTCCTGGCCTGTCGGAAGACCTTACACAAATCAACGATTCTCGGAAGACCGCCATCATTAACAACGAGCTCAGTAGACTCAATGTGGACATTGCAGCACTTCAGGAGACTCGCCTCCCCGCGAGTGGCTCTCTAGCAGAGCAAGACTACACCTTCTTCTGGCAGGGCAGGGATCCTGAAGAACCAAGACAGCATGGAGTGGGCTTCGCCATCAGAAACTCCTTGCTCAGCATGATAGAGCCTCCCTCAAATGGCTCGGAACGCATACTGTCCATCCGACTGCTCACCACCTCTGGTCCAGTACACCTACTCAGCATCTATGCTCCAACACTCTGTTCCGCACCTGAAGCTAAAGACCAGTTCTATGAACAACTCCATAACATCATTAGCAGCATCCCCAACACCGAACACCTATTCCTGCTGGGGGACTTTAATGCCAGGGTTGGGGCCGACCATGACTCATGGTCCTCCTGCCTTGGGCGCTATGGCGTTGGAAGGATGAATGAGAACGGGCAGAGACTGCTTGAGTTGTGTACCTATCATAACCTCTGCATCACCAACTCGTTCTTTCACACTAAACCCTGTCACCAGGTTTCATGGAGGCACCCAAGATCACGTCGTTGGCACCAGCTAGACCTCATTGTCACAAGGCGAGCCGCCTTAAACAGTGTTCAAATCACACGCAGCTTCCACAGTGCGGACTGCGACACCGACCACTCCCTGGTGTGCAGCAAGGTTAGACTCAGACCAAAGAAGTTGCATCATTCCAAGCAGAAGGGCCACCCGCGCATCAACACGAGCAGAATTTCTCACCCACAGCTGTTACAAAAATTTCTAAATTCACTTGTAACAGCCCTTCAAAACACTCCCACAGGGGATGCTGAGACCAAGTGGGCCCACATCAGAGACGCCATCTATGAGTCAGCTTTGACCACCTACGGCAAAAGTGCGAAGAGAAATGCAGACTGGTTTCAATCTCATAATGAAGAGCTGGAACCTGTCATAGCCGCTAAGCGCATTGCACTTTTGAACTACAAGAAAGCCCCCAGCGATTTAACATCCGCAGCACTTAAAGCAGCCAGAAGTACTGCACAAAGAACAGCTAGGCGTTGCGCAAACGACTACTGGCAACACCTATGCAGCCATATTCAGCTGGCCTCAGACACCGGAAACATCAGAGGAATGTATGTTGGCATGAAGAGAGCTCTTGGGCCAACCATCAAGAAGATCACCCCCCTCAAATCTAAATCGGGGGACATAATCACTGACCAACGCAAACAGATGGACCGCTGGGTTGAGCACTACCTAGAACTGTACTCCAGGGAGAATGCTGTCACTGAGACTGCCCTCAATGCAGCCCAGCCTCTACCAGTCATAGATGAGCTGGACATACAGCCAACCAAATCGGAACTCAGTGATGCCATTGATTCCCTAGCCAGCGGAAAAGCCCCTGGGAAGGACAGCATTACCCCTGAAATAATCAAGAGTGCCAAGCCTGCTATACTCTCAGCACTACATGAACTGCTATGCCTGTGCTGGGACGAGGGAGCAGTACCCCAGGACATGCGCGATGCCAACATCATCACCCTCTATAAAAACAAAGGTGACCGCGGTGACTGCAACAACTACCGTGGAATCTCCCTGCTCAGCATAGTGGGGAAAGTCTTTGCTCGAGTCGCTCTGAACAGGCTCCAGAAGCTGGCCGAGCGCGTCTACCCTGAGGCACAGTGTGGCTTTCGTGCAGAGAGATCGACTATTGACATGCTGTTCTCCCTTCGTCAGATACAGGAGAAATGCCGTGAACAACAGATGCCCCTCTACATTGCTTTCATTGATCTCACCAAAGCCTTTGACCTCGTCAGCAGACGTGGTCTCTTCAGACTACTAGAAAAGATCGGATGTCCACCAAAGCTACTAAGTATCATCACCTCATTCCATGACAATATGAAAGGCACAATTCAACATGGTGGCTCCTCATCAGAGCCCTTTCCTATCCTGAGTGGTGTGAAACAGGGCTGTGTTCTCGCACCCACACTTTTTGGGATTTTCTTCTCCCTGCTGCTTTCACATGCGTTCAAATCCTCTGAAGAAGGAATTTTCCTCCACACAAGATCAGGGGGCAGGTTGTTCAACCTTGCCCGTCTAAGAGCGAAGTCCAAAGTACGGAAAGTCCTCATCAGAGAACTCCTCTTTGCTGACGATGCTGCTTTAACATCTCACACTGAAGAATGCCTGCAGAGTCTCATCGACAGGTTTGCGTCTGCCTGCAATGAATTTGGCCTAACCATCAGCCTCAAGAAAACGAACATCATGGGGCAGGATGTCAGAAATGCTCCATCCATCAATATTGGCGACCACGCTCTGGAAGTGGTTCAAGAGTTCACCTACCTAGGCTCAACTATCACCAGTAACCTGTCTCTAGATGCAGAAATCAACAAGCGCATGGGTAAGGCTTCCACTGCTATGTCCAGACTGGCCAAGAGAGTGTGGGAAAATGGCGCACTGACACGGAACACAAAAGTTCGAGTGTATCAGGCCTGTGTCCTCAGTACCTTGCTCTACGGCAGCGAGGCCTGGACAACGTATGCCAGCCAAGAGCGACGTCTCAATTCATTCCATCTTCGCTGCCTTCGGAGAATACTTGGCATCAGGTGGCAGGACTGTATCTCCAACACAGAAGTCCTTGAAGCGGCCAACACCCCCAGCTTATACACACTACTGAGTCAGCGGCGCTTGAGATGGCTTGGCCATGTGAGCCGCATGGAAGATGGCAGGATCCCCAAAGACACATTGTACAGCGAGCTCGCCACTGGTATCAGACCCACCGGCCGTCCATGTCTCCGTTATAAAGACGTCTGCAAACGTGACATGAAATCGTGTGACATTGATCACAAGTCGTGGGAGTCAGTTGCCAGCATTCGCCAGAGCTGGCGGGCAGCCATAAAGACAGGGCTAAATTGTGGCGAGTCGAAGAGACTTAGTAGTTGGCAGGAAAAAAGACAGAGGCGCAAGGGGAGAGCCAACTGTGCAACAGCCCCAACAAACAAATTTCTCTGCAGCACCTGTGGAAGAGCCTGTCACTCCAGAATTGGCCTTTATAGCCACTCCAGGCGCTGCTTCACAAACCACTGACCACCTCCAGGCGCGTATCCATTGTCTCTCGAGATAAGGAGGCCCAAAAGAATAACTCTCCCATATATAAAACACAGTTTGTTCCTTAGTATAACTCTCCTATATATAAAACACACAGTTTGTTACTGAGTATAACTCTCCTATATGTAAAACACAAGGTTTGTGACTGAGTATAACTCTCCTATATGTAAAACACACAGTTTGTTTCTGAGTATAACTCTCCCACATCGAAAACACACATTTTGTTACTGAGTATAACTCTCCTATATATAAAACACACAGTTTGTTCCTTAGTATAACTCTCCTATATCTAAAACATGCAGTTTGTTACTGAGTATAACTCTCCCATATATAAAACACACAGTTTGTTACTTAGTATAACTCTCCTATATATAAAACACACAGTTTGTTACTGAGTATAACTCTCCTATATATAAAACACAGTTTTTTACTGAGTATAACTCGCCCATATATAAAACACACAGTTTCTACTTAGTATAACTCTCCTATATCTAAAACACACAGTTTGTTACTGAGTATAACTCTCCTATATATAAAACACACAGTTTGTTACTTAGTATAACTCTCCTATATATAAAACACACAGTTTGTTACTGAGTATAACTCTCCCATATATAAAACACACAGTTTGTTACTTAGTATAACTCTCCCATATATAAAACACACAGTTTGTTACTGAGTATAACTCTCCCATATATAAAACACACAGTTTGTTACTTAGTATAACTCTCCTAAATATAAAACACGCAGTTTGTTACTGAGTATAACTCTCCCATATATAAAACCCACAGTTTGTTACTTAGTATAACTCTCCTATATATAAAACACACAGTTTGTTACTGAGTACAACTCTCCCATATATAAAACACACAGTTGATTACTTAGTGTAACTCTCCGATATATAAAACACACAGTTTGTTACTGAGTATAACTCTCCTATATATAAAACACACACTTTGTTACTGAGTATAACCCTCCAAAATATAAAACACACAGTTTGTTACTTAGTATGACTCTCCTATATATAAAACACACAGTTTGTTACTGAGTATAACTCTCCCATACATAAAAAACACAGTTTGTTACTTAGTATAACTCTCCGATATATAAAACATGCAGTTTGTTACTGAGTATAACTCTCCCATATATAAAACACACAGTTTGTTACTGAGTATAACTCTCCTATATGTAAAACACACAGTTTGTTTCTGAGTATAACTCTCCCACATAGAAAACACACAGTTTGTTACTGAGTATAACTCTCCTATATATAAAACACACAGTTTGTTCCTTAGTATAGCTCTCCTATATATAAAACACGCAGTTTGTTACTGAGTATAACTCTCCCATATATAAAACACACAGTTTGTTACTGAGTATAACTCTCCCATATATAAAACACACAGTTTGTTACTTAGTATAACTCTCCCATATATAAAACACACAGTTTGTTACTTAGTATAACTCTCCTATATATAAAGCACACAGTTTGTTCCTTAGTATAGCTCTCCTATATATAAAACACGCAGTTTGTTACTGAGTATAACTCTCCCATATATAAAACACACAGTTTGTTACTTAGTATAACTCTCCTATATATAAAACACGCAGTTTGTTACTGAGTATAACTCTCCCATATATAAAACACACAGTTTGTTACTTAGTATAACTCTCCTATATATAAAACACGCAGTTTGTTACTGAGTATAACTCTCCCATATATAAAACACTCAGTAGTTTTCTTATTATAACTCTCCGATATATAAAACACACAGTTTGTTACTGAGTATAACTCTCCTATATATAAAACACACAGTTTGTTACTCAGTATAACCCTCCAAAATATAAAACACACAGTTTGTTACTGAGTATAACTCTCCCATATATAAAACACTCAGTAGTTTTCTTATTATAACTCTCCCATATATAAAACACACAGTTGATTATTTAGTATAACTCTCCCATATATAAAAAACACAGTTTGTTTCTTAGTATAACTCTCCTATATATAAAACACGCAGTTTGTTCCTGAGTATAACTCTTCCATATATAAAACACACAGTTTGTTACTTAGTATAACTCTCCTATATATAAAACACACAGTTTGTTACTGAGTATAACTCTCCTATATATAAAACACACAGTTTGTTACTGAGTATAACTCTCCTATATCTAAAACACACAGTTTTTTACTGAGTATAACTCTCCCATATATAAAACACACAGTTTCTACTTAGTATAACTCTCCTATATATAAAACACGCAGTTTGTTAGTGAGTATAACTCTCCTATTTTTATAACATACAGTAGATTACTCAGTATAACTCTCCTATATATAAAACACACAGTTTGTTACTCAGTATAACTCTCCCATATATAAAACACACAGTTTGTTACTTAGTCTCACTCTCCCATATATAAAAGACGCAGTTTGTTACTGAGTATAACTCTCCTATTTTTATAACATACAGTAGATTACTTAGTATAACTCTCCTATATATAAAACACACAGTTTGTTACTCAGTATAACTCTCCCATATATAAAACACACAGTTTGTTACTGAGTATAACTCTCCCATATATAAAACACTCAGTTGTTTTCTTATTATAACTCTCCTATATATAAAACACACAGTTTGTTACTGAGTATAACTCTCCATTATATAAAACACTCAGTAGTTTTCTTATTATAACTCTCCCATATATAAAACACACAGTTGATTACTTAGTATAACTCTCCCATATATTAAAAAACACAGTTTGTTTCTTCGTATAACTCTCCTATGTATAAAACACGCAGTTTGTTACTGAGTATAACTCTTCCATATATAAAACACCCAGTTTGTTACTTAGTATAACTCTCCTGTATACAAAACACACAGTTTGTTACTGAGTATAAGTCTCCTATGTATAAAACACACAGATTGTTACTGAGTATAACTCTCCTATATCTAAAACACGCTGTTTGTTACTGAGTATAACTCTCCTATTTTTAAAACATACAGTAGATTACTTAGTATAACTGTCCTATATATAAAACACACAGTTTGTTACTGAGTATAACTCTCCAATATATAAAACACACAATATGTTACTCAGTATAACTCTGCCATATATAAAACACACAGTTTGTTCCTGAGTATAACTCTCCAATATATAAAACACACAGTATGTTAATGAGTATAACTCTCCGATATATAAAACACACAGTTTGTTACTGAGTATAACTCTCCTATATATAAAACACACAGTATGTTACTGAGTATAACTCTCCTATATCTAAAACACACAGTTTGTTACTGAGTATAACTCTCCTATTTTTAAAACATACAGTAGATTACTTAGTATAACTCTCCTATATATAAAACACACAATATGTTACTGAGTATAACTCACCGATATATAAAACACACAGTTTGTTACTGAGTATAACTCTCCGATATATAAAACACACAGTTTGTTACTGAGTATAACTCTCCTATATATAAAACACACAGTACGTTACTGAGTATAACTCTCCTATATCTAAAACACGCAGTTTGTTACTGAGTATAACTCTCCTATATATAAAACACACAGTATGTTACTGAGTATAACTCTCCTATATCTAAAACACGCAGTTTGTTACTGAGTATAACTCTCCTATTTTTAAAACTTACAGTAGATTACTTAGTATAACTCTCCTATATATAAAACACACAATATGTTACTCAGTATAACTCTCCCATATACAAAACTCACAGTTTGTTACTTAGTATAACTCTCCCATATATAAAACACACAGTTTGTTACTGAGTATAACTCTCCCATATATAAAACACACAGTTTGTTACTTAGTATAACTCTCCCATATATAAAACACACAGTTTGTTACTTAGTATAACTCTCCTATATATAAAACACACAGTTTGTTACTGAGTATAACTCTCCTATATGTAAAACACACAGTTTGTTTCTGAGTATAACTCTCCCACATAGAAAACACACAGTTTGTTACTGAGTATAACTCTCCTATATATAAAACACACAGTTTGTTCCTTAGTATAACTCTCCAATATATAAAACACGCAGATTGTTACTGAGTATAACTCTCCCATATATAAAACACACAGTTTGTTACTTTGTATTACTCTCCTATATATAAAACACACAGTTTGTTACTTAGTATAACTCTCCTATATATAAAACACGCAGTTTGTTACTGAGTATAACTCTCCCATATATAAAACACACAGTTTCTTACTTAGTATAACTCTCCTATATATAAAACACACAGTTTGTTACTGAGTATAACTCTCCTATATCTAAAACACACAGTTTTTTACTGAGTATAACTCTCCCATATATAAAACACACAGTTTCTACTTAGTATAACTCTCCTATATATAAAACACGCAGTATGTTACTGAGTATAACTCTCCTATATATAAAACACACAGTTTGTTGCTGAGTATAACTCTCCTATATCTAAAACACACAGTTTTTTACTGAGTATAACTCTCCCATATATAAAACACACAGTTTCTACTTAGTATAACTCTCCTATATATAAAACACGCAGTTTGTTACTGAGTATAACTCTCCGATATATAACACACACAGTTTGTTACTCAGTATAACTCTCCCATATATAAAACACACAGTCTATTACTTAGTATAACTCTCCTATATCTAAAACACACAGTTTTTTACTGAGTATTACTCTCCCATATATAAAACACACAGTTTCTACTTAGTATAACTCTCCTATATATAAAACACACAGTTTGTTACTCAGTATAACTCTCCCATATATAAAACACACAGTTTGTTACTTAGTCTCACTCTCCCATATATAAAACACCAGTTTGTTACTGAGTATAACTCTCCTATTTTTATAACGTACAGTAGATTACTTAGTATAACTGTCCTATATATAAAACACACAGTTTGTTACTCAGTATAACTCTCCCATATATAAAACACACATTTTGTTACTGAGTACAACTCTCCCATATATAAAACACACAGTTGATTACTTAGTATAACTCTCCGATATATAAAACACACAGTATGTTACTGACTATAACTCTCCTATATATAAAACACACAGTTTGTTACTGAGTATAAGCCTCCAAAATATAAAACACACAGTTTGTTACTTAGTATAACTCTCCCATATATAAAAAACACAGTTTGTTTCTTAGTATAACTCTCCTATATATAAAACACGCTGTTTGTTACTGAGTATAACTCTTCCATATATAAAAGACACAGTTTGTTACTTAGTATAACTCTCCTGTATACAAAACACACAGTTTGTTACTGAGTATAACTCTCCTATGTATAAAACACACAGTTTGTTACTGAGTATAACTCTCCTATATCTAAAACACGCAGTTTGTTACTGAGTATAACTCTCCTATTTTTAAAACATACAGTAGATTACTTAGTATAACTCTCCTATATATAAAACACACAGTTTGTTACTAAGTATAACTCTCCCATATATAAAACACACAGTTTGTTACTGAGTATAACTCTCCCATATATAAAACACTCAGTGGTTTACTTATTATAACTCTCCGATATATAAAACACACAGTTTGTTACTGAGTATAACTCTCCCATATATAAAACACACAGTTTGTTACTTAGTATAACTCTCCTATATATAAAACACGCAGTTTGTGACTGAGTATAACTCTCCCATATATAAAACACACAGTTTGTTACTTAGTATAACTCTCCTATATATAAAACACACAGTTAGTTACTTAGTATCACTCTCCTATATATAAAACACGCAGTTTGTTACTGATTATAACTCTCCCATATATAAAACACTCAGTTTGTTACTTTGTATAACTCTCCTATATATAAAACACACAGTTTGTTACTGAGTATAACTCTCCTATATATAAAACACACAGTTTGTTGCTGAGTATAACTCTCCTATATCTAAAACACACAGTTTTTTACTGAGTATAACTCTCCCATATATAAAACACACAGTTTCTACTTAGTATAACTCTCCCATATATAAAACACTCAGTAGTTTACTTATTATAACTCTCCTATATATAAAACACACAGTTTGTTACTGAGTATAACTCTCCTATATATAAAACACACAGTTTGTTACTGAGTATAACCCTCCAAAATATAAAACACACAGTTTGTTACTTAGTATAACTCTCCTATATATAAAACACACAGTTTGTTACTGAGAATAACTCTTCTATATATATAACACACAGTATGTTACTGAGTATAACTCTCCAATATATAAAACACACAGTATGTTACTGAGTATAACTCTCCCATACATAAAACACACAGTATGTCACTGAGTATAACTCTCCAATATATAAAACACACAGTATGTTACTGAGTATAACTCTCCAATATATAAAACACACAGTATGTTACTGAGTATAACTCTCCTATATATAAAACACACAGTATGTTACTGAGTATAACTCTCCAATATATATAACACACAGTATGTTACTGAGTATAACTCTCCTATATATAAAACACACAGTATGTTACTGAGTATAACTCTCCAATATATAAAACACACAGTATGTTACTGAGTATAACTCTCCAATATATAAAACACACAGTATGTTACTGAGTATAACTCTCCAATATATAAAACACACAGTATGTTACTGAGTATAACTCTCCAATATATAAAACACACAGTATGTTACTGAGTATAACTCTCCAATATATAAAACACACAGTTTGTTACTGAGTATAACTCTCCTATATATAAAACACACAGTTTGTTACTTACTATAACTCTCCTATATATAAAACACACAGTTTGTTACTGAGTATAACTCTCCCATATATAAAACACTCAGTAGTTTACTTATTATAACTCTCCTATATATAAAACACACAGTTTGTTACTGAGTATAACTCTCCTATATATAAAACACACAGTTTGTTACTGAGTATAACACTCCAAAATATAAAACACACAGTTTGTTACTTAGTATAACTCTCCTATTTTTTAAACACACAGTTTGTTACTGAGTATAACTCCTCTATATATATATCACACAGTATGTTACTGAGTATAACTCTCCCATACATAAAACACACAGTATGTTACTCAGTATAACTCTCCAATATATAAAACACACAGTATGTTACTGAGTATAACTCTCCAATATATAAAATAAACAGTATGTTACTGAGTATAACTCTCCTATATATAAAACACACAGTATGTTACTGAGTATAACTCTCCAATATATATAACACACAGTATGTTACTGAGTATAACTCTCCTATATATAAAACACACAGTTTGTTACTGAGTATAACTCTCCAATATATAAAACACACAGTATGTTACTGAGTATAACTCTCCAATATATAAAACACACAGTATGTTACTGAGTAAAACTCTCCAATATATAAAACACACAGTATGTTACTGAGTATAACTCTCCTATATGTAAAACACACAGTATGTTAGTGAGTATAACTCTCCAATATATAAAATAAACAGTATGTTACTGAGTATAACTCTCCTATATATAAAACACACAGTATGTTACTGAGTATAACTCTCCAATATATAAAATTAACAGTATGTTACTGAGTATAACTCTCCTATATATAAAACACACAGTTTGTTACTGAGTATAACTCTCCAATATATAAAACACACAGTTTGTTACTGAGTATAACTCTCCAATATATAAAACACACAGTATGTTACTGAGTATAACTCTCCTATATATAAAACACACAGTATGTTACTGAGTATAACTCTCCAATATAGAAAATAAACAGTATGTTACTGAGTATAACTCTCCTATATATAAAACACACAGTATGTTACTGAGTATAACTCTCCAATATATATAACACACAGTATGTTACTGAGTATAACTCTCCTATATATAAAACACACAGTATGTTACTGAGTATAACTCTCCAATATATAAAACACACAGTATGTTACTGAGTATAACTCTCCAATATATAAAACACACAGTATGTTACTGAGTATAACTCTCCTATATATAAAACACACAGTATGTTACTGAGTATAACTCTCCAATATATAAAACACACAGTATGTTACTGAGTATAACTCTCCAATATATAAAACACACAGTATGTTACTGAGTATAACTCTCCTATATATAAAACACACAGTATGTTACTGAGTATAACTCTCCAATATATAAAACACACAGTATGTTACTGAGTATAACTCTCCAATATATAAAACATACAGTATGTTACTGAGTATAACTCTCCAATATATAAAACACACAGTATGTTACTGAGTATAACTCTCCAATATATAAAACATACAGTATGTTACTGAGTATAACTCTCCAATATATAAAACATACAGTATGTTACTGAGTATAACTCTCCAATATATAAAACACACAGTATGTTACTGAGTATAACTCTCCTATATATAAAACACACAGTCTGTTACTGAGTATAACTCTCCAATATATAAAACACACAGTATGTTACTGAGTATAACTCTCCAATATATAAAACACACAATATGTTACTGAGTATAACTCTCCAATATATAAAACACACAGTATGTTACTGAGTATAACTCTCCTATATATAAAACACACAGTATGTTACTGAGTATAACTCTCCAATATATAAAACACACAGTATGTTACTGAGTATAACTCTCCAATATATAAAACACTCAATATGTTACTGATTATAACTCTCCTATATATAAAACACACAGTACGTTACTGAGTATAACTCTCCTATATATAAAACACACAGTATGTTACTGAGTATAACTCTCCAATATATAAAACACACAATATGTTACTGAGTATAACTCTCCAATATATAAAACACACAGTATGTTACTGAGTATAACTCTCCTATATATAAAACACACAGTATGTTACTGAGTATAACTCTCCAATATATATAACACACAGTATGTTACTGAGTATAACTCTCCTATATATAAAACACACAGTATGTTACTGAGTATAACTCTCCAATATATAAAACACACAGTATGTTACTGAGTATAACTCTCCAATATATAAAACACACAGTATGTTACTGAGTATAACTCTCCTATATATAAAACACACAGTATGTTACTGAGTATAACTCTCCTATATATAAAACACACAGTATGTTACTGAGTATAACTCTCCAATATATATAACACACAGTATGTTACTGAGTATAACTCTCCTATATATAAAACACACAGTATGTTACTGAGTATAACTCTCCAATATATAAAACACACAGTATGTTACTGAGTATAACTCTCCAATATATATAACACACAGTATGTTACTGAGTATAACTCTCCTATATATAAAACACACAGTATGTTACTGAGTATAACTCTCCTATATATAAAACACACAGTATGTTACTGAGTATAACTCTCCAATATATAAAACACACAGTATGTTACTGAGTATAACTCTCCAATATATAAAACACACAGTATGTTACTGAGTATAACTCTCCTATATATAAAACACACAGTATGTTACTGAGTATAACTCTCCAATATATAAAACACACAGTATGTTACTGAGTATAACTCTCCAATATATAAAACACACAGTATGTTACTGAGTATAACTCTCCTATATATAAAACACACAGTATGTTACTGAGTATAACTCTCCAATATATAAAACACACAGTATGTTACTGAGTATAACTCTCCAATATATAAAACATACAGTATGTTACTGAGTATAACTCTCCAATATATAAAACACACAGTATGTTACTGAGTATAACTCTCCAATATATAAAACATACAGTATGTTACTGAGTATAACTCTCCAATATATAAAACATACAGTATGTTACTGAGTATAACTCTCCAATATATAAAACACACAGTATGTTACTGAGTATAACTCTCCTATATATAAAACACACAGTCTGTTACTGAGTATAACTCTCCAATATATAAAACACACAGTATGTTACTGAGTATAACTCTCCAATATATAAAACACACAATATGTTACTGAGTATAACTCTCCAATATATAAAACACACAGTATGTTACTGAGTATAACTCTCCTATATATAAAACACACAGTATGTTACTGAGTATAACTCTCCAATATATAAAACACACAGTATGTTACTGAGTATAACTCTCCAATATATAAAACACTCAATATGTTACTGATTATAACTCTCCTATATATAAAACACACAGTACGTTACTAAGTATAACTCTCCCATATATAAAACACACAGTTTGTTACTGAGTATAACTCTCCCATATATAAAACACTCAGTGGTTTACTTATTATAACTCTCCGATATATAAAACACACAGTTTGTTACTGAGTATAACTCTCCCATATATAAAACACACAGTTTGTTACTTAGTATAACTCTCCTATATATAAAACACGCAGTTTGTGACTGAGTATAACTCTCCCATATATAAAACACACAGTTTGTTACTTAGTATAACTCTCCTATATATAAAACACACAGTTAGTTACTTAGTATCACTCTCCTATATATAAAACACGCAGTTTGTTACTGATTATAACTCTCCCATATATAAAACACTCAGTTTGTTACTTTGTATAACTCTCCTATATATAAAACACACAGTTTGTTACTGAGTATAACTCTCCTATATATAAAACACACAGTTTGTTGCTGAGTATAACTCTCCTATATCTAAAACACACAGTTTTTTACTGAGTATAACTCTCCCATATATAAAACACACAGTTTCTACTTAGTATAACTCTCCCATATATAAAACACTCAGTAGTTTACTTATTATAACTCTCCTATATATAAAACACACAGTTTGTTACTGAGTATAACTCTCCTATATATAAAACACACAGTTTGTTACTGAGTATAACCCTCCAAAATATAAAACACACAGTTTGTTACTTAGTATAACTCTCCTATATATAAAACACACAGTTTGTTACTGAGAATAACTCTTCTATATATATAACACACAGTATGTTACTGAGTATAACTCTCCAATATATAAAACACACAGTATGTTACTGAGTATAACTCTCCCATACATAAAACACACAGTATGTCACTGAGTATAACTCTCCAATATATAAAACACACAGTATGTTACTGAGTATAACTCTCCAATATATAAAACACACAGTATGTTACTGAGTATAACTCTCCTATATATAAAACACACAGTATGTTACTGAGTATAACTCTCCAATATATATAACACACAGTATGTTACTGAGTATAACTCTCCTATATATAAAACACACAGTATGTTACTGAGTATAACTCTCCAATATATAAAACACACAGTATGTTACTGAGTATAACTCTCCAATATATAAAACACACAGTATGTTACTGAGTATAACTCTCCAATATATAAAACACACAGTATGTTACTGAGTATAACTCTCCAATATATAAAACACACAGTATGTTACTGAGTATAACTCTCCAATATATAAAACACACAGTTTGTTACTGAGTATAACTCTCCTATATATAAAACACACAGTTTGTTACTTACTATAACTCTCCTATATATAAAACACACAGTTTGTTACTGAGTATAACTCTCCCATATATAAAACACTCAGTAGTTTACTTATTATAACTCTCCTATATATAAAACACACAGTTTGTTACTGAGTATAACTCTCCTATATATAAAACACACAGTTTGTTACTGAGTATAACACTCCAAAATATAAAACACACAGTTTGTTACTTAGTATAACTCTCCTATTTTTTAAACACACAGTTTGTTACTGAGTATAACTCCTCTATATATATATCACACAGTATGTTACTGAGTATAACTCTCCCATACATAAAACACACAGTATGTTACTCAGTATAACTCTCCAATATATAAAACACACAGTATGTTACTGAGTATAACTCTCCAATATATAAAATAAACAGTATGTTACTGAGTATAACTCTCCTATATATAAAACACACAGTATGTTACTGAGTATAACTCTCCAATATATATAACACACAGTATGTTACTGAGTATAACTCTCCTATATATAAAACACACAGTTTGTTACTGAGTATAACTCTCCAATATATAAAACACACAGTATGTTACTGAGTATAACTCTCCAATATATAAAACACACAGTATGTTACTGAGTAAAACTCTCCAATATATAAAACACACAGTATGTTACTGAGTATAACTCTCCTATATGTAAAACACACAGTATGTTAGTGAGTATAACTCTCCAATATATAAAATAAACAGTATGTTACTGAGTATAACTCTCCTATATATAAAACACACAGTATGTTACTGAGTATAACTCTCCAATATATAAAATTAACAGTATGTTACTGAGTATAACTCTCCTATATATAAAACACACAGTTTGTTACTGAGTATAACTCTCCAATATATAAAACACACAGTTTGTTACTGAGTATAACTCTCCAATATATAAAACACACAGTATGTTACTGAGTATAACTCTCCTATATATAAAACACACAGTATGTTACTGAGTATAACTCTCCAATATAGAAAATAAACAGTATGTTACTGAGTATAACTCTCCTATATATAAAACACACAGTATGTTACTGAGTATAACTCTCCAATATATATAACACACAGTATGTTACTGAGTATAACTCTCCTATATATAAAACACACAGTATGTTACTGAGTATAACTCTCCAATATATAAAACACACAGTATGTTACTGAGTATAACTCTCCAATATATAAAACACACAGTATGTTACTGAGTATAACTCTCCTATATATAAAACACACAGTATGTTACTGAGTATAACTCTCCAATATATAAAACACACAGTATGTTACTGAGTATAACTCTCCAATATATAAAACACACAGTATGTTACTGAGTATAACTCTCCTATATATAAAACACACAGTATGTTACTGAGTATAACTCTCCAATATATAAAACACACAGTATGTTACTGAGTATAACTCTCCAATATATAAAACATACAGTATGTTACTGAGTATAACTCTCCAATATATAAAACACACAGTATGTTACTGAGTATAACTCTAAAATATATAAAACATACAGTATGTTACTGAGTATAACTCTCCAATATATAAAACATACAGTATGTTACTGAGTATAACTCTCCAATATATAAAACACACAGTATGTTACTGAGTATAACTCTCCTATATATAAAACACACAGTCTGTTACTGAGTATAACTCTCCAATATATAAAACACACAGTATGTTACTGAGTATAACTCTCCAATATATAAAACACACAATATGTTACTGAGTATAACTCTCCAATATATAAAACACACAGTATGTTACTGAGTATAACTCTCCTATATATAAAACACACAGTATGTTACTGAGTATAACTCTCCAATATATAAAACACACAGTATGTTACTGAGTATAACTCTCCAATATATAAAACACTCAATATGTTACTGATTATAACTCTCCTATATATAAAACACACAGTACGTTACTGAGTATAACTCTCCTATATATAAAACACACAGTATGTTACTGAGTATAACTCTCCAATATATAAAACACACAATATGTTACTGAGTATAACTCTCCAATATATAAAACACACAGTATGTTACTGAGTATAACTCTCCTATATATAAAACACACAGTATGTTACTGAGTATAACTCTCCAATATATATAACACACAGTATGTTACTGAGTATAACTCTCCTATATATAAAACACACAGTATGTTACTGAGTATAACTCTCCAATATATAAAACACACAGTATGTTACTGAGTATAACTCTCCAATATATAAAACACACAGTATGTTACTGAGTATAACTCTCCTATATATAAAACACACAGTATGTTACTGAGTATAACTCTCCTATATATAAAACACACAGTATGTTACTGAGTATAACTCTCCAATATATATAACACACAGTATGTTACTGAGTATAACTCTCCTATATATAAAACACACAGTATGTTACTGAGTATAACTCTCCAATATATAAAACACACAGTATGTTACTGAGTATAACTCTCCAATATATATAACACACAGTATGTTACTGAGTATAACTCTCCTATATATAAAACACACAGTATGTTACTGAGTATAACTCTCCTATATATAAAACACACAGTATGTTACTGAGTATAACTCTCCAATATATAAAACACACAGTATGTTACTGAGTATAACTCTCCAATATATAAAACACACAGTATGTTACTGAGTATAACTCTCCTATATATAAAACACACAGTATGTTACTGAGTATAACTCTCCAATATATAAAACACACAGTATGTTACTGAGTATAACTCTCCAATATATAAAACACACAGTATGTTACTGAGTATAACTCTCCTATATATAAAACACACAGTATGTTACTGAGTATAACTCTCCAATATATAAAACACACAGTATGTTACTGAGTATAACTCTCCAATATATAAAACATACAGTATGTTACTGAGTATAACTCTCCAATATATAAAACACACAGTATGTTACTGAGTATAACTCTCCAATATATAAAACATACAGTATGTTACTGAGTATAACTCTCCAATATATAAAACATACAGTATGTTACTGAGTATAACTCTCCAATATATAAAACACACAGTATGTTACTGAGTATAACTCTCCTATATATAAAACACACAGTCTGTTACTGAGTATAACTCTCCAATATATAAAACACACAGTATGTTACTGAGTATAACTCTCCAATATATAAAACACACAATATGTTACTGAGTATAACTCTCCAATATATAAAACACACAGTATGTTACTGAGTATAACTCTCCTATATATAAAACACACAGTATGTTACTGAGTATAACTCTCCAATATATAAAACACACAGTATGTTACTGAGTATAACTCTCCAATATATAAAACACTCAATATGTTACTGATTATAACTCTCCTATATATAAAACACACAGTACGTTACTGAGTATAACTCTCCTATATATAAAACACACAGTATGTTACTGAGTATAACTCTCCAATATATAAAACACACAATATGTTACTGAGTATAACTCTCCAATATATAAAACACACAGTATGTTACTGAGTATAACTCTCCTATATATAAAACACACAGTATGTTACTGAGTATAACTCTCCAATATATATAACACACAGTATGTTACTGAGTATAACTCTCCTATATATAAAACACACAGTATGTTACTGAGTATAACTCTCCAATATATAAAACACACAGTATGTTACTGAGTATAACTCTCCAATATATAAAACACACAGTATGTTACTGAGTATAACTCTCCAATATATAAAACACACAGTATGTTACTGAGTATAACTCTCCTATATATAAAACACACAGTATGTTACTGAGTATAACTCTCCTATATATAAAACACACAGTATGTTACTGAGTATAACTCTCCAATATATATAACACACAGTATGTTACTGAGTATAACTCTCCTATATATAAAACACACAGTATGTTACTGATTATAACTCTCCAATATATAAAACACACAGTATGTTACTGAGTATAACTCTCCAATATATAAAACACACAGTATGTTACTGAGTATAACTCTCCAATATATAAAACACACAGTATGTTACTGAGTATAACTCTCCTATATATAAAACACACAGTATGTTACTGAGTATAACTCTCCAATATATAAAACACACAGTATGTTACTGAGTATAACTCTCCAATATATAAAACACACAGTATGTTACTGAGTATAACTCTCCTATATATAAAACACACAGTATGTTACTGAGTATAACTCTCCTATATATAAAACACACAGTATGTTACTGAGTATAACTCTCCAATATATAAAACACACAGTATGTTACTGAGTATAACTCTCCAATATATAAAACACACAGTATGTTACTGAGTATAACTCTCCAATATATAAAACACACAGTATGTTACTGAGTATAACTCTCCAATATATAAAACATACAGTATGTTACTGAGTATAACTCTCCAATATATAAAACACACAGTATGTTACTGAGTATAACTCTCCAATATATAAAACACACAGTATGTTACTGAGTATAACTCTCCAATATATAAAACATACAGTATGTTACTGAGTATAACTCTCCAATATATAAAACACACAGTATGTTACTGAGTATAACTCTCCAATATATAAAACACACAGTATGTTACTGAGTATAACTCTCCAATATATAAAACACACAGTATGTTACTGAGTATAACTCTCCAATATATAAAACATACAGTATGTTACTGAGTATAACTCTCCAATATATAAAACACACAGTATGTTACTGAGTATAACTCTCCAATATATAAAACACACAGTATGTTACTGAGTATAACTCTCCAATATATAAAACACACAGTATGTTACTGAGTATAACTCTCCTATATATAAAACACACAGTATGTTACTGAGTATAACTCTCCTATATATAAAACACACAGTATGTTACTGAGTATAACTCTCCAATATATAAAACACACAATGTGTTACTGAGTATAACTCTCCAATATATAAAACACACAGTATGTTACTGAGTATAACTCTCCTATATATAAAACACACAGTATGTTACTGAGTATAACTCTCCAATATATATAACACACAGTATGTTACTGAGTATAACTCTCCTATATATAAAACACACAGTATGTTACTGAGTATAACTCTCCAATATATAAAACACACAGTATGTTACTGAGTATAACTCTCCAATATATATAACACACAGTATGTTACTGAGTATAACTCTCCTATATATAAAACACACAGTATGTTACAGAGTATAACTCTCCTATATATAAAACACACAGTTTGTTACTGAGTATAACTCTCCCATATATAAAACACACAGTTTGTTACTGAGTATAACTCTCCTATATGTAAAACACACAGTTTGTTACTGAGTATAACTCTCCTATATATAAAACACACAGTTTGTTACTGAGTATAACTCTCCTGTATCTAAAACACACAGATTTTTACTGAGTATAACTCTCCCATATATAAAACACACAGTTTCTACTTAGTATAACTCTCCTATATATAAAACACACAGTTTCTACTTAGTATAACTCTCCTATATATAAAACACACAGTATGTTACTGAGTATAACTCTCCAATATATATAACACACAGTTTGTTACTTAGTATAACTCTCCTATATATAAAACACACAGTTTGTTACTGAGTATAACTCTCCTATATATAAAACACACAGTTTGTTACTGAGTATAACTCTCCCATATCTAAAACACACAGTTTTTTACTGAGTATAACTCTCCCATATATAAAACACACAGTTTCTACTTAGTATAACTCTCCTATATATAAAACACACAGTTTGTTACTGAGTATAACTCTCCTATATCTAAAACACACAGTTTTTTACTGAGTATAACTCTCCCATATATAAAACACACAGCTTCTACTTAGTATAACTCTCCTATATATAAAACACGCAGTATGTTACTGAGTATAACTCTCCAATATATATAACACACAGTATGTTACTGAGTATAACTCTCCTATATATAAAACACACAGTATATTACTGAGTATAACTCTCCAATATATATAACACACAGTTTGTTACTTAGTATAACTCTCCTATTTATAAAACACACAGTTTGTTACTGAGTATAACTCTTCTATATATAAAACACACAGTTTGTTACTGAGTATAACTCTCCCATATATAAAACACACAGTTTCTACTTAGTATAACTCTCCTATATATAAAACACACAGTTTGTTACTGAGTATAACTCTCCTATATCTAAAACACACAGTTTTTTACTGAGTATAACTCTCCCATATATAAAACACACAGTTTCTACTTAGTATAACTCTCCTATATAAAAAACACGCAGTATGTTACTGAGTATAACTCTCCTATATGTAAAACACACAGTATGTTACTGAGTATAACTCTCCAATATATATAACACACAGTATGTTACTGAGTATAACTCTCCAATATATAAAACACACAGTATGTTACTGAGTATAACTCTCCAATATATAAAACACACAGTATGTTCCTGAGTATAACTCTCCTATATATAAAACACACAGTATGTTACTGAGTATAACTCTCCAATATATAAAACACACAGTATGTTACTGAGTATAACTCTCCAACATATAAAACACACAGTTTGTTACTGAGTATAACTCTCCTATATGTAAAACACACAGTTTGATACTGAGTATAACTCTCCTATATATAAAACACACAGTTTGTTACTGAGTATAACTCTCCTATATCTAAAACACACAGATTTTTACTGAGTATAACTCTCCCATATATAAAACACACAGTTTCTACTTAGTATAACTCTCCTATATATAAAACACACAGTTTGTTACTGAGTATAACTCTCCTATATATAAAACACACAGTTTGTTACTTAGTATAACTCTCCTATATATAAAACACACAGTTTGTTACTGAGTATAACTCTCCTATATATAAAACACACAGTTTGTTTCTGAGTATAACTCTCCTATATCTAAAACACACAGTTTTTTACTGAGTATAACTCTCCCATATATAAAACACACAGTTTCTACTTAGTATAACTCTCCTATATATAAAACACACAGTTTGTTACTGAGTATAACTCTCCTATATATAAAACACACAGTTTGTTACTGAGTATAACTCTCCTATATCTAAAACACACAGTTTTTTACTGAGTATAACTCTCCTATATATAAAACACACAGTTTGTTACTGAGTATAACTCTCCTATATATAAAACACACAGTATGTTACTGAGTATAACTCTCCTATATATAAAACACGCAGTATGTTACTGAGTATAACTCTCCGATATATAACACACAGTATGTTACTGAGTATAACTCTCCAATATATAAAACACACAGTATGTTACTGAGTATAACTCTCCGATATATAACAGACACAGTTTGTTACTCAGTATAACTCTCCCATATATAAAACACACAGTTTGTTACTTAGTATAACTCTCCCATATATAAAACACGCAGTTTGTTACTGAGTATAACTCTCCTATTTTTATAACATACAGTAGATTACTTAGTATAACTCTCCTATATATAAAACACACAGTTTGTTACTCAGTATAACTCTCCCATATATAAAACACACAGTTTGTTACTGAGTATAACTCTCCCATATATAAAACCCTCAGTAGTTTACTTATTATAACTCTCCTATATATAAAACAAACAGTTTGTTACTGAGAATAACTCTCCTATATATAAAACACACAGTTTGTTACTGAGTATAACTCTTCTATATATATAACACACAGTATGTTACTGAGTATAACTCTCCCATATATAAAACACACAGTATGTTACTGAGTATAACTCTCCAATATATAAAACACACAGTATGTTACTGAGTATAACTCTCCCATATATAAAACCCTCAGTAGTTTACTTATTATAACTCTCCTATATATAAAACACACAGTATGTTACTGAGTATAACTCTCCAATATATATAACACACAGTATGTTACTGAGTATAACTCTCCTATATATAAAACACACAGTATGTTACTGAGTATAACTCTCCAATATATAAAACATACAGTTTGTTAATGAGTATAACTCTCCAAAATATAAAACACACAGTTTGTTACTTAGTATAACTCTCCAATATATAAAACACACAGTATGTTACTGAGTATAACTCTCCAATATATAAAACACACAGTTTGTTACTTAGTATAACTCTCCTATATATAAAACACACAGTTTGTTAATGAGTATAACTCTGCAATATATAAAACACACAGTATGTTACTGAGTAGAACTCTCCAATATATAAAACACACAGTATGTTAATGAGTATAACTCTCCAATATATAAAACACACAGTATGTTACTGAGTATAACTCTCCTATATATAAAACACACAGTATGTTACTGAGTATAACTCTCCTATATATAAAACACACAGTATGTTACTGAGTATAACTCTCCAATATATAAAACACACAGTATGTTACTGAGTATAACTCTCCAATATATAAAACACACAGTATGTTACTGAGTATAACTCTCCTATATATAAAACACACAGTATGTTACTGAGTATAACTCTCCAATATATAAAACACACAGTATGTTACTGAGTATAACTCTCCAATATATAAAACACACAGTATGTTACTGAGTATAACTCTCCTATATATAAAACACACAGTATGTTACTGAGTATAACTCTCCAATATATAAAACACACAGTATGTTACTGAGTATAACTCTCCTATATATAAAACACACAGTATGTTACTGAGTATAACTCTCCAATATATAAAACACACAGTATGTTACTGAGTATAACTCTCCTATATGTAAAACACACAGTTTGATACTGAGTATAACTCTCCTATATATAAAACACACAGTTTGTTACTGAGTATAACTCTCCTATATCTAAAACACACAGATTTTTACTGAGTATAACTCTCCCATATATAAAACACACAGTTTCTACTTAGTATAACTCTCCTATATATAAAACACACAGTTTGTTACTGAGTATAACTCTCCTATATATAAAACACACAGTTTGTTACTTAGTATAACTCTCCTATATATAAAACACACAGTTTGTTACTGAGTATAACTCTCCTATATATAAAACACACAGTTTGTTTCTGAGTATAACTCTCCTATATCTAAAACACACAGTTTTTTACTGAGTATAACTCTCCCATATATAAAACACACAGTTTCTACTTAGTATAACTCTCCTATATATAAAACACACAGTTTGTTACTGAGTATAACTCTCCTATATATAAAACACACAGTTTGTTACTGAGTATAACTCTCCTATATCTAAAACACACAGTTTTTTACTGAGTATAACTCTCCTATATATAAAACACACAGTTTGTTACTGAGTATAACTCTCCTATATATAAAACACACAGTATGTTACTGAGTATAACTCTCCTATATATAAAACACGCAGTATGTTACTGAGTATAACTCTCCGATATATAACACACAGTATGTTACTGAGTATAACTCTCCAATATATAAAACACACAGTATGTTACTGAGTATAACTCTCCGATATATAACAGACACAGTTTGTTACTCAGTATAACTCTCCCATATATAAAACACACAGTTTGTTACTTAGTATAACTCTCCCATATATAAAACACGCAGTTTGTTACTGAGTATAACTCTCCTATTTTTATAACATACAGTAGATTACTTAGTATAACTCTCCTATATATAAAACACACAGTTTGTTACTCAGTATAACTCTCCCATATATAAAACACACAGTTTGTTACTGAGTATAACTCTCCCATATATAAAACCCTCAGTAGTTTACTTATTATAACTCTCCTATATATAAAACAAACAGTTTGTTACTGAGAATAACTCTCCTATATATAAAACACACAGTTTGTTACTGAGTATAACTCTTCTATATATATAACACACAGTATGTTACTGAGTATAACTCTCCCATATATAAAACACACAGTATGTTACTGAGTATAACTCTCCAATATATAAAACACACAGTATGTTACTGAGTATAACTCTCCCATATATAAAACCCTCAGTAGTTTACTTATTATAACTCTCCTATATATAAAACACACAGTATGTTACTGAGTATAACTCTCCAATATATATAACACACAGTATGTTACTGAGTATAACTCTCCTATATATAAAACACACAGTATGTTACTGAGTATAACTCTCCAATATATAAAACATACAGTTTGTTAATGAGTATAACTCTCCAAAATATAAAACACACAGTTTGTTACTTAGTATAACTCTCCAATATATAAAACACACAGTATGTTACTGAGTATAACTCTCCAATATATAAAACACACAGTTTGTTACTTAGTATAACTCTCCTATATATAAAACACACAGTTTGTTAATGAGTATAACTCTGCAATATATAAAACACACAGTATGTTACTGAGTAGAACTCTCCAATATATAAAACACACAGTATGTTAATGAGTATAACTCTCCAATATATAAAACACACAGTATGTTACTGAGTATAACTCTCCTATATATAAAACACACAGTATGTTACTGAGTATAACTCTCCTATATATAAAACACACAGTATGTTACTGAGTATAACTCTCCAATATATAAAACACACAGTATGTTACTGAGTATAACTCTCCAATATATAAAACACACAGTATGTTACTGAGTATAACTCTCCTATATATAAAACACACAGTATGTTACTGAGTATAACTCTCCAATATATAAAACACACAGTATGTTACTGAGTATAACTCTCCAATATATAAAACACACAGTATGTTACTGAGTATAACTCTCCTATATATAAAACACACAGTATGTTACTGAGTATAACTCTCCAATATATAAAACACACAGTATGTTACTGAGTATAACTCTCCTATATATAAAACACACAGTATGTTACTGAGTATAACTCTCCAATATATAAAACACACAGTATGTTACTGAGTATAACTCTCCAATATATAAAACACACAGTATGTTACTGAGTATAACTCTCCTATATATAAAACACACTGTATGTTACTGAGTATAACTCTCCAATATATAAAACACACAGTATATTACTGAGTATAACTCTCCAAAATATAAAACACACAGTTTGTTACTTAGTATAACTCTCCTATATATAAAACACACAGTTTGTTACTTAGTATAACTCTCCTATATATAAAACACACAGTTTGTTACTGAGTATAACTCTTCTATATATATAACACACAGTATGTTACTGAGTATAACTCTCCCATATATAAAACACACAGTATGTTACTGAGTATAACTCTCCTATATATAAAACACACAGTATGTTACTGAGTATAACTCTCCTATATTTAAAACACACAGTATGTTACTGAGTATAACTCTCCAATATATATAACACACAGTATGTTACTGAGTATAACTCTCCTATATATAAAACACACAGTATGTTACTGAGTATAACTCTCCAATATATAAAACACACAGTATGTTACTGAGTATAACTCTCCAATATATAAAACACACAGTATGTTACTGAGTATAACTCTCCTATATATAAAACACACTGTTTGTTACTGAGTATAACTCTCCTATATATAAAACACACAGTTTGTTACTGAGTATAACTCTCCCATATATAAAACACACAGTATGTTACTGAGTATAACTCTCCTATATATAAAACACACAGTTTGTTACTGAGTATAACTCTCCTATATATAAAACACACAGTTTGTTACTGAGTATAACTCTCCTATATATAAAACACACAGTATGTTACTGAGTATAACTCTCCTATATATAAAACACACTGTTTGTTACTGAGTATAACTCTCCTATATATAAAACACACAGTTTGTTACTGAGTATAACTCTCCCATATATAAAACACACAGTATGTTACTGAGTATAACTCTCCTATATATAAAACACACAGTTTGTTACTGAGTATAACTCTCCTATATATAAAACACACAGTTTGTTCCTGAGTATAACTCTCCCATATATAAAACACACAGTATGTTACTGAGTATAACTCTCCTATATATAAAACACACAGTTTGTTACTGAGTATAACTCTCCTATATATAAAACACACAGTTTGTTACTGAGTATAACTCTCCTATATATAAAACACACAGTATGTTACTGAGTATAACTCTCCAATATATATAACACACAGTATGTTACTGAGTATAACTCTCCTATATATAAAACACACAGTATGTTACTGAGTATAACTCTCCAATATATAAAACACACAGTATGTTACTGAGTATAACTCTCCAATATATAAAACACACAGTATGTTACTGAGTATAACTCTCCTATATATAAAACACACTGTTTGTTACTGAGTATAACTCTCCTATATATAAAACACACAGTTTGTTACTGAGTATAAATCTCCCATATATAAAACACACAGTATGTTACTGAGTATAACTCTCCTATATATAAAACACACAGTTTGTTACTGAGTATAACTCTCCTATATATAAAACACACAGTTTGTTACTGAGTATAACTCTCCTATATATAAAACACACAGTATGTTACTGATTATAACTCTCCTATATATAAAACACGCAGTATGTTACTGAGTATAACTCTCCGATATATAACACACAGTATGTTACTGAGTATAACTCTCCAATATATAAAACACACAGTATGTTACTGAGTATAACTCTCCTATATATAAAACACACAGTATGTTACTGAGTATAACTCTCCAATATATAAAACACACAGTATATTACTGAGTATAACTCTCCAAAATATAAAACACACAGTTTGTTACTTAGTATAACTCTCCTATATATAAAACACACAGTTTGTTACTTAGTATAACTCTCCTATATATAAAACACACAGTATGTTACTGAGTATAACTCTCCTATATATAAAACACACAGTATGTTACTGAGTATAACTCTCCAATATATAAAACACACAGTATGTTACTGAGTATAACTCTCCAATATATAAAACACACAGTATGTTACTGAGTATAACTCTCCAATATATAAAACACACAGTATGTTACTGAGTATAACTCTCCTATATATAAAACACACTGTTTGTTACTGAGTATAACTCTCCTATATATAAAACACACAGTTTGTTACTGAGTATAACTCTCCCATATATAAAACACACAGTATGTTACTGAGTATAACTCTCCTATATATAAAACACACAGTTTGTTACTGAGTATAACTCTCCTATATATAAAACACACAGTTTGTTACTGAGTATAACTCTCCTATATATAAAACACACAGTATGTTACTGAGTATAACTCTCCTATATATAAAACACACAGTTTGTTACTGAGTATAACTCTCCTATATATAAAACACACAGTTTGTTACTGAGTATAACTCTCCCATATATAAAACACACAGTATGTTACTGAGTATAACTCTCCTATATATAAAACACACACTTTGTTACTGAGTATAACTCTCCTATATATAAAACACACAGTTTGTTACTGAGTATAACTCTCCCATATATAAAACACACAGTATGTTACTGAGTATAACTCTCCTATATATAAAACACACAGTTTGTTACTGAGTATAACTCTCCTATATATAAAACACACAGTTTGTTACTGAGTATAACTCTCCTATATATAAAACACACTGTATGTTACTGAGTATAACTCTCCAATATATAAAACACACAGTATATTACTGAGTATAACTCTCCAAAATATAAAACACACAGTTTGTTACTTAGTATAACTCTCCTATATATAAAACACACAGTTTGTTACTTAGTATAACTCTCCTATATATAAAACACACAGTTTGTTACTGAGTATAACTCTTCTATATATATAACACACAGTATGTTACTGAGTATAACTCTCCCATATATAAAACACACAGTATGTTACTGAGTATAACTCTCCTATATATAAAACACACAGTATGTTACTGAGTATAACTCTCCTATATATAAAACACACAGTATGTTACTGAGTATAACTCTCCAATATATATAACACACAGTATGTTACTGAGTATAACTCTCCTATATATAAAACACACAGTATGTTACTGAGTATAACTCTCCAATATATAAAACACACAGTATGTTACTGAGTATAACTCTCCAATATATAAAACACACAGTATGTTACTGAGTATAACTCTCCTATATATAAAACACACTGTTTGTTACTGAGTATAACTCTCCTATATATAAAACACACAGTTTGTTACTGAGTATAACTCTCCCATATATAAAACACACAGTATGTTACTGAGTATAACTCTCCTATATATAAAACACACAGTTTGTTACTGAGTATAACTCTCCTATATATAAAACACACAGTTTGTTACTGAGTATAACTCTCCTATATATAAAACACACACTATGTTACTGAGTATAACTCTCCTATATATAAAACACACTGTTTGTTACTGAGTATAACTCTCCTATATATAAAACACACAGTTTGTTACTGAGTATAACTCTCCCATATATAAAACACACAGTATGTTACTGAGTATAACTCTCCTATATATAAAACACACAGTTTGTTACTGAGTATAACTCTCCTATATATAAAACACACAGTTTGTTACTGAGTATAACTCTCCCATATATAAAACACACAGTATGTTACTGAGTATAACTCTCCTATATATAAAACACACAGTTTGTTACTGAGTATAACTCTCCTATATATAAAACACACAGTTTGTTACTGAGTATAACTCTCCTATATATAAAACACACAGTATGTTACTGAGTATAACTCTCCTATATATAAAACACACTGTTTGTTACTGAGTATAACTCTCCTATATATAAAACACACAGTTTGTTACTGAGTATAAATCTCCCATATATAAAACACACAGTATGTTACTGAGTATAACTCTCCTATATATAAAACACACAGTTTGTTACTGAGTATAACTCTCCTATATATAAAACACACAGTTTGTTACTGAGTATAACTCTCCTATATATAAAACACACAGTATGTTACTGATTATAACTCTCCTATATATAAAACACGCAGTATGTTACTGAGTATAACTCTCCGATATATAACACACAGTATGTTACTGAGTATAACTCTCCAATATATAAAACACACAGTATGTTACTGAGTATAACTCTCCTATATATAAAACACACAGTATGTTAATGAGTATAACTCTCCGATATTTAACACACACAGTTTGTTACTCATTATAACTCTCCCATATATAAAACACACAGTTTGTTACTTAGTATAACTCTCCTATATATAAAACACACAGTTTGTTACTGAGTATAACTCTCCTATATATAAAACACACAGTTTGTTACTGAGTATAAATCTCCCATATATAAAACACACAGTATGTTACTGAGTATAACTCTCCTATATATAAAACACACAGTTTGTTACTGAGTATAACTCTCCTATATATAAAACACACAGTTTGTTACTGAGTATAACTCTCCTATATATAAAACACACAGTATGTTACTGATTATAACTCTCCTATATATAAAACACGCAGTATGTTACTGAGTATAACTCTCCGATATATAACACACAGTATGTTACTGAGTATAACTCTCCAATATATAAAACACACAGTATGTTACTGAGTATAACTCTCCTATATATAAAACACACAGTATGTTAATGAGTATAACTCTCCGATATTTAACACACACAGTTTGTTACTCATTATAACTCTCCCATATATAAAACACACAGTTTGTTACTTAGTATAACTCTCCTATATATAAAACACACAGTTTGTTACTGAGTATAACTCTTCTATATATATAACACACAGTATGTTACTGAGTATAACTCTCCAATATATAAAACACACAGTATGTTACTGAGTATAACTCTCCTATATATAAAACACACAGTATGTTACTGAGTATATCTCTCCTATATATAAAACACACAGTATGTTACTGAGTATAACTCTCCAATATATAAAACACACAGTATGTTACTGAGTATAACTCTCCGATATATAACAGACACAGTTTGTTACTCAGTATAACTCTCCCATATATAAAACACACAGTTTGTTACTTAGTATAACTCTCCCATATATAAAACACGCAGTTTGTTACTGAGTATAACTCTCCTATTTTTATAACATACAGTAGATTACTTAGTATAACTCTCCTATATATAAAACACACAGTTTGTTACTCAGTATAACTCTCCCATATATAAAACACACAGTTTGTTACTGAGTATAACTCTCCCATATATAAAACCCTCAGTAGTTTACTTATTATAACTCTCCTATATATAAAACAAACAGTTTGTTACTGAGAATAACTCTCCTATATATAAAACACACAGTTTGTTACTGAGTATAACTCTTCTATATATATAACACACAGTATGTTACTGAGTATAACTCTCCCATATATAAAACACACAGTATGTTACTGAGTATAACTCTCCAATATATAAAACACACAGTATGTTACTGAGTATAACTCTCCCATATATAAAACCCTCAGTAGTTTACTTATTATAACTCTCCTATATATAAAACACACAGTATGTTACTGAGTATAACTCTCCAATATATATAACACACAGTATGTTACTGAGTATAACTCTCCTATATATAAAACACACAGTATGTTACTGAGT
Source organism: Heterodontus francisci (assembly GCF_036365525.1). NCBI lineage: Eukaryota > Metazoa > Chordata > Chondrichthyes > Heterodontiformes > Heterodontidae > Heterodontus > Heterodontus francisci. Next base: position 128,528,728 of record NC_090378.1, on the reverse strand, counting down.
ATAACTCTCCAATATATAAAACACACAGTTTGTTAATGAGTATAACTCTCCAAAATATAAAACACACAGTTTGTTACTTAGTATAACTCTCCAATATATAAAACACACAGTATGTTACTTAGTATAACTCTCCAATATATAAAACACACAGTATGTTACTGAGTATAACTCTCCAATATATAAAACACACAGTTTGTTACTGAGTATAACTCTCCTATATATAAAACACACAGTTTGTTAATGAGTATAACTCTGCAATATATAAAACACACAGTATGTTACTGAGTAGAACTCTCCAATATATAAAACACACAGTATGTTAATGAGTATAACTCTCCAATATATAAAACACACAGTATGTTACTGAGTATAACTCTCCTATATATAAAACACACAGTATGTTACTGAGTATAACTCTCCTATATATAAAACACACAGTATGTTACTGAGTATAACTCTCCAATATATAAAACACACAGTCTGTTACTGAGTATAACTCTCCAATATATAAAACACACAGTATGTTACTGAGTATAACTCTCCTATATATAAAACACACAGTATGTTACTGAGTATAACTCTCCAATATATAAAACACACAGTATGTTACTGAGTATAACTCTCCTATATATAAAACACACAGTATGTGACTGAGTATAACTCTCCAATATATAAAACACACAGTATGTTACTGAGTATAACTCTCCAATATATAAAACACACAGTATGTTACTGAGTATAACTCTCCTATATATAAAACACACAGTATGTTACTGAGTATAACTCTCCTATATATAAAACACACAGTATGTGACTGAGTATAACTCTCCAATATATAAAAAACACAGTATGTTACTGAGTATAACTCTCCTATATATAAAACACACAGTATGTTACTGAGTATAACTCTCCAATATATAAAACACACAGTATGTTACTGAGTATAACTCTCCTATATATAAAACACACAGTATGTGACTGAGTATAACTCTCCAATATATAAAACACACAGTATGTTAATGAGTATAACTCTCCTATATATAAAACACACTGTATGTTACTGAGTATAACTCTCCAATATATAAAACACACAGTATATTACTGAGTATAACTCTCCAAAATATAAAACACACAGTTTGTTACTTAGTATAACTCTCCTATATATAAAACACACAGTTTGTTACTTAGTATAACTCTCCTATATATAAAACACACAGTTTGTTACTGAGTATAACTCTTCTATATATATAACACACAGTATGTTACTGAGTATAACTCTCCCATATATAAAACACACAGTATGTTACTGAGTATAACTCTCCTATAAATAAAACACACAGTATGTTACTGAGTATAACTCTCCTATATATAAAACACACAGTATGTTACTGAGTATAACTCTCCAATATATATAACACACAGTATGTTACTGAGTATAACTCTCCTATATATAAAACACACAGTATGTTACTGAGTATAACTCTCCAATATATAAAACACACAGTATGTTACTGAGTATAACTCTCCAATATATAAAACACACAGTATGTTACTGAGTATAACTCTCCTATATATAAAACACACAGTATGTTACTGAGTATAACTCTCCAATATATAAAACACACAGTATGTTACTGAGTATAACTCTCCTATATATAAAACACACTGTTTGTTACTGAGTATAACTCTCCTATATATAAAACACACAGTTTGTTACTGAGTATAACTCTCCCATATATAAAACACACAGTATGTTACTGAGTATAACTCTCCTATATATAAAACACACAGTTTGTTACTGAGTATAACTCTCCTATATATAAAACAGACAGTGTGTTACTGAGTATAACTCTCCTATATATAAAACACACAGTATGTTACTGAGTATAACTCTCCAATATATAAAACACACAGTTTGTTACTGAGTATAACTCTCCCATATATAAAACACACAGTATGTTACTGAGTATAACTCTCCTATATATAAAACACACAGTTTGTTACTGAGTATAACTCTCCTATATATAAAACACACAGTTTGTTACTGAGTATAACTCTCCCATATATAAAACACACAGTATGTTACTGAGTATAACTCTCCTATATATAAAACACACAGTTTGTTACTGAGTATAACTCTCCTATATATAAAACACACAGTGTGTTACTGAGTATAACTCTCCTATATATAAAACACACAGTTTGTTACTGAGTATAACTCTCCCATATATAAAACACACAGTATGTTACTGAGTATAACTCTCCTATATATAAAACACACAGTTTGTTACTGAGTATAACTCTCCTATATATAAAACACACAGTGTGTTACTGAGTATAACTCTCCTATATATAAAACACACAGTATGTTACTGATTATAACTCTCCTATATATAAAACACGCAGTATGTTACTGAGTATAACTCTCCGATATATAACACACAGTATGTTACTGAGTATAACTCTCCAATATACAAAACACACAGTATGTTACTGAGTATAACTCTCCGATATATAACACACACAGTTTGTTACTCATTATAACTCTCCCATATATAAAACACACAGTTTGTTACTTAGTATAACTCTCCTATATATAAAACACACAGTTTGTTACTGAGTATAACTCTTCTATATATATAACACACAGTATGTTACTGAGTATAACTCTCCCATATATAAAATAAACAGTATGTTACTGAGTATAACTCTCCTATATATAAAACACACAGTATGTTACTGAGTATATCTCTCCTATATATAAAACACACAGTATGTTACTGAGTATAACTCTCCAATATATATAACACACAGTATGTTAATGAGTATAACTCTCCTATATATAAAACACACAGTATGTTACTGAGTATAACTCTCCAATATATAAAACACACAGTATGTTACTGAGTATAACTCTGGTATATATAAAACACACTGTATGTTACTGAGTATAACTCTCCAATATATAAAACACACAGTATGTTACTGAGTATAACTCTCCTATGTATAAAACACACAGTATGTTACTGAGTATAACTCTCCCATATATAAAACACACAGTATGTTACTGAGTATAACTCTCCAATATATAAAACACACAGTATGTTACTGAGTATAACTCTCCTATATATAAAACACACAGTATGTTACTGAGTATAACTCTCCTATATCTAAAACACACAGTATGTTACTGAGTATAACTCTCCAATATATAAAACACACAGTATGTTACTGAGTATAACTCTCCAATATATAAAACACACAGTATGTTACTGAGTATAACTCTCCAATATATAAAACACACAGTATGTTACTGAGTATAACTCTCCTATATATATAACATACAGTATGTTACTGAGTATAACTCTCCTATATATAAAACACACAGTATGTTACTGAGTATAACTCTCCTATATATAAAACACACAGTATGTTACTGAGTATAACTCTCCAATATATAAAACACACAGTATGTTACTGAGTATAACTCTCCTATATATAAAACACACAGTATGTTACTGAGTATAACTCTCCTATATCTAAAACACACAGTATGTTACTGAGTATAACTCTCCAATATATAAAACACACAGTATGTTACTGAGTATAACTCTCCAATATATAAAACACACAGTATGTGACTGAGTATAACTCTCCAATATATAAAAAACACAGTATGTTACTGAGTATAACTCTCCTATATATAAAACACACAGTATGTTACTGAGTATAACTCTCCAATATATAAAACACACAGTATGTTACTGAGTATAACTCTCCTATATATAAAACACACAGTATGTGACTGAGTATAACTCTCCAATATATAAAACACACAGTATGTTAATGAGTATAACTCTCCTATATATAAAACACACTGTATGTTACTGAGTATAACTCTCCAATATATAAAACACACAGTATATTACTGAGTATAACTCTCCAAAATATAAAACACACAGTTTGTTACTTAGTATAACTCTCCTATATATAAAACACACATTTTGTTACTTAGTATAACTCTCCTATATATAAAACACACAGTTTGTTACTGAGTATAACTCTTCTATATATATAACACACAGTATGTTACTGAGTATAACTCTCCCATATATAAAACACACAGTATGTTACTGAGTATAACTCTCCTATATATAAAACACACAGTATGTTACTGAGTATAACTCTCCTATATATAAAACACACAGTATGTTACTGAGTATAACTCTCCAATATATATAACACACAGTATGTTACTGAGTATAACTCTCCTATATATAAAACACACAGTATGTTACTGAGTATAACTCTCCAATATATAAAACACACAGTATGTTACTGAGTATAACTCTCCAATATATAAAACACACAGTATGTTACTGAGTATAACTCTCCTATATATAAAACACACAGTATGTTACTGAGTATAACTCTCCAATATATAAAACACACAGTATGTTACTGAGTATAACTCTCCTATATATAAAACACACTGTTTGTTACTGAGTATAACTCTCCTATATATAAAACACACAGTTTGTTACTGAGTATAACTCTCCCATATATAAAACACACAGTATGTTACTGAGTATAACTCTCCTATATATAAAACACACAGTTTGTTACTGAGTATAACTCTCCTATATATAAAACACACAGTGTGTTACTGAGTATAACTCTCCTATATATAAAACACACAGTATGTTACTGAGTATAACTCTCCAATATATAAAACACACAGTTTGTTACTGAGTATAACTCTCCCATATATAAAACACACAGTATGTTACTGAGTATAACTCTCCTATATATAAAACACACAGTTTGTTACTGAGTATAACTCTCCTATATATAAAACACACAGTTTGTTACTGAGTATAACTCTCCCATATATAAAACACACAGTATGTTACTGAGTATAACTCTCCTATATATAAAACACACAGTTTGTTACTGAGTATAACTCTCCTATATATAAAACACACAGTGTGTTACTGAGTATAACTCTCCTATATATAAAACACACATTTTGTTACTGAGTATAACTCTCCCATATATAAAACACACAGTATGTTACTGAGTATAACTCTCCTATATATAAAACACACAGTTTGTTACTGAGTATAACTCTCCTATATATAAAACACACAGTGTGTTACTGAGTATAACGCTCCTATATATAAAACACACAGTATGTTACTGATTATAACTCTCCTATATATAAAACACGCAGTATGTTACTGAGTATAACTCTCCGATATATAACACACAGTATGTTACTGAGTATAACTCTCCAATATATAAAACACACAGTATGTTACTGAGTATAACTCTCCGATATATAACACACACAGTTTGTTACTCATTATAACTCTCCCATATATAAAACACACAGTTTGTTACTTAGTATAACTCTCCTATATATAAAACACACAGTTTGTTACTGAGTATAACTCTTCTATATATATAACACACAGTATGTTACTGAGTATAACTCTCCCATATATAAAATAAACAGTATGTTACTGAGTATAACTCTCCTATATATAAAACACACAGTATGTTACTGAGTATATCTCTCCTATATATAAAACACACAGTATGTTACTGAGTATAACTCTCCAATATATATAACACACAGTATGTTACTGAGTATAACTCTCCTATATATAAAACACACAGTATGTTACTGAGTATAACTCTCCAATATATAAAACACACAGTATGTTACTGAGTATAACTCTGGTATATATAAAACACACTGTATGTTACTGAGTATAACTCTCCAATATATAAAACACACAGTATGTTACTGAGTATAACTCTCCTATATATAAAACACACAGTATGTTACTGAGTATAACTCTCCCATATATAAAACACACAGTATGTTACTGAGTATAACTCTCCAATATATAAAACACACAGTATGTTACTGAGTATAACTCTCCTATATATAAAACACACAGTATGTTACTGAGTATAACTCTCCTATATCTAAAACACACAGTATGTTACTGAGTATAACTCTCCAATATATAAAACACACAGTATGTTACTGAGTATAACTCTCCAATATATAAAACACACAGTATGTTACTGAGTATAACTCTCCAATATATAAAACACACAGTATGTTACTGAGTATAACTCTCCTATATATATAACATACAGTATGTTACTGAGTATAACTCTCCAATATATAAAACACACAGTATGTTACTGAGTATAACTCTCCTATATATAAAACACACAGTATGTTACTGAGTATAACTCTCCTATATCTAAAACACACAGTATGTTACTGAGTATAACTCTCCAATATATAAAACACACAGTATGTTACTGAGTATAACTCTCCAATATATAAAACACACAGTATGTTACTGAGTATAACTCTCCTATATATAAAACACACAGTATGTTACTGAGTATAACTCTCCTATATATAAAACACACAGTATGTTACTGAGTATAACTCTCCAATATATATAACACACAGTATGTTACTGAGTATAACTCTCCTATATATAAAACACACAGTATGTTACTGAGTATAACTCTCCAATATATAAAACACACAGTATGTTACTGAGTATAACTCTCCTATATATAAAACACACAGTATGTTACTGAGTATAACTCTCCAATATATAAAACACACAGTATGTTACTGAGTATAACTCTCCTATATATAAAACACACAGTATGTAACTGAGTATAACTCTCCAATATATAAAACACACAGTATGTTACTGAGTATAACTCTCCAATATATAAAACACACAGTATGTTACTGAGTATAACTCTCCTATATATAAAACACACAGTATGTAACTGAGTATAACTCTCCCATATATAAAACACACAGTATGTTACTGAGTATAACTCTCCTATATATAAAACACACAGTATGTTACTGAGTATAACTCTCCTATATATAAAACACACAGTATGTTACTGAGTATAACTCTCCAATATATAAAACACACAGTATGTTACTGAGTATAACTCTCCTATATATAAAACACACAGTATGTTACTGAGTATAACTCTCCCATATATAAAACACACAGTATGTTACTGAGTATAACTCTCCAATATATAAAACACACAGTATGTTACTGAGTATAACTCTCCTATATATAAAACACACAGTTTGTTACTGAGTATAACTCTCCTATATATAAAACACACAATTTGTTACTGAGTATAACTCTCTTATATATAAAACACAACTAAATGTTATTGAGTATGGCACTTCTCTATATATTACACATTGTGTATTACTGGTGTATATATAGCACACTGTGTGTTACTGTTGTATTTTTAGCACACTGTGCATTACCGGTGTATATTTAGCACACTGCGTTACTGGTGCATATTTAGCACACTGTGCGTTACTGGTGTATATTTAGCACACTGTACGTTACTGGTGTATATTTAGCACACTGCGTTACTGGTGTATATTTAGCACACTGTGCGTTACTGGTGTATATTTAGCACACTGTGTATTACTGGGACTGCAGTCGTCTCTGTTTAATCAAAGATGTTTTTCCCAGAAGTCATGAACGCCATCGGCCAAATGGCCGACATCTGTGCTATGATGAATGTATGACTCTGAGTTGTGTCAGAATTCCATCAGTCAGAGACGAATCCGCATGGGTGCGGGAACACGGATCCATTTTGAAAAAAACTGTTGTTTTACTTTTACCAATCACATGTGCTGAAGCGTTGGATCCAGGGACAGTGGGACACATCTGTCAGTATTTTGAGACTGCTCTGTTGAGCAGAAAGCAGTAAATAAGCGGGGATTCAGGCTGGTAGACCAGCCGTACGATTTGACTTGATGTACAATGGGTGGTCCACCTGATCACATAAGATTCAAGCTCAGAGGATTAAACTGTTTTGAGTAGTTCTGAGACTACCCAGCTCTGATTCCAGCAGAGACCGCTGGTGAAGCAACACCTCGATTTAAAAATTCTCATCCCTCCATGTCCTCACCGATCCCTCCCTCTGTAATCTCCTCTCGCCCCACAACCCTCCAAAATATCTGCACTCCTCCAATCTGGCCTCTTGAACATCCCCGATTTTAATCACCCAACCATTGGTGGCCATGCCTTCAGCTATCTAGTCTCTAAGCCTGGAATCCCCTCTCTAAAACTTACTGCCTCTCCATCTCTTTTTCCTTCTTTAAAACACTCCTTAAATTCTATCTTTATGACCCTGTCCCAATATCTCTTTATCTGGTTCAGTGGCAAATTTTGTCTGATAATTCTCCTGTGAAGGGCCTTGGGACATTTTACTCCACTTAAACTGCTATATAAATGCAAGTTGCTGTTTGAATTCTGACCAATTTTTTTCTCTCTGTCTCTCTCAAAGGTGCCAGAAATGTTGGGCTTCGCCTCAGGAAGCTCTCGTTCTGTTTTGGATCAGACATTCGGAACTTTAAAGGAGTCCTGTGCTAAGGACGTTTTGCTTCCGATGCAAGACACAGGGAGCTTGGACACGCAACCCACGAGCCCAAGTCAGAGGTCCCAGCGTGAGAGGGAGAGACACTCGTGTGTGCTGTTACCCCCCCAGTCCTTGGCGGAAGGCTTGATGTCCAAGGCAGCTAGTTATGACACAGTCCATGATATCAAGACCCAGGACCTCGATGCACACTTCACCTTTGAAGGCAGCAGCTTCTTTGATATTCAAATGGGGCTCAGCCCCTTCCCCATTGATGACCCCGATTTCCCTCTCAGCCCCCACGTCATTAAGCGGAGAAGAGGAGGCATTGTGGAGCAACGGGACATTATCAAAGCTCATCAGGCTCATAAGATGCAGAGCACCCCACAGGCTAGGCGTAAGGAATGGGAGTAAGTGCGACTTGGTGCCATTTGAAGCAGCACTCCGGTCCATTGGGACCTCTCATTGGCTGTCCTCGATATTCGGTGTAGATGTGATGGGAAACAGTGAAAACACAAATCAATCCCAACACTGGGGTCAAATACTACTGTTTAATTGTGGCTAGCACCGCAGCCTCACAGCTCCAGCGACCCGGGTTCGATTCTGGGTACTGCCTGCGCGGAGTTTGCAAGTTCTCCCTGTGACCGCGTGGGTTTTCGTCGGGTGCTCCGGTTTCCTCCCACAGCCAAAGACTTGCAGGTTGATCGGTAAATTGGCCATTGTAAATTGCCCCTAGTGCAGGTAGGTGGTAGGGGAATTGAGGGAAGGTGGGGATGTGGTAGGGAATATGGGATTAGGGTAGGATTAATGGTCAGCACAGACTCGGTGGGCCGAAGGGCCTGTTTCAGTGCTGTATCTCGAAATAAAATAAAAAATTGAAAAGCCTAGAAAAAGAGTTCGTGGCTAGAGTGCACAGGAGGGAAAGAACAGGGGAGAAGATCAGATCAACTAGCATGTGACGTCAAACTGAATTCAAAAACTGTAGGAGGAAGGCGATATTGAGGGTGGGTAGACTGAGGGTGGAGTGAGTGAGGGAGAGGAGGGAGGAGAGACTGAGGAAGAAGACATAAGTATGACAAAAAACAGGTTAATAGATTGGAGGAAAGCTGATTTTGATGGACTGAGATAGAACTTGAGAAATAAAAGGGACAAAAATATTAACAAACAATGGGAAACATTTAAAACCATGTTCAACAGAGTGCAGGAAAAATATATTCTGCTAAAAGGAAAGAACAAACCAAACATGAATGAGACTCCATGGATGAATAGCAGACCAAAGGTCTTTCGACAGCACCTTCCAAACTTGCGACCTCTGCCACCTAGAAGGACAAGGGCAGCAGATGCATGGGAACACCACCACCTGCAAGTTCCCCTCCAAGTCACACACCATCCTGACTTGGAAATATATCACTGTCTTTGGGTCAAAATCCTGGAACTCCCTTCCTAACAGCACTGTGGATATACCTACCCCACATGGACTGCAGCGGTTCAAGAAGGCAGCTCACCACCACCTTCTCAAGGGCAATTAGGGATGGGCAATAAATGCTGGCCTGGCCAGCGATGCCCACATCCCCATAAAATGAATAAAAATACACATGAGGGAACAATTGAGGATCGGAAAGAAGCAGAGGAGTGCATCATAAAAAAGAATATGAAGAGATTAGGAGAGAAGCAAAAAAAAATTAAGGCAAAGAGGAAATATGAAATTAAATTATTAAGGAATATAAAACAGATTCATAAAATATTTTACAGACACATCAATATAATAGGAAGGCTGGGACGGGAATAGTGGAGGTGTGCAAAGAAAACCCGACATGAGCCCGAATTCTGGACCAGGAAGTCCGACCCCACCTGACCCGAACCCGACACATGTCGTCGGGACCCGTTGGGGTTGGGTCGGGTGACAGGCCTTTACATCAGTACATGGGTAAAGGCCCGCTACTCGACCTGACCCTGACGGGATCCGACAGCAAGTGTTGGGTTCGGTTCGGGTCGGGTCGGGTTGGGTTGGGCTTCCGGGTCCACCATAACGACTTGGGTCCGGTTTCCTTTGCACACCTCTAGGGAATACGACCATTGAGGGGCAGACAAGATAATACAAAACTAGGGTCCTGGATAATATTTAAAGAACATGTGCACAAATTACAACAATTATTCATTCCTTTCTGGCGCAAAAATAAAACCGGAAAGGTGGTTCAGCTGTGGCTTACAAAAGAAATTAGGGATAGTATTCGATCCAAAGAGGAGGCATATAAAATTGCCAGAAAAAGCAGTAAGTCTGAGGATTGGGAGCAGTTTAGAATTCAGCAAAGCAGGACAAAGAGGTTCATTAAGCGGGGGAAAATAGAGTATGAGAGTAAACTTGCGAGGAACATAAAAACTGACTGTTAAAGCATATGCAAAGAAAAAAAGATTACTGAAGACAAATGTAGGTCCCTTACAGTCTGAAATGGAGAAATTACAATGGGGAACAAAGAAATGGCAGAACAATTAAACACATACTTTGGTTCTGTCTTCACAAACGAGGACACAAATAACCTCCCAGAAATGTTCGGGAACCAAGGGTCTAATGAGAGGGAGGAACTGAAGGAAATCAGTATTAGTACAAAAATAGTGCTGGGATATTAATGGGGTTAAAGGCTGACAAATCCCCAAGGTCTGATAATCTACATCCCACAGTACTAAAGGAATGGCCCTGGAAATAGTGGATACATTGGTGGTCATCTTCCAAACTTCTATAGACTCTGGAGCAATTCCTGCAGGTTGGATGGTAGCAAATGTAACCCCACTATTTAAAAAAGGAGGGAGAGAAAAAACAGGGAATTACAGACCAGTTAGCCTTACTTCATTACTGGGGAAAATGCGAGAGTCCATTATAAAGGATGTGATAGCAGAACACCTAGAAAGCATAAATGGGATTGGGCAAAGTCAGCTTGGGTTTACGAAAGGGAAATCATGCTTAACAAATCAAACAAAAGAACAAAGAACAGTACAGCACAGGAACAGGCCATTCGGCCCTCCAAGCCTGCGCCGACCTTGATGCCTGGCACTTCCGGGGCCCATATCCCTCTGTTCCCTTCCTATTCATATATTTGTCAAAATATCTCTTAAACTTCGATATCATATCTGCTTCCACCACCTCCCCTTGAAGCAATTTCCAAGCACTCACCACCCTCTGTGTAAAAAACCTGCCTCGCACATCCCCTCTAAACTTTGCCCCTCACACCTTAAACCTGTGTCCCCTAGTAACTGACTCTTCCACCCTGGGAAAAAACTTCTGACTATCCACTCTGTCCATGCCGAAGTTTTTTGAGGATGTAACTAGTAGAATAGATAAGGGAGAACCAGTGGATGTGGTGTATTTGGAATATTTTCAGAAGGCTTTTGATAAGGTCCCACATCAGAGGTTAGTGTGCAAAATTAAAGCACATGGGATTGGGGGTAATATACTGGCATGGATTGAGAATTGTTTGACAGACAGGAAACAGAGAGTAGGAATAAACGGCTCTTTTTCCAGGTGGCAGGCAGTGACTAGTGGAGTACCACAGGGATCAGTACTTGGGTCCCAGCTATTCACAATATATATTAATGACTTGGGTGAGGGAACTAAATGCAACATTTCCAGGTTTGCAGACGACACAAAGCTGGGGGGGAATGTGAGCTGTGAGGAGGATGCAAAGAGGCTTCAATGTGATTTGGACAAGTTGGGTGAGTGGGTAAATGCATGGCAGATGCAGTATAACGTGGATAAATATGAGGTTATCCACTTTGGCTGTAAAAACTGAAAGGTAGATTATTATCTGAACGGTGATAGATTGGGAAAGGGGGAGGTGCAACGAGACCTGGGTGTCCTTGTACACCAGTCGCTGAAAGCAAGCATTCAGGTGCAGCAAGCAATTAGGAAGGCGAATGATATGTTGGCCTTCATTGCAAGAGGATTTGAGTACAGGAGCAAGGATGTCTTACTGCAGTTACACAGGGCCTTGGTGAGACCACATCTGAAGTATTGTGTGCAGTTTTGGTCTCCTTACCTGAGGAAGGATGTTCTTCCCAGGGAGGGAGTGCAAAGAAAATTTACTAGGCTGATTCCTGGGATGGCAGGATTGGCGTATGAGGAGAGATTGTGTCGACTAGGCCTATATTTACTAGAGTTTAGAAGACAGGGGATCTCATAGAAACCTATAAAATTCTAACAGGACTAGACAGGCTAGATGCAGGAAGGATTTTCCTGATGGCTGGGGAGTCCAGAACCAGGGGTCACAGTCTCAGGATATGGGGTATGGCATTTAGAACTGAGATAAGGAGAAATTTCTTCACTCAAAGGGTGGTGAACCTGTGGAATTTTCTACCGCAGAAGGCAGTGGAGGCCAAGTCATTAAATATATTCAAGAAAGAGGTAGATATATTTCTTAAATCCAAAGGGATCAAGGGATATGGGGAGAAAGCAGGAACAGGGTACTGAATTAGACGATCTATTTTTGAATGGCGGAGCAGGCCTGGAGAACCGAATGGCCTACTCCTGCTCCTATTTTCTATGTTTCTAAGAGCACAGGAAATGATAGAGAGATGGCAGAAATATTAAATATTTATTTAGCTTTGGTATTTACCGGGAAGCTAGCACAGATAGACATGACATTGAAGGATGAGATGAACAATGAGATAAGTGTATTTAAATTAAAAAGGAGATATATTGAATAAAGGGAAGATAAAACCCCTGGTCCGGATAGATTGCATCCATGCATTTTAAAAGAATCTAGGGACTTATTTAATACATATTCACACAAATACACATATTTAATAATTCATTCGAAAAAGGTATAGTGCCAGAGGACTGGCAAATAACTAACATAATTGCTATATATTTAAGAAGGGGTCAGAACATGCCCAGGAAATTATAGACCAGTCAGCTTAGGAAAATACTGGAATCCCTACTAAAGGAAAGAATAAAAGAACATCTAGAAAAGAAACTTAGAATAATGAATAGTCGTCATGGATTTCAAAAGGGAAAATCTCATTTGACCAACCTTATTGAATTTTGTGAGGAGGTAAGAGAGAGAGAGAGTAGACAATGGTAATGCAGTAGATGTAATTTATCTAGATTTTCACAAGGCCTTGATAAGTTGCCCCATAATAGACTAATGGACAAGATCAGAGAATGTGGAGTCAGGGGACAAGTGGCAGAATGGATTGCGAGCTGGTTTCAGGATAGAAAGCAGAGAGTGGGAGTAAGTTGCAGTTACTCAGAGTGTCAGAAAGTAGGAAGTGGTGTTCCACAAGGATCAGTGCTGGGACCACTGCTGTTCACAATTTACATTAATGAACTGGACTTTGGAATCAAAAACACAATTTCTAAATTTGCGGATGACACCAAATTGTGGGGAATAGTCAATATTGCAACGGGACTACAACAAATTACAGGAGGACATTAATAAACTTGCAGTATGGGCAAATAATTAGCAAATGAAGTTCAACAGGGACAAATGTAAGGTACATTTGTTTGGAAGAATATTCTCCTTCTTTGGCCTCCTTGTCTCGAGAGACAATGGGTAAGCGCCTAGAGGTGGTCAGTGGTTTGTGAAGCAGCGCCTGGAGTGGCTATAAAGGCCAATTCTAGAGTAACAGACTCTTCCACAGGTGCTGCAGATAAAATTGATTGTCGAGGCTGTTACACAGTTGGATCTCCCCTTGCACTTTTGTCTTTTTCCTGCCAACTGCTAAGTCTCTTTGACTCGCCACTCTTTAGCCCCGCCCTTATGGCTGTTCACCAGCTCTGGAAGAATATTGATTGGAAGGTGTGAGTTGAGGAACAAAGGGATCTCGGAGTACAAATACACCAATCACTGAAAGTTCTCCACAGGTTAGCAAGGCCTTTAAAGAAACGCAAACCAAGCTCCATGTTTTATTTCTAGAGGGATTGAATTAAAAAGTAGGGAAGTTATGCAAAACCTGTATCGAACCTTGGTTAGACCACATTTGGAGTACTGGGTACAGTTTTGGTGTCATATAGAAATGATAGAGACACTAGAGAGAGTGCAGAGAAGATTTACAAAGATGATGCCTGAAATGCATGGGTATACATAACAGGAAAGGATTGTTAGGCTGGGTCTCTCCTCCTGAAAAAGGAAGGCTGAGCGGAGACCCATAATAGAGGCTTTTAAAATTATGAAACGTTTTGATAGAGTTGATACAGAGAATGTTTCCACTTGTGGGGAAAAGCAGAACTAGAAGCCATCAATATAAGATAGTCACCGAGAAATCCAATAGGGAATTCAGAAGAAACTTCTTTACCCAAAGAATGGTGAGAATGTGGAACCCATTACCACAGGGAGTGGTTGAAGTGTATAGTATAGATACATTTAAGGGAAAGATAGACAAGCATATGAGGGAGAAGGGAGCAGAGGGTTGTGCTGACAGATTTAGATGAGGAAAGACGGGAGCTCGAGCGGAGCATAAACGTCAGTATGACCCTGGTTGGGCCGAATGGCCTGTTTCTGTGCTGTATATCCTCTGTACTGTAAATTTAATGTCATTAATTTTCAATCGTATACAGTGCAGCCATGGTGGAGAGAGTGGGATTGGGCTGTGCTGTTAAAGAAGTCTTGGTGAGTTGCTGCACTGCTTCTTGGAGACAGCACACACTGCAGCAACAGGTGGTGAGTGGCTAGTTGTTTTAAATGGCTTACCACAAAAGCAGCCTCCTGCCTCCAAGCTGCCTTAGTTGAGCTGCTGTATGAAACGCCTGGGGAACAGCAGATGTCCTCGCTTGGTGTAATGTTTCACAATGTGTGAAAAGCACGGGATCCTGTCACGTGACACATTTCATGGTGATCTCCTGTTTCCTCCCAGTTTTACATACACAGCCTGTCATCCTCTGAGTCACACTGCAGCTGACAGAATGACTCCTCATTCAAACACTTAATACATTTCCTCTTAGCAAGCAATTCACAGTTGGCCTTAGCTAACACTGAGTACAGCTTTTAGCCAACTTCCCCTGGGAGTGTTTGATGGGACAGTATAGAGGGCAGCTTTACTCTGCATCTAACCCCGTTTTATTTTCAAGGCGGCCTTTATTCCTCAGGCCCCCTTTATATACATATTTTTTAAATAACTTTATTAAAAATCGAATAAATAAACAAAAAACTCAAAATAAAATGCCATTCTCGGCGTCGACAATGCACTCCAGTCCCTGCAGTGCCCACCGGTCGCGGAAGGCCTCAAGCGTACCGGCGGACACTGCGTGCTCCTTCTCCAGGGACACCCAGGTGCGAACATAACCTCGGAAGAGGGGCAGGCAATCAGAGAGGATGGACCCCCCACAATGGCACGCAACCTGGTCCTGTGAATTGCCACCTTGGCTAGGCCCAGAAGCAGACCGACGAGGAGATCCTCCTCCTGGCCCACGCCCCTCCGCGTTGGGTGCCCAAAGATCAGGAGCCTGGGGCTGAAGTGCAGCCAGAACTTGAGGAGCAGCCCCTTCAAATACTCAAAGAGTGGCTGCAAACTCGCACACTCCGTATATACATGGAACATGGACTCGTCCAGGCCTCAGAAATTACAGGCAGCCTGGGAGTCCGTGAACCTACTTAAAAGTCGATTGCACGGGACTGCAATTGATGATTTGGAGTTGGGGACCACGTGTAGGGTGTCAAAGTTTGCAGATGACACTAAGATGAGTGGCAGAGCAAAGTGTGCAGATGACTGTGAAACTTTGCAGAGGAACATAGATACATTGAGTGAGTGGGCAAAGGTCTGGCAGATGGAATACAATGTTAATAAATGTGAAGTCATTCATTTCGGTAGGAGTAACAGTAAAAAGGATTATTACTTGAATGGTAAAAAGTTGCAGCATGCTGCTATGCAGAGGGACCTGGGTGTCCTTGTGCATGAATCGCAGAAGGTTGGTCTGCAGGTACAGCAAATAATTAGGAAGGCAAATGAAATTTTGTCCTTCATAGCTAAAGGGATTGAGTTTAAAAGCAGAGAGTTTATGTTGCAGCTGTATAAGGTACTGGTGAGGCCGCACCTGGAGTACTGTGTGCAGTTTTGGTCTCCTTACTTGAGAAAGGATGTACTGGCACTGGAGAGGGTGCAGAGGAGGTTCACTAGGTTGATTCCGGAGTTGAGGGGGTTGGCTTATGAGGAGAGACTGAGTAGATTGGAATTATATCCATTGGAATTCAGAAGAATAAGGGGGGATCTTAGAAAAACATACAAAATTATGAAGGGAATAGATAAGATACAAGTAGAGAGGATGTTTCCACTGGCAGGTGAAGCTAGGACAAGAGGGCATAGCCTCAAGATTAGAGGGAGCAGATTTAGGAATGAATTAAGAAGGAACTTCTTCACCCAGAGGGTTGTTAATCTATGGAATTCCTTGCCCAGTGAAGTAGTTGACGCTTCTTCAGTAAATGTCTTTAAAGCTAAGGTAGATATCTTTTTGAACAATAAAGGAATTAAGGGATATGGTGAGAGCGCAGGTAAGAGGATCTGAGTCCACGAAAAGATCAGCCATGATCTTATTGAATGGCGGAGCAGGCTCGAGGGGCCGGACGGCCTACTCCTGCTCCTAGTTCTTATGATCTTATGACTGCCCTGTGCAACACCCTCCACCCCAGGTCCCCGATGTAAAGGGGGAGGACTCCCGCATAGAGAGATCTCCATCGGGGTTTCCCCTCGCCGCCAGATGGCAACGCGGACCGCCAGGGTGTGTCCGGCCGGCTGACGATGGCGAGGAAGTGGAGAGTGTGCAGGAGCAGCCTGTAAAGGAAATCCCTCTGCGCTGATTGGAATGGCACAGAGGGCATTTCCAAGAGGCGGCTCGGGTTATGCGGGCCCGGCTCCCGAGGAGGGTTTCAGGGCCTGGGTCCGATGAGCAGTTCCGGCCGAGCGGGGGTCAGCTCAGCCGGGAGCGCTCCGCACTCCCAAGCCCCCTCGCCACCTGCAGTGAGGGGCGTCCCGGGAGCTTCGGCTACTCCTCCACCCGTCGGTCCGTCCCCAGAGTCGGCCGCCCGGACAGCCGAGGCGCTCTCCTCCACCAGCCGGGGGGTGCCCTGACTGAAATCGACCATGTTCCAGACTCTGAATAGATCCCGGTAAAAGACAGGCAACTCCCTCAGAGAGGTGCAGCTAACGGTCTCCACCAGGAGCTGTGTGTTGTCTTGAAGGCAGTGACTCTGGTGGAAAAACTACGTCGCCAGCACACACCATCTGGGAGGATGCTCGATGTACAGGTATCTCTGCAGGGTCCGAAGGCGGAGAGTCGCAGCTTGGGTGCGGACACACACCAGCGACTGGCCGCCCTCCTCAATCGGGAGGCTCAGGAGTGCGGCAGAGACCCAGTGTTTCCTCTTGCCCCAGAAGAATTCGATGAGTTTCTTCTAGATCTTGGTGGTGAATGCAGGGGGCGGGGCCAAAGTGACCAACCAGTACCACAGCATGGAGGCCACCAGTTGGTTTATGACCAGTGCTCGGCCCCTGTAGGAAAGCACTCAGAGCAGTCCTGTCCAGCGCCCCAGCCAAGTGGTGACGTTCGCCTCCAACTCCTGCCAGTTTGCCGGCCAGGCTCCCTTGAGGGGCTAAGGTGAACTCCCAGATAGAGGAGGTGCGTGGTGCTCCACGCAAAAGGTGTCAACTCGTTCGGTAGGGAGTCCACCCGCCACTGACCCACCAGGGGTCCGAAACATTTCTCCCAATTGATCCTGGCGGAGGACGCGGCAGAAAAGGTCTGCTGGCAGTCGCGCATCCTCCGCAAGTCCAGGGGATCTGTGATTGCGAGGAGCATGTCATTGGCATAATCTGAGAGGACAACCCGCATACCCGGCCATTGCAGAGCCAAAACCGCCAACCTCCTGTGAAGCAGGCACAGGAACGGCTCCACGCAGATGGTGTGTAATTGGACGCGGGGCATCCCTGACGCACTCCTCTCCCAAAGCAAAGGGGCGCCGTCAAGGACCAGATACTCTGTGGCGCTGTACAAAAATCGGACCCGGGCCACAAAATGCGGCTGAAGTCCGAACGCGCGCAGAGCTACGAAAATATATTCGTGATCCACCCTGTCAAACGCCTTCTCCTGATCGAGGGAGAGAAAGACGACCGACTGACCAGTCCTCCGGGAAAGATGGATCAGGTCCCGGACCAGGTGGATCTTGTCCTGGATGGACCAGCCCGGGACCGTGTAGGACTGGTCGGGGTGGATCATGTCGGCCAGCACAGAGCCCAGGCGGGTAGACATAGCCCGGGCAAAGATCTTATAATCCGTGCTGAGGAGGGAGACCGGATGCCAGTTTTTAAGCAGGTGGAGATCACCCGTCTTAGGCAGCAGGGCAATGACTGCCCTGCACCATGAGAGGAGCATCTCCCCGGTTGCCAGGCTTTCCCCCAGGACCTGTGCATAATCACCCCCCAGGATGTCCCAGAATGCCCTGAGGATCTCCACAGTCAGCCCGTCCAGCCCTGGGGATTTGCCCCTTGAGAGCTGGTGGAGGGCGCCGGTCAGCTTTGCCAACGTGAGCGGAGTCTCCAATCCTTCGGCACACCCTGGGCTGACCTCCGGAAGGTCCTCCCACAAAACTCTGCGCGCATCCTCACTGGAGGGATCCGGAGAGAACAATGCACTGTAATAGGTACGGATCAAAAGGCCCATTCCCTCCGGATCCGTGACAGAGGATCCGTTGTCGGCCAGCAGCTCAACGAGCTGCTTTCGGACCCCCCGCCATTTTCCAGTGAGTAGAAGAAGGGTGAGGCGTGGTCCAAATCTTTCAAAATGTGGTCTCTCAGCACGCCCTTCTTCTCTTTGTATGCCTGCCACAGGGCTGGGTCTGCGGCAGCATGACCGAGACGTGAGTAAAAGTTAAGCACTCCCTCCCGGCTTCCCGCCTCTTGGTTGATCCCTTCCCGTACTCCTGACAGAAGACATGGATGTGAGTCTTGCCCACATCCCACCATAGTCTCAAGGAGGGGAAGCCCCCCTGCTTCCTTCTCCAATCGGTCCAGAATCGATGGAACAAGTCCCAGAATCTCTCGTCCTCCAGTAGCCGGTTGTTAAAGTGCCAGTACGCAGACCCGGCCCGCGGGCGGAGCGGAGTGAACTCCACCCACACCAGGTGGTGGTCCGAGCACGGCACTAGCCGCATGGTGGCCGCCAAGACATGGGAGACGTACGCCTGCGACTTGTAGAGGCGGTCGATTCGGGACCCACGTCTTCCAGACCTCCATGTGAAGGCGCTGGAGTCGGGATGGAGATTCCTCCAGACATCCACCAAGTTGAGGGAGCTGATCACCTTGGCTGCGCTGGGGACTGGAACGATCCCTTACCTCGAGTGTACAGTTAAAATCCCTCCCGAGGATGATGCACTCACTGCTATTGATAGTGCTCAAAAGAGTGGACACTTCTTCAAAGAAATGCGTTTGCACCGGGCCTGGGTGTGTACATATTCACAAAGTGGAGCGGCACGCTACCAAGCCAAACGGCGAGGTGGAGCAAGCAGCCCGGCACTAGCTCCTTGACCCCCAAGATGCCCGGCTGAAAGGTCGGGGCCAACAAGATAGCCACCCCACTAGAAATAGGGGTGAGGTGACTCATGTAGACCCCACCCTACCACTCCAGGAGCCAGGTGGCTTTGTCTCCCGGAATGGTGTGGGTTTCCTGCAGAAAGCTCACCGCGTATCTCCCTTCCCTGAGGACTGAGAGATTGTGAAATCTGCGGTGAGACCCCCTGCTGCCATTGATGTTGAGGCTGGCTATGGTTATCTTCATGTCAAAGGTCCTTTGATCCCATCACCGACACCTTACTGTGAGAAGGGAGCGAAGGTGCACCTCTCCTTCCAGTTCCCCAGCAACCCTCTGAGGAACGCTTTAAACCGACACGTCTCAACCAGTTTCACGCCCGCGCCCTTCCCCGCCTTCTTAAAGACGGCACGGACGGACTGGATGATCAGCGCCAAACTCAACTACCGGCCGGGGGCCAGCTGAACTTTATGGAGGCAACTCCTCCGTGCTGGGAGGAATTCCCAGAATTCGACGGTGGGGATGAGAGGAGATTCAGTCGGAGCCACAAGGGAGTCCACCACCTCACTGGCAATGGATTCAAGATCGTCCTCCGTGTCCCACACTGAGTCCACATCCTCCTCCGGGTCGTCACCACCAGCGGCCGACACACCCACTACACACTGTGGGGCGGACGTCCCAGCCGCACCAGCTGGTCCCACCTCCGTCACAATCCCACCTCCAGGAGCGATGGCAGAGGAGTCATCTCTAGGTTCATCTATTGGGCTGGAACTTACTGGGCGCCAGCGGTTCAGGACCCCACTCCACCTCCGTCCCCAGGCAGTGAGCATCTCAGGGGAGATGCTAGTTCCTGACTCTGGAAATCCAGCCGAAGCCGGGAATGGAGGCAGAGAGAGGAGGCCATCTCCCGCTCTGCCAGCAGTCAAAGACCCAGCAGATGAGGCAGCATTTTCAACCATAACTGGGTCAGGTATATGCTGGTTGAGAGTTGATTTTTTACTGGGAGGGCTGACCCTTCGGGCCTTACCCTTCCCTCTACTCAGGGCACCCAACCCAGTGGCAGAATGGGAGGCTTCTTCAGGAGCATCCCCAGGATCCCCTACCACAAGTAGGGCTCCACTTGCTCCTTCAGGAGGGGCTGCATGTACAGGGGTCTTCCCCTCCCCTCCATCCTGAGGGTTAGGGAGCTCCTGCCCAGGCTTTACAGCCTTGAGGGTGGTGGCAGAGGGACCTGGGGACCCGAAACAGGAGACAGCTCCCCTCCAACAGATGGGCCCTGCCCCTCAGGGCCCTGTGTTACCTTTGTGCAGGGGTGCCTTCTCTTCTTTTTCCCACTAGGGCGCGGAGGCTCAGAGAACTCCATGTCATCAGAGGCCTCCGCCTCTGCGCCCTGCTTTTGCCTGGTTACCCTGGGCTTGAGCTCAGTCCTGGGGCAGGTGGGTTCCCCGGGAGCGGGCCTTGGGCTGAGCTCAGGCTTGGGTTGTGCCATGGTGTCCAGGGGACGCACCTCTTGGTGTTTATTCTTTCTCCATGACTTCCTTCCACTCAGAAGTGCACGTCCTCCTCATCGGAGGCCATGAAAACTATGGCCTCCAGAACCGACTGAGCGGTGTTTGTTGCAGGCATGGGGGGAGTGGAGAGAGGTGTGGTGGCGCCACCCTGGGCCGCCGAGGTGGAGCTGGCGGCTGGGAGGTTGGGGCAGCTCTTTCAAACATGCCTCACCCCCTTGCAGGCATGGCACAGCGCCCTGTCCGAGGTCCAGAAGACGCGGTAGGCCATCCCCTGGAACTGAACAGCAAAATGGCCTTCCGTGACCTCCTCCCATGCCAGCTGCATGAATAGCTGGTGGCAGAAGGAGTAGACATGTCAGAGGCTGTTCTCCTGAAGACCGAGTGGGACTGGGTGAGCCCCGACCTTACCTATCGCAGTTGGTGCAGGTGGGGGAGGAGGAGATCATCTGGAATGAAGAGCGGGACGTTTGATGGAATCGCACGTTGTGCAATGGCATCCAGAAGGTCCACTGGCAGGAAAGTCCCTCTGACGGCGAGCCCCATGCTCAGGGCCAGGGCTACTGTTGGCTTGGTCTTCAGGAAAAACACTACCTTCCTGTACATCTTTGAGGCTGCAACAATAGCTGAGGGGCCAACAACCTTGGCCATTGCCTTAATGCAAGCCTCAATCGTCATAATTGGGTGGGTGTAACTCTTCACCCCATGCTTTGACACCAAAATTTTAAATGGTGACGGGGCTACAGGGGTGGCTGTCGCAGCTGCTACAGCATAGGGAGGCCCCGCCACCGGAGAGGACTGTGAAGCCATAGGTTAGAAGAATCACACCCGCCGTTGAATAAAATAGAGTTGAGAGAGAGAGAAAAATAATAATAATAAATTGTCCCACAAATACTTTTCTGAGGGTTATGGCAACTCTAGAGAGGCTGAAGGAGAAGAAGGCCAGGAGGAATCAATCTCTTTGCAGTTGTTATTGCAAGGCAGTCCTTTTGCTGGTCTTCCAGTTGGTGGTGGTGGTGGAGGAGGGAGGGACGATGTCTTCACTTGGGACAGCTTTATGCTGCTCAGGCAAACTTTGCTTCCTGTATTGAGGGAAAACAGAAAAGAGAAAGTTTCTTCACCTGAGTAGCTCCAGCTATCCCAGGCTAGGTTATTGGGTGGGGAGGGAGCTCCTTTTCAATGCTGTTAAACATAGGAGCCCCCTGTTCAAACAAAACAGCCCACCCATGGTCTTCAGGTCTCTTCTTTCCCCATCCCCACAACAATCAATGAAAGAGTTTCAAAAATCCAATCTCACAAGAGCTGTCAGTTCTTTTGGCCTCCTGTTTTCCTCTGTTAGAATAAGGATAGATGGAAAAGCCTTCCTTTCAATCCCAATCTTTCTCCTTGCAGCAATCACACAGCCTCCAGCTTCCAGTTTCCAGCAGACAGCCACAGTCAGCTGAACCTCGTTAACCACTCAGCACCTCCAATCAGGCAGCAGAAACCCAGTGATGTACTCGCCCTGGGAGTATTGGATGGGTCAGTGTGGAGGGAGTTTTACTCTGTATCTAACCCTTTTTTTTGGCTGGGACAGTGTAGAGGGAGATTTACTCTGTATCAAACACATGCTGTACCTGCCCTGAGTGTTTGGTGGGGACAGCAATGAGAGATCTTTTCGTGGCATCTATACTGAGTCATACTGGATGGAACTGGGATCATTCTTGTTAATACTGGGATTGTACTGGACATATTCTCTGATCTTTACGCAGTTATTCAGTCCTCAGGTTTCTCTGGGATTGCATTGGGTAGATGTGCTTTGCAGTCTGTACAGGTGATGTTTTGCTATCTGTGCAGGTGAAATCTCACAAAGAACTGGAACCTGTCATGGGAATATCCTGGAAATGGACTTGTTTTATAAGACTCATAGAACCATAGTAATTGACATTGCAGAAGGAGGCCATTCATTCCATTGTGCATTTATCAGCTCTTTGAAAGAACAACACAATTAATCCCACTACTCTGCTCTTTCCCATAGTGCTGCAAATTTTTCATTTTTAAGTATATATCCATTTAACTTTTTATAGACAATCATATTCTGGGAAATTTTGGGGACAATTCTGCCCTCTTCCTCTATCACTCACTCTTCCTCTCTTGTCTCTCAACATTTATCTCTGAAGTAAACCTCCTGCCAATTGCCACCAACTACCCTCCCTTGGCTGATGAATCAGTACTCCTCCATGTTGAACATTACTTGGAAGCGTACTGAGTGTAGCAAGGACACAAAATGGACTCTGGGTGGGGGACTTCAATATTCATCATCAAGAGTGGCTTGGTAGCACCACTACTGACCAAGCAGCTCTAGTCCTTTTTTAGAAAAGAACATATCTGCCAGGTTGGGCCTGCAGCAGGTGGTGACAGAACCAACAACAGGGAGAAAACTTACTTAACTTCATCCTCACCAATGAGGCTGTGGGGGCCATCAGCAGCAGCAGAATGGTATTCCACAACAATCTGTAACCACATTGCCTGGCATTTCCCTCACTCTACTATTACCAGCAAGCCAGGAGACCAACCCTGGTTCAATGAGGAGTGCATGAGAGCATGCCAGGAGCAGCATCAGGCATACCTAAAAATGAGGTACCAACCTGGTGAAGCTACAGCACAGGACTACGTGCACACTAAACAACATAAGCAGCATGCGATGGACAGAGCTAAGCAATCCCACAACCAACGGATCAGATCTAAGCTCAGCAATCCTGCCACATCCTGTCGTGAATGGTGGTGGACAATTAAACAACTAACTGGAGGAGGAGGCTCCACAAATATCCCCATCCTCAATGATGGGGGAGCCCAGAACATCAATGTGAAAGACATGGATGAACCATGCGTTCCCGATGTCCCTGGCATCACAGATGCCAGACTTCAGCCAATTCGATTCACTCTGCATGATGTCAAGAAATGACTGAAGGCACTGGATACTGCAAAGGCTATGGGCCCTGACAATATTCCGGCAATAGTACTGAAAACCTGTGCTCCAGAACTTGCCGCGCCCCTAGCCAAGCTGTTCCAGTATGGCTACAAGACTGGCAACTATCCGGCAATGTGGAAAATTGTCCAGGTATGTCCAGTCCACAAACAGCAGGACAAATACAGCCCGGCTAATTACAACCCCATCAGTCTACTCTCAATCATCAGCAAAGTGATGAAAGGTGTCGTCGCCAGTGCTATGAAGTGGCACTTGCTCAGCAATAACCCACTCAGCGACGCTCAGTTTGGATTCCACCAGGGCCACTTGGCTCCAGCCTCATTACAGTCTTGGTATTCCAGAGGTGAGGTGAGAGTGACTGCCCTTGACATTAAGGAAACATTTGACCGAGTGTGGCATCAAGGAGCCCTAACAAAACTGAAGTCAATTGGAATCGGGGGAAAACTCTCTGCTGGTTGGAGTCATACCTAGCACAAAGGAAGATGGTTGTGGTTGTTGGAGGTCAATCATCTGAGCTCCAGGACATCACTGCAGGAGTTCCTCAGGGTAGTGTCCTACGCCCAACCATCTTCAGCTGCTTCATCTGTGACCTTCCCTCCATCATAAGGTCAGAAGTGGGGATGCTCGCTAATGATTGTACAGTGTTCAGCACCATTCACAACTCCTCAGATAATGAAGCAATCTGTGCCAGCATGTAGAAAGACCAGGACAACATTCCGGTTTGGGCTGATAAGTGGCAAGTAACATTCATGCCACACAAGTGCCAGGCAATGACCATCTCAAACAAGAGAGAATCTAACCATCTCCCCTTGACGTTCAATGGAATTACGATCGCTGAATCCCCCACAATCAATATCCTGAGGTTTACCATTGACCAGAAACTGAACTGGACCAGCCACATAAATACTCTGGCTACAAGAACAGGTCAGAGGCTAGAAATTCTGTGGTGAGTAACTCACCTCCTGACTCTCCAAAGTCTGTCCGCTATCTACAAGGCACAAGTAAGGAGCATGGTGAAATACTCTGCACTTGCCTGGATTGTTGCAGCTCCAACAACTCAAGAAACTTGACATCATCCAGGACAAAGCAGCTTGCTTGATTGGCACCCCATTCACAACCTTCAACATTCACTCTCTCCATCAGCAGCACAGAGTGGCTGCAATGTGTACCATCTATAAGATGCACTGCAGCAACTCACCAAGGCTCCTTCAACAGCACTTTCCAAACCCACAACTTCTACCACCTTGAATGACAAGGACAACAGACGCATGGGAACATGTGAAAGTTCCCCTTCTAATAACACATCATCCTGACTTGGAAATGCATTATCATGCCTTCTTTGTCACTGGATCATGATTCTGGAACTTGAGAACCGTCGCACAGTGATTATGTTACTGCACCAGTAATCCAGAGGACTAAACAAATGATCTGCAGACAGGAGTTCAAATCCCACCATGGAACTGAGGGAATTTAAGCTCAATTAATTAAATAAAGATGGAATAAAAAGCTAGTCTCAGTAAAAGTGACCACGAAACTACCAGACTGTCATATAAATCCATCTGGTTAACTAAAGTCCATGAAGGAAGTCTGTTGTCCTTATCCGGTCCAGCCCAGATGAGACTTCAGACCTACAGCAATCTGGTTGACACTCAACTACCCTCTGAAATAGCCCACCAAGCCACTCAGTTGTATTAAAAACACTACGGAAAAGAAAATACAGATAATTAAACAACTAACTGGAGGAGGAGGTTCCAAAAAGATCCCCAGCCTGAATGATGGGGGAGCCCAGCACATCAGTGCAGAAGACAAGGCTGAAGCATTTGCATCCAACTTTGGCCAGATGTGCCAAGTTGATGATCCATCTCAGCCTCCTCCTGAAGTCCCCAGCATCACAGATGTCAGTCTTCAGTCAATTCAATTTATCTTCACTCTTTGCCACACCTCAAAGTTTGCATCATCAGCAAATTTAAAAAAATTACTTTGTATTCCAATACAGAAGTTATTTATATATAGCAACAAAAAGCAGTGGTCCTAGCATTGATCCTTGGGGAACACCACCGTCTACCATCCTCCACTCTAAAAATAATCATTTACCACATCTCACTGTTATCTATCTCCCCTTAAGCCAATTTTTTATCCAAGCTGACACTTACCCTCCTAGTCCATGAGCCTCAGTTTTGTTAACCAGCCTTTTATGTGGATTTTGTCAAACTCATTCTTAAAATCTATATAGTCAACATTCATTGCTTTCCCTTCAACAACCTTCTCTGTTACTTCATCAGAAAATTCAATTAGATTAGTCAAGCACGATCTGCCTTTTACAAACCCGTGCTGGTTCTCCTTAATAAACACAAACCTCTCCAAGTGCCTATTGATTTTTTCCCTTGATTATTGTTTCTAAAATCTTACCCCCCCACTGATTTTAAACTAACTGGCCTGAAGTTACTAAGAATGTCCTTATGACCTTTCTTGAACAAGATTGTCACATTTGCCACTCTCCAATCCTTTGGCACCTATCCATATCCAGGGAAGATTGGAAGATTATGGAAAGCCCTTCCGCTATCTCCAACCCCACTTCCTTTAGGAACCTGGGAAGCAATCCATCTGAACCAGGCAACTTATCCACTCTAAGTTTAGCCAGCCTTTGCAGTACATTTTCCCTATCAATTATCACCCCATCCATTACCTCTACCATCTCTGCTCCTGCTGATATTTTTTCAGCATCCTCTTCATTAGTAAACGCCAATGCAAAGAACTCATTAATTATTCTAGCATTGTCCTGTGCCTCAAAGCATATATCAACCTCCTTGTCCCACCCCACCTCTTACTACTGCTTACTATTTACATGCTGGCGGAAGATTTTATGTTAACTGCCATTCTGTTTTTATTTATTTTGTGATCGTCATAAGCTTTCTTTTTCTGCTTTAACTTACCCTGTCAGCTTCTAGATAACCAGAGGGCTCTAGATTTGGCTGTACCACCCTTTATCTTTGTGGGGACATGCCTACACTGTGCCTGTAGAATCTCACTTTTGAATGCCTCCCATTGGTTTGCCACTGATTTTCCCTCAAGTAGCTGTATCCAGTCTACTTTCACCAGGTCACCTCTCAGTTTCATAAAATTTGCCTTCCCCCAATTTAGAACTTTTACTCCTGTTTTATCTTTGTCCTTTTCCATGATTATTCTAAAACTAACTGTATTATGGTTGCTATCTCCAAAATAGTCACCCATTGCTACTTCATCCACTTTCCCAGCTTCATTACCGAAGGCTAAATCTAGAATTGCACCCCCTCTTGTTGGACTTGTTACGTGCTGGCTAAAAACGTTCTCTTGAATGCAGTTCAAGAATTTTGTGCCCTCTGTGCCCTTCACACTGTTTGTATCCCAGTTGATATCAGGTTGTTGAAATCCCCAACTATAGTTTTTGCACCCAGTTATTTGCCTGCGTATTTGTTCTTCTATCTCCCTCTCACTATTTGGGGGTCTATGTCTCTCTCTCTCTCTCACTCTCAATCAATGTTTATACCTTCCTCTCCCTCACTCACTCTCCACTCTCAGTCTTTCTCTCTCTTTCGCTCTCTCTCCTCTCACAGTTTTTATATCTCTCTCCCTTGCTCACTTTCTCCTGTCACAGTGTCAGTCTCTATCTCTCTCTCTGGCTCACTTTCTCCTGTCTCAGTGTCAGTCTCTCTCTCTCTCTCTCCTGTCTCAGTGTCAGTCTCTATTTCTCTCTCTGGCTCATTTTCTCCTGTCTCAGTGTCAGTCTCTATCTCTCTCTCTGGCTCACTTTCTCCTGTCTCAGTGTCAGTCTCTATCTCTCTCTCTGGCTCACTTTCTCCTGTCTCAGTGTTAGTCTCTATTTCTCTCTCTGGCTCACGAGTCCTCTCAGTGTTTATCTTCCTCTGCATTGCTCAGTCTCTCCACAATTAGTGTTTATCTCTTTCTCTCTCTCTTGTCTCAGCATTTATTGTACCCTCTCTCATTCATACTCTCCTATCTGTGTTTATCTCTTTCTCCCTCATTCACTTGCTCCCCTCAGTATTTATCTCTCTCCCTTTCATTCTCACCTCTCTCAGAGTTTCAGTCTCTCTCATTTGCTCACATTCTCCTGGCTCAGAGTTTCCCTCTTTCTGCCTCGCTCAATCGATCCTCTCTCAGTGTTTATTGCTCTGTTACAACCAGGTGAGAAAGAGGTCTAGGGTTCCCTTTCAGCCTTCGCGTGGCCTTACTGTGACAGGGTTTAATTTTTAAAACACTGTGCTTTTTTAGCTCCCACTTGGTGAATCCTTGTTCACTGCTTTCCAATTATAAGGCAAAGAAACCAGCACAAATAGGTTTTCTTAAGTTTAAAGAAGAAAAGTTGAAATTTATTTAACCTAAACTTAAACTCTACTTCGGTTGATGTCTATGGATACATGACGTGCCCACGCTAGCATGCATACGTGATACACAGATAGAGACAGAAAAGAGCAGAAGAAAAATAAGGTGGAAAAGTTTGAGGCAATATCTGAAGAGCTTTTGTTAAGGTTCTTCGAGCTCACTGTGGAGTCCTTGATTGCAGGTAGATCTTACTTTTTGTTGGTGCCCAGTATTCTTCTTAAAACTTGTTCGCTGTAGGAGACTTTTCTCTCTTGGGGTTCATGTGTCTTCAGCGAATTCAAAGGCTTGTGAGAAAGAGATGGGAGCAAACAGAAGAGATCTTCTCAGTCCAGGGGCAAACAGACACTCTCAGTTCAAACTGTTTGTACAATTCAGAAAACCTAGGTTGCCAAGCAGGTTAGTCATGTGACTAACTGGTCTGACCATGTCTTGGATTACACATACAATACCTGGTGATCAATGTCCATTGTGCGTTGAATGTGTCAGGGAATGGTCCTTTGTCCTTCCACTCACCCTCTGTTAATAAGCAAATATCTTTTCCAGCCATGGCTAATCTGTTTAACAAGTCTTTTCTTTACTCCAGTAACAGTTTAAAATCAATGTTCATGACAAAATTAATGTGCCTCATTCTTGGCAGGTGGGGGCCTAGCATGACAGCTCTCTTCCTTAATCCCTCTCTCCTAGCTCTGTATTTATTTCTCTCTCTCTTGCTCACCCTCTATGGTCTCAGTGTTTTTTCTATTTC
Source organism: Heterodontus francisci (assembly GCF_036365525.1). Classification (NCBI taxonomy): domain Eukaryota; kingdom Metazoa; phylum Chordata; class Chondrichthyes; order Heterodontiformes; family Heterodontidae; genus Heterodontus; species Heterodontus francisci. The sequence goes on along the minus strand of NC_090378.1, from coordinate 128,499,170 downwards.
ACACTCACTCTATTCTCTTTCAGTGTTTATTTCTACTCCCTCACTCCTCTCTCATGTCTCAGTATTTATTTCTCACTCCTCTCTCACATTTTCCACTCTGTATTTATCTCTCTTTCACTCAATCATTCTATCCCCTCAGTTGAATTCACTCTCCTTCACTTACTCTTCCTTCTTTCAGTTTTTATCTCTGCCTCTCCATCACTCTCTCTTTTCTGTGTTTATGTCTTACTCTCATGTCTTCTAAATTTATCTCTCTCCCTCACTGACTCTCTCCTCTTTCACTGCTTATCGCCCCCTCTTCTCTCACTGTTTATCTTTCTCTCCCTCGCTCACTCCCTTCTCAGTGTTTATCTCTCTCCCACTTGTTAATCACTCATCCCTCAGTCTTTCAGTCACTCACTCCTGTCTCAGTGTTTATCTCTCTCTCTCACTCAGTCAATCCTGTCTCAGTGTTTATCTCTCTCAGTCACTCACTCTCTGTCTCAGTGTTTATCTCTCTCTCTCACTCAGTCAATCCTGTCTCAGTGTTTATCTCCCTCTCTCACTCAGTCAATCCTGTCTCAGTGTTTATCTCTCTCAGTCACTCACTCTCTGTCTCAGTGTTTATCTCTCTCTCTCACTCAGTCAATCCTGTCTCAGTGTTTATCTCTCTCAGTCACTCACTCTCTGTCTCAGTGTTTATCTCTCTCTCTCACTCAGTCAATCCTGTCTCAGTGTTTATCTCTCTCAGTCACTCACTCTCTGTCTCAGTGTTTATCTCTCTCTCTGTCACTCACTCCTGTCTTAGTGTTTATCTCTCTCTCTCACTCAGTCAATCCTGTCTCAGTGTTTATCTCTCTCAGTCACTCACTCTCTGTCTCAGTGTTTATCTCTCTCTCTCACTCAGTCAATCCTGTCTCAGTGTTTATCTCTCTCAGTCACTCACTCTCTGTCTCAGTGTTTATCTCTCTCTCTCACTCAGTCAATCCTGTCTCAGTGTTTATCTCTCTCAGTCACTCACTCTCTGTCTCAGTGTTTATCTCTCTCTCTCACTCAGTCAATCCTGTCTCAGTGTTTATCTCTCTCAGTCACTCACTCTCTGTCTCAGTGTTTATCTCTCTCTCTCACTCAGTCAATCCTGTCTCAGTGTTTATCTCTCTCAGTCACTCACTCTCTGTCTCAGTGTTTATCTCTCTCTCTGTCACTCACTCCTGTCTTAGTGTTTATCTCTCTCTCTCACTCAGTCAATCCTGTCTCAGTGTTTATCTCTCTCAGTCACTCACTCTCTGTCTCAGTGTTTATCTCTCTCTCTCACTCAGTCAATCCTGTCTCAGTGTTTATCTCTCTCAGTCACTCACTCTCTGTCTCAGTGTTTATCTCTCTCAGTCACTCACTCTCTGTCTCAGTGTTTATCTCTCTCTCTCACTCAGTCAATCCTGTCTCAGTGTTTATCTCTCTCAGTCACTCACTCTCTGTCTCAGTGTTTATCTCTCTCTCACTCAGTCAATCCTGTCTCAGTGTTTATCTCTCTCAGTCACTCACTCTCTGTCTCAGTGTTTATCTCTCTCTCTCACTCAGTCAATCCTGTCTCAGTGTTTATCTCTCTCAGTCACTCACTCCCTTCTCAGTGTTTATCTCTCTCCCACTTGTTAATCACTCATCCCTCAGTCTTTCAGTCACTCACTCCTGTCTCAGTGTTTATCTCTCTCTCTCACTCAGTCAATCCTGTCTCAGTGTTTATCTCTCTCAGTCACTCACTCTCTGTCTCAGTGTTTATCTCTCTCTCTCACTCAGTCAATCCTGTATCAGTGTTTATCTCTCTCAGTCACTCACTCCCTGTCTCAGTGTTTATCTCTCTCTCTGTCACTCACTCTCTGTCTCAGTGTTTATCTCTCTCTCTCAGTCACTCACTCCTGTCTTAGTGTTTATCTCTCTCTCTCACTCAGTCAATCCTGTCTCAGTGTTTTTCTCACTCCCTTGCTCAGTCTCTCTCCTCCCATTTGATCAATCTGTCATTTGCTTACTGTACCCTCTCTCAGTCTTTATCTCTCTACTTCTTGCTCAATCTCTCCACTCTCAGCGTTTATGTCTCCCTCTCTCTCGCTCACCCACTCTCTCTTCTCTCAGTTGATTCCTCGTAACTACTGGGGAGTCAGTTTAAAATCAGTAAGGTTTTAGAAACAATAATCAGGGAAAAGTCAACAGACACTTGGAGAGGTTTGAGTTAATTCCAGCACAGCTTTGTGAAAGCAGATTGTGCTTGACTAATGTAATTGAATTTTTGATGAAGAGAATACAATGCAGCTTGTCCGTATGGTTTTTAAGGAAGTGTTTGACAAAGTCCCACAGAGAAAAGGCTGGTTAATAAAATTGATGCTCATGATGCAGGTGGGTCAGTGTCAGCTTGGATAAAAACAAGGACAGAAAACAGCAAGTTGTAGTTAATGATTATTTTTCAGACTGGAGGATGGTAGACAGTGGTGTTTCCCAAGGGTCAGTGCTCCTTGGAGCACAGGAGATTGAGGGGAGATCTGACAGAGCTGTACAAGATAAAGCAGACAAAGAAAAGCTGTTCCCATTAGCTGATGATACAAGGACCTTTCTTTCTTTTGGGCCTCCTTATCTCGAGAGACAATGGATACGCGCCTGGAGGTGGTCAGTGGTTTGTGAAGCAGCGCCTGGAGTGGCTATAAAGGCCAATTCTGGAGTGACAGGCTCTTCCACAGGTGCTGCAGAGAAATTTGTTTGTTGGGGCTGTTGCACAGTTGGCTCTCCCCTTACAAGGACCAGGGAACACAGATTTAAGGTTTTGGACAAGAGACGCAGGGGGGATGTGAGGAAGAACTTTTTTATGTAGTGAGTGGTAATGACCTGGATCTTGCTGACTATAAGGGTTTTGGAAGCAGAGATGATGAATGATTTTAAAAGGAAATTGTATAAACTCACATGGCCAACGGGGAAAGAGTGGGGGAATGAGACTGACTGGATTGCTGTACAGAGAGCCAAAGAACAAAGAACAAAGAACAGTACAGCACAGGAACAGGCCATTCGGCCCTCCAAGCCTGCGCCGATTTTGATGCCTGTCTAAACTAAAACCTTCTGCACTTCCGGGGTCCATATCCCTCTATTCCCTTCCTATTCATGTATTTGTCAAGATGCCTCTTAAACGTCGCTATCGTACCTGCTTCCACCACCTCCCCTGGCAGCAAGTTCCAGGCACTAACCAACCTCTGTGTAAAGAACTTGCCTCGCACATCCCGTCTAAATTTTGCCCCTCGCACCTTAAACCTATGTGCCCTAGTAACTGACTCTTCCACCCTGGGAAAAAGCTTCTGATTATCCACTCTGTCCATGCCACTCATAACTTTGTAAACCTCTATCAGGTCACCCCTCCATCTCCGTCGTTCCAGTGAAAACAATCCGAGTTTATCCAACCTCTCCTCATAGCTAATACCCTCCAAACCAGGCAACATCCTGGTAAACCTCTTCTGTACCCTCTCCAAAGCCTCCACGTCCTTCTGGTAGTGTGGCGACCGGAATTGCACACAATATTCCAAGTGTGGCCTAACTAAGGTTCTGTACAGCTGCAGCATGACTTGCCAATTTTTATACTCTATGCCCCGACCGATGAAGGCAAGCATGCCGTATGCCTTCTTGACTGCCTTATCCACCTGCGTTGCCACTTTCAGTGACCTGTGGACCTGTACGCCCAGATCTCTCTGCCTGTCAATACTCCTAAGTGTTCTGCCATTTACTGTATACTTCCCACCTGTATTGGACCTTCCAAAATGCATTACCTCACATTTGTCCGGATTAAACTCCATCTGCCATTTTTCCGCCCAAGTCTACAACTGATCGATATCCTGCTGTATCCTCTGACAATCCTCATCACTGTCCGCAACTCCACCAACCTTTGTGTCGTCCGCAAACTTACTAATCAGACCAGATACATTTTCCTCCAAATCATTTATATATAATACAAACAGCAAAGGTCACAGCACTGATCCCTGCGGAACACCACTAGTCACAGCCCTCCATTCAGAAAAGCACCCTTCCACTGCTACCCTCTGTTTTCTATGACAGAGCCAGTTCTGTATCCATCTTGCCAGCTCACCTCTGATTCTGTGTGACTTCACCTTTTGTATCAGTCTGCCATGAGGGACCTTGTCAAAGGCTTTACTGAAAACCAGCATGGACTCGATGGGGCAAATGACCTCCTTCTATGCTGTGATGACTCTATGACTCTAAGAGAAAAAGGGAAGAAATAGCAGAGGCTCTGACCATCATTTTCCAATTCTCTCTAGCTCCAGGCATGGTGCCAGAGGTTAGGATTAGGATTAGGATTAGGGTTAGGGTTAGGGTTGCTAGCATTGTACCATTGTTTAAAAATGGAGCAAGTAATTGCAGGCCAGACAACCTAATCTCGACAGTGGGAAATTTATTGGGAAAAATTCTGAGGGACGATATAAAGCGTCATTTACAAAGGCATAGATGACAGTCAGCATGGATTTGTTAAGGGAAGGTGGTGTTTGCAGAACTCCATTGAATGTTTTGAGGAGCTAACAAGTAGGGTTGATGAGGGTAACATGTTTGATGCAGTCTACATGGTTTTCAGCAAGAACTTTGAAAGGTCCCAGATGGTAGACTGTTCAGTAAATTAAAAGCTCATGAGATCGAAGGGAAACTGGCAAGTTGGATCCAAAATTAGCTCAGAGGCAGGAAGCACAGGGTAATGATTGACAGCTGTCTTTGTGGCTTAAAGGTTGTTTCCAGTGGGGTTCCACAAGGTTCAGTACTGGGCTCCTTGCTGTTCATGATATACATCAATGATTTAGACTTAAATGTGGGCGACATGATTAAAATGTTTGCAGATGATACAAAAATTAGCTGTGTGGTTGACAGTGAGGAAGAAAGCTGTAGACTGCAGGAAGATATCAATGGACTGGTCAGGAAGGCAGAAACGTGGCAAATGGAATTCAATCCGGTGTGAGGTAATGCATTTGAGGAGAGCAAACAAGAAAAGGGAATACACAATAAATGGTAGGATTCTGAGAAGTGTAGAGGAAGTGAGAGACCTTGGAGTTCATGTGCACAGATCCCTGAAGGTAGCAGGACAGGTAGATAAGGTGGTCAAGAAGGCAAACTGGATACTTTCCTTTATTGGCTGAGGCCTTGAGCATAAGAGCAGGGAGGTTATGCTAGAACTGTTTAAAACACCAGTTAGATAGTAACTAGAGTACTGTGTACAGTTCTGGTCACCACATTACAGGAAGAATGTGGTCACACTAGAGAGTGTACAGAGGAGATTTACAAGGATGTTGCCAGGAATGGAGAATTTTAGTTATGAGGAAAGATTGGATAGGCTGGGGTTGTTTTCTTTGGAACAGAGGAGGCTGAGAGGAGATTTAATTGAGGTGTATAAAATATGAAGAGCCTAGATAAAATGGATAGGAAGGACCTATTTCGATGAGCAGAGAGGACAGTAACCAGGGGGCATAGATTTAAATTAATTGGTAGAAGGTTTAGAGGGCAGTTGAGGATGAATTTTTTTTCACTCAGATGGTGGTGAGGTTCTGGAACTCACTGCCTGAAAGAGTGGTAGAGGCAGAAACACTAATCACATTTAAAAAAAACACTTGGATATGCACTTGAGCTGCAGTAACCTACAGGGCTACAGACCAATAATTGAAGGTAGGATTAGACTGCACAGCTCTTTTTCAGCCAGCATGGATATGATGGGCCAAATGGCCTCCTTCTGTGCCATAAATGCTTCCATATTCCTACGTATTTATGTTTCCTCTCTGTATTAAAAGGTCTCTCTCCCTCACTCTCTCCTGTCTCAGTGTTCATCACTCCCTCACTCTTGCTCACTCTCTCGTCTCTTTTATCATTCTTTCCCTCGCTCCGTCCTAGGAACATAAGAATATAGGAGCAGGAGTAGGCCATTCAGCCCATCGAGTCTGCTCCACCATTCAATTAGATCATGGCTGATCATCTACCTCAATGTCACTTTTCCACACTATCGCCATATTCCTTGATGTTATTAGTATCTAGAAATCTATCGATTTCTGTCTTGAACATGCTCAATGATTGAGCTTCCACAGCCCTCTGGGGTAGAGAATTTACCTCTCACAGTGTTCCTCTCGGTCACTCCCTCACACTCTCCTCTGTGTTTATATCTCTATCACTCTCTTTTCTCTCAGTGTTTATCACTCCCTTCCTCGCTCTCTCCTCTCACAGAGTTCCTCCCTCTCTCACTTACACTCTCCTCTGTGTTTCTATCTCTTTCTCTTGCTCACTTTCTCCTCTCTCAGTGTTTATCTCTCCCTCTTTTGCTCATATTCTTACTTCAGTGTTCATCTCTTTTTGCCTCGCTCACACTCTCCACAATCAGTGTTTATCTCTCTCTAATTAAATTAATTTGTCCTCTCTCAGTTAATTTCAGTCTCTCTTGCTCACTCTCTCCTCTCCGTGCTGTTCTTGCTCTCTCTTTCTCTCACACTTTCTCCAGTCTCAGTGCTTATCTCTTTTCCTCATTCACTCTTTCCTTTTTCAGCATTTATTTATCGCTCTCTCCCTTGCCCACTCTCTCCTCTCTATGTTTATCTCTCCCTCCCTCACTCACTCTCTCCTCTGTATGTTTATCTCTCCCTCCTTCACTCACTCTCTCCTCTCAATGTTTATCTCTCCCTCCCTCACTCTCTCCTCTCTATGTTTATCTCTCCCTCCCTCACTCACTCTCTCCTCTCAATGTTTATCTCTCTCTCCCTCGCTCACTCTCTCCTCTCAATGTTTATCTCTCCCTCCCTCACTCACTCTCTCCTCTCTATGTGTATCTCTCCCTCCCTCACTCACTCTCTCCTCTAAATGTTTATCTCTCCCTCCCTCACTCTATCCTCTCGATGTTTATCTCTCCCTCCCTCACTCACTCTCTCCTCTCAATGTTTATCTCTCTCTCCCTCGCTCACTCTCTCCTCTCAATGTTTATCTCTCCCTCCCTCACTCACTCTCTGCTCTCTATGTTTATCTCTCCCTCCCTCACTCACTCTCTCCTCTCTGTGTTTATCTCTCTCTCCCCCGCTCACTCTCTCCTCTCAATGTTTATCTCTCTCTCCCTCACTCTGGCTTGTCTCTCTCACACTTTGTTCCAGGATTTGCTGTTCCACATATGTGTGAATGAAATGGCAAGCTGCTAAGAGAAACTGTCTGCACTTTGTGAGCCGTTCGCAGTTGCTTTTTAACCCGACTGGGTGTGAAGGATCGAAATTTACAAGGTTTTTTGAGTTGCCTTTCAGTCCGTTGCTCTTGGACTGTGCTTCACCCCAACCTGTTGACCTGATCAACTCCTCTCTCACATGTTCTGTCTTTGAGGTGTTTTGCAGTTTCCCTAACGGGCACAATCCCAACTGATCAATCAGCTCCTATTTCAATGGATGGCTTTTGCTGTCAGAATATCACAGGTACATTGTATGTGCACAGCCTGGAGATATGTGATTGGCACAGAAATTCCTTGGGTAAAGATGGAAAGACTTGCATTCATGTGGTGACATTTATACCCTCAGGCCTGTGGGATGTTTGGTTAGTCTGCCACCGTTTGTATATTTGGTTAGTCTAGCTGGGAGAGATTACTGGTCCAGTCTTCAGTGATTTTAACAGAAACTCATTTATTATATTCTAACTATATACAGCTTTACACCAGTCTGTGTGACTCCTCTGAAGCCATGCTGCATCTCCCTCCAGTCACTCTCACATCATCATGGTGGGAGGTATTCCCCACACTGTCGCAATCATTAACCCTCACAACACCTATACTACAATGATATCCCAAGGTGTTTTACACGTTAGTGTAAATGAACTCATTTTGAAGTGCTAGCCCTGCTGTAATATAGGAGAGTTGTGCACACACCACAGGTGTTGCCACAAGCAGTAACGTGATAATGACCAGAGAACCTGTATCACTGATGTGGGTTGAGGGATTAATACTGGCCCCAGAACATGGAGAGAAGACCCCTGCTCCTCTTCAAAATAGTGCAATGGGATCTTTTACATCCATTTGAGAGGGCAGACGGCACCTTGGTAGAACTTCTCCTCTGACAGTGCAGCACACCCTCATTACTGTCCCTCTGACAGTGCAGCACACCCTCATTACTGTCCCTCCGACAGTGCAGCACTCCCTCATTATTGTCCCTCCGACAGTGCAGCACACCCTCATTACTGTCCCTCTGACAGTGCAGCACACCCTCATTACTGTCCCTCCGACAGTGCAGCACTCCCTCAGTACTGTCCCTCCGACATTGCAGCACACCCTCATTACTGTCCCTCCGACAGTGCAGCACACCCTCATTACTGTCCCTCTGACAGTGCAGCACACCCTCATTACTGTCCCTCTGACAGTGCAGCACACCCTCATTACTGTCCCTCCGACATTGCAGCACACCCTCATTACTGTCCCTCCGACAGTGCAGCACACCCTCATTACTGTCCCTCCGACAGTGCAGCACTCCCTCAGTACTGTCCATCCAGCATTTCAGCACACCTTCAGTATTGTTCCTCTGATAGTACTGAGGGAGTGCTGCACTGTCACTCAAAAAGTGCTGCACTCCCTCAGTACTGACCCTTCGACAGTGCAGCACTCCCTCAGTACTGACCCTCCGACAGTGCAGCACTCCCTCAGTACTGTCACTCAAAAAGTGCGACACTCCCTCAGTACTGTCCCTCCGATAGTGGAGCACTCCCTCAGTACTGTCCCTCTGACAGTGCAGCACTCCCCAGTACTGACCCTCCGACAGTGCAGCACTCCCTCAGTACTGACCCTCCGACAGTGCAGCGCTCGCACAGTACTGACCCTCCAACTGACCGGCACTTCCTCAGTACTGTACCTCAAACAGTGCAGCAATGCCTTAGTACTGTCCCTCTGACAGTGCAGCACTGCCCCAGTACTGTCCCTCCAACAGTTCAGCACTCCATCAGTACTGTCCCTCCGACAGTGCAGCACTCCCTCAGTACTGTCCCTCCGACAGTGCAGCACTCCCCCGTACTGTCCCTCTGACAGGGCAGCACTCCCTCAGCACTGTCCCTCCGACATTTCAACACTCCCTCAGTGCTGTCCCTCCGACAGTGCAGCACTCCCTCAGTGCTGTCCCTCCAACTGTGCAGCACTCCCTCAGTACTGTCCCTCCAACTGTACAGCACTCCCTCAGTACTGTCCCTCCAACTGTGCAGCATTCCCTCAGTATTGTCCCTCTGACAGTGCCGCACTCCCTCAGTACTGTCCTTCCGACAGTGCAGCACTCCGTTAGTATTGTCCCTCCGACAGTGCAGCATTCCCTCAGTACTGACCCTTCGACAGTGCAGCACTCCCTCTGTACTGTCCCTCTGACATTGCAGCATTCCCTCAGTACTTCACTGAGATTTTCAATCTGGATTATATGCTCAAATCTCTGGAGTGGACTCGCACTCATACCTTCTGTCTCAGAGGCGAGAGAGCTACCACTGAGTCACTGCACTGAGGCCTCTGTCGTGTTATATACTATCGTGACACTACACTGGGGCCTCTGTCCTGTTATCTGGGATCATCACCCTGTACTGGGGCCTCTGTCCTGTTATTCTGGGATCCTTCCCCTGCACTGGGGCCTCTGTCCTGTTATCTGGGATCCTCCCCCTGTACTGGGGCCTCTGTCCTGTTATTCTGGGATCCTTCCCCTGTACTGGGGCCTCTGTGCCTGTTATCTAGGATCCTCCCCCTGTACTGGGGCCTCTGTGCCTGTTATCTGGGATCCTCCCCCTGCACTGGGGCCTCTGTCCTGTTATTCTGGGATCCTTCCCCTGCACTGGGGCCTCTGTTCCTGTTATCTAGGATCCTCCCTCTGCACTCTGGCCTCTGTGCTGTTATCTGGGATCATCACCCTGTACTGGGGCCTCTGTCCTGTTATCTGGGATCCTCCCCCTGTACTGGGGCCTCTGTCCTGTTATCTGGGATCATCACCATGTACTGGGGCCTCTGTCCTGTTATTCTGGGATTATCACCCTGTACTGGGGCCACTGTCCTGTTATCTGGGATCATCACCCTGTACTGGGGCCTCTGTCCTGTTATCTGGGATCCTCCCCCTGTACTGGGGCCTCTGTCCTGTTATCTGGGATCATCACCCTGTACTGGGGCCTCTGTCCTGTTATTCTGGGATTATCACCCTGTACTGGGGCCTCTGTCCTGTTATTCTGGGATCCTCCCCCTGCACTGGGGCCTCTGTCCTGTTATCTGGGATCATCACCCTGTACTGGGGCCTCTGTCCTGTTATTCTGGGATCCTTCCCCTGCACTGGGGCCTCTGTTCCTGTTATCTGGGATCCTCCCACTGCACTGGGGCCTCTGTCCTGTTATCTGTGATCCTCCCCCTGCACTGGGGCCTCTGTCCTGTTATCTGGGATCCTCCCCCTGCACTGGGGCCTCTGTTCCTGTTATCTGGGATCCTCCTCCCGCACTGGGGCCTCTGTCCTGTTATTCTGGGATCCTTCCCCTGCACTGGGGCCTCTGTGCCTGTTATCTGGGATCCTCCCCCTGCACTGGGGCCTCTGTCCTGTTATCTGGGATCCTCCCCCTGTACTGGGGCCTCTGTCCTGTTATTCTGGGATCCTTCCCCTGCACTGGGGCCTCTGTTCCTGTTATCTAGGATCCTCCCCCTGCACTCTGGCCTCTGTGCTGTTATCTGGGATCATCACCCTGTACTGGGGCCTCTGTGCTGTTATCTGGGATCCTTCCCCTGTACTGGGGCCTCTGTCCTGTTATCTGGGATCATCACCCTGTACTGGGGCCTCTGTCCTGTTATTCTGGGATTATCACCCTGTACTGGGGCCTCTGTTCCTGTTATCTGGGATCCTCCCCCTGTACTGGGGCCTCTGTCCTGTTATCTGGGATCATCACCCTGTACTGGGGCCTCTGTCCTGTTATCTGGGATCCTCCGCCTGTACTGGGGCCTCTGTCCTGTTATCTGGGATCATCACCCTGTACTGGGGCCTCTGTCCTGTTATTCTGGGATTATCACCCTGTACTGGGGCCTCTGTCCTGTTATTCTGGGATCCTCCCCCTGCACTGGGGCCTCTGTCCTGTTATCTGGGATCATCACCCTGTACTGGGGCCTCTGTCCTGTTATCTGGGATCCTCCCCCTGCACTGGGGCCTCTGTCCTGTTATCTGGGCTCCTCACACTGCAGTGGGGCCTCTGTCCTGTTATCTGGGATACTCACCCTGCACTGGGGCCTCTGTCCTGTTATCTGGGATCCACGCCCTGCACTGGGTCCTCTGTCCTGTTATCTGGTATCCTGACCCTGTACTGGGGCCTCTGTCCTGTTCTCTGGGATCCTCCCTCTGCACTGGGGCCTCTGTCCTGTTATCTGGTATCCTGACCCTGCACTGGGGCCTCTGGCCTGTTATCTGGGATCGTCACACTGCACTGGGGCCTCTGTCCTGTTATCTGGGATCATCACCCTGTACTGGGGCCTCTGTCCTGTTATCTGGTATCCTGACCCTGTACTGGGGCCTCTGTCCTGTTATCTGGGATCCTCCCCCTGCACTGGGGCCTCTGTCCTGTTATCTGGGATCCTCACGCTGCACTGGGGCCTCTGTCCTGTTATCTGGTATCCTGACCCTGTACTGGGGCCTCTGTCCTGTTATCTGGTATCCTGACCCTGTACTGGGGCCTCTGTTCTGTTATCTGGGATCCTCCCCCTGCACTGGGGCCTCTGCCCTGTTATCTGGGATCCTCACCCTGCACTGGGGCCTCTGTCCTGTTATCGGGTATCCTGACCCTGCACTGGGGCCTCTGTCCTGTTATCTGGTATCCAGACACTGCACTGGGGCCTCTGTCCTGTTATCTGGGATCCTCGCGCTCCACTGGGGCCTCTGTCCTGTTATCTGGTATCCTGACCCTGTACTGGGGCCTCTGTCCTCTTATCTGGTATCCTGACCCTGCACTGGGGCCTCTGTCCTGTTATCTGGGATCCTCATGCTGCATTGGGGCCTCTGTCCTGTTATCTGGTATCCTGACCCTGTACTGGGGCCTCTGTCCTGTTATCTGGGATCCTCCCCCTGTACTGGGGCCTCTGTCCTGTTATCTGGGATCATCACCCTGTACTGGGGCCTCTGTCCTGTTATTCTGGGATTATCACCCTGTACTGGGGCCTCTGTTCCTGTTATCTGGGATCCTCCCCCTGTACTGGGGCCTCTGTCCTGTTATCTGGGATCATCACCCTGTACTGGGGCCTCTGTCCTGTTATCTGGGATCCTCCCCCTGTACTGGGGCCTCTGTCCTGTTATCTGGGATCATCACCCTGTACTGGGGCCTCTGTCCTGTTATTCTGGGATTATCACCCTGTACTGGGGCCTCTGTCCTGTTATTCTGGGATCCTCCCCCTGCACTGGGGCCTCTGTCCTGTTATCTGATATCATCACCCTGTACTGGGGCCTCTGTCCTGTTATCTGGGATCATCCCCCTGCACTGGGGCCTCTGTCCTGTTATCTGGGCTCCTCACACTGCAGTGGGGCCTCTGTCCTGTTATCTGGGATACTCACCCTGCACTGGGGCCTCTGTCCTGTTATCTGGGATCCACGCCCTGCACTGGGTCCTCTGTCCTGTTATCTGGTATCCTGACCCTGTACTGGGGCCTCTGTCCTGTTCTCTGGGATCCTCCACCTGCACTGGGGCCTCTGTCCTGTTATCTGGTATCCTGACCCTGCACTGGGGCCTCTGGCCTGTTATCTGGGATCGTCACACTGCACTGGGGCCTCTGTCCTGTTATCTGGGATCATCACCCTGTACTGGGGCCTCTGTCCTGTTATCTGGTATCCTGACCCTGTACTGGGGCCTCTGTCCTGTTATCTGGGATCCTCCCCCTGCACTGGGGCCTCTGTCCTGTTATCCTGACCCTGCACTGGGACCTCTGTCCTGTTATCTGGGATCCTCACGCTGCACTGGGGCCTCTGTCCTGTTATCTGGTATCCTGACCCTGTACTGGGGCCTCTGTCCTGTTATCTGGTATCCTGACCCTGTACTGGGGCCTCTGTTCTGTTATCTGGGATCCTCCCCCTGCACTGGGGCCTCTGTCCTGTTATCTGGGATCCTCACCCTGCACTGGGGCCTCTGTCCTGTTATCGGGTATCCTGACCCTGCACTGGGGCCTCTGTCCTGTTATCTGGTATCCAGACACTGCACTGGGGCCTCTGTCCTGTTATCTGGGATCCTCACGCTCCACTGGGGCCTCTGTCCTGTTATCTGGGATCCTCACCCTGCACTGGAGCCTCTGTTCCTGTTATCTGAGATCCTCACACTGCACTGGGGCCTCTGGTCCTGTTATCTGGGATCCTCACACTGCACTGATGCCTCTGTTCCTGTTGTCTGGGATCCTCACGCTGCACTGGGGCCTCTGTTCCTGTTATCTGGGATCCTCACGCTGCACTGGTGCCTCTGTTCCTGTTATCTGGTATCCTGACCCTGCACTGGGGCCGCTGTCCTGTTATCTGGGATCCTCACCCTGCACTGGAGCTTCTGTTCCTGTTATCTGGGATCCTCACACTGCACTCGGGCCTCTGTTCTTGTTATCTGGGATCCTCACACTGCACTGGGGCCTCTGTTCCTGTTATCTGGGATCCTCGCGCTGCACTGGTGCCTCTGTTCCTGTTATCTGAGATCCTCACACTGCACTGGGGACTCTGTTCCTGTTATTTGGGATCCTCACCCTGCACTGGGGCCTCTGTTCCTGTTATCTGAGATCCTCACACTGCACTGGTGCCTCTGTTCCTGTTATCTGGGATCCTCACCCTGCACTGGGGCCTCTGTTCCTGTTATCTGGGATCCTCACACTGCACTGGTGCCTCTGTTCCTGTTATCTGGGATCCTCACCCTGCACTGGGGCCTCTGTTCCTGTTATTTGGCATCCTCACAGTGCACTGATGCCTCTGTTCCTGTTGTCTGGGATCCTCACGCTGCACTGGGGCCTCTGTTCCTGTTATCTGGGATCCTCACGATGCACTGGGGCTTCTGTTCCTGTTATCTGGGATCCTCACGCTGCACTGGTGCCTCTGTTCCTGTTATCTGAGATCCTCACGCTGCACTGGGGCCTCTGTCCCGGTTATTTGGGATCCTCACACTGCACTGGGGCCTCTGTTCCTGTTATCTGGGATCCTCACACTGTACTGGGGCCTCTGTTCCTGTTATCTGGGATCCTCACGCTGCACTGGGGCTTCTGTTCCTGTTATCTGGGATCCTCACACTGCACTGGGGCTTCTGTTCCTGTTATCTGGGATCCTCACACTGCACTGGGGCCTCTGTTCCTGTTATTTGGGATCCTCACCCTGCACTGGGGCCTCAGTCTAGCGATCCTGAAATCACCCCACAATTCAAGGCCTGGACATCCCTCCACACCGCATCCCACAACTGCAGCTTAACTCCAATCTGCCACCAAGCTATCACTTTCGCTGTCCCCATCGCTGCTATAAGCAAACACTTAAACCCAACCCCAATGAATATAAAACAGAGAGAGGGTGAGACATAGCAATGGAGGGAGAGAGGTAGAGAGTGATGGAGAAAGGGAGAGTGACAGAGAGATCGAGAGCGATAAAGATGGAGAGAGAGGGAGAGCGATAGAAACTGAGAGAGAGCCTGGGATGGGAGTTCATGGAGGAGCCTATGTCTTTGTGATTGTAATCTTTCCAGATCTCACTAGAGGTCAGTGATGTGCTACAGTTCTGGAGTCTGCTGTTCCTTGCTGCTGGCTGGCTGTTATCCTACCCAGGACTGGCTCAGGATTGGCTCAGCGCACTGCCACCATACAAGACATCTTTAACCCTCTGAACCCTGCGCCTCCTGCATATTCTATCAAATCCCACTTGAGTGCTTGACTGTTCCAAAGAGTGCAACACATGTGGCAATTCCTAATTCAACCTGATGATTTTGCTCTTTAATATCATGGACACAGAATGAGCTGGTGGGGTGTGAGGGGAGTGGGCACTGATTAACAGGACCCACAGGGAAGACACAGCATAACCTGGCTTTAGACAAAACTTTAAAAAAACACTGGTTCAGCCTCAGCTGGAATTTTTATTTCATTCATTCATGGGATGTGGGTGTCACTGGCCAGGCCAGCATTTATTGTCCATCCCTAATTGCCCTTGAGAAGGTGGTGGTGAGCTGCCTTCTTGAACCGCTGCAGTCCATGTGAGGTAGGTAGACCCACAGTGCTGTTAGGAAGGGAGTTCCAGGATTTTGACCCAGTGACAGTGAAGGAACGGCGATATAGTTCCAAGTCAGGATGGTGTGTGACTTGGAGGGGAACTTGCAGGTAGTGATGTTCCCATGTATTTGCTGCCCTTGTCCTTCTAGGTGGCAGAGGTCATGGGTTTGGAAGGTAATGGTGTCCTTGGCAATGAACCCAGAAAAGACTCCAGAAGAGGTCAAGAATGACAAATTAATATTTCAAGCAGAGATCCTTCACAAACTGTGAAGCGGAGAAATTGTCAAAGAACATACAAGTCTCGAAATAGAAAGTTTTCCTCCTCTGGCCAGAAACCTCCGGCACAGTTCATGAAGTTTTCAATCATGCTGAGATATCCGAGCCCTCATAGGACCTGTCCTGGGAGTCCGTGAATATATGTTACAATACTGTAGAGAGTTTCACTTTGTATCTAACCTGCGCCGTAATAGTGTAGAGAGTGTTTGATTGGACAGTACAGGCAGATTCACTCTGTGTCCAACCTGCACTGTATTAGTGTAGAGGGTGTTTGATGGGACAGTACAGGCAGATTCACTCTGTGTCCAACCTGCACTGTATTAGTGTAGAGGGTGTTTGATGGTACAGTACAGGCAGATTCACCCTGTGTCCAAACTGCGCTATATTAGTGTAGAGGGTGTTTGATGGTACAGTACGGGCTGATTCACTCTGTTTCCAGACTGCGCTGTATTCATGCAGAGGGTGTTTGATGGTATAGTACAGGCAGATTCACTCAGTGTCCAACCTGTGCCATATTAGTGTAGAGGATGTTTGATGGGACAGTACAGGCAGATTCACTCTGTGTCCAACCTGCGCCATATTAGTGTAGAGGGTGTTTGATGGTACAGTACAGGCAGATTCACTCTGTGTCCAAGCTGCGCTGTGTTAGTGTAGAGGGTGTTTGATGGTGCTGGACAGGCAGATTCACTCAGTGTCCAACCTGCGCCATATTAGTGTAGAGGGTGTTTGATGGTACAGTACAGGCAGATTCACTCTGTGTCCAACCTGCGCCATATTAGTGTAGAGGATGTATGCTGGTACAGTACAGGCAGATTCAGTCTGTGTCCAACCTGTGCAACATTAGTGTAGAGGGTATTTGATGGGACAGTACAGGCAGATTCATTCTGTGTCCAACCTGCGCCATATTAGTATAGAGGGTGTTTGATGGGTCAGTACGGGCAGATTCACTCTGTGTTCAACCTGCACTGTATTAGTGCAGAGGATGTTTGATGCGGCAGTGCAGACCGATTGACTATTTTTCCAAACTGCGCTGTAGTAGTGTAGAGAGTGTTTGATTGGGCAGTACAGGCAATTCACTCTGTGTCCAACGAGCTCTGTATTAGTGTAGAAGGTGTTTGACCTTACAGTACGGGCAGATTCACTCTGTGTCTAATCTGCACTGCAATAGTGTAGAGGGTGTTTGATGGTACAGTGCAGGAAGATTCACTTTGTGTCCAACCTGCGCTATATTAGTGCGGAGCGTGTTTGATGGTACAGTACGGGCAGATTCACTCTGTTTCCAGACTGCGCCATGTTAGTATAGAGGGTGTTTGATGGGACAGTACAGGCAGATTCTCTCTGTGTCCAATCTTAGCTGTATTAGTGTAGAGAGTGTATGCTGGTACAGTACAGGCATATTCACTCTGTGTCCAACCTGCGCCACATTAGTGTAGCTGGTATTTGTTGGGACAGTACAGGCAGATTCACTCTGTGTCCAACCTGCACCATATTAGTGCAGAGGGTGTTTGATGGGATAGTACGGGCAGCTTCACTCTGTGTCCAACCTGCGCCATATTAGTGTCGAGTGTGTTTGATGGGTCAGTGCGGGCAGATTCACTCTGTGTCCAACCTGCGCCATATTAGTGTAGAGTGTGTTTGATGGGACAGTACAGGCAGATTCACTCTGTGTCCAAGCTGCACTGTATTATTTTAGAGTGTGTTTGATGGGACAGTACAGGCAGATTCACTCTGCGTCCAAGCTGCACTGTATTATTTTCGAGTGTGTTTGATGGGACAGTACAGGCAAATTCACACTGTGTTCAACCTGCGCCATATTAGTGTAGAGTGTGTTTGATGGGACAGTACAGGCAGATTCACTCTGTGTCCAAGCTGCACTGTATAATTGGAGAGAGTGTTTGATGGGACAGTACAGGCAGATTCACTCTGTGTCCAACCTTTGCCATATTAGTGTAGAGGGTGTTTGATGGTACAGTGCAGGCAGATTCACTCTGTGTCCAACCTGCGTCATATTATTGCAGAGTGTGTTTGATGGGACAGTACAGGAAGATTCACTCTGGGTCCAACCTGCACTGCGTTAGTGTAGAGGGTGTTTGATGGTACAGTACGGGAAGATTCAATCTGTGTCCAACCTGCGCCATATTAGTGTAGAGGGTGTTTGATGGGACAGTACGGGCAGATTCACTCTGTGTCCAAGATGCACTGTATTAGTGTAGAGGGTGTTTGATGGTACAGTACAGGCAGATTCACTCGGTGTCCAACCTGCGCCATATTAGTGTAGAGGGTGTTTGATGGGACAGTACAGGCAGATTCACTCTGTGTCTAACCTGCGCTGTGTTAGTGTAGAGGGTGTTTGATGGGGCAGTACGGGCAGATTCACTCTGTGTCCAACCTGCACTGTATTAGTGCAGAGGGTGTTTGATGGTGCTGCACAGGCAGATTCACTCGCTGTCGAACCTGCACTGTATGAGTGTAGAGGGTGTTTGATGGTACAGGACAGGCAGATTCAACCTGTGTCCAACCTGTGCCATATTAGTGTAGAGGGTGTTTGATGGTACAGTACAGGCAGTTTCACTCTGTGTCCAACCTGCACTGTTTTATTGTAGAGGGTGTTTCATGGTACAGTACAGGCAGATTCGCCCTGTGTCCAACCTGCGCCATATTATTGTAGGGGGTGTTTGATGGTATAGTACGGGCAGATTCACTCTGTTTCCAGACTGCGCCATGTTAGTGTAGAGGGTGTTTTGATGGGACATTACGGGCAGATTCACTCTGTGCCCAACCTGCACTGTATTAGTGTAGAGGGTGTTTGATGGTACAGTACAGGCAGATTCACCCTGTGTCCAACCTGCACTGTATTATTGTAGAGGGTGTTTGATGGTACAGTACAGGCAGTTTCATTCGGTGCCCAACCTGCACTGTATTATTGTAGAGGGTGTTTGATGGTACAGTGCAGGCAGATTTACTCTGTTTCCAGACTGCGCCATGTTAGTGTAGAGGGTGTTTGATGGGACAGTACAGGCAGATTCAACCTGTGTCCAACCTGCGCCATGTTAGTATGTAGGGTGTTTGATGGTACAGTACAGGCAGTTTCACTCGGTGCCCAACCTGCACTGTATTATTGTAGAGGGTGTTTGATGGTACAGTGCAGGCAGATTCACTCTGTTTCCAGACTGCGCCATGTTAGTTTCGAGGGTGTTTGATGGGATAGTACAGGCAGATTCTCTCTGTGTCCAATCTTAGCTGTATTAGTGTGGAGAGTGTATGCTGGTACAGTACAGGCTGATTCACTCTGTGTCCAATCTGCGCCACATTAGTATCGAGGATATTTGATGGGAAAGTACAGGCAAATTCATTCTGTGTCCACCCTGCGCCATATTAGTGTCGAGGGTGTTTGATTGGACAGTATGGGCTGATTCACTCTGTGTCTAACCTGCGCTGCATAAGTATAGAGAGTGTTTGATGGTGCAGTGCAGGCAGTTTCACTCGGTTTCCAACCTGCACTGTATTAGTGTAGAGGGTGTTTGATGGTACAGGACCGGCAGATTCACCCTGTGTCCAACCTGCACCATATTAGTGTCGAGGGTGTTTGATGGGACAGTACGGGCAGATTCACTCGGTGTGCAACCTGCACTGTATTATTGTAGAGGATGTTTGATGGTACAGTACAGGCAGATTTACTCTGTTTCCAGACTGCGCCATGTTAGTGTAGAGGGTGTTTGATGGGGCAGTACGGGCAGATTCACTCTGTGTCTAACCTGCGCTGTGTTAGTGTAGAGGGTGTTTGATGGGACAGTAGAGGCAGATTCAACCTGTGTCCAACCTGCGCCATATTAGTGTAGAGGGTGTTTGATGGTACAGGACAGGCAGTCTCACTCGGTGTCCAACCTGCACTGGATTATTGTAGAGGGTGTTTGATGGTACAGTACGGGCCGATTCACTCTGTTTCCAGACTGCGCCATGTTAGTGTAGAGGGTGTTTGATGGGACAGCAGAGGCAGGTTCACTCTGTGTCCAACCTGCACTGTATTCGTGTGGAGGGTGTTTGATGGTACAGTGCAGGAAGATTCACTCTGTGTCCATGCTGCGCCATATTAGTGTAGAGGGTGTTTGATGGTACAGTGCAGGAAGATTCACTTTGTGTCCTACCTGCGCTGTATTAGTGCGGAGCGTGTTTGATGGTACAGCACGGACAGCTTCACTCTGTTTCCAGACTGCGCCATGTTAGTATAGAGGGTGTTTGATGGGATAGTAAAGGCAGATTCTCTCTGTGTCCAATCTTAGCTGTATTAGTGTGGAGAGTGTAAGCTGCTACAGTACAGGCCGTTTCACTCTGTGTCCAACCTGCGCTGTATTATTGTAGAGGGTGTTTGATGGTACAGTGCAGGCAGATTTACTCTGTTTCCAGACTGCGCCATGTTAGTGTAGAGGGTGTTTGATGGGACAGTACAGGCAGATTCACTCTGTGTCCAAGCTGCACTGTATTATTTTAGAGTGTGTTTGATGGGACAGTACAGGCAAATTCACTCTGTGTCCAACCTGCGCCATATTAGTGCAGAGTGTGTTTGATGGGACAGTACAGGCAGATTCACTCTGTGTCCAAGCTGCACTGTATTATTGCAGAGAGTGTTTGATGGGACAGTACAGGCAGATTCACTCTGTGTCCAACCTTTGCCATCTTAGTGCAGAGGGTGTTTGATGGTACAGTACAGGCAGATTCACTCTGTGTCCAACCTGCGCCATATTAGTGCAGAGTGTGTTTGATTGGACAGTACAGGCAGATTCACTCTGGGTCCAACCTGCACTGCGTTAGTGTAGAGGGTGTTTGATGGTACAGTACGGGAAGATTCGATCTGTGTCCAACCTGTGCCATATTAGTGGAGAGGGTGTTTGATGGGACAGTACGGGCAGATTCACTCTGTGTCCAAGCTGCACTGTATTAGTGTAGAGGGTGTTTGATGGTGCTGGACAGGCAGATTCACTCGGTGTCCAACCTGCACTGTATTAGTGTAGAGGGTGTTTGATGGTACAGGACAGGCAGATTCAACCTGTGTCCAACCTGCGCCATATTATTGTAGAGGGTGTTGGATGGTACAGTACAGGCAGTTTCACTCGGTGTCCAACCTGAACTGTATTATTGTAGAGGGTGTTTGATGGTACAGTACGAGCAGATTCACTCTGTTTCCAGACTGCGCCATGTTAGTGTAGAGGGTCTTCGATGGGACAGTACAGGCAGATTCTCTCTGTGTCCAACCTGCACTGCATTAGTGTAGATGGTGTTTGATGGTACAGTACGGGCAGATTCACTCTGTGTCCAACCTGCACTGTATTAGTGCAGAGGGTGTTTGATGGTGCTGCACAGGCAGATTCACTCGGTGCCGAACCTGCACTGTATGAGTGTAGAGGGTGTTTGATGGGAAAGTGCAGGCCGATTCACTCTTTTTCCAACCTGTGCTGTATTAGTCTAGAGAGTGTTTGATTGGACAGTACAGGCAGATTCACTCTGTGTCCAACGAGCTCTGTATTAGTGCAGAAGCTGTTTGATCTTACAGTACGGGCAGATTCACTCTGTGTCAAACCAGCACTGTATTAGTGCAGAGGGTGTTTGATGGTACAGTGCAGGAAGATTCACTCTGTGTCCAAGCTGCACTGTATTATTGTACAAGGTGTTTGATGGGAAAATACAGGCAGATTCACTCTGTGTCCAACCTGCACTGTATTAGTGTAGAGGGTGTTTGATGGTACAGTACAGGCAGATTCACTCTGTGTCCAAGCTGCACTGTATTATTTACAAGGTGTTTGATGGGAAAATACAGGCAGATTCACTCTGTGTCCAACCTGCACTGTATTAGTGTAGAGGGTGTTTGATGGTACAGTACAGGCAGATTCACTCTGTGTCCAATCTTAGCTGTATTTGTGTAGAGGGTGTTTGATGGGACAGTACAGGTAGATTCAATCTGTGTTCAACCTGCGCCATATTAGTGTAGAGGGTGTTTGATGGAACAGTACTGGCAGATTCACTCTGTGTCAAACCAGCACTGTATTAGTGCAGAGGGTGTTTGATGGTACAGTGCAGGAAGATTCACTCTGTGTCCAAGCTGCACTGTATTATTGTACAAGGTGTTTGATGGGAAAATACAGGCAGATTCACTCTGTGTCCAACCTGCACTGTATTAGTGTAGAGGGTGTTTGATGGGACAGTACAGGCAGATTCAATCTGTGTTCAACCTGCGCCATATTAGTGTAGAGGGTGTTTGATGGAACAGTACTGGCAGATTCACTCTGTGTCCAACCTGCACTCTATTAGTGTAAAGGGTGTTTGAAGGTGCTGCACAGGCAGATTCACTCTGTGTCCAAGCTGCACTGTATTAGTGTAGAGGGTGTTTGATGGTACAGTACAAGCAGATTCACCCTGTGTCCAACCTGCACTGTATTATTGTAGAGGGTGTTTGATGGTACAGGACAGGCAGATTCAACCTGTGTCCAACCTGTGCCATATTAGTGTAGAGGGTGTTTGATGGTACAGTACAGGCAGTTTCACTCGGTGCCCAACCTGCACTGTATTATTGTAGAGGGTGTTTGATGGGGCAGTACGGGCAGATTCACTCTGTGTCCAACCTGCACTGTATTAGTGCAGAGGGTGTTTGATGGTGCTGCACAGGCAGATTCACTCGGTGCCGAACCTGCACTGTATGAGTGTAGAGGGTGTTTGATGGGAAAGTGCAGGCCGATTCACTCTTTTTCCAACCTGTGCTGTATTAGTCTAGAGAGTGTTTGATTGGACAGTACAGGCAGATTCACTCTGTGTCCAACGAGCTCTGTATTAGTGCAGAAGCTGTTTGATCTTACAGTACGGGCAGATTCACTCTGTGTCAAACCAGCACTGTATTAGTGCAGAGGGTGTTTGATGGTACAGTGCAGGAAGATTCACTCTGTGTCCAAGCTGCACTGTATTATTGTACAAGGTGTTTGATGGGAAAATACAGGCAGATTCACTCTGTGTCCAACCTGCACTGTATTAGTGTAGAGGGTGTTTGATGGTACAGTACAGGCAGATTCACTCTGTGTCCAATCTGCACTGTATTATTTACAAGGTGTTTGATGGGAAAATACAGGCAGATTCACTCTGTGTCCAACATGCACTGTATTAGTGTAGAGGGTGTTTGATGGTACAGTACAGGCAGATTCACTCTGTGTCCAACCTTAGCTGTATTTGTGTAGAGGGTGTTTGATGGGACAGTACAGGCAGATTCAATCTGTGTTCAACCTGCGCCATATTAGTGTAGAGGGTGTTTGATGGAACAGTACTGGCAGATTCACTCTGTGTCAAACCAGCACTGTATTAGTGCAGAGGGTGTTTGATGGTACAGTGCAGGAAGATTCACTCTGTGTCCAAGCTGCACTGTATTATTGTACAAGGTGTTTGATGGGAAAATACAGGCAGATTCACTCTGTGTCCAACCTGCACTGTATTAGTGTAGAGGGTGTTTGATGGTACAGTACAGGCAGATTCACTCTGTGTCCAACCTTAGCTGTATTTGTGTAGAGGGTGTTTGATGGGACAGTATAGGCAGATTCAATCTGTGTTCAACCTGCGCCATATTAGTGTAGAGGGTGTTTGATGGAACAGTACTGGCAGATTCACTCTGTGTCCAACCTGCACTCTATTAGTGTAAAGGGTGTTTGAAGGTGCTGCACAGGCAGATTCACTCTGTGTCCAACCTGCACTGTATTAGTGTAGAGGGTGTTTGATGGTACAGTACAAGCAGATTCACCCTGTGTCCAACCTGCACTGTATTATTGTAGAGGGTGTTTGATGGTACAGGACAGGCAGATTCAACCTGTGTCCAACCTGTGCCATATTAGTGTAGAGGGTGTTTGATGGTACAGTACAGGCAGTTTCACTCGGTGCCCAACCTGCACTGTATTATTGTAGAGGGTGTTTGATGGTACAGTGCAGGCAGATTCACTCTGTTTCCAGACTGCGCCATGTTAGTTTCGAGGGTGTTTGATGGGAGAGTAAAGGCAGATTCTCTCTGTGTCCAATCTTAGCTGTATTAGTGTGGAGAGTGTATGCTGGTACAGTACAGGCTGATTCACTCTGTGTCCAACCTGCGCCACATTAGTATCGAGGATATTTGATGGGAAAGTACAGGCAAATTCATTCTGTGTCCAACCTGCGCCATATTAGTTTCGAGGGTGTTTGATTGGACAGCATGGGCTGATTCACTCTGTGTCCAACCTGCGCTGTATAAGTATAGAGAGTGTTTGATGGTGCAGTGCAGGCAGTTTCACTCGGTTTCCAACCTGCACTGTATTAGTGTAGAGGGTGTTTGATGGTACAGTACAGGCAGATTCACTCTGTGTCCAACCTGCGCCATATTTGTGCAGAGGGTGTTTGATGGGACAGTACAGGCAGATTCACTCTGTGTCCAACCTGCACTGTTTTAGTGTTGAGGGTGTTTGATGGTACAGTGCAGGAAGATTCACACTGTGTCCATGCTGCGCTGTATTAGTGTACAGGGTGTTTGATGGTACAGCACGGGCAGCTTCACTCTGTTTCCAGATTGCGCCATGTTGGTATCGAGGGTGTTTGATGGGATAGTAAAGGCAGATTCTCTCTGTGTCCAATCTTAGCTGTATTAGTGCGGAGAGTTTAAGCTGCTACAGTACAGGCCGTTTCACTCTGTGTCCAACCTGCGCCATATTCATGTAGAGGGTGTTTGAGGGGACAGTACGGGCAGTTTCACTCTGTGTCCAACCTGCGCCATATTAGTGTAGAGGGTGTTTGATGGGACAGTACGGGCAGTTTCACTCTGTGTCCAACCTGCACCATATTAGTGTAGAGGGTGTTTGATGGGACAGTACGGGCAGTTTCACTCTGTGTCCAACCTGCGCCATATTCATGTAGAGGGTGTTTGAGGGGACAGTACAGGCAGATTCACTCGGTGTGCAACCTGCGCCATATTCGTGCAGAGGGTGTTTGATGGGACAGTACAGGCAGATTCACTCTGTGTCCAACCTGCACTGTATTAGTGTAGAGGGTGTTTGATGGGACAGGACAGGCAGATTCAACCTGTGTCCAACCTGCGACATATTAGTGTAGAGGGTGTTTGATGGTACAGCACAGGCAGTTTCACTCGGTGTCCAACCTGCACTGGATTATTGTAGAGGGTGTTTGATGGTACAGTACGGGCCGATTCACTCTGTTTCCAGACTGCGCCATGTTAGTGTAGAGGGTGTTTGATGGGACAGTAGAGGCAGATTCACTCTGTGTCCAACCTGCACTGTATTAGTGTAGAGGGTGTTTGATGGGACAGGACAGGCAGATTCAACCTGTGTCCAACCTGCGACATATTAGTGTAGAGGGTGTTTGATGGTACAGGACAGGCAGTTTCACTCGGTGTCCAACCTGCACTGGATTATTGTAGAGGGTGTTTGATGGTACAGTACGGGCCGATTCACTCTGTTTCCAGACTGCGCCATGTTAGTGTAGAGGGTGTTTGATGGGACAGTAGAGGCAGATTCACTCTGTGTCCAACCTGCACTGTATTCGTGTAGAGGGTGTTTGATGGTACAGTGCAGGAAGATTCACTCTGTGTCCATGCTGCGCCATATTAGTGTAGAGGGTGTTTGATGGTACAGTGCAGGAAGATTCACTCTGTGTCCATGCTGCGCTGTATTAGTGTAGAGGGTGTTTGATGGTACAGTGCAGGAAGATTCACTTTGTGTCCAACCTGCGCTGTATTAGTGCGGAGCGTGTTTGATGGTACAGCACGGGCAGCTTCACTCTGTTTCCAGGCTGCGCCATGTTAGTATAGAGGGTGTTTGATGGGATAGTAAAGGCAGATTCTCTCTGTGTCCAATCTTAGCTGTATTAGTGTGGAGAGTGTAAGCTGCGACAGTACAGGCCGTTTCACTCTGTGTCCAACCTGCGCTGTATTATTGTAGAGGGTGTTTGATGGGACAGTACAGGCAGATTCACTCTGTGTCCAAGCTGCAATGTATTATTTTAGAGTGTGTTTGATGGGACAGTACAGGCAAATTCACTCTGTGTCCAACCTGCGCCATATTAGTGCAGAGTGTATTTGATGGGATAGTACAGGCAGATTCACTCTGTGTCCAAGCTGCACTGTATGATTGCAGAGAGTGTTTGATGGTACAGTACAGGCAGATTCACTCTGTGTCCAACCTGCGCCATATTAGTGCAGAGTGTGTTTGATTGGACAGTGCAGGCAGATTCACTCTGGGTCCAACCTGCACTGCGTTAGTGTAGAGGGTGTTTGATGGTACAGTACGGGAAGATTTAATCTGTGTCCAACCTGTGCCATATTAGTGGAGAGGGTGTTTGATGGGACAGTACGGGCAGATTCACTCTGTGTCCAAGCTGCACTGTATTAGTGTAGTGGGTGTTCGATGGTGCTGGACAGGCAGATTCACTCGGTGTCCAACCTGCACTGCATTAGTGTAGAGGGTGTTCGATGGTACAGGACAGGCAGATTCAACCTGTGTCCAACCTGCGCCATATTATTGCAGAGGGTGTTGGATGGTACAGTACGGGCAGATTCACTCTGTTTCCAGACTGCGCCATGTTAGTGTAGAGGGTCTTCGATGGGACAGTACAGGCAGATTCTCTCTGTGTCCAACCTGCACTGCATTAGTGTAGAGGGTGTTTGATGGTCCAGTACAGGCAGATTCACTCTGTGTCCAACCTGCGCCATATTAGTGCAGAGGGTGTTTGATGGGACAGTACAGGCAGATTCACTCTGTGTCCAACCTGCACCGTATTAGTGTAGAGGGTGTTTGATGGGACAGTAAAGGCAGATTCACTCTGTGTCCAACCTGCAATTTTTTAGTGTAGAGAGTGTTTGATGGGTCAGTCCAGGCAGATACACTCTGTGTCCAACCTGCACTGTATTAGTGTAGTGGGTGTTTGATGGGACAATACGGGCAGATTCACTCTATGTCCAACCTGCACTGTATGAATGCAGAGGGTGTTTGATGGGACAGTGCCGGCCGATTCACTCTTTTTCCAACCTGCGCTGTATTAGTCTCGAGAGTGTTTGTTTGGACTGAACAGGCAGATTCACTCTGTGTCCAACGAGCTCTGTATTAGTTTAGAAGGTGCTTGATCTTACAGTATGGGCAGACTCACTCTATGTCCAACCTGCACTGTATTAATTTAGAGGGTGTTTGATGGTCCAGTACAGGCAGATTCACTCTGTGTCCAAACTAAGCTGTATTAGTGGATAGAGTGTTTGATGGTATAGTACAGGCAGATTCACTCGGTGTCCAACCTGCACTGTATTAGTGTAGAGGGTGTTTGATGGTACACTACAGGCAGTTTCTCACTGTGTCCAACCTGCGCTGTATTAATGCAGAAGGTGTTTGATGGTACAGTATAGGCAGTTTCACTCTGTGTCCAACCTGCACTGTATTGGTGTCGAGGGTGTTTGATGGGACAGTACGGATAGATTCACTCTGTGTCCAACCTGCACTGTGTTCGTGTCGAGAGTGTTTATTGGTACAGTACAGGCAGTTTCACTCGGTGTCCAACCTGCGCTGTATTAGTGTAGAGGGTGTTTGAAGGTACAGTGCAGGCAGTTTCACGCAGTGTACAACCTGCACAGTATTAGTGTAGAGGGTGTTTGATGGGACAGTACAGGCAGATTCACTCTGTGTCCAACCTGCACAGTATTAGTGCAGAGGGTGTTTGATGGTGCTGCACAGGCAGATTCACTCCTTGTCCAACCTGCACTGTATAAGAGTAGAGGGTGTTTGATGGTACAGTAAAGGCAGATTCACTCGGTGTCCATCCTGCACTGTATTATTGTAGAGGGTGTTTGATGGGACAGTATGGGCATATTCATTCTGTGTCCAACCTGCACTGTATTAGTGTAGAGGGTGTTTGATGGGACAATACAGGCAGATCTCACTCTGTGTCCAACCTGCACTGTATTATTGGAGAGGTTGTTTGATGGGGCAGTACGGGCAGATTCACTCTGTGTCCAACATACGCTCTATTAATGTAGAGGGTGTTTGATGGTACAGTACAGGCAGATTCTCTCTTTGTCCAACCTGCGCCATATTAGTGCAGAGGGTGTTTGATGGGACAGTACAGGCAGATTCACTCTGTGTCCAACCTGCACTTTATTAGTGTAGCGGGTGTTTGATGGGACAGTACAGGCAGATTCACTCTGTGTCCAACCTGCACAGTATTAGTGTAGAGAGTGTTTGATGGAACAGTACAGGCAGATTCACTCGGTATCCAACTTGCACTGTATTAGTGTAGAGGGTGTTTGATGGTACAGTATGGGCAGATTCACTCTGTGTCCAACCTGCACTGTATTAGTGTAGAGAGTGTTTGATGGAACAGTACAGGCAGATTCACTCTGTGTCCAACCTGCAAAATATTAGTGTATAGCGTGTTTGATGGGTCAGTACAGGCAGTTTCACTCAGTGTCCAACCTGCGTTGTATTAGTGGAGACCGGATTTGATGGGAGAGTACAGGCAGATTCATTCTGTGTCCAACCTGCACTGTATTAGTGCAGAGGGTGTTTGATGGTACAGTACGGGCAGATTCACTCTGTGTCCAACCTGTGCCATATTAGTATAGAGGGTGTTTGATGTGTCAATACAGGCAGTTTCACTCGGTGTCCAGCCTGCACTGTATTAGTGTAGAGCGGGTTTGATGATACAGTACAGGTAGATTCATTCTGTGTCCAACCTGCGCTGTATTAGTGTCGAGGGTGTTTTATGGGACAGTACAGGCAGATTCACTCTGTGTCCAACCTGCACTGTATTCGTGTAGAGGGTGGTGATGTGACAGTACAGGCCGATTCACTATGTGTCCAAACTGCGCCATATTGTTGCAGAGGGTGTTTGATGGGACTGTACAGGCAGTTTCACTCTGTGTCCAACCTGCGCCATATTCGTGTAGAGGGTGTTTGATGGGACAGTAGAGGCAGATTCACTCTGTGTCCAACCTGCACTGTATTAGTGCAGAGGGTGTTTGATGCTGCTGTACAGGCAGATTCACTCGGTGTCCAACCTGAACTGTATTAGTGTAGAGGGTATTTGATGGTACAGTACAGGCAGATTCACCCTGTGACAATACTGCGCCATATTAGGGGAGAGAGTTTTTGATGGTACAGTGCAGGCAGATTCACTCGGTGTCCAACCTGCACTACCTTATTGTTGAGGGTGTTTGATGTTAAACTACGGGCAGATTCACTCTGTGTCCAAACTGCGCCATGTTAGTATCGAGGGTGTTTGATGATACAGTACAGGCAGTTTCACTCGGTGTCCATCCTGCACTGCATTAGTGTAGATGGTGTTTGATGAGACAGTACGGGCAGATTCACTCTTGTCCAACCTGCGCCAAATTAGTGTAGAGGGTGTTTGATGGGACAGTACAGGCAGATTAACTCTCTGTCCAACCTGCGGCATATTAGTGTAGAGGGTGTTTGATGGGACAGTACAGGCAGATTCCTCTGTGTCCCACCTGCACTGTATTAGTGTAGCGGGAGTTTGATGGTGCTGCACAGGCAGATTCACTCAGTGTCCAACCTGCGCTGAATTAGTGTAGAGGGTGTTTGATGGTACAGTACAGGCAGATTCACTAAGTGTCCAGGCTGCGCTGTATTAATGTAGAGGGTGTTTGATGGGACAGTACGGGCAGATTCACTCTGTATCCAACCTGCACTGTTTTAGTGTAGAGAGTGTATGATGGAACAGTGCAGGCAGATTCACTCGGTATCCAGCCCGCACTGTATTAGTGTTGAGGGTGTTTGATGGTACTGTACGGGTAGATTCACTCTGTGTCTAACCTGCATGGTATTAGTGTAGAGGGTGTTTGATGGTACAGTGCAGGCAGTTTCACTCTGTGTCCAAGCTGCGCTGTATTTTTGTAGAGGGTGTTTGATGGTACAGTACAGGCAGATTCACTCTGTGTCCAAGCTGCGCTGTATTAGTGTAGAGGGTGTTTGATGGGACAGTGCAGGAAGTTTCATTCTGTGTCCAACCTGCGCCATATTGTTGTAGAGGGTGTTTGATAGGACTGTGCAGGCAGATTCACTCTGTGTCCAACCTGCGCCATATTAGTGTAGAGGGTGTTTGATGGGACAGTACTGGCAGATTCACTCTGTGTCCAACCTGCACTGTATTAGTGTAGAGGGTGGTTGATGCTGCTGTCCAGGCAGATTCACTCAGTGTCCAACCTGAACTGTATTAGTGTAGAGGGTATTTGATGGGACAGTACAGGCAGATTCACTCTTTGTCCAGACTGCGCCATATTAGTGTCGTGAGTTTTTGATGGTACAGTACAGGCAGATTCACTCGGTGTCCAACCTGCACTGCATTATTGTAGAGAGTGTTTGATGGTAAACTACGGACAGATTCACTCTGTGTCCAAACTGCGCCAAATTAGTGCAGAGGGTGTTTGATGGGACAGTCCAGGCAGATTCACTCTGTGTCCAACCTGCACTGTATTAGTGTAGAGAGTGTTTGATGGAACAGTACAGGCAGATTCACTCGGTGTCCAACCTGCACTGTATTAGAGTACAGGGTGTTTGATGGTACAGTACAGGCAGATTCACCCTGTCTCCAACCTGGGCCATATTAGTGTAGAGGGTGTTTGATGGTGCAGTACAAGCAGATTCATTCGGTGTCCAACCCGCACTGTATTAGTGTAGAGGGTGTTTGATAGTACAGTACAGGCAGATTCACTCTGTGTCCAACCTGCGCCATATTAGTGCAGAGGGTGTTTGATGGGACAGTACAGGCAGATTCACTTCTGTGTCCAACCTGCACTGCGTTAGTGTAGAGGGTTTATGATGGTACAGTCCGGGTAGATTCACTCTGTGTCCAACCTGCACTCTATTAGTGTCAAGGGTGTTTGATGGGACAGCACAGGCAGATTCACTCTGAGTCCACCCTGTACTGTATTAGTGCAGAGAGTGTTTGATTGGACATTACCGGCAGATTCACTCTGTGTCCACCCAGCAGTGTTTTAGTGTAGAGGGTGTTTGATGGTACAGTGCAGGCAGATTCACTCTGTATCTAACCTGCGCTGTATGAGTGTGGAGGGTGTTTGATAGGACAATACAGGCAGATTCACTCTGTGTCCAACCAGCGCTGTATTAGGTTAGAGGGTGTTCGATGGGACAGTACAGGCAGATTCACTCTGTGTCCAACCAGCACTGTATTAGTGTAGAGGGTGTTTGATGGTACAGTCCGGGCAGATTCACCCTGTCTCCAACCTGCGCCATATTAGTGCAGAGGGTGTTTGATGGGACAGTACAGGCAGATTCACTCTGTGTCCAACCTGCACTGCATTAGTGCAGAGGGTTTATGATGATACAGTACGGGCAGATTCACTCTGTGTCCAACCTGTGCTGTATTAGTGCAGAGAGTGTTTGATTGGACAGTACCGGCAGATTCACTCTGTGTCAACCCTGTGCTGTATTAGTGCAGAGAGTGTTTGATTGGACAGTACCGGCAGATTCACTCTGTATCCAACCTGTGCTGTATTAGTGTGGAGGGTGTTTTATGGTACATTACAGGCAGATTCAATCTGTGTCCAAGCTGCACTGTATTAGTGTTGAGGGTGTTTAATAGGACAATACAGGCAGATTCACTCTGTGTCCAACCAGCGCTGTAGTAGTGGAGAGGGTGTTCGATGGGACAGTACAGGCAGATTCACTCTGTGTCAAAGCAGCACTGTATTCGTGAAGAGGGTGTTTGATGGTACAGCACAGGCAGATTCACTCTGTGTCCAAGCTGCGCTGTATTAGTGTAGGGGATGTTTGATGGTACAGTACGGGCAGATTCAGTCTGTGTCTCACCTGCACGGTCTTAGTGTAGAGGGTGTTTGATGATGCAGTGCAGGCAGTTTCACTATGTGTCCAAGCTGCGCTGTATTAGTGTAGAGGGTGTTTGATGGTACAGTACAGGCAGATTCACTCTGTGTCCAAGCTGCGCTGTATTAGTGCAGAGGGTGTTTGATGGGACTGTACAGGCAGATTCACTCTGTGTCCGACCTGCGCCATATTGTTGTAGAGGGTGTTTGATGGGACTGTACAGGCAGATTCACTCTGTGTCCAACCTGCGCCATATTAGTGTAGAGGGTGTTTGATGGGACAGTACAGGCAGATTCACTCTGTGTCCAACCTGTACTGTATTCGTGTAGAGGGGTTTGATGCTGCTGGACAGGCAGATTCACTCGGTGTCCAACCTGAACTGTATTAGTGTTGAGGGTATTTGATGGTACAGTACAGGCAGATTCACTCTGTGTTCATACTGCGCCGTATTAGTGCAGAGAGTATTTGATGGTACAGTACAGGCAGATTCACTCGGTGTCGTACCTGCACTGCATTATTGTAGAGGGTGTTTGATTGGTAAACAACGGGCAGATTCACTCTGTGTCCAACCTGCTCAGTATTAGTGTAGAGAGTGTTTGATGGAACAGTACAGGCAGATTCACTCGGTATCCAACTTGCACTGTATTAGTGTAGAGGGTGTTTGATGGTACAGTATGGGCAGATTCACTCAGTGTCCATCCTGCACTGCATTAGTGTAGCGGGTGTTTGATGGGACTGGACGGGCAGATTCACTCGGTGTCCATCCTGCACTGCATTAGTGTAGCGGGTGTTTGATGGGACTGGACGGGCAGATTCACTCGGTATCCAACCTGCACTGCATTAGTGTAGACGCTGTTTGATGCTACAGTACAGGTAGATTCACTCTGTGTCTAACCTGCACGGTATTAGTGTAGAGGGTGTTTGATGGTACAGTGCAGGCAGTTTCACTCTGTGTCCAACCTGCACGGTGTTAGTGTAGAGGGTGTTTGATGGTACAGTGCAGGCAGTTTCACTCTGTGTCCAAGCTGTGCTGTATTATTGTAGAGGGTGTTTGATGGGACAGTACAGGCAGATTCACTCTGTGTCCAACCTGCGCCATATTGTTTTAGAGGGTGTTTGATGGGACTGTACAGGCAGATTCACTCTGATTCCACCTTGTACTGTATTAGTGCAGAGAGTGTTTGATTGAACATTACCGGCAGATTCACTCTGTGTCCAACCTGCGGTGTATTCGTGTAGAGGATGTTTGATTGGACAGTACAGGCAGATTCACTCTGTGTCCAACCAGCACTGTATTAGTGTAGAGGGTGTTTGATAGTACAGTCCGGGCAGATTCACTCTGTGTCCATCCTGCGCTGTATTCGTGTAGAGGATGTTTGATGATACAGTACAGGCGGTTTCACTCTGTGTCCAAACTGCGCCATATTAGTGCAGAGGGTGTTTGATGGGACAGTACAGGAAGATTCACCCTGTCTCCAACCTGCGCCATATTAGTGCAGAGGGTGTTTGATGGGACAGTACAGGCAGATTCACTCTGTGTCCAACCTGCACTGCATTAGTGTAGAGGGTTTATGATGGTACAGTACGGGCAGATTCACTCTGTGTCCAACCTGTGCTGTATTAGTGCAGAGAGTGTTTGATTGGACAGTACCGGCAGATTCACTCTGTGTCAACCCTGTGCTATATTAGTGCAGAGAGTGTTTGATTGGACAGTACCGGCAGATTCACTCTGTATCCAACCTGTGCTGTATTAGTGTGGAGGGTGTTTTATGGTACATTACAGGCAGATTCAATCTGTGTCCAAGCTGCACAGTATTAGTGTTGAGGGTGTTTGATAGGACAATACAGGCAGATTCACTCTGTGTCCAACCAGCGCTGTATTAGTGGAGAGGGTGTTCGATGGGACAGTACAGGCAGATTCACTCTGTGTCAAAGCAGCACTGTATTCGTGAAGAGGGTGTTTGATGGTACAGCACAGGCAGATTCACTCTGTGTCCAAGCTGCGCTGTATTAGTGTAGGGGATGTTTGATGGTACAGTACGGGCAGATTCAGTCTGTGTCTCACCTGCACGGTCTTAGTGTAGAGGGTGTTTGATGATGCAGTGCAGGCAGTTTCACTATGTGTCCAAGCTGCGCTGTATTAGTGTAGAGGGTGTTTGATGGTACAGTACAGGCAGATTCACTCTGTGTCCAAGCTGCGCTGTATTAGTGCAGAGGGTGTTTGATGGGACTGTACAGGCAGATTCACTCTGTGTCCGACCTGCGCCATATTGTTGTAGAGGGTGTTTGATGGGACTGTACAGGCAGATTCACTCTGTGTCCAACCTGCGCCATATTAGTGTAGAGGGTGTTTGATGGGACAGTACAGGCAGATTCACTCTGTGTCCAACCTGTACTGTATTCGTGTAGAGGGGTTTGATGCTGCTGGACAGGCAGATTCACTCGGTGTCCAACCTGAACTGTATTAGTGTTGAGGGTATTTGATGGTACAGTACAGGCAGATTCACTCTGTGTCGTACCTGCACTGCATTATTGTAGAGGGTGTTTGATTGGTAAACAACGGGCAGATTCACTCTGTGTCCAAACTGCACCATGTTAGTGTAGAGGGTGTTTGATGATACAGTACAGGCAGTTTCACTCGGTGTCCATCCTGCACTGCATTATTGTAGCGGGTGTTTGATGGGACTGGACGGGCAGATTCACTCGGTATCCAACCTGCACTGCATTCGTGTAGACGCTGTTTGATGCTACAGTACGGGTAGATTCACTCTGTGTCTAACCTGCACGGTATTAGTGTAGAGGGTGTTTGATGGTACAGTGCAGGCAGTTTCACTCTGTGTCCAACCTGCACGGTGTTAGTGTAGAGGGTGTTTGATGGTACAGTGCAGGCAGTTTCACTCTGTGTCCAAGCTGTGCTGTATTATTGTAGAGGGTGTTTGATGGGACAGTACAGGCAGATTCACTCTGTGTCCAACCTGCGCCTTATTGTTTTAGAGGGTGTTTGATGGGACTGTACAGGCAGATTCACTCTGATTCCACCCTGTACTGTATTAGTGCAGAGAGTGTTTGATTGAACATTACCGGCAGATTCACTCTGTGTCCACCCAGCAGTGTATTAGTGTAGAGGGTGTTTGATGGTGCAGTGCAGGCAGATTCACTCTGTATCCAACCTGCTCTGGATTAGTGTGGAGGGTGTTTGATGGTACAGTCCGGGCAGATTCACTCTATGTCCAACCTGCGGTGTATTCGTGTAGAGGATGTTTGATTGGACAGTACAGGCAGATTCACTCTGTGTCCAACCAGCACTGTATTAGCGTAGAGGGTGTTTGATAGTACAGTCCGGGCAGATTCACTCTGTGTCCATCCTGCGCTGTATTCGTGTAGAGGATGTTTGATGATACAGTACAGGCGGTTTCACTCTGTGTCCAACCTGCGCCAAATTAGTGTACAGGGTGTTTGATGGGACAGTCCAGGCAGATTCACTCTGTGTCCAAACTGCGCCATATTAGTGCAGAGGGTGTTTGATGGGACAGTACAGGCAGATTCACTCTGTGTCCAACCTGCACTGCGTTAGTGTAGAGGGTTTATGATGGTACAGTCCGGGTAGATTCACTCTGTGTCCAACCTGCACTCTATTAGTGTCAAGGGTGTTTGATGGGACAGCACAGGCAGATTCACTCTGAGTCCACCCTGTACTGTATTAGTGCAGAGAGTGTTTGATTGGACATTACCGGCAGATTCACTCTGTGTCCAACCTGCGCCATATTAGTATAGAGGGTGTTTGATGGGACAGTACAGGCAGATTCACTCTGTGTCCAACCTGTACTGTATTCGTGTAGAGGGGTTTGATGCTGCTGGACAGGCAGATTTACTCGGTGTCCAACCTGAACTGTATTAGTGTTGAGGGTATTTGATGGTACAGTACAGGCAGATTCACTCTGTGTTCATACTGCGCCGTATTAGTGCAGAGTGTTTTTGATGGTACAGTCCAGGCAGATTCACTCGGTGTCGTACCTGCACTGCATTATTGTAGAGGGTGTTTGATTGGTAAACAACGGGCAGATTCACTCTGTGTCCATACTGCACCATGTTAGTGTAGAGGGTGTTTGATGATACAGTACAGGCAGTTTCACTCGGTGTCCATCCTGCACTGCATTAGTGTAGCGGGTGTTTGATGGGACTGGACGGGCAGATTCACTCGGTATCCAACCTGCACTGCATTAGTGCAGACGCTGTTTGATGCTACAGTACGGGTAGATTCACTCTGTGTCTAACCTGCACGGTATTAGTGTAGAGGGTGTTTGATGGTACAGTGCAGGCAGTTTCACTCTGTGTCCAACCTGCACGGTGTTAGTGTAGAGGGTGTTTGATGGTACAGTGCAGGCAGTTTCACTCTGTGTCCAAGCTGTGCTGTATTATTGTAGAGGGTGTTTGATGGGACAGTACAGGCAGATTCACTCTGTGTCCAACCTGCGCCATATTGTTTTAGAGGGTGTTTGATGGGACTGTACAGGCAGATTCACTCTGATTCCACCCTGTACTGTATTAGTGCAGAGAGTGTTTGATTGAACATTACCGGCAGATTCACTCTGTGTCCACCCAGCAGTGTATTAGTGTAGAGGGTGTTTGATGGTGCAGTGCAGGCATATTCACTCTGTATCCAACCTGCTCTGGATTAGTGTGGAGGGTGTTTGATGGTACAGTCCGGGCAGATTCACTCTATGTCCAACCTGCGGTGTATTCGTGTAGAGGATGTTTGATTGGACAGTACAGGCAGATTCACTCTGTGTCCAACCAGCACTGTATTAACGTAGAGGGTGTTTGATAGTACAGTCCGGGCAGATTCACTCTGTGTCCATCCTGCGCTGTATTCGTGTAGAGGATGTTTGATGATACAGTACAGGCGGTTTCACTCTGTGTCCAACCTGCGCCAAATTAGTGTACAGGGTGTTTGATGGGACAGTCCAGGCAGATTCACTCTGTGTCCAAACTGCGCCATATTAGTGCAGAGGGTGTTTGATGGGACAGTACAGGCAGATTCACTCTGTGTCCAACCTGCACTGCGTTAGTGTAGAGGGTTTATGATGGTACAGTCCGGGTAGATTCACTCTGTGTCCAACCTGCACACTATTAGTGTCAAGGGTGTTTGATGGGACAGCACAGGCAGATTCACTCTGAGTCCACCCTGTACTGTATTAGTGCAGAGAGTGTTTGATTGGACATTACCGGCAGATTCACTCTGTGTCCACCCAGCAGTGTTTTAGTGCAGAGGGTGTT
Organism: Heterodontus francisci; assembly: GCF_036365525.1. NCBI lineage: Eukaryota > Metazoa > Chordata > Chondrichthyes > Heterodontiformes > Heterodontidae > Heterodontus > Heterodontus francisci. Next base: position 128,462,561 of record NC_090378.1, on the reverse strand, counting down.
TGATGGTACATTGCAGGCAGATTCACTCTGTATCCAACCTGCGCTGTATTAGTGTGGAGGGTGTTTGATAGGACAATACAGGCAGATTCACTCTGTGTCCAACCAGCGCTGTATTAGTTTAGAGGGTGTTCGATGGGACAGTACAGGCAGATTCACTCTGTGTCCAACCAGCACTGTATTAGTGTAGAGCGTGTTTGATGGTACAGTCCGGGCAGATTCACTCTGTGTCCAAGCTGCACCATATTAGTGTAGAGGGTATTTGATGAGACAGTACAGTCAGATTCCTCTGTGTCCCACCCGCACTGCATTAGTGTAACGGGAGTTTGATGGTGCTGTACAGGCAGATTCATTCAGTATCCAACCTGCACTGTATTAGAGTTCAGGGTGTTTGATGGTACAGTACAGGCAGATTCACTCGGTGTCCATCCTGCACTGCATTAGTGTAGAGGGTTTATGATGGTACAGTACGGGCAGATTCACTCTGTGTCCAACCTGTGCTGTATTAGTGCAGAGAGTGTTTGATTGGACAGTACCGGCAGATTCACTCTGTGTCAACCCTGTGCTGTATTAGTGCAGAGAGTGTTTGATTGGACAGTACCGGCAGATTCACTCTGTATCCAACCTGTGCTGTATTAGTGTGGAGGGTGTTTTATGGTACATTACAGGCAGATTCAATCTGTGTCCAAGCTGCACTGTATTAGTGTTGAGGATTTTTGATAGGACAATACAGGCAGATTCACTCTGTGTCCAACCAGCGCTGTATCAGTGGAGAGGGTGTTCGATGGGACAGTACAGGCAGATTCACTCTGTGTCAAAGCAGCACTGTATTCGTGAAAGGGTGTTTGATGGTACAGTACAGGCAGATTCACTCTGTGTCCAAGCTGCGCTGTATTAGTGTAGGGGATGTTTGATGGTACAGTACGGGCAGATTCAGTCTGTGTCTAACCTGCACGGTCTTAGTGTAGAGGGTGTTTGATGATGCAGTGCAGGCAGTTTCACTATGTGTCCAACCTGCACTGTATTAGTGTAGAGGGTGTTTGATGGTACAGTACAGGCAGATTCACTCTGTGTCCAAGCTGCGCTGTATTAGTGCAGAGGGTGTTTGATGGGACTGTACAGGCAGATTCACTCTGTGTCCGACCTGCACCATATTGTTGTAGAGGGTGTTTGATGGGACTGTACAGGCAGATTCACGCCATGTCCAACCTGCGCCATATTAGTGTAGAGGGTGTTTGATGGGACAGTACAGGCAGATTCACTCAGTGTCCAACCTGTACTGTATTCGTGTAGAGGGGTTTGATGCTGCTGGACAGGCAGATTCACTCGGTGTCCAACCTGAACTGTATTAGTGTTGAGGGTATTTGATGGTACAGTACAGGCAGATTCACTCTGTGTTCATACTGCGCCGTATTAGTGCAGAGAGTTTTTGATGGTACAGTACAGGCAGATTCACTCGGTGTCGTACCTGCACTGCATTATTGTAGAGGGTGTTTGATTGGTAAACAACGGGCAGATTCACTCTGTGTCCAAACTGCACCATGTTAGTGTAGAGGGTGTTTGATGATACAGTACAGGCAGTTTCACTCGGTGTCCATCCTGCACTGCATTAGTGTAGCGGGTGTTTGATGGGACTGGACGGGCAGATTCACTCGGTATCCAACCTGCACTGCATTCGTGTAGACGCTGTTTGATGCTACAGTACGGGTAGATTCACTCTGTGTCTAACCTGCACGGTATTAGTGTAGAGGGTGTTTGATGGTACAGTGCAGGCAGTTTCACTCTGTGTCCAACCTGCACGGTGTTAGTGTAGAGGGTGTTTGATGGTACAGTGCAGGCAGTTTCACTCTGTGTCCAAGCTGTGCTGTATTATTGTAGAGGGTGTTTGATGGGACAGTACAGGCAGATTCACTCTGTGTCCAACCTGCGCCATATTGTTTTAGAGGGTGTTTGATGGGACTGTACAGGCAGATTCACTCTGATTCCACCCTGTACTGTATTAGTGCAGAGAGTGTTTGATTGGACATTACCGGCAGATTCACTCTGTGTCCACCCAGCAGTGTATTAGTGTAGAGGGTGTTTGATGGTGCAGTGCAGGCATATTCACTCTGTATCCAACCTGCTCTGGATTAGTGTGGAGGGTGTTTGATGGTACAGTCCGGGCAGATTCACTCTATGTCCAACCTGCGGTGTATTCGTGTAGAGGATGTTTGATTGGACAGTACAGGCAGATTCACTCTGTGTCCAACCAGCACTGTATTAGCGTAGAGGGTGTTTGATAGTACAGTCCGGGCAGATTCACTCTGTGTCCATCCTGCGCTGTATTCGTGTAGAGGATGTTTGATGATACAGTACAGGCGGTTTCACTCTGTGTCCAACCTGCGCCAAATTAGTGTACAGGGTATTTGATGGGACAGTCCAGGCAGATTCACTCTGTGTCCAAGCTGCGCCATATTAGTGTAGAGGGTGTTTGATGGTGCAGTACAGGCAGATTCCTCTTTGTCCCACCTCCACTGTATTAGTGTAGCGGGAGTTTGATGGTGCTGTACAGGCAGATTAATTCGGTGTCCAACCCGCACTGTATTAGTGTCGAGGGTGTTTGATGGTACAGTACAGGCAGATTCACTCTGTGTCCAAGCTGCACCATGTTAGTGTAGAGGGTTTTTGATGGTACAGTACGGGCAGATTTACTCTGTGTCCAACCTGCACTCTTTTAGTGTCGAGGGTGTTTGTTGGGACAGTACAGGCAGATTCACTCTGAGTCCACCCTGTGCTGTATTAGTGCAGAGAGTGTTTGATTGGACAGTACCGGCAGGTTCACTCTGTGTCCACCCAGCAGTGTATTCGTATCGAGGGTGTTTGATGGTACAGTGCAGGCAGATTCACTCTGTATCCAACCTGCGCTGGATTAGTGTGGAGGGTGTTTGATGGTACATTACAGGAAGATTCAATCTGTGTCCAAGCTGCACTGTATTAGTGTAGAGGGTGTTTGATAGGACAATACAGGCAGATTCACTCTGTGTCCAACCAGCGCTGTATTAGTGTAGAGGGTGTTCGATGGGACAGTACAGGCAGATTCACTCTGTGTCCAACCTGCGTCATATTAGTGTAGAGGGTGTTTGATGGGACAGACAGACAGATTCACTCTGTGTCCAACCTGCACTGTATTAGTGTAGAGGGTGTTTGATGCTGCTGTACAGGCAGTTTCACTCGGTGTCCAACCTGAACTGGATTAGTGCAGAGGTTATTTGATGGTACAGTACTGGCAGATTCACTCTGTGTCCAACCTGCGCAAAATTAGTGTAAAGGGTGTTTGATGGGACAGTACAGGCAGATTCACTCGGTGTCCAACCTGCACTGTCTTCTTGGAGAGGGTGTTTGATGCTGCAGTACGGGTAGATTCTCTCAGTGTCCAACCTGCACCGTATTAGTGTAGACGGTGTTTGACGGTGTTTGATGGTGCAGTACAGGCAGTTTCACCCTGTCTCCAACCTGCGCCATATTAGTGTAGAGGGTGTTTGATGGTACAATACAGGCAGATTCACTCTGTGTCCAACCAGCGCTGTATCAGTGGAGAGGGTGTTCGATGGGACAGTACAGGCAGATTCACTCTGTGTCAAAGCAGCACTGTATTCGTGAAAGGGTGTTTGATGGTACAGTACAGGCAGATTCACTCTGTGTCCAAGCTGCGCTGTATTAGTGTAGGGGATGTTTGATGGTACAGTACGGGCAGATTCAGTCTGTGTCTAACCTGCACGGTCTTAGTGTAGAGGGTGTTTGATGATGCAGTGCAGGCAGTTTCACTATGTGTCCAACCTGCACTGTATTAGTGTAGAGGGTGTTTGATGGTACAGTACAGGCAGATTCACTCTGTGTCCAAGCTGCGCTGTATTAGTGCAGAGGGTGTTTGATGGGACTGTACAGGCAGATTCACTCTGTGTCCGACCTGCACCATATTGTTGTAGAGGGTGTTTGATGGGACTGTACAGGCAGATTCACGCCATGTCCAACCTGCGCCATATTAGTGTAGAGGGTGTTTGATGGGACAGTACAGGCAGATTCACTCAGTGTCCAACCTGTACTGTATTCGTGTAGAGGGGTTTGATGCTGCTGGACAGGCAGATTCACTCGGTGTCCAACCTGAACTGTATTAGTGTTGAGGGTATTTGATGGTACAGTACAGGCAGATTCACTCTGTGTTCATACTGCGCCGTATTAGTGCAGAGAGTTTTTGATGGTACAGTACAGGCAGATTCACTCGGTGTCGTACCTGCACTGCATTATTGTAGAGGGTGTTTGATTGGTAAACAACGGGCAGATTCACTCTGTGTCCAAACTGCACCATGTTAGTGTAGAGGGTGTTTGATGATACAGTACAGGCAGTTTCACTCGGTGTCCATCCTGCACTGCATTAGTGTAGCGGGTGTTTGATGGGACTGGACGGGCAGATTCACTCGGTATCCAACCTGCACTGCATTCGTGTAGACGCTGTTTGATGCTACAGTACGGGTAGATTCACTCTGTGTCTAACCTGCACGGTATTAGTGTAGAGGGTGTTTGATGGTACAGTGCAGGCAGTTTCACTCTGTGTCCAACCTGCACGGTGTTAGTGTAGAGGGTGTTTGATGGTACAGTGCAGGCAGTTTCACTCTGTGTCCAAGCTGTGCTGTATTATTGTAGAGGGTGTTTGATGGGACAGTACAGGCAGATTCACTCTGTGTCCAACCTGCGCCATATTGTTTTAGAGGGTGTTTGATGGGACTGTACAGGCAGATTCACTCTGATTCCACCCTGTACTGTATTAGTGCAGAGAGTGTTTGATTGGACATTACCGGCAGATTCACTCTGTGTCCACCCAGCAGTGTATTAGTGTAGAGGGTGTTTGATGGTGCAGTGCAGGCATATTCACTCTGTATCCAACCTGCTCTGGATTAGTGTGGAGGGTGTTTGATGGTACAGTCCGGGCAGATTCACTCTATGTCCAACCTGCGGTGTATTCGTGTAGAGGATGTTTGATTGGACAGTACAGGCAGATTCACTCTGTGTCCAACCAGCACTGTATTAGCGTAGAGGGTGTTTGATAGTACAGTCCGGGCAGATTCACTCTGTGTCCATCCTGCGCTGTATTCGTGTAGAGGATGTTTGATGATACAGTACAGGCGGTTTCACTCTGTGTCCAACCTGCGCCAAATTAGTGTACAGGGTATTTGATGGGACAGTCCAGGCAGATTCACTCTGTGTCCAAGCTGCGCCATATTAGTGTAGAGGGTGTTTGATGGTGCAGTACAGGCAGATTCCTCTTTGTCCCACCTCCACTGTATTAGTGTAGCGGGAGTTTGATGGTGCTGTACAGGCAGATTAATTCGGTGTCCAACCCGCACTGTATTAGTGTCGAGGGTGTTTGATGGTACAGTACAGGCAGATTCACTCTGTGTCCAAGCTGCACCATGTTAGTGTAGAGGGTTTTTGATGGTACAGTACGGGCAGATTTACTCTGTGTCCAACCTGCACTCTTTTAGTGTCGAGGGTGTTTGTTGGGACAGTACAGGCAGATTCACTCTGAGTCCACCCTGTGCTGTATTAGTGCAGAGAGTGTTTGATTGGACAGTACCGGCAGGTTCACTCTGTGTCCACCCAGCAGTGTATTCGTATCGAGGGTGTTTGATGGTACAGTGCAGGCAGATTCACTCTGTATCCAACCTGCGCTGGATTAGTGTGGAGGGTGTTTGATGGTACATTACAGGAAGATTCAATCTGTGTCCAAGCTGCACTGTATTAGTGTAGAGGGTGTTTGATAGGACAATACAGGCAGATTCACTCTGTGTCCAACCAGCGCTGTATTAGTGTAGAGGGTGTTCGATGGGACAGTACAGGCAGATTCACTCTGTGTCCAACCTGCGTCATATTAGTGTAGAGGGTGTTTGATGGGACAGACAGACAGATTCACTCTGTGTCCAACCTGCACTGTATTAGTGTAGAGGGTGTTTGATGCTGCTGTACAGGCAGTTTCACTCGGTGTCCAACCTGAACTGGATTAGTGCAGAGGTTATTTGATGGTACAGTACTGGCAGATTCACTCTGTGTCCAACCTGCGCAAAATTAGTGTAAAGGGTGTTTGATGGGACAGTACAGGCAGATTCACTCGGTGTCCAACCTGCACTGTCTTCTTGGAGAGGGTGTTTGATGCTGCAGTACGGGTAGATTCTCTCAGTGTCCAACCTGCACCGTATTAGTGTAGACGGTGTTTGACGGTGTTTGATGGTGCAGTACAGGCAGTTTCACCCTGTCTCCAACCTGCGCCATATTAGTGTAGAGGGTGTTTGATGGTACAATACAGGCAGATTCAATCTGTGTCCAACCTGCGCCATATTAGTGTAGAGGGTGTTTGATGGGACAGTAAGAGCAGATTCACTCTGTGTTCACCCCGCACTGCATTAGTGTGGAGGCTGTTTGATGGTACATTACAGGAAGATTCAATCTGTGTCCAAGCTGCACTGTGTTAGTGCAGAGGGTGTTTGATGGGACAGTATGGGCAGATTCACTCTGTGTTCACCCCGCACTGCATTAGTGGGGAGGCTGTTTGATGGTACATTACAGGAAGATTCAATCTGTGTCCAACCAGCACTGTGTTAGTGCAGAGGGTGTTTGATAGGACAATACAGGCAGATTCACTCTGTGTCCATGCTGCGCCATATTAGTGTAGAGGGTGTTTGATAGGACAATACAGGCAGATTCACTCTGTGTCCAACCAGCGCTGTATTAGTTTAGAGGGTGTTCGATGGGACAGTACAGGCAGATTCACTCTGTGTCCAACCAGCACTGTATTAGTGTAGAGGGTGTTTGATGGTACAGTCCGGGCAGATTCACTCTGTGTCCAAGCTGCACCATATTAGTGTAGAGGGTATTTGATGAGACAGTACAGTCAGATTCCTCTGTGTCCCACCCGCACTGCATTAGTGTAACGGGAGTTTGATGGTGCTGTACAGGCAGATTCATTCAGTATCCAACCTGCACTGTATTAGAGTTCAGGGTGTTTGATGGTACAGTACAGGCAGATTCACCCTGTCTCCAACCTGTGCCATATTCGTGCAGAGGGTGTTTGATGGTACAGTACGGGCAGATTCACTCTGTGTCCAACCTGTGCTGTATTAGTGCAGAGAGTGTTTGATTGGACAGTACCGGCAGATTCACTCTGTGTCCACCCTGTGCTGTATTAGTGCAGAGAGTGTTTGATTGGACAGTACCGGCAGATTCACTCTGTATCCAACCTGCGCTGTATTAGTGTGGAGGGTGTTTTATGGTACATTACAGGCAGATTCAATCTGTGTCCAAGCTGCACTGTATTAGTGTTGAGGGTGTTCGATGGGACAGTACAGGCAGATTCACTCTGTGTCCAAGCTGCGCTGTATTAGTGTAGGGGATGTTTGGTGGTACAGTACGGGCAGATTCAGTCTGTGTCTAACCTGCACGGTCTTAGTGTAGAGGGTGTTTGATGATGCAGTGCAGGCAGTTTCACTATGTGTCCAACCTGCGCTGTATTAGTGTAGAGGGTCTTTGATGGGACACTACAGGCAGATTCACTCTCTGTCCAACCTGCATTGTATTAGTGTAGAGGGTCTTTGATGGTACAGTACAGGCAGATTCACTCTGTATCTAAGCCATTCAGTGCCTGCAGCCTTTATGGATGTTGTACAGAGAGATTTTCTCCTTTCCAAACCGTTTTCTTTTATGGCCTAACTACCCCAGGTGCCTTTTATTTACTTTTGTCGAGTTGGCCTTTATTAATACTTAAATTTATTAAAAGCAGACAAATGAAACCAAAAGTCAAATTAAAATGCCAGTTTCGGCACTGATGATGCACTCCAGCCGCTGCGGTGCCCACCGTCGCAGAAGGCTTGAAGTGAACTGGCGGACACCACATGCTCCTTCACCAGGGACACCCGGCACAAACATAACTTCGGAAGATGGGCAGGTAATATGGGCTGACAGACTCCCTGATGGCCAGTAGAGTGGACCTGTGAATTTCCACCTTGGCCAGGCCCTAGAGCAATCCGACGAGGAGATCCTCCTCAAAGCCCACGCCCCTCCGCACTGGGTGCCCAAAGATCAGGGACGTGGGTCTGAAGTGCAGCCAAAACTTGAGGAGCAGGCCTTTAAATACTCGAACAGGAGCTGCAACCTCACACACTCCATATATACATGGAACACAGTCTCGTCTAGACCGTGGAAATTACAGGCGGCCTGGGAGTTCATGAACCTACTTAAAAGTCTATTGCACGGGACTACCCTGTGCAACAACCTCCACCCCAGATCCCCGATGTAAAGGGGGATGATTCCTACGTAGAGAGACCTCCACCGGGGTTTACCATCGCCACCAGAAGGCAACACGGACCACCAGGACGTGTCCGGAGCAGCCCCTACAGGAAACCCCTCCGCGCTGTGTGGAAAGGCATGGAGGGCATTTCCGAGAGGCGGCTTAGGTTGTGCAGGACCGGCTCCCAAGGAGGATTTCGGGGCCTGGGTCTGATGAGCAGTCCTGGCCGAGCGGGGGTCAGCTTGGCTGGGAGCACTCCACACTCCCGGGCCCCCTCATCAACTGCAGTGAGTGGCGTTCCGGAGGTTTCGGCTACTCCTCCACCCATCGGTCCATCCCTAGAGCTGGCCGTCTGGACAGCCAAGGCCCTCTCCTCCACCGGTGGGTGAACGCCCTGACTGGAGGCGACCATGTTCCAGGCTCTGAATAGATCCTGGTAAAAGACAGGCAACTCCCTCAGAGAGACGCGGCTAACCGTCTCCGCCGGGAGCTGCGTATCGTCTTGAAGGCAGTGCCCCGGTGGAAAAAATACATCGCCAGAGCACACCATCTGGGACTGGTATCGCTGCAGGGTCCAAAGGCGGAGAGTCGCAGCCTGGGTACGGACGCACACCAGCGACTGGCCGTCCTCCTCGATCTGGAGACTCAGGACCACGGCAGAGACCCAGTGTTTCCTCTTGCCCCAGAAGAAGTCGATGAGTTTCTTCTGGATCTTGCTGGCAACTGCAGAGGGCGGGACCAAAGTAACCAGCCAGTACCACAGCATCGAGGCCACCTGCTGGTTTATGTCCAGCGCTCGGCCCCTGTAGGAAAGCACTCGGAGCAGTCCTGTCAGCACCCAGCCAAGTGGTGTCTCTCACCTCTAACTCTTGCCAGTTTGCCGGCCAGGCTTCCTCAGCGGGGCTAAGGTGGACTCCAAGACAGAGGAGGTGCATGGTACTCCGCGCAAAAGGTGTTAACTCCTCGGGCAGGGAGTCCACCCGCCACTGACCCACCAGGAGTCCAGAACATTTCTCCCAATTGATCCTCGTGGAGGACACAGCAGAAAAGGTCTATTGGCAGTCGCGCATCTTCCACAAGTCAACGGGATCTGTGACCACGAGGAGCACGTCATCAGCGTAAGCCGAGAGGACAACCCACATGGGCGGCCCGTGCAGAGCCAAACCTGCCAACCTCCTATGAAGCAGGCACAGGAATGGCTCCACGCAGATGGTATATAATTGGCCAGACATGGGGCATCCCTGACGTGCTTCTCTCCCAAAGTGAAGGGGTGCCATCAAGGACCCCTCCCCCAACTCTTTTTCTGGTACATTGATGACTGTATCGGTGCCGTTTCCTGCTCCCGCCCCGAACTGGAAAACTTTATCAACTTTGCTTCTAATTTCCACCCTTCTCTCACCTTTACATGGTCCATCTCCGACACTTCCCTTCCCTTCCTTGACTTCTCTGTCTCCATCTCTGGGGATAGGTTGTCTACTAATATCCATTATAAGCCCACCGTCTCCCACAACTACCTCGACTACACTTCTTCGCACCCTGCCTCCTGTAAGGACTCCATTCCATTCTCCCAGTTTCTCCGTCTCCAACGCATCTGCTCTGATAATGCTACCTTCCACGACAGCGCTTCTGATATGTCTTCCTTTTTCCTCAACCGAGGATTCCTCCCCACTGTTGTTGACAGGGCCCTCAACCGTGTCCAGCCCATTTCCAACACCTCTGCCCTCAACCCTTCCCCTCCCTCCCAGAACCATGACAGGGTTCCCCTTATCCTCACTTTCCACCCCATCAGTCTCCATATCCAAAGGATCATCCTCCGCCATTACCGCCACCTCCAGCGTGATGCCACCTCTTGGTCGATCCCTTCGAGTACTCCTGACAGAAGACAAGGATGTGAGTATTGCCCGCATCCCACTATAGCCTCAAGGAAGGGAAGCCACCCTGCTTCCTTCTCCAGTTGGCCCAAAATCGACGGAACGAGTCCGGGAATCGTTCGTCCTCCAGCAGCCAGTTGTTAAAGAGCCAGCACGCGGACCTCGCCCTCGTGCGGAGTGGAGTGAACGCCGCCCACACCAGGTGGTGGTCCGAGCACAGCACCTGTCGCATGGAGGCAGCCAAGACGCGGGATACGTACGCCAGCGAAATGTAGAGGCGGTCGATTCGGGACCCTCCTCCTCCAGACCTCCACGTGAAGGCGCTGAAGTCGTGATGGAGATTCCACCAGACGTCACCAAGTCGGGGGAGTTGATCAGTTCCCTCAACTTCTGCACCGATGCTTGGCTTTACTGGGAACCGCAGCGATCCCCCAGCTCGAGGGTATAGTTAAAATCCCCCCCGAGGACTTGCCACTATCGATAGAGCTCAAGAGAGCGGACACTTCTTTAAAGAAACGCGCTTGCAACGTGCTGGGCCTGGGCATGTACACGTTCACAAAGTGGAGGGGCACGCTACCCAGGCAAACGGCGAGGTGGAGCAAGTGGCCGGCACCAGCTCCTTGATCCCCAAGATCTCCGCTGCTGGAGGACAATAGCCACCCAACTAGAAATAGGGGTGAGGTGACTCATGTCGACTCCACCCTGCCACTCCATGAGCTTGGTGGCTTCGTCTCCTGGAACGATGTGGGTTTCCTGCAGAAAGTTCACCGCATATCTCCCTTCCCTGAGGACTGAGAGATTGTGAAATCTGCGGTGAGACCCCCTGCTGCCGTTGATGTTGAGGCTGTCTGTGGTTATCTTCATGTCAAAGGTACTTAACAACCGTCACCAAACCTCACTGTGAGGAGGGAGCGGAAGTGCACCTGGTCCTCCACTCCCCCAGCAACCCATTGAGGAACGCATTAAATCGGCGCCTCTCAACCTGTTTCACGCCCGCGCCTTTTCCTCCCTTCTTAATGGCGGCATGGGCGGACTGGATGATCAACCACCGGCCGAGGGCCAGCTGAACTTTATTGCGGAAACCCCTGCATGCTGCGAGGAAATCCCGGAGTTCTGCAGTGGGGATGAGAGGAGACTCGGTGGGAGGCACGAGGGAGTCTACCATGTGCTGGATTCAAGGTCGTCCTCTGTGCCCCACAACGCGTCCCCATCCTCCTTCAGTCGTACCGCCAGCGGCCGACACACACATCACACGCTGTGGGGTGGACCTCCCGGCCGAGCCAGCTGGTCCCGTGTCCGTCACGATCCCACCCCCAGGATCGATGGCGGAGGAGTCCTCTCTGTGTTCACCTATTGAACTGGGGCCTATGGGCGCCAGCAGTTCAGGAACCCCCTCCACCTCTGTCCTCAGGCCCCCCCCTCCACCTCTGTCCTCAGGCCAGTGAGCGGCCCAGGGGAGATGGTAGTTCCTGACTCTGGAAATCCAGCCGGCACCGGGACCGGAGGTGGAGAGAGGAGGCCATCTCCTGCCCTGCAAGTGCGCACAGGCCCAGCAGGCAGGGAACTACGCAAATTGGCTTCTGGGTAAGGTGCATCCGGCTGACAGCATCAGTTTGTTGGGAGGGCTGACCCTCACATGTCTCGCTCCCACCTAGGACACTCAAGCCATCGGCCAAAGAAGTGATAACTCCCGTGGGATCCACAGGCTCCCCCACCACAGGCTGGCCCTCTCCCCCCTCATCGGGTGTTTCCAAAGCTACAGGGGCACCTCTCCCCCCTCCATCCCAAGGGATAGAGGGTTCCCACCCAGGGCTCGGGCTCCTCATGATGCTGGTGGTGGGTGGAGCCCTAGGACCCGTGCCCGGAGATGGGCCCCGCAACTTATGGCCCTCTTCAGAGGAGGGGCTCATCTTCGTCTTATTCCAGGAGGGGCTTGGAGGATGAGAGACCTCCATCTCAATAGAGGCCTCTGCTTCATTCTCGCACCCCCTGCCCAGATTCTTTGGGCCCATGCTCAGCTGCGGGGCAGGTGGGCTCCCCTGGATTGGGCCTAGGGCTAAGCTCTGGCTCAGGTTGTTGTGTTTTGTCCAGGGGGCGTGCGTTTGGGTATTTTGACTTGCGCCGTGCCTTCGTTCCACCCGGACAGGTCTCCCCCTCCCCACCTGAGGCCGTGAAAACCATGGCCTCTGGAAACGCCTGAGCGGTGGTTGTTGCAGGGGTTGGGGGAATAGGGGGAGATGCAGCGGCGCCACCCTGGGCCGCCGAGGTGGAGTTGGAGGCCCAGAGGTTGGGGCAGATCTTACGAACATGCCCCACCCTCTTACAGGCATGGCACTGTGCCCTGTCCAAGGTCCAGAAAACACGGTAGGCCGCCCCCTGGAACTCGACACTAAATTGACCCTCTGTGACCTCCTCCCATGCCAGCAGCATAAATAACTGGCAGCGGAAGGAGTATATATGCTGGAGGATGTCCTTCGAAGACCGAGCAGGACTGGGCTGATTGCCAACCTCACCTCCCCCAGATGGAAGGAGGAGCTCACCAGGAATGAAGGGTGGGACATTAGACAAGGTGACCCCCTGCGCAGTGGCCTCCAGGGAGTCCACGTGCAGAAAGATCCCGCTCACAGTGAGCCCCTTGCTCAGTCTTCGACCTTTCCATACATTTTAGAGGCAGCAACAATGGCTGAGGGGCTGTCAACCTCAGCCATTGCTTTCACGCATTCTCTGTTGACATATTGGGGTGGACGTAGCTCTTGAGCCCATTCTTCGATGTTATCAGCACAAATGGTGAGAGGGCAATAGGCACAGCTGTAGCAGCCACAGCAGCATGCGTGCGAGAAGGCCCCGCCTCCAGTGAAGAGGGGTTTGCCAAAAAGTCGAAAAGCCACGCCCACCCCTCAGAAAGAAAGAAAATAATAGTTTTTAAAACTTTAAGCAATATGCTAGGGGATGGTGGGTGGGAGTAGAAGAGATAGGGGTAGAAAGGAAAAGGAAAAGCAGAGGGTAGGTAGCTGAGTGGTGGCAGGGAGAGAAAGGTTGCAAGGATGTTCTTGCTGAATACGCAGTTGGAGCACCTTACACAAAGTCCAATTCTGTAGTCGGTGGGGGGAGTTGTTCGCCCCGGTCGGCTGGAGCCACCCAGTTCTTTCCGCTTTCTGCTGTTGTTACAAAGACTTTCTTCATTCGGGCAGCTCCAGCCGTCCTGAGCGATGCAGTTGGAGTGGGAAGGGAAGTCCCTTTGTGCAAGATGGAGGAAAACACAAGAGCAAATACAGGGGCTCCCCATAGAATCTTTGAGCCCCACCCCTGGATCTTCCGGCGTCCCACCCTGCCCCCAACAGTCCAAGCAAAAGCAGTTCTCCAGTGCTCCAACACCCACCTCTCCAAAATAACTCGCAGATCCTGTTACTCCAATGGAGAGAATCAGTTCCACATTAGTGTTGTAATTTTCAGATCTCAGCTCTTTCCTCTGCAGTTGCTGCTCCCACCAGCCTGAACGGGTGCAGCTGCTTCGGCTGATTACACACAGGAAGTGCTCCACAAACTCTCCAACCAATCCCTATTTTTTTTTCTAAACCCCCGTTTTTTTTTAAATAAGGTGGCCTTTATACCCCAGGCCCCTTTTAAATTTTTCATGTCGAGGGGGCCTTGATTGCTCAGGCCCCCTTTATATACATACTTATATTTTTAAAATAACTTTATTAAAAACAGAAATAAACAAAAACTCAAATTAAAATGCCATTTTCGGCGTCGACAATGCACTCCAGTCCCTGCAGTGCCCACCGGTCGCGGAAGGCTTCAAGCGTACCGGCGGACACTGCATGCTCCTTCTCCAGGGACACCCGGACGCGAACGTAACCGCAGAAGAGGGACAGGCAATCGGGGAGGACGGACCCCATCCCCGACGGCCCGCAACCTGGACCTGTGAATTGCCACCTTGGCCAGGCCCAGGAGCAGACCGGCGAGGAGATCCTCCTCCTGGCCGAAGCCCCTCCGCCCTGGGTGCCCAAAGATAAGGAGCGTGGGACTGAAGTGCAGCCAGAATTTGAGGAGCAGCCCCTTCAGATACTCAAATAGGGGCTGCAACCTCGCACACTCCGTATAAACATGGAACACTGACTCGTCCAGGCCGCAGAAAGTACAGGCGGCCTGGGAGTCCGTGAACCTACTTAAAAGCCTATTGCACGGGACTGCTCTGTGCAGCACCCTCCACCCCAGGTCCCCAATGCAAAGGGGGAAGACTCCCGCGTAGAGACACCTCCATGGGGGTTTCCCCTCGCCGCCAGATGGCAATGCGGACTGCCAGGGCGTGTCCGGCCGGCTGACGAGGGCGAGGAAGTGGAGAGTGTGCAGGAGCAGCCCGGACAGGAAACCCCTCCGCGCCAATTGGAATGGCACGGAGGGCATTTCTGAGAGGCGGCTCTGGTTGTGTGGGACCGGCTCCCAAGTAGGGTTTCGGGGCCTGGGTCCGATGAGCAGTTCCGGCCGAGCGGGGATCAGCTCGGCCGGGATCGCTCCGCACACCCGAGCCCCCTCGCCACCCGCAGTGAGGGGCGTCCCGGGGGTTTCGGCTACTCCTCCGCCCGCCGGACCGTCCCCGGAGTCGGCCGCCGGGACAGCCGAGGCGCTCTCCTCCGCCGGCGGGGGAGCGCCCTGACTGGAGGCGACAATGTTCCAGACTCGGAATAGATCCCGGTAAAAGACAAGCAACTCCCTCAGAGAGGCGCGGCTAACGGACTCCACCGGGAGCTGCGTGTCGTCTTGAAGGCAGTGACACTGGCGGAAAAAATACGTCGCCAGCGCACACCATCTGGGAGGACGCTCGACGTACAGGTATCTCTGCAGGGTCCGAAGGCGGAGAGTCGCAGCCTGGGTGCGGACGCACACCAGCGACTGGCCGCCCTCCTCAATCGGGAGACTCAGGACCGCGGTAGAGACCCAGTGTTTCCTCTTGCCCCACATGAAATCGACAAGTTTCTTCTGGATCTTGGTGGCAAATACAGGGGGCAGGGCCTAAGTGACCAACCGGTACCACAGCATGGAGGCCACCAGTTGGTTTATGACCAGCGCTCGGCCCCTGTAGGAAAGCACTCGGAGCAGTCATGTCTAGCGCCCCAGCCGAGCGGTGACGTTCGCCTCCAACTCCTGCCAGTTTGCCGGCCAGGCTTCCTCAGCAGGGCGAAGATGGACTCCCAGATAGAGGAGGTGTGTCCTCCACGCAAAAGGTGTCATCTCCTCCAGCAGGGAGTCCACCCGCCACTGACCCACCAGGAGTCCGGAACATTTCTCCCAATTGATCCTCGCGGAGGACGCGGCAGAAAAGGTCTGCTGGTAGTCGCGCATCCTTCGCAAGTCAACGGGATCTGTGATTGCGAGGAGCACGTCATCGGCGTAAGCCGAGAGGACGACCCGCATGGCCGGCTCGCGCAGAGCCAATCCTGTCAACCTCCTGCGAAGCAGGCACAGGAAGGGCTCCACGCAGATGGTATACAATTGGCCGGACATGGGGCATCCCTGACGCACTCCTCTTCCAAAGCGAAGGGGCGCCGTCAAGGACCCGTTAATTTTGACTCGACACTCTGCGGCGGCGTATAAAAGTCGGACCCAGTCCATGAAATGCGGCCCGAGTCCGAAAGCGCGCAGAGTCCCTAAAAGGTATTCATGATCCACCCTGTCGAACGCCTTCTCCTGAATCGAGGGAGAGAAAGGCGACCGACTGACCAGTCCTCTGGGAAAGATGGATCAGGTCCCGGACCAGGTGGATGTTGTCCTGGATGGACCGGCCCGGGACCGTGTAGGACTGGTCGGGGTGGATCATGTGGGCCAGCACGGAGCCCAGGTGGGTAGACATAGCCCGGGCAAAGATCTTATAATCCGTGCTGAGGAGGGAGACCACACGTCAGTTTTTAAGCAGGCGGAGATCGCCCCTCTTCGGCAGCAGGACGATAACCGCCCTGCGCCACGAGAGGGACATCTCCCCGGTCGCCAGGCTTTCCCCCAGGATCCGCGCGTAATCGTCCCCCAGGACATCCCAGAATGCCCTGAGGAACTCCATGGTCAACCCATCCAGCCCTGGGGATTTGCCCCTCGAGAGCTGGTGGAGGGCGCCAGTCAGCTCCGCCAACGTGAGCGGAGCCTCCAATCCTTCGGCGCCCTCCGGACTGACCTGCAGCAGGTCCTCCCACAAAACTCTGCGCGCATCCTCGCTGGACGGATCCGGACAGAACAACGCACTGTAATAGGTCCGGACCAGGAGGCCCATTCCCTCCGGATCCGTGATGGAGGATCTGTCGTTGGCCAGCAGCTCAACGAGCTGTTTACGGACCCCCCGCCATTTTTCCAGCGAATAGAAGGGTGAGGCACGGTCCAATTCTTCCAGGATCTGGATCCGCAACCTCACGTACGCGCCTCGGGACCCTATGAGCTGCAGGTTCCTCAGCGCGCCCTTCTTCTCTTTGTACGCCTGCCACAGGGCCGGGTCTGCGACGGCATGACCGAGGCGGGATTCCAAGTCGAGCACCTCCCTCTCAAGGCGCCCGATCTCGGCTTCCCACCTCTTGGTCGACCCCTTCGCGTACTCCTGACAGAAGACGCGGATGTGAGTCTTGCCCACATCCCACCATAACCTCAAGGAGGGGAAGCCCCCCTGCTTCCTTCTCCAGTCGGCCCAGAATTGACAGAACGAGTCCCGAAATTGCTCGTCCTCCAGCAGCCGGTTGTTAAAGTGCCAGTACGTGGACCCCGCCCGCGTGCGGAGAGGAGTGAACTTCTCCCACACCAGGCAGTGGTCCGAGCACGGCACCAGCCGCATGGAGGCCGCCGAGACGCGGGAGACGTACGCCTGCGAAATGTAGAGGCGGTCGATTCGGGACCCTCCTCCTCCAGACCTCCACGTGAAGGTGCTGGAGTCGGGATGGAGATTCCGCCAGACGTTCACCAAGTTAAGGGAGCTGATCAGTCCCCTCAACTTCTCCACCGACACTTGGCCGCGCTGGGGACTGGAGCGATCCCCCACCTCGACGGTGCAGTTAAAATCCCCCCCCGAGGATGATGCACTCGCCGCTATCGATGGAGCTCAAGAGAGCAAACACTTCTTCAAAGATGCGCGCTTGCAACGCGCCGGGCCTGGGCGCGTACACGTTCACAAAGTGGAGCGGCACGCTACTCAGGTGAACGGCGAGATGGAGCAAGCGGCCCGGCACTAGCACCTTGACCCCCAAGATCTCCGGCTGAAAATTCGGGGCCTACAAGATAGCCACCCCACTAGAAATAGGGGTGAGGTGACTCATGTAGACCCCACCCTGCCACTCCAGGAGCCAGGTGGCTTCACCTCCCGGAACGGTGTGGGTTTCCTGCAGAAAGCTCACCGCGTATCTCCCTTCCCTGAGGACTGAGAGATTGTGAAATCTGCGGTGAGACCCCCTGCAGCCGTTGATGTTGAGGCTGGCTATGGTTATCTTCATGTCAAAGGTACTTACAACACGTCACCAACACCTCACTGTGAGGAAGGAGTGGAGGTGCACCTGGCCCTCCACTCCCCCAGCAACCCATTGAGGAACACATTAAAACGGCGCCTCTCAACCAGTTTCACGCCTGCGCGCTTGCCCGCTATCTTAAGGGTGGCACGGACGGACTGGATGATCAGCGCCAGATTCGACCAATGGTCGAGGGCCAGCTGAACTTTATTGCGGCAATCCCTGCAAACCCCGAGGAAATCCCGGAGTTCCGCCGTGGGGATGAGAGGAGATTCGGTGGGAGGCATGAGGGACTCCACCACCTCACTGGCGATGGAATCAAGGTCACCCTCCGTGCTCCACACCGAATCCCCATCCTCCTCCGGGTTCTCACCGCCAGCGGCCGACACATCCACCACACATGTTGGGGCGGACGTCCCGGCCGTGCCAGCTGGTCCTGCCTCCGTCACGATCCCACCCCCAGGATCGATGGCGGAGGACTCCTCTCTGGGTTTTACTGTGAAACTGGAGCCTGTGGGCGCCAGCAGTTCAGGAACCCCTCCACCTCCGTCCCCAGGCCAATGAGTGGTTCAGGGGAGACAGAAGTTCCCGACTCCGGAAATCCAGCCGGAGCCGAGACCGGAGGCGGAGAGAGGAGGCCATCTCCCGCTCCGCCAGCACCCACAGGCCCAGCAGATGGGGCAGCATTCTCAGTTATAACCGGGTCGGGTGTCTTCTGGTTGGTGGTGGACTCCGGCTGGGAGGGTTGACTCTCTGGGGCGTCGCCCTCCCCTTCACTCAGGGCACCCGACCCAGTAGCAGTGGCAGAATGGGCAGCGTCCTCAGACTCCCCCACCATAAGCAGGGCCCCACTTACTCCTTCAGGAGGGGCCTCATGTACCGGGGCCTTCCCCTCGTCTCCATCCTGATGAATAGGGAGCTCCTGCCCGGACTTTGTAGCCTTGGTGGTGGCGGTAGGGGAAACCTGGGGACCCGAAACAGGAGACAGCTCCCCTCCAACAGATGGGCCCTGCGCCTCAGGGCCCCTCGTTACCTCTGTGGAGGGGTGCCTTCTCCTCTTTTTCCCACTAGGGCGCAGAGGCTCAGAGACCTCCATGTCATCAGAGGCCTCCGCCTCCGCACCCTCCTTCTTTTTTGTCACCCTGGGCCTGAGCCCAGCCCTGGGACAGGTGGATTCCATGAGAACGGGCTTTGGGCTGAGCTCAGGCTCGGGTTGTTTCAATGTGTCCAGGGGACGCGCCTCTTGATGTTTCTTTTGCCTCCGCGTCTTCCTTCCACTCCGACGGGCACTCCCCTCCTCGCCGGAGGCTGTGAAAACCACAGCCTCCGGAACCGACCGAGCGGTGTCTGTTGGATGTGTGGGGGGAGTGGGAGGAGGTGCTGTGGAACCACCCTGGGCCGCCGAGGTGGAGCTGGAGGCCGGGAGGTTGGGGCAATTCTTACGAACATGCCCCACCCCCTTGCAGACGTGTCACCGCGCCCCGTCCGAGGTCCAAAAGACGCGGTCGGCCGTCCCCTGGAACTCCACATTAAATTGGCCCTCCGTGTCCTCCTCCCTCGCCAGCTGCATAAATAACTGGCAGCGGAAGCAGTAGACATGTCCCGAAGACCAAGCCGGACTGGGGTGATCCCCGACCTCACCACCCCCAGATGGTGCAGGTGGGGGAGGAGGAGCTCACTGGGAATGAAGGGTGGGACGTTGGACAACATTATCCGATGCGCAGTGGCCCCCAGAGGGTCCACTGGCAGGAAGGTCCCCCCCACAGTGAGCCCTTTACTCAGTGCCAGGGACACCGCCTGCTCGGTCCTCAAAAAGAACACAGCCTTCCCATACATCTTTGAGGCCGCAACAATGGCCGACAACTTCGGCCATTGCCTTTACGCAGGCCTCAATAGACATGTTGGGGTGGGGATAGTTCTTCACCCCATGGCTGGATGTTAGTAATTTAAAGGGTGACGGGGCCACGTGGGCAGCCACAGAAGCTGCATCGGTAGTAGAGAGCCCCGCCACCGGTGATGAAGGGCTTGCCATGGGTCTAAGAGCTAAACCCACCCCAAATTGTGGGCTTGTGCACCAAATATCAGCGATTCACCGAAAATATTGAATATGTATTAAAACAAAGCAAACAAACAACAGGTTAGGGGAGAGGCTGAGGGAATAGAGGAGAGGCAAAGGCAGGCTGTAAGGGATGACTTGCTTTCTGGAGGTGGTGCTCACAGCACACTTCAAACAGTCTTTGAACTTGGTCTTCCGGTCTTCTGGTCGGGGGAAGTCATCTTCACCTGGGTCAGCTGAAGCTGCCCAGGCACTATCTTCCGTCTATTTAGCCGGGCAGTTTCAGCTGACCCAGGCTTGGCAATTGGGGTGGGGAGGGAGCTTCCCTGTGTGCTTTTGCAGCAGCACAGATTCCTGTTGAATTGGCAGCCCCACCCCTTGTTGTTCCGGCCACTTGTTCCTCCCCCAACAGTCCAAAGTAAATTACTGGTGTTCAGCACCCACCTCCAGACAAAGCCTTGTTTCCAAAAAATGTCTTTCTTCTCTTTAATGGAGATTGTTGTTGAAGTTTCACCTCTGCTTAGTTGTAGCTGCTCTCTCCACCTCTGCAACCTTCAACAGCCACCAGCACTGTCAGCTGAGACTCGTTGCTGCAAACTGCAGTCAACACTCCACTGAGCCAGCAGCCAACCCCAGTGCTGCACCTGTCCTGGGAGTGTTTGAATGGACAGTGGAATCAGAGCCCCAGTGAGAACAGGCCTCGATATTAATTCCCCCCACAATGGGAGGGGGGACATTGGGGTTTGGGGCAACACACCATGTTATGAAGAAGAACAGGAGAGTTCTCCTTGGTGTCCAGCTTCAGTAACTCAACCAGCATCGCTAAAACAGATTGTCGTGCCATTTGTCACATTGCTTTTTTTGTGGGATCTTGCTGTTCACATGTTGGCTGCTGTGTTTCCTACATTACCACAGTACAAAGTACATGACAAGCTGGAAAGAACTTTGGGAGGTCCTGAGATCCTGAAAGGTGCTGTAGAAAAGCGAGTTCTTCCTTTTTTCATGCTTAGGAGGAACAGGTGACTTTAGATCCAAGGATTCCAAAGAACTCCATCACTGGGGCTTTCCTCACCTCATGTCTGGGTCTGTTGTAGATGAATTGAGAGATTAATTGCTGTCTTTAATCAACAACTCCATTGTCATTGCATCATTGGACTGCCAGGATAGTGCAAGACCAACTAGATGGACTTTGTTGTCTCTTTGTCGAGCCGTTCCTATGTTCCTATTCTGTTTCTCTGCATTACATTGTATTACCTGGAATTTACAGCACAGCAACAGGCCATTCGGCCTGACAGATTCATGCTGGTGTTGACGCTCCACACGAGAGCCCTCTCACGTCTCTTCATCCAGCCCCATCAACATATCCCTCTATTCCTTTCTCCTTCATAAACTTATCAATCTTATCCTTCAATACATTTACGCTACTTACCTCAACCACTCCCAATGGGAGCGAGTTCCGCACTCTCATCACTCTCTGGGGAAAGAAGTTTCTCCTGAATTCCCTATTGGATCTGCCTATCTGGCCCCTCGTTCTGGTCTCCCCCGCAAAATTGAAACATCTTCTCGGTGTCTACCCTATCAAAGCCCTTCATAACTTTAAAGATCTCTATCAGTTCACTGCTCAACCATTTTTGTCGAGTACAAAGCCCCAGCCTTTCCTGATCTCTTTTCCAATATCAGCCATGTCAACCCTTTTTTCTTCAGTGCCTCTGTATCCTTTTATTGCAATATCAAAGCCATAACTGTGCACAGTTTTCTAAGTGTGGTCAAATCAGGGTTTGATACAAGTTTAATATAATTTCTCCGCTTTTCAATTTAATGGAACAGATAAAGGAGATCAAAACATGGAGAAAATCCTGCAAATAGTCAGCAGATCAGTCAGTGCCTGTGAAGAGTAATAATGGGTTAAAGTTGGGGGTGGGGGGGCAGCGAGGGGGTAAGATAAATTAAAAGGGGCATCAAGGTGGGCTTCCAAGCCATGACAGCAATTCCAGTCTGTATGCATTATTTTCCCAGTACCTACTCCATAAATTCATATCTTTCCAGCACGTGGTGTGACAGACTTGGTGTTAATCGAACCTGAGTTTTTCTCATCTGCTCAATTTGCATTAATCACCAGTTTAAAGATGAATTTACATATTCGTGACTAGATTTTTTTTAAACAGCATCATTTCATTTGTTAATGGTCCCTCAGGGAGAAGCACTGCAAATCTGTGTCACTCCAAAAGCATATTGCTATTAACACTTTTCATTAACAAGTGATGGATTCAGTTCTCTGTTGAGTCAGCTGATCCTAGATGTGACCAGGGGGATGGGGAGGGGATAATGAAATCAATCAGGGTTCCGAGCCCCAATTAATATCCAGTGACCCCCTCACTCTCCTCATGCTGGCTGGAAAGTGTGCTTGGAGGCTGTGTGCAGATAGAATCTAGCATGGCTGTGATGCTTTCTATAGACAAATAGGCTGGTAGCACTCACTGTGGAGGCTCGTCCATGACACTGGCCACTTTGGGTGAGGAAACTTACCTCAAAGTCACAAATTACCTCCTATCCCTTCTCGACCTGTCTGCAGTCTCTGAAGTGGTTGACCACACCAATCTGAAACGAGGAATTGACCAATCTGAAACGAGGAATTAAGAGGGCTAAAAGGGCTCATGAAATATCTTTAGCAAACAGGGTTAAGGAAAATCCCAAAGCCTTTTATTCATATATAAGGAGCAAGAGGGTAACTAAAGAAAGGATTGGCCCACTCAAGGACAAAGGAGGAAAGTTATGCGTGGAGTCAGAGAAAATGGGTGCGATTCCAAACGAGTACTTTGCATCGGTATTCACCGAGGAGAGGGACATGACTGATGTTGAGGTGAGGGACAGATGTTTGATTACTCTAGGTCAAGTCGGCATAAGGAGGGAGGAAGTGTTGGGTATTCTAAAAGGCATTAAGGTGGACAAGTCCCCAGGCCTGGATGGGATCTATCCCAGGTTACTGAAGGAAGCGAGAGAGGAAATAGCTGGGGCCTTAACAGATATCTTTGCAGCATCCTTAAACACGGGTGAGGTCCTGGAGGACTGGAAAATTGCTAATGTTGTCCCCTTGTTTAAGAAGGGTAGCAGGGAAAATCCAGGTAATTATAGACCGGTGAGCCTGATGTCAGTGGTAGGGAAGCTGCTGGAGAAGAAACTGAGGGATAGGATCTATTCCCATTTGGAAGAAAATGGGCTTATCAGTGATAGGCAACATGGTTTTGTGCAGGGAAGGTCATGTCTTACCAACTGAATAGAATTTTTTGAGGAAGTGACAAAGTTGATTGATGAGGGAAGGGCTGTAGATGTCATATACATGGACTTCAGTAAGGTGTTTGATAAGGTTCCCCATGGTAGGCTGATGGAGAAAGTGAAGTTGCATGGGGTCCAGGGTGTACTAGCTAGATGGATAAAGAACTGGCTGGGCAACAGGAGACAGAGAGTAGCAGTGGAAGGGAGTTTCTCAAAATGGAGACGTGTGACCAGTGGTGTTCCACAGGGATCCGTGCTGGGACCACAGTTGTTTGTGATATACATAAATGATTTGGAGGAAAGTATAGGTGGTCTGATTAGCAAGTTTGCAGACGACACTAAGATTGGTGGAGTAGCAGATAGTGAAGGGGACTGTCAGAGAATACAGCAGAATATAAATAGATTGGAGAGTTGGGCAGAGAAATGGCAGATGGAGTTCAATCAGGGCAAATGCGAGGTGATGCATTTTGGAAGATCCAATTCAAGAGTGAATTATACAGTAAATGGAAAAGTCCTGGGGAAAATTGATGTACAGAGAGATTTGGGTGTTCAGGTCCATTGTTCCCTGAAGGTGGCAATGCAGGTAAATAGAGTGGTCAAGAAGGCATACGGCATGCTTTCCTTCATCGGACGGGGTATTGAGTACAAGAGTTGGCAGGTCATGTTACAGTTGTATAGGACTTTGGTTCGGCCACATTTGGAATACTGCATGCAGTTCTGGTCGCCACATTACCAAAAGGATGTGGATGCTTTGGAGAGGGTGCAGAGGAGGTTCACCAGGATGTTGCCTGGTATGGAGGGCGCGAGCTCTGAAGAGAGGTTGAGTAGATTAGGATTATTTTCATTAGAAAGACGGAGGTTGAGGGGGGACCTGATTGAGGTGTACAAAATCATGAGAGGTATAGACAGGCTGGATAGCAAGAAGCTTTTTCCCAGAGTGGGGGATTCAATTACTAGGGGTCACGAGTTCAAAGTGAGAGGGGAAAAGTTTAGGGCAGATATGCGTGGAAAGGTCTTTACGCAGAGGGTGGTGAGTGCCTGGAACGCGTTGCCAGCGGAGGTGGCAGACGCGGGCACGATAGCGTCTTTTAAGTTGTATCTGGACAGATACATGAATGGGCAGGAAGCAAAGAGATACAGACCCTTAGAAAATAGGCGACATGTTTAGTTAGAGGATCTGGATCGGCGCAGGCTTGGAGGGCCGAAGGGCCTGTTCCTGTGCTGTAATTTTCTTTGTTCTTTGTTCTTTGTTCTATCCTCCTCCAACACCTCTCCACTGTCATCCAGCTGGCTCGGACTGCTCTCACCTGCTTCCATCCTTATCTAGCTAATCGTAGTCACAGCATCACCTTCAATGGTTTCTCTTTTAATTCCCATGCTGTTACATTTGTTGTCCTGCAAGGATCTATCCTTAGCTCCCTCCTATTTCTCATCTGGTACAGGGGGAGTCACGTTGTAGTATCCCAGTGAGGCTTGTACAGGGGGAGACACAATGCACTGTCAGTGATACTGGTCAGGGGAAGTCAGACAGCACTGCTGCAGTAAG
The DNA here is from genome assembly GCF_036365525.1 of Heterodontus francisci. Classification (NCBI taxonomy): domain Eukaryota; kingdom Metazoa; phylum Chordata; class Chondrichthyes; order Heterodontiformes; family Heterodontidae; genus Heterodontus; species Heterodontus francisci. Next base: position 128,438,029 of record NC_090378.1, on the reverse strand, counting down.
ACCAGTACAAGGGAGCCACACTGCTCTTTCACAGTGAGGCTGTTGCAGGAGGAGTCACACGGCACTGTCCCAGTCAGACTGGTACAGGGTGGGGGGGGGGGGGTTACAGTGCACTGTCTCAGTGAGACTGGTACAGGGGGGGGGGGTGCGGTTACAGTGCACTGTCTCAGTGAGACTGGTACAGGGGGGGGGGTGCGGTTACAGTGCACTGTCTCAGTGAGACTGGTACAGGGGGGGTTACAGTTCACTGTCTCAGTGAGACTGGTACAGGGGGGGTTACACTGCACTGTCCCAATGAGACTGGTACAGGGGAATCACACGGCACTGTCCCAGTCAGACTGGTACAGGGGGGGATACAGTGCACTGTCTCAGTGAGACTGTTACAGGGGGAGTCACACGGCACTGTCCCAGTGAGACTGGTACATGGGGGGTTACAGTGCACTGTCTCAGTGAGACTGGTACATTGGGGGTTACATTGCACTATCCCAGTGAGACACGTACAGAGGGAGTCACACTGCACTGTCCCAATGAGACTGGTACAGGGGAATCACACGGCACTGTCCCAGTCAGACTGGTACATGGGGGGTTACAGTGCACTGTCCCAGTGAGACTGGTACATTGGGGGTTACATTGCACTATCCCAGTGAGACACGTACAGAGGGAGTCACACTGCACTGTCCCAATGAGACTGGTACAGGGGGAGTTACACTGCACTGTCCCAATGAGACTGGTACAGGGGAATCACACGGCACTGTCTCAGTGAGACTGTTACAGGGGGATTCACACGGCACTGACCCAGTGAGACTGGTACATGGGGGGTTACAGTGCACTGTCTCAGTGAGACTGGTACATGGGGGGTTACAGTGCACTGTCTCAGTGAGACTGGTACATGGGGGGTTACAGTGCACTGTCTCAGTGAGACTGGTACATGGGGGGTTACAGTGCACTGTCTCAGTGAGACTGGTACATGGGGGGTTACAGTGCACTGTCTCAGTGAGACTGTTACAGGGGGGAGTCACACGGCACTGTCCCAGTCAGACTGGTACAGGGGGGGGTTACAGTGCACTGTCTCAGTGAGACTGGTACATGGGGGGGTTACAGTGCACTGTCCCAGTCAGACTGGTACAGGGGGGGGGTTACAGTGCACTGTCTCAGTGAGACTGTTACAGGGGGAGTCACACGGCACTGTCCCAGTGAGACTGGTACAGGGGGGGTTACAGTGCACTGTCCCAGTCAGACTGGTACAGGGGGGGGTTACAGTGCACTGTCTCAGTGAGACTGTTACAGGGGGAGTCACACGGCACTATCCCAGTGAGACTGGTACAGAGGGAGTCACACTGCACTGTCCCAGTGAGACTGGTACAGGGGAATCACACGGCACTGTCCCAGTCAGACTGGTACAGGGGGGGTTACAGTGCACTGTCTCAGTGAGACTGTTACAGGGGGAGTCACACGGCACTGTCCCAGTGAGACTGGGACATGGGGGGTTACAGTGCACTGTCTCAGTGAGACTGGTACAGGGGGAGTCACACGGCACTGTCCCAGTGAGACTGGTACATGGGGGGTTACAGTGCACTGTCTCAGTGAGACTGTTACAGGGGGAGTCACACGGTACTGTCCCAGTGAGACTGGTACAGGGGGGGTTACAGTGCACTGTCTCAGTGAGACTGTTACAGGGGGAGTCACACGGCACTGTCCCAGTCAGACTGGTACAGGGGTGGTTACAGTGCACTGCCTCAGTGAGACTGTTACAGGGGGAGTCACACGGCACTGTCCCAGTGAGACTGGTACAGAGGGTTACAGTGCAGTGCCTCAGTGAGACTGGTACGGGGGGGGGGTGGGGGGTCAAAGAACAAAGAACAAAGAAAATTACAGCACAGGAACAGGCCCTTCGGCCCTCCAAGCCTGCGCCGATCCAGATCCTCTATCTAAACATGACGCCTATTTTCCCTCAGTAACCTGGGATAGATCCCATCCGGAACAAAAACAAGAAATGCTGGATTCACTCAGCAGGTCTGGCAGCATCTGTGGAAAGAGAAGCAGAGTTAACGTTTCGGGTCAGTGACCCTTCTTCGGAACTGACAAATATTAGAAAAGTCACAGATTATAAACAAGTGAGGTGGGGGTTGGGCAAGAGATAACAAAGGAGAAGGTGCAGATTGGACCAGGCCACATAGCTGACCAAAAGGTCACAGAACAAAGGCAAACAATATGTTAATGGTGTTTTGAAAGACAAAGCATTAGTACAGATTAGGTGTGAATATACTGAATATAGAACATCAGCAAGTGCAAACCTGAAGAAAAACAACCTGAAAAAAAGTGGGTAAGCAAACTGAACAAACTAAGATGAAATGAAATAAATGCAAAAAATGTAAAAAGGAATGCAAAAAAAAGGAAGAAAAGATAACTAAAAATGACGAAAAATGAAAGTAAAGTGGGGGGCTGTCATGCTCTGAAATTATTGAACTCAATGTTCAGTCCGGCAGGCTGTAGTGTGCCTAATCGGTAGATGAGATGCTGTTCCTCGAGCTTGCGTTGATGTTCACTGGAACACTGCAGCAATCCCAGGACAGAGATGTGAGCATGAGAGCAGGGGGGAGTGTTGAAATGGCAAGCAACCGGAAGCTCAGGGTCCTGCTTGCGGACTGAGCGGAGATGTTCCGCAAAGCGGTCACCCAGTCTGCGCTTGGTCTCCCCAATGTAGAGGAGACCACACTGTGAGCAGCGAATACAGTATACTACATTGAAAGAAGTACAAGTAAATCGCTGCTTCACCTGAAAGGAGTGTTTGGGGCCTGGGATAGTGAGGAGAGAGGAGGTAAATGGGCAGGTATTACACCTCCTGCGATTGCAAGGGAAGGTGCCCTGGGACGGGGACGAGGTGGTGGGGGTAATGGAGGAGTGGACCAGGGTGTCGCGGAGGGAACGATCCCTTCGGAATGCTGACAGGGGAAGGGAGGGGAAGATGCGACTGGTAGTGGCATCACGCTGGAGGTGGCGAAAATGGCGGAGGATGATCCCTTGGATATGGAGGCCGGTGGGATGAAAAGTGAGGACAAGGGGAACCCTGTCACGGTTCTGGGAGGGAGGGGAAGGGGTGAGGGTAGAGGTGCGGGGAATGGGTCGGACACGGTTAAGGGCCCTGTCAACCACAGTGGGGGGAAATCCTCGGTTGAGGAAAAAGGAGGTCATATCAGAAGCACCGTCATGGAAGGTAGCATCATCGGAGCAGATGCGTCGGAGACGGAGAAACTGGGAGAATGTAATGGAGTCCTTACAGGAGGTAGGGTGTGAAGAAGTGTAGTCGAGGTAGCTGTGGGAGTCAGTGGGCTTATAATGGATATTGGTAGACAACCTATCCCCAGAGATGGAGACAGAGAAGTCGAGGAAGGGAAGGGAAGTGTCAGAGATGGACCATGTAAAGGTGAGAGAAGGGTGGAAATTGGAAGCAAAGTTGATAAAGTTTTCGAGTTCGGGGCGGGAGCAGGAAACGGCACCGATACAGTCATCAATGTACCGGAAAAAGAGTTGGGGGAGGGGGCCTGAGTAGGACTGGAACAAAGAATGCTCGACATATCCCACAAAAAGACAGGCATAACTAGGACCCATGCGGGTACCCATAGCGACACCTTTTACTTGAAGGAAGTGCGTGGAGTTGAAGGAGAAGTTGTTCAATGTGAGAACAAGTTCAGGCAGGCGGAGGAGGGTGTTGGTGGATGGGGACTGGTTGGGCCTCTGTTCCAGGAAGAAGCGGAGAGCCCTCAAACCATCCTGGTGGGGGATGGAGGTGTAGAGCGATTGGACGTCCATAGTGAAGAGGAGGCGGTTGGGACCAGGAAACTGGAAATTTTCAAAATGACGTAGGGCGTCAGAAGAGTCACGGATGTAGGTGGGAAGAGACTGCACCAGCGGAGAAAAGATAGAGTCTAGATAGGAAGAAATAAGTTCAGTTGGGCAGGAGCAGGCTGACACAATGGGTCTGCCGGGACAGTCCCGTTTGTGGATTTTGGGAAGGAGATAGAAGCGGGCTGTCCGGGGTTGCGGGACTATGAGGTTGGAAGCTGTAGAGGGAAGATCTCCAGAGGAGATGAGGTCAGTGACAGTCCTTTGGACGGTGGCTTGATGTTCGGTGGTGGGGTCATGGTCCAGAGGGAGGTAGGAAGAGGTGTCTGTGAGTTGGCGTTGAGCTTCTGCAAGGTAGAGGTCGGTACGCCAAACAACAACAGCACCACCCTTGTCTGCAGGTTTGATGACCATGTCGGGGTTGGACCTGAGAGAACGGAGTGCCTCAAATTCAGAGGGGGACAGGTTAGAGTGAGTGAGGGGGGCAGAGAAATTGAGACGACCAATGTCTCGCCGACAGTTTTCAATGAAGAGATCAAGAGCGGGTAAGAGGCCAGGGTGAGGGGTCCAGGTAGAGGGAGAATACTGGAGGCGGGTGAATGGGTCTGCTGGTCGGGGGGAGGACTCCTGGTCAAAGAAGTGAGCCCGGAGGCGGAGGCGACGGAAGAAGAGCTCAACGTCATGCCGAGCGCGAATTTCATTGAGGTGGGGGCGTAAGGGGATAAAACTGAGTCCTTTGCTGAGTACAGAACGCTCAGCATCAGAGAGGGGGAGGTCAGAGGGTATAGTGAATACACGGCAAGGGGTCAGATCAGAAGGGGTGGGGTCAGAGGGAAGTGAAGCGGAAGGAGGATCTGGAAGGGCATTAGTCCCCATCAGCTGCTGGAGCTTGCGTTCCTTAACACCTGAAAGGAAGAAAAAAAGTTTTTTGTTAATGCGTCGGATGAGACGTAAGATGAGATGAAACTGCGGAGTAGAACAGATTTGAGATAAGGTGAGATGGTGCTGCTGGAGAGAGAGGTCCAGTGTGTGCATATGGCGGCGCATAGCACTGAGTGTAGATCTCAGGATGCGGCGAGAGTAGCAGTCCGAGGAACGTTGCATTTCTCGGAGATACCTGTGATCCTGGGTGGTTTCAAAGCATGATGGGTGAAACTGCAGTTGGAATCCACGTGGAATCAGTCGGAGCCGGAGACAGTCACTGAGGAAGGAGATGTGGCTGTGAAAACGAGTTTTGGTAGATACCTTATCAAACACCAGGAGGGAAATAGAAAGCAATGAAGGTGAACAAGGTAAAAGAGACAAACGAAAATCCCATCGGAGAGAAGAGCAGAACTTCTTCAAGGTAGGCATTCCTGGAAGAGAAGTGGCAGTGAATTAAACACTAAAATAAAAGCAAAATACTGCGGATGCTGGAAATCTGAAACAAAAACAGGAAATGCTGGATTCACTCAGCAGGTGTGGAAAGAGAAGCAGAGTTAACGTTTCGGGTCAGTGACCCTTCTTCGGAACTACCTCGACTACACTTCTTCACACCCTACCTCCTGTAAGGACTCCATTCCATTCTCCCAGTTTCTCCGTCTCCGACGCATCTGCTCCGATGATGCTACCTTCCATGACGGTGCTTCTGATATGACCTCCTTTTTCCTCAACCGAGGATTTCCCCCCACTGTGGTTGACAGGGCCCTCAACCGTGTCCGACCCATTCCCCGCACCTCTACCCTCACCCCTTCCCCTCCCTCCCAGAACCGTGACAGGGTTCCCCTTGTCCTCACTTTTCATCCCACCGGCCTCCATATCCAAGGGATCATCCTCCGCCATTTTCGCCACCTCCAGCGTGATGCCACTACCAGTCGCATCTTCCCCTCCCTTCCCCTGTCAGCATTCCGAAGGGATCGTTCCCTCCGCGACACCCTGGTCCACTCCTCCATTACCCCCACCACCTCGTCCCCGTCCCAGGGCACCTTCCCTTGCAATCGCAGGAGGTGTAATACCTGCCTATTTACCTCCTCTCTCCTCACTATCCCAGGCCCCAAACACTCCTTTCAGGTGAAGCAGCGATTTACTTGTACTTCTTTCAATGTAGTATACTGTATTCGCTGCTCACAGTGTGGTCTCCTCTACATTGGGGAGACCAAGCGCAGACTGGGTGACCGCTTTGCGGAACATCTCCGCTCAGTCCGCAAGCAGGACCCTGAGCTTCCGGTTGCTTGCCATTTCAACACTCCCCCCTGCTCTCATGCTCACATCTCTGTCCTGGGATTGCTGCAGTGTTCCAGTGAACATCAACGCAAGCTCGAGGAACAGCATCTCATCTACCGATTAGGCACACTACAGCCTGCCGGACTGAACATTGAGTTCAATAATTACAGAGCATGACAGCCCCCCACTTTACTTTCATTTTTCGTCATTTTTAGTTATCTTTTCTTCCTTTTTTTTGCATTCCTTTTTACATTTTTTGCATTTATTTCATTTCATCTTAGTTTGTTCAGTTTGCTTACCCACTTTTTTTCAGGTTGTTTTTCTTCAGGTTTGCACTTGCTGATGTTCTATATTCAGTATATTCACACCTAATCTGTACTAATGCTTTGTCTTTCAAAACACCATTAACATATTGTTTGCCTTTGTTCTGTGACCTTTTGGTCAGCTATGTGGCCTGGTCCAATCTGCACCTTCTCCTTTGTTATCTCTTGCCCAACCCCCACCTCACTTGTTTATAATCTGTGACTTTTCTAATATTTGTCAGTTCCGAAGAAGGGTCACTGACCCGAAACGTTAACTCTGCTTCTCTTTCCACAGATGCTGCCAGACCTGCTGAGTGAATCCAGCATTTCTTGTTTTTGTTTCAGATTTCCAGCATCCGCAGTATTTTGCTTTTATAGATCCCATCCGGACCTGGGGACTTGTCCACCTTAATGCCTTTTAGAATACCGAACACTTCCTCCCACCTTATGCCGACTTGACCTAGAGTAATCAAACATCTGTTCCTAACCTCAACACCCTTCATGTCCCTCTCCTCGGTGAATACCGATGCAAAGTACTCGTTTAAAATCTCACCCATTTTCTCTGACTCCACGCATAACTTTCCTCCTTTGTCCTTGAGTGGGCCAATCCTTTCTCTAGTTACCCTCTTGCTCCTTATATATGAATAAAAGGCTTTGGGATTTTCCTTAACCCTGTTTGCTAAAGATATTTCATGACCCCTTTTAGCCCTCTTAATTCCTCGTTTCAGATTGGTCCTACATTCCCGATATTCTTTCAAAGCTTCGTCTTTCTTCAGCCACCTAGACCTTATGTATGCTTCCTTTTTCCTCTTAGCTAGTCTCACAATTTCACCTGTCATCCATGGCTCCCTAATCTTGCCATTTCTATCCCTCATTTTCACAGGAACATGTCTCTCCTGCACGCTAATTTTTAAAAGCCTCCCACATATCACATGTGGATTACCTTCAACCAGCTGCTCCCAATCTACATTCCCCAGCTCCTGCCGAATTTTGGTATAGTTGGCCTTCCCCCAATTTAGCACTCTTTCTTTAGGACCATTCTCGTCTTTGTGCATGAGTATTTTAAAGCTTACGGAATTGTGATCACTATTCCCAAAGTAGTCCCCTACTGAAACTTCAACCACCTGGCCGGGCTCATTCCCCAACACCAGGTCCAGTATGGCCCCTTCCCTAGTTGGACTATTTACATACTGCTCTAGAAAAACCCTCCTGAATGCTCCTGACAAATTCTGCTCCATCTAGACCTCTAACACTAAGTGAATCCCAGTCAATGTTGGGAAAATTAAAATCTCCTATCACCACCACCCTGTTGCTCCTACATCTTTCCATAATCTGTTTACATATTTGTACCTCTATTTCAGGCTCGCTGTTGGGAGGCCTGTAGTACAGCCCCAACATTGTTACCGCACCCTTCCTATTTCTGAGTTCTGCCCATAGGGCGGCACAGTGGCGCAGTGGTTAGCACCGCAGCCTCACAGCTCCAGGGACCCGGGTTCGATTCCGGGTACTGCCTGTGTGGAGTTTGCAAGTTCTCCCTGTGTCTGCGTGGGTTTTCTCCGGGTGCTCCGGTTTCCTCCCACAAGCCAAAAGACTTGCAGGTTGATAGGTAAATTGGCCATTATAAATTGTCACTAGTGTAGGTAGGTGGTAGGGAAATATAGGGACAGGTGGGGATGTTTGGTAGGAATATGGGATTAGTGTAGGATTAGAATAAATGGGTGGTTGATGTTCGGCACAGACTCGGTGGGCCGAAGGGCCTGTTTCAGTGCTGTATCTCTAATCTAATATTGCCTCACTGCTCGAGTCCTCCATAGTGCCCTCCTTCAGCACAGCTGTGATATCCTCTTTGACCAGTAATGCAACTCCTCCACCCCTTTTACATCCCTCTCTATCCCGCCTGAAGCATCGATATTCTGGGCTATTTAGTTGCTCATCATGCCCTTCCCTCAACCAAGTCTCAGTAATAGCAATAACATCATACTCCCAGGTACTAATCCAAGCCCTAAGTTCATCTGCCTTACCAACTACACTTCTTGCATGAAAACAAATGCACCTCAGACCACCAGTCCCTTTGCGTTCATCATCTGCTCCCTGCCTACTCTTCCCCTTAGTCACGCTGACTTCATTATCTAGTTCCTTACAGGCTTTCCTTACTACCTCCTTACTGTCCACTGACCTCCTCATTTGGTTCCCATCCCCCTGCCACATTAGGTTAAACCCTCCCCAACAGCGTTAGCAAAAGCACTCCCAAGGACATTGGTTCCAGTCCGGCCCAGGTGTAGACCGTCCAATTTGTAATAGTCCCACCTCCCCCTGAACCGGTCCCAATGTCCCAAAAATCTGAACCCCTCCCTCCTGCACCATCTCTCAAGCCACGCATTCATCCTGACTATTCTTTCATTTCTACTCTGACTATCACGTGGCACTGGTAGTAATCCTGAGATTACTACCTCTGAGGTCCTACTTTTTAACTTGGCTCCTAACTCCCTAAATTCTGCTTGTAGGACCTCATTCCGTTTTTTACCTATATCATTGGTGCCTATGTGCACAATGACAACTGGCTGTTCACCCTCCCCCTTCAGAATGTTCTGCAGCCGATCTGAGACATCCCTGACCCGTGCACCTGGGAGGCAACATACCATTCGGGAGTCTCGTTTTCGACCACAGAACCGCCTATCTACTCCCCTTACAATCGAATCCCCTATGACTATAGCCCTTCCACTCTTTTTCCCGCCCTTCCGAACAGCAGAGCCAGCCACGGTGCCATGAACCTGGCTACTGCTGCCTTCCCCTGGTGAGCCATCTCCCTCAACAGTATCCAAAACGGTATACTTGTTTTGGAGGGAGATGACCGCAGGGGACTCCTGCGCTGCCTTCCTGCTCTTTCTCTGCCTTTTGGTCACCCATTCCCTTTCTCCCTCAGCAATCCTAATCTGCGGTGTGACCAATTCGCTAAACGTGCTATCCACGACCTCCTCAGCATCGCGCATGCTCCAAAGTGAGTCCATTCGCAGCTCCAGAGCCGTCATGCGGTCTAACAAGTGCTGCAGCTGGACACACTTCCTGCACGTGAGGGAGTCAGGGACATCAGTCAAACAGCACTGTCCCAGTCAGACTGGTACATGGGGGGTTACAGTGCACTGTCTCAGTGAGACTGGTACAGCGGGGGGTTACGCTGCACTGTCTCAGTGAGACTGGTACTCGGGGAGTCACACGGCACTGTCCCGGTGAGACTGGTACAGGGGGGGTTATGCTGCACTGTCTCAGTGAGACTGTTACAGGGGGAGTCACACGGCACTGTCCCAGTCAGACTGGTACAGGGGGGGTTACGCTGCACTGTCTCAGTGAGACTGTTACAGGGGGAGTCACACGGCACTGTCCCAGTGAGACTGGTACATGGGGGTTACAGTGCACTGACTCAGTGAGACTGGTGCAGTGGGAGAAACACTCCATTGTCTGTCAGACTGGTGCAGTGGGAGTCAGACTGGACTGTCATACCTAACACAAAGGAAGATGGTTGTGGTGATTGGAGGCCAATCATCTCACTTTCCATTTCAATTTCAGGTTATTGTCCATACAGAAATTCATTTTGTTCATGCATTAAAATTCCATATGAATAATAATGATAAAAAGAAAGAAAATTACCCTTTCACAACAAGTCGAAACTAATTAAAATATTTGTTTAAAACTAATTCCAGTACATTATAATAACAAATCAGTCATTGAGGCCCAACATGAGTGAATATCCTTATCTATTCACGAAGCTCCTGTGAAAAGTTCTTACAGAGAAAGGCATGAACAAGTTCAAGAACTGATTTGTCCTGCATCTAACGGATTGTAGCCTTTTCCCTGCATGCACCAAACGGCACAGTGGCACAGTGGTTAGCACCACAGCCTCACAGCTCCAGCGACCCAGGTTCAATTCTGGGTACTGCCTGTGTGGAGTTTGCAAGTTCTCTCTGTGTCTGCGTGGGTTTCCTCCGGGTGCACCGGTTTCCTCCCACAGCCAAAGACTTGCTGGTATAATAGGTAAATTGGCCATTATAAATTGCCCCGAGAATAGGTAGGTGGTAGGGAAATATAGGGACAGGGGGGGATGTGGTAGGAATGTGGAATTAGTGTAGGATTAGTATAAATGAGTGGTTGATAGTCGGCACAGACTCGGTGGGCCGAAGGGCCTGTTTCTGTGCTGTATCTCTAAACTAAGCTAATACTGAGACAAAGGGTGATGAGTAACATAGGAGCAGGAAAGCTATTCAGTCCATCGAGCCTGCTCCGCCATTCAATACGATAATGAATGATCGTCCACTTCAATGCCTTTTTCCCACACTATCCTCATATCCCCTTATGTCATTGGTATTTAGAAATCAATCAATTGAGTAAACAGACTCAATGACTGAGCTTCCACAGCCCTCTGGGGTAGAGAATTCCAAAGATTCACAACCCTCTGAGTAAAGACATTTCTCCTCATCTCTATCCTAAGTGGCTTCCCTCTTATTTTGATTGGTTCTAGACTCCCCTACCAGGGGAAACATCTTGTCTGCATCTGCCCTGTCTATCCCTTTAAGTATTTTGTAGGTTTCAATGAAATCACCTCTCATTCTTTGAAACTCTGGAGAATAGAGTCATAGAGTTATATAGCACAGAAACAGATCCTTCGGCCAATCGTGTCCGTGCTGACCATCAAGCACCTAACTATTCTAATCCCATTTTCCAGTATTTGGCCCATAGCCTTGTATGCTATGTGTATTTCAAGTACTCATCTAAATACTTCTTAAATGTTGTGAGGGTTCCTGCCTCTACCAACTCTTCAGGCATTGTGTTCCAAATTCCAACCACCCTCTGGGTGAAATTTTTTCCTCAAATCCCCTCAAAACCTCTTGCCCCTTACCTTAAATCTATGCCCCCTGGTTATTGACCCCTCCGCTAAGGGAAACTGTTTCTTCCTATCTAACCTATCAATGCCCCTCATAATTTTGTATACTTCAATCATGTCCCCCCTCAGCCTTCTCAGCTCTAAGGAAAACAACCCCAGCCTTTTCAGTCTGTCTTCATAGCTGAAATACTCCAGCCCAGGCAACATCCTGGTGAATCTCCTCTGCAACTTCTCCAGTGCAATCACATCCTTCCTATAGTGTGGTGCCCAGAACTGCACACAGTACTCCAGTTGTGGATTAATGAGTGTTTTATGCAGCTCCAGCATAATCTCCCTGCTCTTATATTCTGTGCCTCAGCTGATAAAGGCAAGTATCTCATATGTCTTCCTAACCACCTTATCTACCTTTGATGCTGCCTTCAGTGATCTATGGACAAGTACACCAAGATCCCTCTGACCCTCTGTACTTCCTAGGGACCTACCATCCGTTGTATATTCCCTTGCCTTGTTAGTCCTCCCAAAATGCATCACCTCACACTTCTCAGGATTAAATTCCATTTGCCACTGCTCCGCCCATCTTACCAACCCATCTATATCGCCCTGTAATCTAAGACTTTCCTCCTCGCTATTTACGAATACAGACCCAGTTTCCCCAATAAAAACAAGAAATGCTGGTTTTGCCAATTTCCCCAATCTCTCTTCATAGGACAGTCCCGCCATCCTGGGAACAAGTCTGGTGAATCTTCGTTGCACTCCCTCTATGGCAATAATATCCTTCTTAGGGTCAGGGGACCAAAACTGCACACAGTACTCCAAGTGCGGTCTAACCATGGTTCTATACAATTGAAGCAAGACTTCACTACTCCTGTACTTAAATCCTCTTGCGATAAAGGCCAACATGCCATTAGCCTTCCTAATTGTTTTCTGCACCTGCATGTTAGCTTTCAGTGACTTATTGATGAGGGCATCCAGGTTCCTTTGTGCATCTACACTTTCTTACCATTTAAGAAATACTCTGAACATCTATTCCTCCTACCAAAGTGGATAACCTCACATTTTTCCACATTATATTCCATCTGCTACATTTAGTTTAGTTTAGTTTAGAGATACAGCACATAAACAGGCCCTCCGGCCCACCGAGTCTGTGCCGACCATCAACCACCCATTTATACTAATCCTACACCAATCCCATATTCCTACCACATCCCCACCTTTCACTGTATTTCCCTACCACCTACCTATACTAGGGGCAATTTATAATGGCCAATTTACCTACCAACCTGCAAGTCTTTTTTTGGCTGTGGGAGGAAACCCACGCAGACACAGGGAGAACTTGCAAACTCCACACAGGCAGTACCCAGAATTGAACCCGGGTTGCTGGAGCTGTGAGGCTGCGGTGCTAACCACTGCGCCACTGTGCCACCCCTGTCTTGACCACTTAGTAAGTCTGTCTAAATCCCATTGAAGCCGCTTTGCATCTTCCTCATAACACACATTCCCACCTAGTTTTGTGTCATTCGCGAACTTGGAAATATTACATTTGGTCCCCACATCCAAATCATTGATATATATTGTGAACAGCTGGGGCCCAAGTACTGATCCTTGCGGTACCCCACTAGTAACAGTCTGCCAATGCAAGAATGACCCGTTTATTCCTACTCTCTGTTTTCTGCCTGTTAACCAACCCTTAATCCATGCCAGTATATTATCTCATATCCCATGTGCTTTAATTTTGCTAACCAACCTCCTGTGGGGCATTTTATCAAAAGCCTTCTGAAAATCCAAGTATACCACATCCACCGACTCCCCTTTATCAATTCTGTTAGTAATATCCTCAAAAAACTCCAACAAGTTCATCAAACATGATTTCCCATTCATAAATCCATGTTGACTATGCACAATCAGATCATTATTATCCAAGTGTCCATTTATCACATCCTTTCGAATAGATTCCACCATTTTCCCAATGACTGATATAAGGCTAACAGGTCTGTACTTCCCTGTTTTCTCTCTCCCACCCTTCTTCAATAGTGGGGTGATATTTGCGACCTTCCAATCTGCAGGAACTGTTCCAGAATGTGTAACGTTTTGGAAGATGATCACCAATGCATCCACTATCTCCATAGCTACCTCTTGCAACAACCTGGAATGTAAAACATCAAGTCCCGGGGACTTATCAACTCTCAGTCCCATTAATTTCTCCAATACGACCTTCTTCCTAATACTAATTATCTTTCAATCTCTTGGATCTCTAATTCTGGGAGATTTCTTGTATCTTTCTCTGTGAAGACAGACACAAAGTAATCATTTAGCTATTCTTCCATTTCCCTGTTCTCCATTATCAATTCTCCTGACTCTGCCTATAATGAACCCACATTTGTCTTAGCCAAACGTTTCCTTTTTACATATCTATAGAAGCTTTCACAGTCCGTTTTTATGTTTTTCGCTAGTTTACATTCATATTCGATTCTTCCTTTCTTTATCACGTTCTTGGTCCTCCTTTGCTGTATTCTAAAATCCTCCCAATCTTCAGGTTTACTACTATATCTGGCAACTTTATAAACCTTTTCTTTTAATCTTATACAATTCTTAATGTCCTTTGTTGGTCACGGTTGAATGCCTTTACTTTTGGGGGTTTTGTGCTTTGAAGGAATGTATAGTTGCTGTAAACTCTGCAATAATGCTTTAAAGACTATCCATTGTCTTTGTACTGTCACACCTTTTAATGTATTTTCCCAATCCACCTCAGCCAATTTGCCCCTCATACCTTCATAATTTCCTTTGTTCAAATTTAACGCCCTGGCTTCTGATTGAACTACCTCACTTTCAAACATAATGTAAAATTCTATCATATTATGGTCACTCATCCTTAAAGGTTCTTTTACAACAAGATTATTAATTAGCCCTTTCTTAATACATAATACTAGATCTAAAATAGCTTGTTTTCTAGTTGGTTCCTCAACATATTGCTCTAGAAATCCATCCCGAATACACTCTAGAAACACATCCTCCACAGCATTAGTGCTCATTAGGTTTACCCAGTCTATATGCAGATTGAATTCACCCATGATTACTATATTACCTATGCTACTTACTTCTCTAATCTCCTGAGTAATACCATGCCCCACACTACTATTACTGTTTGGTGGCCGATAAGCAACTCCTACCAATGTTTGCTGCTTCTTGCTGTTTCTTAGCTCCACCCAAACAGATTCCACATTTTGTTCTTCTGATCTGAGATCCTCCCTTACTAATGTACTGATCCCATCCCTTATTATCAGCGCAACACCACCTCCTTTTCCTTTTTGTCTGTCCTTCTTAAATGTCCAATATTCTTGAATATTCAGTTCCCAGTCTTGATCACCCTGTAGCCAAGTTTCCATTATGACAATTAGATCATACCCATTTACCTCTATTTGTGCCTTTAAATTATCTACCTTGTTGCGAATTCTGCATGCATTCAGGTAGAGTGACCTTAACCTTGTCTTGACATTATTCTGCATTCTAAACCTAGTTGATGCTCACCTTTGTTTCACCTGCTGTCTAATGTCACTTGCAACTTTTCTACCTCCCGTTACCAGCTTTATTTCCTTCCAATTTGAGTTACCCCCCAGGTTCCCATCACCTGACAAGCTAGTTTAAACCCTCCCCAACATCCCTAGCAAATCTCCCTGTGAGGATGTTTGTCCCAGTCCTGTTAAGGTGTAGCCAGTCCATCTTGTACAGGTTCCACCTGCCCCAGAACCGATCCCAATGCCTCCGACATCTGATGCCCCCCCTCCTATACCAATTCTCCAGCCATGTTTTCAATCGATCAATCCTCGTATTCCTATGCTCACTAGCACGTGACACTGGGAGTAATCCTGAGATTACTCTCGAGGTCCTGCTTTTTAATTTCCTTCCTAACTCCCTAAAATCTGCTTTCAGGGCCTCATCCCTCTTCCTACTGATGTCATTGGTACCAATGTGGATTCTCACCATTCAGGACACTCTTTACTTTAACCAAAATCCTTTGAGAGCAGATTTTGTCAAGAAAGATGTGCTCATCAAATACCCTTCCCATCTGGTTCAGCTATCTCTGTACTGTTAAAGTGTCTCTATTCCAAATTCAACAGTACCAGGAGAGACATCTGAACAGGATAGTACACTGAATTGCAGCCGTAGAGAAAAGTTTCATAATTGTGAGATATACTCAAAGGATTTTAGCTTTCTGAGGTACTACAATTGTTTTTCCCCCTGCCATCACATCCCTAATCTGTTCCTTCCAATTCAACGTACCATCTAAAATAAAAACAAGAAATGCTGGAAATATTCAGCAGGTTTGGCAGCATCTGTGGAGAGAGAAGCAAAGTTAACGTTTCAGGTCAGTGACCTTTCATCAGAACTGGCAAAGGTTAGAAATATAAAAGGTTTTAAACAAATAAAGTAGGAGTGGAAGGTGTTTATAGGACAGAGGGTCACAGAGAATAACTGACCAGAAGGTCATGGAGCAAGGCAAACGGTATGTTAATGGTGTGCTGAAAGACAAAGCATTAGTACAGGGAGGGTGTTAATTGACAGAAAAATGAACAGCCCTGGCCCAAAGCGCAAACATGAAAAAAACAGTGGGCAGGCACATGGTAAAAAAATGAATGATGAAACAAACTAAAATAAAATAAAAAGTGGGGGGGGGGGGGGTTGCACTCATGCTCTGAAATTATTGAAATCAATGTTCAGTCCGGCAGGCTGTAGCGTGCCGAATCGGTAAATGAGATGCTGTTCCTCGAGCTTGCGTTGATTTTTACTGGAACACTGCATCATTCCCAGGACAGAGATGTGAGCATGAGAGCAGGGGAGGTGTGTTGAAATGGCAAACAACCAGAAGCTCGGGGTTATGTTTTCGGTCTGAGCGGAGGTGTTCCGCAAAGCGGACACCCAGTCTGCGTTTCACTCCCCAATGTCGAGAAGACCAAACTGTGAGCAGCGAATACAGTATACTACATTGAAAGAAGTACAAGTAAATCGCTGCTTCACCTGAAAGGAGTGTGTGGGGCCTGGGATAGTGAGGAGAGAGGAGGTAAATGGGCAGGTATTGCACCTCCTGCGATTGCAAGGGAAGGTGCCGTGGGAAGGGGATGAGGTGTTGCGGGTAATGGAGGAATGGACCAGGGTGTCACGGAGGGAATGATCCCTTCGGAATGCTGACAGGGGAGGGGAAGATACGTTGGGTAGTGGCAGAAATGGCGGAGGATGATCTTTTGGATATGGAGGCTGATGGTGTGGAAAGTGAGGATAAGGGGAACCCTGTCGCGGTTCCGGGAGAGAGGGGAAGGGGTGAGGGTAGAGGTGCGGGAAATGGGCCGGACACGGTTGAGGGCCCTGTCAACCACAGTGGGTGGGAATCCTCAGTTGAGGAAAAAGGAAGACATATCAGAAGCGCTGTCATGGAAAGTAGCATCATCAGAGCAGATGCGTCGGAGACGGAGAAACTGGGAGAATGGAATGAAGTCCTTACAGGAGGCAGGGTGTGAAGAAGTGTAGTCGAGGTAGCTGTGGGAGTCAGTGGGCTTATAATGAATATTAGTAGACAACCTATCCCCAGAGATGGAGACAGAGATGTTGAGGAAGGGAAGAGAAGTGTCGGAGATGGACCATGTAAAGATTAGAAAAGGGTGGAAATTGGAAGCAAAGTTGATAAAAATTTTGAGTTCAAGGCGGGAGCAGGAAACAGAACCGATACAGTCATCAATACACTGGAAAAACAGTTGGGGGAGGCGGCCTGAGTAGGACTGAAACAAGGAATGTTCGATATATCCCACAGAAAGACAGGCATAACTAGGACCCATGTGGGTGACCATAGCAACACCTTTTATCATCTACTTTGATACCTATATACTTGTAGCTGGTGACTATTTTGATGTCCACTTAATGAATCTTGCATAGAGGATGAAAAGCAAGGGTGAGAGTGCACAGCCCTGAGGAGATCCAGTATTGGGCTCTGAGTAAATGCCAGCGACTAACACCCATTGGATCCTGTTGTGATAAAATCACTGATCAAAAGTAGGAGAGTAGGATTAACACAAGGGTTTTTCAGTTTCTCCATAAGCTTGAATGGTTGCATATATTTAAAAGCTGAAGAGACTTCAACAATGGTGGCAGGAGCATGGTTCCCTGATCTGTGCATGTGCTGTTGTATCAAGTGGACCAAGGTTAGAACAGCATCGTCCACTGACTTGTGAGGTTGATAAGCAAACTGTAACTGATTGATATGTGGAACAAGAGAATCTCAGTCCCAGGACATCACTGCAGGAGTTCCTCAGGGTAGTGTCCCAGACCCAACCATCTTCAGCTGCTTCATCAATGACCTTCCTTCAATCATAAGGTCAGAAGTGGGGATGTTCACTGATGATTGCACAATGTTCAGCACCATTCGCGACTCCTCAGATACTGAAGCAATTGGTGTAGAAATGCAGCAAGACCTGGACAATATCCAGGCTTGGGCTAATAAGTGGCAAGTAACATTCGCGCCACACAAGTGCCAGGCAATGACCATCTCCAACAAGAGAGAATCTAACCATCTCCCCATGACACTCAACGGCATTACCATCCTTGAATCTTTCACCATCAACATCCATGTAGACCACATACACTGCACTACCCTCATCAATCCTCCTTGTTACTTCCTCAAAAAGTTCAATTAAGTTAGTAAGTCATGAGCTTCCCCTAACAAATCCATGCAGACTATCCCTGATTAATCCGTGCCTTTCTAAGTGGCAGTTTATCCTATCCCTCAGAACTGATTCTAACAATTTACCCACCACCGAGGTCAGGCTGACTGGCCTGTAATTATTTGGCCTATCCCTTGCACTCTTTTTAAACAATGGTACAACGTCCACAGACCTCCAATCCTCTGGTAATTGCCTGTATCCAGTGAGGATTTGAAGATGATCCTCAGCACATCCGTTATTTCCTCCCTGGCTTCCTTTAACAACCTGGGATGCAATCCATCCGGCCCTGGTGATTTATCCACTTTCAGGGATGTCAGACCCTCTCTTACCTCCTCTCTCATTATGTTTATCGTATCTAATATTTCACCCTCCACCTCTTTAACTACAATGTCTGCATCAACCCTCTCCTTTGTGAAGACAGAGACAAAAAACTCATTTAGAACCCTGCCCACATCTTCTGCATCCAAGCATAAGTTCCCCTGTACATCTCTGATAGGCCCTACCCTTTCCTTAGTTACCCTCTTGCTCTTAATGCACTGATAAAACATCTTTGGGTTTTTCTTGATTTTACCTGCCAATAATTTTTCATGCTCTCTCCTTGCTTTTCTAATTTCCTTTTTTACTTCACCCCTGCACTTTCTATACTCCTCTAGGCTTTCTAAAGTATTAAGTTTATTGTGATCGTCATCAGCTTTCTTTTTCTGCTATAATTGACGCTGTATGCTTCTAGATAACCAGGGGGCTCTAGATTTGGCCCTACCACCCTTTATCTTTGTGGGAACATGCCTACACTGTGCCTGTAGAATCTCTCTTTTGAATGCCTCCCACTGGTTTGCCACTGATTTTCCTTCAAGTAGCTGTATCCAGGTCACCTCTCAGTTTCGTAAAATTTGCTTTCCCCAATTTAGAACCTTTACTCCTGTTTTATCTTTGTCCTTTTCCATGATTATGCTAAAACCTACTGTATTATGGTCACGATCTCCAAAATGATCACCCACTGCTACTTCATCCACTTGCCCAACTTCATTACCGAAGACTAAATCTAGAATTGTGGCCCCTCTCATTGGGCTTGTTACGTGCTGGCTAAAAATGTTCTCTTGAATCCAGTACCCGAATTTTGTGCCCTCTTTGCTCTTCACATGGTTTGTATCCCAGTTGATATTCGGGTAGTTGACATCCCCAACTATTGTTGCCCTATTGTATTTTGCACTCAGAAATTTGCCTACATATTTGTTCTCCCTCTCACTATTTGGGGGTCTATAGTACATTCCTAGTAATAGTACATTCCTAGTAGTATGGCTGCCCTGGAACTGCCTTCCTAACAGAACTGCAGCAGTTCAAGAAGGTAGCTCACCACCACCTTCTCAAGGGCAATTTGGAAAGGGAAACAAATGCTGTCCTAGCCAGCGATGCCCACATCCCAAGAACAAATAATAAAAGGAACTGTCAATGGACTTCTGCAAAGGGAGTCATACTGCACTGTCCCAGTGAGACTGGCACAGAAGGCATCACACAGCACTGTCAGTGAGACTGGCACAAGGGGGAGTCAGATTGCACTGACACAGTGCAATTGGTGGAGACGGAGTCACACTACACCGTTGTAGTGAGACAGATACACAGGGAGTCACACTACACTATCCCAAGGAGACTGGTATTGGGGGAGCCACACTGCACTGTCACAGTGCAACTGGGGCAGAGGGAGTCATACCGCATTGTTCCAGTGAGAATGGTACAGAGGGAGTCACATTGCACTGTCCCAATGAGACTGGTACAGAGGGAGTCACTTTGCACTGTCCCAGTGATACTGGTACAGAGGGAGTCACACTGCACTATCACAGTGATACTGGTACAGAGGGAGTCACATTGCACTGTCCCAGTGATACTGGTACAGAGGGAGTCACATTGCACTATCACAGTGAGAATGATACAGAGGGAATCACATTGCACTGTCACAGTGATACTGGTACAGAGGGAGTCACACTGCACTATCACAGTGATACTGGTACAGAGGGAGTCACATTGCACTGTCCCAGTGATACTGGTACAGAGGGAGTCACATTGCACTATCACAGTGAGAATGATACAGAGGGAATCACATTGCACTGTCACAGTGCAACTGGTACAGAGGGAGTCACACTGCACTGTCTCTGTGATACTGGTACAGAGGGAGTCACATTGCACTGTATCAGGGATACTGGTACAGAGGGAGTCATTTTGCATTGACCCAGTGAAACTGGTACAGAGGGAGTCACATTGCACTGTCCCAGTGATACTGGTACAGAGGGAGTCACATTGTACTATCACAGTGATACTGGTACAGAGGGAATCACATTGCACTGTCTCTGTGATACTGGTACAGAGGGAGTCACTTTGCACAGTCCCAGTGATACTGGTACAGAGGGAGTCACTTTGCACTGTATCAGGGATACTGGTACAGATGGAGTCACTTTGCACTGTATCAGGGATACTGGTACAGAGGGAGTCACTTTGCACTGTCCCAGTGATACTGGTACAGAGGGAGTCACATTGTACTATCACAGTGAGACTGATACAGAGGGAATCACATTGCATTGTCACAGTGCGACTGGTACAGAGGGAGTCACACTGCATTGACCCAGTGAGACTGGTACAGATGGAGTCACTTTGCATTGTCCCAGTGAGACTGGTACAGAGGGAGTCACATGGCACTGTCTCTGTGATACTGGTACAGAGGGAGCCACATTACACTGTCTCTGTGATACTGGTACAGAGGGAGCCACATTGCACTATCACAGTGAGAATGATACAGAGGGAATCACATTGCACTGTCACAGTGCAACTGGTACAGAGGGAGTCACACTGCACTGTCTCTGTGATACTGGTACAGAGGGAGTCACATTGCACTGTATCAGGGATACTGGTACAGAGGGAGTCATTTTGCATTGACCCAGTGAAACTGGTACAGAGGGAGTCACATTGCACTGTCCCAGTGATACTGGTACAGAGGGAGTCACATTGTACTATCACAGTGATACTGGTACAGAGGGAATCACATTGCACTGTCTCTGTGATACTGGTACAGAGGGAGTCACTTTGCACAGTCCCAGTGATACTGGTACAGAGGGAGTCACTTTGCACTGTATCAGGGATACTGGTACAGATGGAGTCACTTTGCACTGTATCAGGGATACTGGTACAGAGGGAGTCACTTTGCACTGTCCCAGTGATACTGGTACAGAGGGAGTCACATTGTACTATCACAGTGAGACTGATACAGAGGGAATCACATTGCACTGTCACAGTGCGACTGGTACAGAGGGAGTCACACTGCATTGACCCAGTGAGACTGGTACAGATGGAGTCACTTTGCATTGTCCCAGTGAGACTGGTACAGAGGGAGTCACATGGCACTGTCTCTGTGATACTGGTACAGAGGGAGCCACATTACACTGTCTCTGTGATACTGGTACAGAGGGAGCCACATTGCACTATCACAGTGAGAATGATACAGAGGGAGTCACACTGCACTGTCCCAGTGAAACTGGCACAGAGGGAGTCACACAGCACTGTCCCAGTGAGACTGGTACAGAGGGAGTCACATCGCACTGTCCCAGTGAGATTGAAACAGAGGGAGTCACACTGCACTGTCCCAGTGAAACTGGCACAGAGGGAGTCACAATGCACTGTCCCAGGGAGACTGGTACAGAGGGAGTCACAGTGCACTGTGCATGTTATATTAGCCACAGTGCACTGTTAGTAACATGTTATATTCTTTTGTGTACAGTCCCACTGATCTTCTGTGGTTTTACAGATTAATAGGTTTTTCCAATTTACTGTGGACAGTCTCTGTCTCATCCCATTGAAGTCAGCCTTACCGAAATCTACCAGTTTTGTAGCTGTTTCGCATTTTCAAAGATTATGGTGAACTCGATCATATAATGATTGCTATTAGATAAATGTTCACACATTATTAAGCTGTTAACTAAATCAGTCTCATTGCTCATGACTAAATTTAATGTGGCCTCCCCCTTGTTGTTTCCACGACATATTGCTCCAGAAAACTATCACAGACACACAGTAGAAATTCACAATCTTTCTGACATGTGTTAGTCTGTTCATCCTATCTATATGAAAGTTAAAATTCCGCAGTAAAACCACTCTGCCTTTGCTACATGCTTGTCCAACCTCTGCATTTATACCTTCTACTACTTCACAGCTGCTACCATGGAGCCTGTACACAAATCCCATACAATCATAAATCTCTTTTATCCCTAATCACTAAGGCTATTA